>NC_052945.1:0-600000 GCF_013358895.1 Oreochromis aureus | reverse complement strand
AGTTTTCTCCGAGATTAAATGCCGCGGTTTGGAAGCACAGCGAGGCTCCAAATGCTCAACCAGACCGCCGACAGGTCTCCAGACAGCAGCCGCTCTATCACGTGACACATACTGCTCCGATGCGCTGAGCTGGGTTACGCCAAGTAGCACGTTTTGTGGGGTGATTTTGTGATACTTCGGATCGGATTACATTTTTTATTTCTCTCCGATATCCGATCCAGTAATTTAGGTCAGTATCGGACCGATACCGATACATAATACCGGATTGGTCCATCTCTATTATAAGGTATCTCCTCAGCTCTTTCTGGGATAGTGACGCGGCTGCCCCTCCGTTGGTCTTCCTGGGTCTCTTGTGCTCTGAGGGCCTCTGGATGTCTGGAGTCTTGATCTCCTCCATACCTGCTTCATGCCCTGGAGGACGGGGCTGTGGCCCCCCCACACCCTCTAGCAGATCACTACATGAAGGAACCTTTTAAAAACAAGCGCGTCCATGCTCACAGGTGTACACACGGGTGCTCACACACACACACACCACCCTTTTTGGCTCCTACCTCAAAGCACGCTGTGCGCTGTCGATCTTACGTGCTGCACAATAATGTCTAACATTTAGTATTTACTGTTACATTCCCATAGATCATCGTGATGTTGTTTATTATGTTGCTCTTTTTTTTTTTCTTCTGCTTGTTTTGTTGGTTTTTGGATTTTTTTGCCCTTTATCACCGTCCCTCTTCCCCGCTGTTTTTCTTTCCCTTTCTTTCCCCCAGTCAAGTCTGTCCTGTGTTCAGCAAGTGAAAATAAAATAAAATAAACAATAAAAGGGGAATCAAATAGACCATTACGGCAAGGCTGGGATGGTCCATTTGGTAAAGTAAATCCGTTGGGCATCTTTCTTCACCTTTAGACAATAATTCTGATGGCAAAAGAGCCAAACGGGACAGCCCCGCGCCCCCCCCCCCCCCAAAAAAAATAAGGTATATTAACTGACAAAAGTGTGTTTATATTTCTGTGGAATCAGTTTGCATTATTAATGTCTTTTGCAGTATTACAGCCTTTAAGATTATCATGGATTCATGTTTACTTCAGGTGAGCTGGGATAAACGTGGAATGGAGCTAATTATACTGCAGTCACAGGAATGGTAAATAGGGAGAAGGAAAGTTCTACGGGATCACAACAGCTAAATATAAGAAAATAACATGGATTTAATTTTATTGGCTGCAGCAGATTTACTAAGCAGGGGAAATTATTGTGATGCCACAGGTGATCTACTAAATTTCTCCTGAATTTCCCCAGTGAGGGACACTAAAGAATATTTCTATTCTATTCTAACAATGTGCAATCATTTATTTACACATTCACTTTAGTAAAAACCTGAGGTGAACTGGATGAACGTTTGCTAAGAGCAGTGCAATTTAATGGCTCAAAAATGCACAAACCAGAGCAGGGAGAGTTTTGGGCCCATCAATCAAAATAATAACTCAGGTTATTATTTTGTGTTTTTCTCAAAAACAGTGCAGTAATTTAGATAAATCAGAGGAAGCTGAAGGAGAATCAGTATGCTTTTTAAGTTGTGCTTCTGGCAGAACTCCCCAGCACTGTGCAAAGGGTCCTGAGGATTGAGACTCAGGTGGAGCTCATGATTTATTCAGAGGAGAGCTGCATTAGTGCAACGTGAAATATGTGTCAAACAGCTGACCTGTATGATGTGCAGAAGAAGAAAAAACAGCGGTCCTGTTACTGCTATGTTACCACAATTGCAAATGTACAGATTGCTGTTAGATTTAATATTGCAATATGCAATATTAAATCTAACAGCACGGTACACGGTAACATGAATTCATTAATAGCAGCACTGCCACTGACATTTGTTATACTAGGGACCTTTGGCATCCACCGTATGTGAAAATTACATCAGAACACGTATGCTTCTCGTTCTTTCAGAGCATACCTGAGAGTATCCAGTCTCCAGTTTGGATCATCCAGTCGAGCAGACAGCATATCTGCTCCCGTGTCACCTGGATGATTGTAGCTCAGGTCCAGCTCTCTCATATGTGAAGGGTTGGAGCTCAGAGCCGAGACCAGAGAAGCACAGCCTTCCTTTGTGACCATGCAGCCTGACAGCCTACATGGAAATCATGAAAAAGCTTCAATATTTAAGCTGAAGAATAAAAAAGTCTGTATTATCAAAAATCTGCAAAGAATACTATGCTTCATTTTTTTTTTTTTTTTTTTTTACTGATAATGACTAACTTAAGAATCTCCAGTATACAGTGTGGACTCTGCAGTCCAGTGGACAGCAACGTCACTCCTGAATCCTGAAGATCGTTGTTGCTCATATCCAGCTCTCTCAAACTGGAGGACTGGGAGCTGAGAACTGAAGACAAAGCTTCACAGCTTCTCCATGACAGCTTGCAGCCACTCAGCCTATGATGAAAAAGAGACAAAACTTAAACACTTGAAACATTCAAATAATTACTGCTTTAGTGACCACTGGTCACCTCGCTTCATTTTAAAGCAGTAGCTAGATATGCATTTTTAAGAAATGGATATCTGCACTGCTGATGATTCAAGACACAAATCCAGCCTCACCGAGTCACAAGCTAGCACACTCCTAGTGTTACTCTGTTCCCAAATGGGAATGTTCAATCTGGAAGAACCTTCAGCATAAAATCTGAGCCAAATCAAACATGTAAGTCCATGACCCACATATCTCCAACCTTCCTTTCATATCAAACATCCTTGAAAGAGTAGTTGTCAAACAGCTAACAGATCATCTGCAGAGGAATGGCTTATTTGAAGCGTTTCAGTCAGGTTTCAGAGCTCATCACAGCACAGAAACAGCTTTAGTGAAGGTTACAAATGATCTTCTTATGGCCTCTGACAGTGGACTCATCTCTGTGCTTGTCCTGCTAGACCTTAGTGCTGCGTTCGATACTGTTGACCATAATATCCTATTAGAGCGATTAGAACATGCTGTAGGTATTACAGGTACTGCACTGCAGTGGTTTGTATCATATCTATCTAATAGACTCCAATTTGTACATGTAAATGGAGAGTCCTCTTCACACACTAAGGTCAATTATGGTGTTCCACAGGGTTCAGTGCTAGGACCAATTCTGTTTACATTATACATGCTTCCCCTAGGCAGCATCATTAGAAGACATAGCATAAATTTTCACTGCTATGCAGATGATACGCAGCTCTATCTGTCCATGAAGCCAGGTAACACACACCAATTAGTTAAACTGCAGGAATGTCTTAAAGACATAAAGACCTGGATGGCCGCTAACTTTCTGCTTCTTAATTCAGATCAAACTGAGGTTATTGTACTCGGCCCTGAAAATCTTAGAAATATGGTATCTAAGCAGATTCTTACTCTGGATGGCATTACCTTGGCCTCCAGTAACACTGTGAGGAACCTTGGAGTCATTTTTGACCAGGACATGTCCTTCAACGCACATATTAAACAAATATGTAAGACTGCTTTCTTCCATTTGTGCAACATCTCTAAAATTAGAAATATCCTGTCTCAGAGTGATGCTGAAAAACTAGTTCATGCATTTATTACTTCCAGGCTGGACTACTGTAATTCTTTATTATCAGGATGTCCTAAAAACTCGCTGAAAAGCCTTCAGTTAATCCAAAATGCTGCAGCAAGAGTCCTGACAGGGACTAGAAAGAGAGAGCAGATTTCTCCTGTTTTGGCTTCCCTTCATTGGCTTCCTGTTAAATCCAGAATTGAATTCAAAATCTTTAAAATTTTAAAGATTCCCATGATTCAGTAAGTTTTTCTTCTTCACTCACTGTGTGTTAACAGACCTCTCTGCACTGAATCGTACTTGTTATTAATCTCTGTCTCTCTTCCACAGCATGTCTTTATCCTGTCTTTCCCCTCTCACTCTGCTGTGGTGACTTCTTGGGAAATAAGCAGGTGTATGAACCTTTTGTTAACATTATCATATACAAATACTTTTATACTCTAAAGCAATGTTATGCAACTATTCTTACTTAGAATTACAGCTGTAAAATCTTCTTGATGGCACCTGACTTGTAAGAGGAAAATTGGCCTTTCTGTCAGGAACCATTGTATCCTGTTCGCTCCAGCTGTTGCATTTAGCTGAGCTGTCACAATTACTTTATGTGAGAGAACACCCACTGTAGGTTTTCAGCAAGCTATGACACTGACATATTCTGTATTTACAGCAGCGGCAAATATACCAAAAGCATGATAATAGAGAAAGCGCAGAAGAGAGCAAAATAGAGGCCAGAAACATATGTGTGGCTTGGCCTTTTTGTTATTGGACTAGTAAATAACATCATCTTGCTTGCTATGTCTCGCAATGTCAACTCTGTAAGCTCTGCAAGGCGATTTGCTTAGGAGGAGTTATATTATATTTGGTTTTGTGGATGACTCAATTATCCATGAACTTACAGAATTTTTCTAGAGGTTCTGACCACCGGCAGCAGCCTCAGAAGAGCCTCCTCTGAAGCGCAGTATTTCTTCAGGTCAAACACATCCAGATTTTTTTCTGATGACAGTAAGATGAAGAGCAGTGTCGACCACTGAGTGGGAGACAGTTTATCTATGCAGAGACTTCCTGAACTCAGGTATCGTTGGATCTCCTCCACTAGAGAACGATCATTCAGTTCATTCAGGCAGTGGAACAGAAGGATGCATTGTTCTGGACCAGGATTCTTCCTGATCCTTTTCTTCACATACAGGATTGCTTTCTGATTGTTATGTGAGCTACTTCTTGTTTGTGTCAGCAGGTCTTGTAGGAGAGTCTGATTGGTCTGCAGTGACAGACCGAGGAGAAAGCGGGCAAACAAATCCAGGTGACCGTTTGGGCTCTTTAACGCTGTCTTCACTGCATTTTTTTGGATATTCAGAGCTGTAGAAGAGTTCGATTTACTGAAACACATGAACAGACTTTGCACGGTGAGTCGGGGGACAGGCATCACATTTCTGTTGTAGCTAAACAGTGATATGGTCACATGAACTGCAGCTAGAAACTGATGAATGCTTTGGTGAGTAAAGCTGAAGATATTCTTCTGGTCCTGTTCCTTCCTTTGTCCACAAACCTGCTTGAAGATCTTTGTGAACAGTCCTGCGTACTTTGATGCTGCTCTGACATGAATGCCACTGCAGCTCAGCTCCTCCTCAGTAAAGATGGCGTTTCCTCTCAGCAGCTGGTGAAAAGCTAGTTCAGCCAATGACATTATGTACCGAATGCACTTTTCTGGGACATCCTTCTGCTTTGTGTGGTTAATCTGAACCGTCAGGAAGTGGATGTACAACTCAGTCAGGGTCTTGGGCAGCTCTCCTCCCTCGCTGGTTTTCAGCACATCCTCCAGAACTGCAGCCGTGATCCAGCAGAAGACTGGGATGTGGCACATGATGTGTAGTCCTTGGGATGTGTTGATGTGGGCGACCATCCTGTTGGCCTGCTCCACATCTTGGAATCTCTTTCTGAAGTAGTCCTCCTTCTGAGGGTCAGTGAACCCTCTGACCTCCGTCACTCTGTGAACATACTGAGGGGGAATTCGATTGGCTGCTGCAGGTTGTGTGGTTATCCAGAGGCGAGCAGAGGGAAGCAGTTTCCCCCTGATGAGGTTGGTTAGCAGCACTTCTACTCCGGCTGACTTTGTCACATCAATAGACTTCTCTGTTTTTCCTGTGAAGTCGAGCTGAAGGCGACTTTGATCCAATCCATCAAACACGAACAGAAGTCTGAACTCACTTGTGTCCCCTGAGTTCTGTAAACTTGTGAAAATGTCATTTAAAGTCTCTTCTTTGATACCACTGGCAGAATAATATGGGATACATGTATGGATGAGCTCTGCCAGGCTAAATGTTTCTCCTTTCCATAAACTCATCTGCTGACAGTCAAAGGGGAAGATCAGATGTAAGTCTTGATTGGTTCTTTTTTCAGCCCAGTCCAACAAAAACTTCTTAACAATGGATGATTTGCCAATTCCCGCTATCCCGCTGGTCAGCACTGTCCTCACAGCAGTGCCCTCACTAGAAAACTGTTGGAAGAGGTCACTGGGTTTAACCGCCCTCTCTGACTCGAGGTCAGCCAGCCTGACCTCTTGTTGTGAACAGGAGTCTGTGGTCCGTCTCTCTGTAATAAACAGCTCTGGGGTCACGTCATACAAACGTTCCTCAGTCTGCTTCTCAAGTCCCTCCTGAGCACACCTGAAGATGTTCTGGAGTTCAGACTGCAGTGTGACTTGGTACGATGTTTCAGGTTGTGGAGGCGGAGCTGCTGGCATGCATCTCACATCTGTGGGGAGCAAAGACACACCCATGAAAAGTCTGCTGTGTGAAACACCAACACAACAACCTGTTTGTGCGCACAACCTGCATGCAGTCTGTTGCAGTTGCTCCTGTTTTTCCTCCATCCTTTAAACTTTTTAAGCGTAACTTTTTTACTTTCTTTGTGTTTCATCTGTTTGCACCATTTAGTTAAATTTTGTAACTTTGTAATAAATATTAATGTTTAATTTAGCTTAGCTAGCTACTCTTCTTACTGTCTTAGAGCAACTGAGACCACGCGATTTCCTCTTGGCCTCACTAAAGAGTTCTGATTCAGATATTTTTAAAAATTGTATAATTCCCTGTAAAAGCATCATCTCTGTGGTGGGATGGGAGCCTGAGCTGAAAGATACTCTAGAAGATACTCCTGAAGACGGGCTGGACTCTGCGAGAGGTGCAGAGCACAGGTGCAAATACTCATTTCCTCCCAGGTTGCTGTCTGTATTCTGTTTTTTCCCCCTGATGGTTCAGAGGGTTGTTTCATACTGTAAAGATCCCATAGTACTGTCTACTGGGTTCTAGAGTCTTCAGCTTTTCAAACTGGAAGCTCCTCTTCTGGTTCCACAGCATATAGTTAGGAGTGGATCAGGTGACCCTGAATCCTCCCTTATGTGTGAGTGTATGAGATATTTTACTGTGGAGTTCACTTTGCCTCAACTGCTTCAGAAGCTGCTTCAGCTGACTGACCTGCTTCCATGACTCACCTTCAGGTCCTAAGTCAGTGCTTGATAAACTTTCCACCTGATCCTTTGTTTCCATCTCATTAAAATCTTTTCGCTCCCTCTCTCCCAGCTCCTCCAGCACTTCCTCCAACTCTGTTGGTGTTGCCATCCTTGGTCCTCTCAGGAATCAGGAGATGTCTTTAGCTCCAGATTCAGCACATCTGTACCTGTGGACATGTGGATCAACAAGAATAAAATAAACCCATGAGTTAGACACAATCCACTGCAGATGGATTTTACTTTACGGCTTTACGGTTTAAACTGTTTGTTTGGTTTTTTAACTGGACTGTTTTCAATGTAATAATGAACAATCCTTCCAAACCACATGTGTGTCTCACATGTGGTTTTAGTGTCAGTTTCACAGAAGAAATGAATAGTTTCACCTCTGTCAATGTCTCCTTCAGACGCTTAGTAATCCTGACAGATTAATGCCACATTACATGAAATCTTTTCTTGCATTCATTTTTTTGTCAGTTAAACATCAACTTAATAAGTTCTTTAAAGAAGCGGCAAAATATGACCTTTTCTTATCTGCCCGTGTTTTCGGTTTAATTTGAGGATATGATCAAATAGACTATTGCACTTTCAGAAGGTTACTAACGGAGACATGAGAGAGAAATAACCTGGAGGTGCGTGGGAGTCATGATAATAACAGCTAAGGAAAGGTGCTTCCTTTATTACCTCCATTAGTAGGGATACACTGCTGTCCCCAATGTTCTGACACAATTTGATATATCATCATTTGTACAAAAAAAAAAAAAAAAAGAATTTCAACATAACTGACAAAGTGATGTTAATCATGTAAATGTTCAATAACAGTGTCATGTTATGCAGTGTGGCAGGCAGGAGCCCGGAAACCAGGAACTCAAGAGACCAGAAACTAGAAAACTAGGAACCGATGAGAAAACAAACACTGAGACCGGCAGCATGGAGGAAACATCCAGCACAGAGAGGGTACGAACAGGGGAACAGGTGGAAACACAACTGGGACTAATCAGACATAGTGAGACGGTGGGACAGGAAAACACTGAACACAGGAAACGAGACTATCAAAGTAAAGCAGGAGACACCCAGAAAGACACAGACAGAGACTGACTGAGGAGACACAGGAAACATGGTACACGGAGCACAGGAGGAGCACAGAAACAGAAACCAGGAGACTAAAACGGATAAATAATGAAATCAAAGCCTATTAATAACACAGAAACACTGGGTAACGGACCCAGGACCATGACAAACACTGCGTTTTCTATTTCATGCTGTGACCTGTTGTTGAGTCACTGAATGTGAACATCGCAGCGCTGTAAGAAATGACAGTAACTTGTGAGGTCTCCAAACCCAAATCATCTTAAATGAAAGTGTGTCTGAGGTTCTTTATAATTCAGTCTGCATCAGTAATGACTGTTGTTGTTTTACAGTTGTTGGAATTATTAGTTAATTTGAACAATAGCCAGCATTCTGCCACAGGCAGCTCATTCACGAGGAGACGTGATGAAGGAGAAGAGTTTCTCTCGGTGAGGCAGTTCAGCTCAGCGGCAGCAGGCTGAAGGAGAATCAATGTGCTTTTAGAATAAAGGATAACTCCTGTGTTAGACATTGCCTGGACTCTGTGAGGTCCTGATAAAGGAGTCTTTTTTTCAGCACTCACGTGTAACACTCAGACATCAATCCAACACGCTAACATGCTCCCAGTAATAACTGCAGTTTGTCAGAAATTTCCCTTTGGTTCATAACAGATCTGACACCAGAGAGAAGAGGCAGGCAATGAGGACCCAGAATGGACCCAAACCTAAAATCATATTGTTTATTAGTCCTGGCAAAACAGAGGCGGGCAGGAACCAATCGAATGCCAAACAGACTGACAGCACACAGGAGGAGATGAGGGTAGAGTGGACACACCTGGGAGCACAGCTGAACAGAATCTAACTAACAAGACAGAGGAAGCAAAACTGGACATCACATGCAAGATGTGGGATTTTCAAAATAAAACACACACACTGTAACCCAGACTAAGACACATGAAGCTGACACAGGGACCGGAGATCCCACACCACTGCCATCTGGCAGACGCTACAGGAGTGTGAAGCAAGGACAGTCCACAGGCCATCAGGCCACTGAATCACTGACTTATTGTCAAACTGTGATTATCTTTAACCCTTTAAAGCCGGTCGGAGCGGGCACGCTCCGTTTTGCGTAACTAATTTTAAATCCCGGTAGAACCAATTCAATTTTCAATTCTCAAAATTTTTTATTGTTCATCACAAAAAAATATACAAATTCTTAACTTTGGACAAAACAAACCTGGAATTACAAAATTAAACTACAAACACCCCAAAGACGAGTAAAAAAAGGAATAAAAATTAAACATTCAAAGGAAAAATAAAAGTTTCTATAAGGGATCCCACATTCCAATTTTTCAACTAACATCCATACATTTTATTTTGCTCCCTTCAGCAAAAGGATATTTTCACCTAAAAAATAATCATTCAACAAATTAAAGGTACTATTTACCACAACTCGTGCAGAAATTTCATATTTTTTAAAAACACAAATATTTCTCGCCCTCCATAATGCATCTTTAACACAGTTCACAGTTATCCACCAACGATCTTCCTCTCTCCGCCCCTTACCTTTCAAAATCCCATACATTATACATTCATATGTTAGGTCCCCTTTATATAGTTCTTTCAACCGGTGCCGCAATAAACACCACACCTCCTAGCAAAAGGACCCAAAACAAATGCCTAACAGTCTCGTCATTCCCACATCTCAATCTTGGGCACTGCGCACTCCTCGTGCACTCTCTTGCCTTCAAAAACACTCTTGTAGGTAAGCATTCCAGAACTGCTTGCCAAGTTAAGTCTTTATGAATATTTAACAAAATCTTGTTGTTAATATTAAAGCCATGCCATTTACAGAGGTTTTCCAGAAGTTTCCCTACTGGAGTCATTCTATCTGTTGGAAATAATAATTCTTCTAAATTGGCCCTGGTTATAGCCTGGGGCATGATCTGGGATGAAAAACACTTTAATGATTTAATCACTATGTCGTAGACAGCAGGATAATGCTCAGAGAAAGGTGTACTAAGGGGGCATCTCCTGCCCGATGCCTTCAAGACTCTCCGACCAATCCAAAATCTTTTAAAATATGGCCAAATCAAATCATTAAAGTCACTAAAGCAAGCCTTAAGGACTGGAGCAATAAACATTGCATTAAGCTTAGATGCAACTTCTGGGTCGGCTCTTCCCCCCATTTTTATTGGTCTATACATAATGTCTCTCTTCAATCTTTCATGTTGGCTCCCCCACAGTAAGCGAAACATGGCTTTCTGCAGGGAAGGAAACAGGTGAGCGCAATCATTTTTTATTGCATATGAAACCGGAGGAGTTGTACTTGCATCTTATGCCATCAGCTTGTCCTAGGTCAGGTTTCCTTCCACATACAGCTTTGCAAAAATTGCATAAAAACCGCTTGCAGGAACAAAAACATAATATTCCAGAAACACGCTTTGCCGATCGATCAGCTGTTCATAACACTTCCTACATTGAAATAGATGTCAGCGGGGAACTATCGCGTGTCCGCCATTACCTGGCCGGAACCGGAAGTGACGTCATTTAGCGGAAACTGTAGTTTTTACTTGTAGGCCTTATAAGCCTGTACTGGTGTTTTTAAAAGTCATGTTTGACTTTATGCTTTTCTGAATAGTTTCTAGGATGCTTAGAACTCAAATTGCACTGCTTTAAATAGTTTATTTTGATGCATATGCTGTTTTCTCTGCAAATTTGCATTATAGGATTGTTTTTCGTTTTTTCTGCAGTATATAAAAATTGGTGTATCTCAAAAATAAAACTATAAATTTCCTGTTGTTGTAAACTAATTTTTGCAACTTTTTTGTATTTAAAGTTTTGAGGGATAAACCTCTTAAATTTCTCTAAGTAGAAATATATGTAAAAAAAAAAAGTTTATTGCACTTTTTGCAATTTATGCAGTTACTATGGACTTAATGCATACATATTATTAAAATTTGGGCTATAACGGTTGTATTGATGTATAGCAACTTGAAATGCTCCCAAAAATGGCTCCACAGCATGTAAAAATATAAAGTAAGCTCTGGCGGACTTGGTTCTATGGTAGGTCTTAAAGGGTTAACCTGTAAATTTGCAAATTTGTACATTTATACACAACATAACACAGCTTCATACAATATAAACAATTACATATTCTGTATATTTTACCACCACGTGTTGTAACTACTTGCTCTTTAAATTCTGACTAAACCCACACATATGCTACAAAGCACTTGCTTTACTTGATTTATTATTTTCTATGCTCTGAGTTAAGTTTGTCCTTTATTTTAGTTAGTTGTTTATTAAACCTGCAAAGTAAGAATTTAATTGCTCTGCGTAAACACTTGTGTTTGCAGTGTAACGACAATAAACTTCTAGAATCTTGAATAATTAGACAAAACACCAAAAACTATAAATCACAAACTCACAAACATTAGAATACTAACTCAAGACTCACTAAGAAGGCAGAAACAAGAATGTAATAATGTGGTAATTTCTATGTTATTACCACTGAATTACCTGCAGTAGTTCCTGTGTAATAAGCAGGAAACAGAGCTACACAATGCAAAACCGCCTCTTTCCATTTAATAACATATGAATAACCATGTTAATAACCCTTTAAAACAACCTTACAGAACAATGATGACTACCAAACACACCTGTGGAAGTTCCTGTGAGATAAGCAGGAATGTAATACCATGGTAATGATAACTGAATAAAACAAGCATCAAGATACAAAATGCTAACAATGAGGTTTAAAAGAATAATAATACATTAGATTTGAGTGCAGAGTATATTCTTTCACAGTATAGTTTATACCTGGATGACAGTGCATGATATGGTAAAAATATTCCTGGTAGCAAAGAAAGTGGAGAACACATTTAAAATGTCCAGTACACATGAATAAGATGCCATCCATGTTCTTCCGCTTGTCCACCACTGTCCTGCACTGCCTTCATCACTGACTGACCTCTAACCACCCAAAGATTCAGCCTCTCCTGCAGCAAGTAGCTGTCAGTTCTGTCAGTGTTGAATTAGAATCAGTCAGAATCAGGATACATTATTAATCTCTGAGGAAATTATGGCATGGCAATTTAAAGTGATGCACACTCACTATTGTCCTAATCAAGTTCATTTTCATCCATAATAAACCAAAAAGATCTGTGTGTTTCTTTTTGCTTTTACTGCAGAGTGAATGGGAGGAGTGCTGACTGCCCTTAATCTTCCTTTCAACACTGAGCACTGCTGCGCTGTTTCCTGCTTATTACACAGAAACTACCACATGGTAATAACATAGAAATTCACTGTGTGTTTATACATCCCTCTGCGTTTTGTTGGGGTTTTCTCTGCATTAGTGTAGGGATTAAAATAAAAAGAGGCGACTGTTGTGATTTAAAACTGAACTGAAAAGATTTTTAACATCAAAACAGCCGATGATCCAATATGTGCATGAATCACCAATGTAAGAATGTACTGAGGTGATATAAAATGTGAATTTGTAGTCCATGTTGTTGACATTGCAGATTCAATCCTGTCACACAGTCTAACATCAGAACTGTCAGATTCTCTGGCACACCCGTCCTTCACCTCATGACATTTTCTACCAAAGTCAGAGAAAAGTTGTTAGGAGGAAGAGGAGGTATGATTATTTGAATCTGACATTTAAATGGTGAGGTCATCCAGCTGCTCAGAGGTCTTTTAATTTGAAAGATCTATCAGAGGGGTTGCATTCTACTAAGAGCAACTTTATACCTGCATTACAACAAAAACATCTTTTGGCCTTCAGATAACTACATGGAGTTGTGTTAGACAGTCACTTTTAGTCCCTCTGTGTCCACAGCACTGCAGCATTAAAAAACCTGACAGGCACTAATGCATTTGGAAATGACCAGGCAGATATACTAATTTATGTTTGCAGATGACAGTAATATATTTTACTGTTGACAGACAATTAATCAGTAACTGCTTTGATAAATATTTGACTGTTGAATCTTTTAAACTTGACCAGACCTACCTAAGAACACTGTTCAGCCTATGCAGGAGGTCTACTGCAGACAGAAAGGGCTTCATGCTATTTTTAAAACGTTTGCAGTCATACTTCCTGAAAATAGTCGGCATGTCTCTGTCCATTTGACAAAAACCGTTACATTTTTTGTCAGCGTTTGCTCCAATGTTACTATACCGAAATAATACTATCTAAACTTGTGGCGTACCCCAGGGATCCCTTTGAAGTCCCAAATTGTTGCTCATTCACATGAAATAACTCCGTGTCGCACAACAGCTTGCACGAGTGGTTTCCTGTACACTGTGGTTTTCACAGTAAGCCTGCGCTGCAACAATTTACTGTGTGATTGAAGATTTTGTGCGAGAAAGAAAGAAAGAAAGAAAGAAAGATGTTCTTTTATCAGCTGACACTTTCATTACAATGAACGAACCACGGCTTCATAAAAAAAAAAATTAAACACGTAACTTCCAGGAAGCAGCAACAGTTTCCCTTCTGACTGCAGATTTCACACCCATGTTAAATCCAATGTCACTTCAGTTGGATTCAGGTTTAGAAACATCTGTAGCTCCAGTTTCATTGTTAAAAGAAATGTGAAAAAAGGCTTTACCTGTTTATTCGCTGGAAGTCTGGACTGATGCTCGCTGCTCTATGAGGGGTACTTAGTTTCAGGAAGTTAACAGATGAAGTGGTTTGGTGTAACCACATCCTCTTACTGCAGCTTAAACTGCAGCCTGACTCATCGTGGGAATTTTTATTATAGATAATAAGAATGAACATTAATAAATCTTTGACTGCACGGACAGCAGGTACCTACTAACCGAAGGGTTGGTGATTCGATCCCAGTCTGCTCCAGCCTGCATGCCACGTATCCTTGGGCACGATATGAACCCCGTGTTGCTCTCTGATGCATCCATCGGAGTATGAATGTGTATGAATGTTAGATTGGAACCACTTAGAAACAGCATTGATGAAAGTTCGTGTGTGAATGGGTGAATGTACAAGTTGTGTAAAGTGCTTTGAGTGCTGAGAGTAGAAAAGCGTTATATAAGAACCAGTCTGTTGACCACTTTGCACCAAAGTGCTGGATTGGATTTTGTCATTTTGTGATTTTCACTGTAAATGAATTCAAACATATATCATAATATTAATGCATATCTACCTCTGACAATAGTTAACACACAGCCAATGGGAACCGCAGCTCAGGCTGTGCAGCTGACATCTTTCCATCTGCAGAGAACAAAGATAAATCGATGGAGAGTCCACCTGAGGAGGGGTGCTCTAAGTTTCCATACCTGCTAATCATTCTTTAGGCTCTCAGACTGAAAGGCCTGAAATCAGACAGAACCACTTCTGAGTTTTAACCTATATTTCTATACAGCAGCTCACAGTTTGATCTTTGATCAGTGTGATATCAGTGTGAAACTGCCACGAATTATCAGCAGAGCCGAACAGCTGACAGTAAACTGTGTAGTGTCGAAAAGGAAAAAGGTCATCGGCCATCGTTTTTCATCTTTAATATTTCTTATTCTGACGTGTTTTAAAAGTTATGTGACTTTATTCTTCATGCAAAATGTTCAGATCAGACTTTTTTGTAACTTTTTCAAGATTCACCTGTCCTGGTTTTATATCTACATACTGTATATATGTAGATAGATGGATATAGATGTGCTGTTTCAGCAGCATGTAACCTGCTGCTGAAACAGCAGATGGCAGCAGAGATCAGTGTGAGAGGTTCAGCCCACATCCAGGGAATACGTCCTCTATCACCTGCACCTCAATATTATATTAAATATCAAAATGTAAGAAATTGAACGTACTTTGTGCAGTCAGCTTTAAAATGCTGCAAACACCAAACCAGACTAATCAGATCTTCCATTTCTCAGGATCCTTCAACTTACAATATTGTGTTTACCTGAACATTTTGTGTGCCTACTGATATAAAAGAGAAGATTGTCACATCTGAAACATTCGTGCCTGCTGAATCTCCTACAATCTCATCTGAATGTAGGAATACATTTCTACAGAAAGTTTCCAATGCTGATTATAAAATACAACTCTAAGCATTTTAACCAAAGTGTAAATGATCATTTGACTTTTTAAAAAAAACTGTGCAAACCTCTGGAAACTGTCATTTTGAACACATTGAGGTGAATTTGACATAATTCTCAGTAATTGGTTGCTTTTGTAGCAGAGAAGTAAACCGTGTGAAACCAAACCCCTCCGTCCCTCAAACACTCACAATACTGGATATTTGTTAGTGATGTCGGTGAAGGCTCCGACGCTGTGTGGGGCGTCTTGGCGAACACAGACTGACCATCAGCAGCGTCCACTGAAGATAAACTCACTGCTCCGAGAAATGAGAAACACCTCAGAGAGTGTTCATATTTGAAGACGTTACAGATACAAATGATTTCAGGAGTAAACTCTGTGTATATATCACCTGATAATTACAGTAACATCCTGACTCTGCGGCCGTCAGCGCTGCAGCAGAGCGCTGGGAGCATTAGAAACCGGCTCTGCTGGACAAACATGGCAACAGGACCTTTTCTAGGTTGCACCATATTTTCTTAAAATGTTTTCAAGGAGATACAGATCGATGGATCTTATGATATTTTATGTTTTCATCACAGTCAGATTTACTAAACAGTGTCAGCACAATCCCCAACTGACCCTCGTGGGTAGTTTTGGGGTGATTTACAAAAAGTTGTGCTGTTCTAAACAAAGGTGCAGTCGCTTCTTTTCAGTATCAAACCTAAATAAAAATACAGGCTTTTATTCGGTGCAATTAGCAGCAGTACATTACATGACGCACACGTTAAGAAAGCATCTGATTTAAATGTTTAAACGCCCCATAGTTTGAGAAAGCATCTCCCACAAATGAAAGTTAGGCTTGATTTAGCAGCTTTGTCTGCAAACAACACAAGATTTGAAATCATCGATCATCTTTTTTATACTTTGTTAAAAAGTTACAGACATGCCAACTGCTGCGGATTAAACCTTCAAAGAAAGTCGATTTAAGTTTTCTTACATTTTAATGACTGAAAAGTTTCATCGGTAGTTTTCTCAGATAAAACTAAAGCATGAAAGAACAAGTGCAGTAACCCCAACACTGTAATAAATGCAGTAAAACTAATTTGCACCTTCTCTCCACGTCGTCTTTTCTCTTGCGGAACCTCTTTGCAACCTGCTGCTCGTTTCCGGATGAATCCTCTCCGATTCCAAAGACGCTGAGTTTGTTTATACACCGCTCTGGCTTTAATCATCTGTTATTAGGACGTTAATCATACTGCTGTGATTGTTTCTGAGAAGCTGTTGGAGTTATTGTTGGAATAACTGCATCGTGAGCTGCTGTGTGAGTGCTTCGTGCTGACCCGACAGTAATACAAACATGCGCGTGTGTGTGATGATGCGAGCAGTTCACTGCTGCCTCGCTGGCTGCAAACGAACTTCCTGACTGAGTGGGTTTCATTCATAAAACCAGAGCGAGTGAATCACATTGTGTAACTCACCTCTGGGCTTCGAGCCGGTGTCTGACGACGACTCCAACAGATCGTTCTTTTTCATCTTCTTTAAAACCTTACAGGTGACCTCCAGGTACTGACTGCTGTAGGTCTGCATCAGGTCCACCGTGTCCATACAGTCCGCCTTCTACCGTCGGCTCTCCGGGATGGGTGGGAAGTCTTCCAGGAAGTCATCTTTCTGCATGTACCACTTATATTCTTTAAATTCCTAGTTTCTCAAATGCTTCAGAATTTCTATCAGCGTCTCTGACTGTATCCCTGCTGGAAAACGGAGAAATCTTTGGCTCTGGAAATGGTACTGCACCACTCTGTGATCACACCTTTAGAAATGACTGCACCACCACTCTGTGAGGTGCTGCACTGATGCATTTTCCCTGCTAAGCACATCCTGTTACTGCAGCTGAAACATGGACAGAAGCACAGCTGAACCTCGTTATTACCACAGTATTTACCTTAATGATTCTTCCTGATGTCCCTCTAAGAATCACTAAAAACAAAGAAAGCAGAAGACACACATGAAACAATAAAAACCTGAACAAAACCTGGACGTAAGCTAACATTAGTCTGTGTTCCTCACCCGCTGCTCTAACAGGTCAAAGGATCAGGTAAGAACTTTCTATTTCTTCTTATTTTAGTCCTTTTATTTTTGGCCCTTTAGGTTTCTCATATTCAGCTGAGCTGGGAATCGTGAAAGCGACAGCTGCAGGTCTGGCTGCTCTCATGGAGGATGACAGATCATCTCAGACTACATTCCTTTTTTACAAGAAAAAAAATGTGCTGACACGTGCATGTCTGTGTTTTCTGTCTGTTCAAATTTACATTACTAAACATGTTTATAAATAAAGTAATGAAATAAATAAATACATACTATAATGATAATAACAGTATGAGTTTATTGATACCTGTGTGTCCCTGAGATGGGACGCGTGCTGCCTCTCAGAACAGCTGGCCACAATATATCGTCCAGGTACACGAAGACAAAAGGCAGCCTGCGCAAGACAGAGTCCATCAATTGCTGAAAAGTCTGGGCGGCGCCTTTCAGACGGCATGCGCAAAAACTCAAACAGGCCGAAAGGGGCAATTATGGTGGTTTTGGGAACGTCTTTGGCACACATGGAACCTGGTGATAAACCCGCACCAAGTCAGTTTTAGAAAAAAAAATCGAGGTCCCGGCAAGGTGGGAAGAAAAATCCCGGATGTGGGGAATGGGGTAACGCCATTCTCTGTGACATTATTCAAACAGCGAAAATCTCTGCACTGCCACCACCAACCGTCTGATTTGGGCATTGGAATCAGTGAAATAACTTCCTTTCCCGCTGAGCTCTTCCTGAAATCTTTGCATCTTTGTGCCAAACACAGTGAAGCAGCTGCTTTGTGTGCTGACCTTTGACCTTGGCAGCGGTTCCAGATGAAGGCTCGGCATGGAGGAGGTCCAAATGGTCACTGTGCCCCTCAGCTGATTTCTACTGATACACCTGATACAGTTTTGGTAATGAAAGACTTAAAAACCCTCAGCTCTGATAAGATATTGTTGCCAAGGTTACATTCATTATTCAGTTAACAGCAGGTTGGTGCTTCTGCAGCAATCACATACCCAGCATGACTGAGGAAGACCGGACGTTGGAGCTGTGCAGGTCTACACTCTGTTTTTGGTTTCATGGCCACAGGTGTATAAAATCAAGTGCTTCATGCAGTCTGATTGGTTGGCTCTGAAGCGGTCACTGACTTCAAGCTGCAGAGCTCCAAACTTCCTCTGGCACTAAAATCAGCACCAGACTGTGCGCTGGGAGCTTCATGGCCTGGGTTTCCGTGGCTGAGCAGCTCCTGCAGGTGCATCGGTACTTCTGTCCAGTTTTAAGCGTTAAGCCCAGGACTTTCTTAAACACTGCAGGACAAATGGAAATGTGTTGAAGATGTTGTGGTGAGCTGTTAGAAAAAGGAAAACGCCTTTACCTCTGCAGGCTGTAACTGAGTACGGGGCATGGGTGCACTATCCCTGTGTGGCTGTATCTGTGTGACCTGTGTGTGGTTTAAGATAACTTATCCTTAAATTTGTTGTGTAGACAGTGAAGATGGCCTAGTGTAGCAGATGTGTTAAATGCTTATTAATTTCACCAAAAACCACTTCTTTATTACATATTTTATTTTGTGTTTTAATCCCATGCCTGTGTGCTCTGTGTGTTTGCGTGGTCGTGCACTACCTCATGACGTAGGCGTGTGCTTGTCTGCTTCGGTCACAGCTCCTTGCAGCATGGCCAGAGGTAAGCTACTGTCACATAGCTCTCAGATGATAAAAGGCCATTAGTTGAAATACGAACATGAGTGAGCTGTTTTGGTCAGTTTAATAGCTGACACGCTCAGTGTGAGTCTTGTCGAGGGCAGAGTTCACTAACTCAAGTTTTTAACAGGTTTTAGCTTGAGGATGCAGCTACAACACTAGCATGCTATGTTAGCCTAGTCGCTAGCAGCGGGTGAAAGAAGTCTCTGCTGTACTTTGTTAATGGTGCACATCGTGTTCTTTTATCAGAGAGCACTAATGAATCCAGAGATCCCGCACTGTCCCCTCACCTTCATGCTAGAACACAACACAAACACACTGGTTACACTGGTGTAGGTTTATTTTCATTTCTAACATTTGTTTTGTATGTTGTTGCATTAACACAGTTGTTCCCAAACTTTTTTTGCTGGGCCCCCCTTTGTTTTACAAGAAAAATGTTCGCGCCCACCCCCCACGCGCACGCACAAACACATCCTCCAAACCAGAGGTTCCCAAAGTGTGGGGCCCGCCCCCTAGGGGGGGCGCAGAGTCATTGCAGGGGGGGGGCGCGGTATGAAGAAAAAAAAAAAAAAAAAAAAAGGAGCGCTGGGACACTGTGGACAGGTTTTTGACGGGGCTCCCACATAAACGCAAACCAGGAGATGAAGCATCGCCAAATATGTTTCCAAACCAACTTCCTTCCAAGCCAAAGACAGAAAAATATGGTGAGGCATATCTTCCCTTTGGCTTCACCTGCACAAGTGCCAAGGTAGGTCTCCCCTGCAAAATTAGTTTCCCTTTGTCGGGAGCAGCGCTGGGCTCTCCAAATCACGGACAAACAGGATCCCACATTCTTGATTTTTAGTTCACAAACACTTCTTGTAATAACTAACTACTCCTGACATTTTGGACATGTTAGCTCTTTATGCAGTAAAGTTACAGCGGGATACAAATAATATCAGGCTGATCCTGCCGTAATTTGTTCCCCCTGTTCAAATCCCGGACAAACAGTATCCCACAGCTGTTTATGTGTTTAAACCCATTTTGCACAGAGAGACATTTTTTGAAAAATGTATTGACAGCAATGTTGAAAATTATTACACAGGAAAAAAACAACTACACCTAAAATAATCACAGCGTGACGCCTCTGCCTTTCTAAATGCAGGGACAGTAACTGCGTGTGTGTATGTAAGCGTGTAAAACCTGCAGATAGTCAGATTAACAGTAACAGTATTTTGTCTCTATCTGCAGGTTTGGTTTGGAAACATATTTGGCGATGCTTCATCTCCTGCTTTGTGTTTGTGTGGGCGCCCGTGCTAGCAGTGTCCAAGCATTTTGGTTTTTTTTCCCCTTTTCATACCGCGCCCCCCCCCTGCAATGGCTCTGCGCCCCCCCTAGGGGTCGGGACCCACAATTTGGGATGCTCTGCATTAACAGATGTTATAAATGAAAATACCTACCTACACCAGTATGTTTAGCAAATGTTACTTCTTTTAGAGCGCGTCAGGCAAAATGTAGATTTTACTCCTCTTGGCAAAGCGGCTGTGTTTGGAGCATGCACACCATAAAACCGCCCCACAGGACAGGTTTAAAAAAATAGAGATTTTAAACCTACAATGTTCTCCTGAAGCCAGCAAGTGAAAAATGTCAAGAACCCAAAGCAGGACAGAGGAGGCTGAAGCATCCTGTCTCCTAAGTGCTTCCTAAGGGAAGTATTGATGTACCTCTCCTTGTGTTCAGCTCTGATCAGGGCTGACATGCAGAATCTTCCCAAAACTGAGTATTTGTCTGCTCCCTGGAAGAAACTTTCAAATTAAAACCAGCATTAAGAAATCCATCCATTCCTTACAAATATTTTTTCCACACTCACCCAGAGAGAGGGGAGACACCAGGAAAGCATCTGCACTCCACAAGAAAAGTATTTGAATCAATGTTCATGATGCCAAAAACTGTAGATGCTGCCTTTTCTGTGCCTTTGTTCTATACACACCCATCATGTCACTAATGTACCACAAATATCTGAGATTTATGAGTGTGCTCTATTATTGGTGCTAGCAGCTGACAGTCTCCTCCTTGGTAAGCAATCTTGGTTGGTTGCCCAGGTTCTCCATTGAAGGTCCTGCTGGGTCCACACTTGTTCCAGTTTACATTTAAGGACCTCCATCAGAATCAGGGTCTGGGAGGAGCAGCCACCTCCTCGACACAGTGGAGGATGACTCACAATTAAACTCACAACAAAGGCAACAAAGATTTCAGACCAAAAAGCTTGTCCATTCTTTGGTCAGAGAAACTGATTTCTGTTGTTTCAGTGCTGCTCTGTGTGCAGTGTCTCTGCTTTCTTTAGAGAGCCTCACACGTGTAGCAGAAGTAAAACTGCTGACTGTGAGTTTTTCTATCCTTGTATGCTGAGTGTGCTGCCACTAAACTAGCACTGCAAATTATTCCACCCACAGCAAGGTCAGTCTGGAGAGCTGAAGACGATGCTTACTGTGGATGGTATTATCTTGGTGTCCAGGAACTCAGAGGAATCCTGGTGTCATTTTTCACCAGGATATGTCCTTCAGTCAAGTACACTATATTGCAAAAAGTATTTGTTCATCTGCCTTCACACAGATCTCACATCCCATTCTTAATCCACAGGATTTAACCGTCTGGGGTCCAGGATATGATTGGCCGTTTTCAACTACTTTTGATTTTACCTCTTTCACCTTTAAAAACTGTTTATCTTTGCCTTGTTTGGTATCATCTTTTCAGCACAACTCACTTGTCTGAATTTTTTTTTTCTTCATTTTAAAATACCGTATTAATTCAATTCAATTCAATTTTATTTATATAGCGCCAAATCACAACAAAAGTCGCCTCAAGGTGCTTTATATTGTACAGTAGATAGCACAATAATAAATACAGAGAAAAACCCAACAATCATATGACCCCCTATGAGCAAGCACTTTGGCGACAGTGGGAAGGAAAAACTCCCTTTTAACAGGAAGAAACCTCCGACAGAACCAGGCTCAGGGAGGGGCGGGGCCATCTGCTGTGATTGGTTGGGGTGAAAGAAGGAAAACAGGATGAAAGACATGCTGTGGAAGAGAGACAGAGATTAATAACAGATATGATTCGATGCAGAGAGGTCTGTTAACACATAGTGAGTGAGAAAGGTGACTGGAAAGGAAAAACTCAATGCATCATGGGAATCCCGGCAGCCTACGTCTATTGCAGCATAACTAAGGGAGGATTCAGGGTCACCTGGTCCAGCCCTAACTATATGCTTTAGCAAAAGGAAAGTTTGAAGCCTAATCTTGAAAGTAGAGATAGTGTCTGTCTCCTGAATCCAAACTGGAAGCTGGTTCCACAGAAGAGGGGCCTGAAAACTGAAGGCTCTGCCTCCCATTCTACTTTTAAATACTCTAGGAACAACAAGTAGGCCTGCAGAGCGAGAGCGAAGTGCTCTAATAGGGTGATATGGTACTACAAGGTCATTAAGATAAGATGGGGCCTGATTATTTAAGACCTTGTATGTGAGGAGCAGGATTTTGAATTCAATTCTGGATTTAACAGGAAGCCAATGAAGGGAAACCAATACAGGAGAAATCTGCTCTCTCTTTCTAGTCCCTGTCAGGACTCTTGCTGCAGCATTTTGGATCAGCTGAAGGTTTTTCAGTGAGTTTTTAGGACATCCTGATAATAAAGAATTACAGTAGTCCAGCCTGGAAGTAATAAATGCATGAACTAGTTTTTCAGCATCACTCTGAGACAGGATATTTCTAACTTTAGAGATGTTGCGCAAATGGAAGAAAGCAGTCTTACATATTTGTTTAATATGTGCATTGAAGGACATGTCCTGGTCAAAAATGACTCCAAGGTTCCTCACAGCATTACTGGAGGCCAAGGTAATGCCATCCGGAGTAAGAATCTGCTTAGATACCATATTTCTAAGATTTTCAGGGCCGAGTACAATAACCTCAGTTTGATCTGAATTAAGAAGCAGAAAGTTAGCGGCCATCCAGGTCTTTATGTCTTTAAGACATTCCTGCAGTTTAACTAATTGGTCTGTGATACCTGGCTTCATGGATAGATAGAGCTGCGTGTCATCTGCATAGCAGTGAAAATTTATGCTATGTCTTCTAATGATGCTGCCTAAGGGAAGCATGTATAATGTAAATAGAATTGGTCCTAGCACTGAACCCTGTGGAACACCATAATTGACCTTAGTGTGTGAAGAGGACTCTCCATTTACATGTACAAATTGGAGTCTATTAGATAGATATGATACAAACCACTGCAGTGCAGTACCTGTAATACCTACAGCATGTTCTAATCGCTCTAATAGGATATTATGGTCGACAGTATTGAACGCAGCACTGAGGTCTAGCAGGACAAGCACAGAGATGAGTCCACTGTCAGAGGCCATAAGAAGATCATTTGTAACCTTCACTAAAGCTGTTTCTGTGCTGTGATGAGCTCTGAAACCTGACTGAAACGCTTCAAATAAGCCATTCCTCTGCAGATGATCTGTTAGCTGTTTGACAACTACTCTTTCAAGGATGTTTGATATGAAAGGAAGGTTGGAGATTGGCCTATAATTAGCTAAGACAGCTGGGTCTAGAGATGCTTTTTAAGTAAAGGTTTAACTACAGCCACCTTGAAGGCCTGTGGTACATAGCCGATTATTAGAGATAGGTTGATCATACTTAAGATTGAAGCATTAATTAATGGCAGGACTTCTTTGAGCAGTTTTGTAGGAATGGGGTCTAAAAGACACGTTGATGGTTTGGAGGAATTAATTATTGAAGTTAACTCAGAAAGATCAATTGGAGAAAAAGAGTCTAACTTAACATCGATGGTACTAAAAGTAGCTGTAGATAATATTACATCTGTGGGATGATTATTGGTAATTTTTTCTCTAATGATAAAAATTTTATTTGTGAAGAAGTTCATGAAGTCATTACTAGTTAACGTTAAAGGGATTGTTGGCTCAGTAGAGCTCTGACTTTTTGTCAGCCTGGCTACAGTGCTGAAGAGAAACCTGGGGTTGTTCTTATTTTCTTCAATCAGTGACGAATAGTAAGATGTTCTGGCTTTGCGGAGGGCTTTCTTATAAAGCAGCAAACTATTTCTCCAGGCTAAATGATGATCCTCTAAATTTGTGACACGCCATTTCCTCTCCAGCTTACGAGTTATCTGCTTTAGGCTACGTGTTTGAGAATTATACCACGGAGTCAGGTACTTTGGATTTGAGGCCTTAGTTTTCACAGGAGCTACAGTATCCAGAGTCGTACGTAGTGAGGAGGTAAAATTAACACAGTATTAACACAATTGATCTAAAATCAGACTAAAAACATAAAATCTGAGTAGAAAAAAGTTACATTTTGTACTGTAACAACCACAAATATGTTTAACCAATCATTTTCATCACTTGAAATGCAAATATAAACTGTACATTTTAAACACCTATGCACAAGTTTTACAAACAACAAAGTTATTTGCAGCTATTTACATAAAAATGCAGCCAAGATGTTTTTTTTATAAGACCATTTAAAACTATTTACAGAACAATCAGGTGTTCTGCATCAAATAAGATGCCACTCAAATTATTTCAGCCACTCCATAAAATAATTTCTGTCCACTATAAGACCGAGGAGAATACCACATGCCCGATACTTGCAGGCCTGCTGCTGTACTGGCCCATCGTGGTGAAGACGGACCAATTTACCAGTCGATCTACGTCCCTACCCTCATGGTCACGAGCTGTGGGTAGTGACCGAAAGAACGAGATCGTGGGTAGAAGTGGCGGAAAAGAGCCATTGATCAGTGTTCATGAGAATTTGCATAATTTGCCCATTGTTCCTTCAGTGGGCTGGTTTCAGTCATTATGCAAATGTGCTGTTTATAAGATTGGGGAAACCTGCAGTCAGCTGAGACTGAAGAAGTCACCTGGATGAGTGACAAAACGTTTCTCCCACTGAAGACGTCCAGATGAACAGAATCAACTTTTGGAGAATTACTTACCTGGATGTTTGAGCATGCATCTGTCAGGATAGTGTCATGGATGAGAGAAGGAGGACCCAAACGCTGGACTCACAGGTAGGTAGGTGAAGGTTGGTGTTTATTGTCAACAGTGTTGGGTAAGTTACTTTAAATTAGTAACTTAGTTACATTACTAGTTACTTCTCTAAAAAAGTAACTCAGTTACTTCAAGTTACTCGTTACTTTCAAAGTAACTAGTTACTAGGGAAAGTAACTTTGGTTTTACTCAGAATTCTCTTGTTAATGTGTTGCTTCCGTAACTGGATACCCAGCCAGATTGCCAGTCTTCTATCTTGCTTACTTGCCACAAGTGCACTGTGCCACCTACCAACAGAAAGGAAAAATAATGTGCACATTTCCACGAGAGAAATCACGCCTGGACCGTCGTTGACCGCCGCCATGATTCTAGCCTGCTTTTTACATCCAACACAAAACTGCAGTCGTGGTGCTTTTGATTGTACTCAGAACTCAGAAATTCTGCCTTCTGAATAGGAAGATGTAGGTAACACCAGACTGCAGATGAGCTGCATACAGAGCTGGACTGGGACAAAAAAAATCGTCCCGGGCATTTTGACTAGAGACCGCCCACCATTATAGGAAAAATCATAAAGCCTTTGAATGAAAATAAACACTGTTGTGACAGTGATGTACACTGTTCTGATGGTATATATGTATCAATCTATCAACTGTTTGTTGTAAGACTCAGATAATTATTTTTTAAAAGCGAGACATTTTAAATGAGAATAATAAAGAAAAGTATTTCCTTGTGCCCCCTTTCCTGTTAATGCCCTACCTGGCCCCTGGCAACACTTTGCTAGATCCGCCCCTGCACAGTTACCAGCTGTCAGCTACATAGAAAAGGATCCTGGTGTTATTTGTCTCTCAGAAACAGTTCATAACTTCCTTCAACTCATTCATGTCACCTAACAGGTAAACCTGTTTCTCCATCACCTGTTCAGCTCTGATGATTCAGTAAGGACATCTCCTGGTTTCATCTTCATGTTTCCCTCTCACCACATATCCAAACCGATATCATGACCAGCAGCTTTACAGCTGTGGCTCCAGCAAACATCAGCTGATACTAGAAATTAATATTAAATAAATTCTAACAACAGCTGATCAAGCTTAAACGTGCTGCTGTTGTTTAACGCGACATCCGCTGGTTTCCTCTTTCTGGCGCAAAGTGGGCGATAAATAAACAAGAGAGAAAAGCCGATCAGCTGATCATTGATCAGTTTCGTGATTGAAGTAGAAACGGGAGAGAATGAGAGAAGAAGAGGCAGCTGTGCAGCTTCAGCTTTGTGTCTTTTCATTGTAGCTGAAGTCCGGGACAAACTGTGTTCCTTTTCACCTCAGTACGAAACGCGTAATATTTTCTCTGAATACCAGACGATTCTGTTTTTACGGGACGGTTGGCAACTCTAATAATTAACCGTATGAACAAAATAAAGTTCAACATCAGTAACATAGCACCCACCCAGCTGTATAGAAACTCCGTCATGCTAGCTAGCACGCAGTACGAAAATGTCAGCATACCGAAAATAAACTCCACCTAAACTTGGTTTATATCTGACTCTGATAGACTGCAGGTCATAACTTCTTACCTGAAGTTCAGTTCACCTGACACGCGGACCGGCGGCCGCTTCGGGTCTCTCCTCTTGCCTCCCTTTTCCTTCATCCACCTGCTGGCCTCCACCACTTGCTAATGTTACTGAATCTGTGGAAGCTCCGCGATATCCACCACACGAAGTAACGAGTAACGAGCCTATCTAAATCCCAGTAACGAGTAACGCGTTCCTGGTTTTGGCATAATAACTAGTTACCGTGCTCGTTACCACAATAATAACGTAGTTACTGTAACGCGTTACTTAATAACGCGTTAGTCCCAACACTGATTGTCAACGGAGTGAACAAACAGAACAGAAGTAGAATAGGGCTGGCTGGCTGGACGACTGACTGAATGGCTAGCTGACTGAACGCAGGCGGAAACGACAACATAACATCAATGACACGACAGTGAACGAGTGGAAACAGAGGACTTAAATACACAGACTGATGAGGATGATAATGAGAGACCGGTGAGTACACAGCTGAACATAATCTGGCTAATAACACAAGAGACGAGCTGACACAGGAAAAGCAGGAAATGAGAACGTTGACGTGGCAACATAATGTAAACATAACCTAAATGTGACAAAACTGAAAACACTGGGTCACCGACCCAGGAACCCTGACAGCATCAAGCCACTTTATCTTTCATTTCTAGAATTAAGCACCAACTGCTACAAATTGGACATTTCTAAAATAAAAGATGCACTACATCAAAACACATCAGTAGATGAGAGGTGCAGATCATCTAGATACTGAGTTCAAAAGCATGCACTGGTGCAAGCTTACACACTGCCTGTGAAGTCTCCAGTAACACTGAACAATATATGCTGGCTAGGATCTCGCTCTACTGTAATAAGTCAGTTTTATATTCTAACTGGGAGTCTGTTAATATAGCACTCTTCTGATCGATACACATTTTTCTTTCATTACAACTTTTTTATCCTACACATTATAGTGTGATGTTTTAAAGAGTTTTCAGACTGTAGTGTGAAATAGCTGCTGCTCTGCCTTAACAACTGAAGTGGTCTCGTCATCCAGAATTAAAGCAGAAATACAGTAGAAAGTATAGTTACGGCAAAAGCTGCCATCATATTGCTAACAGTTACTGTACCAGCAAAAGTGAGGGTTTGGGTTAGGTCCGCTGTGTTTTAAACGTGTACATTTTCGTGTACATGATCTCCCTCTGCCCATCCTCCTCCTCTGTATCCCAGTCTGCCCAGTACGGCTTACACAGAACACCCAAATGGAAAACTTTGTGTTAGAAAAAGTGTAATGACAAAAACCTGTTTGAAATGTAACATGTTGTTTCTGAAACTCTAACCCCAACAGGTCTCATGTGTTCTGAAAGTCACCTCAACACTGGCAGGTTTTCAAAGTATTCAAACTAGTAATATCAGAACACAAAGAACTAAAAGAACTTTTCCAAACCAGTGAAACCGTGTAGTCCACATGAATAGTTGTAGTTTATTGCACTTTTTTGCAATTTATGTAGTTACTATGGACTTAATACATACATATTATTAAAATTTGGGCAATAACAGTTGTATTGATGTATAGCAACTTGAAATGCTCCCAAAAATGGCTCCACAGCATGTAAAAATATAAAGATAAGGTCTGGCGGACTTGGTTCTATGGTAGGTCTTAAAGGGTTAAAACAAAGGGAAAATGATGAAAAATTAATTTAGGAAAGAAATCAAAACATGATTCTATAAATCTTCGCTCTTCTGTGGTGCGTCAAGTTGACATCTACCCATCAAAAACCTGTTGAGAGCAGTGCTCAGTCCACTCATGAGGCCATCATTCAGGAATGAGCTCACTGACTTAAGCCCCTTTTCTATTTAGTACCTACTTGGAGTTAGTACCTACTACTGGCCACGACTCAACTTGCCACGATTAGTTTTCCATTATAACCCAGTGTGCATGCTTGTTGTCATAACAACGTGTCTGTGCATCTCACAACGTAATTATTATGCAATGCAAATGCTATAAGAAAGCGAACATATACCTGCTGCTTTTTGTCAGACTTGGGGAACACGTGTTGTTTTTTGTAGCCATTTTCCTCATTGCCTCATTTCAAAAATGGTAGTTTTAATTTATGTGAATGAGACGCTCTCATGACTCATCGAGTGACACTACTGACCAGCCAACTGTTGTCATGCAGTAGGACAACGTCACATTTTAGTACCTGCTCAGATCGCTTGGAACCCTGGCCGAGAAGGTACTAAAACAGTACCTGGTACCACGCATTTTGGCCAAATGGAAAACCCTGAAAACCGTGCCGTCGTTCCAGGTAGGTGGAAAAGGGCCATTACATCGTAATGATGACATCATCAGCATCATCACAATTTAGAGCATGCAGAAAAAGTCAGAGAGGCCACTAAACAGAAGACCTCATCATACTTGCTTTGGAGGATCTTTATGAACTTTTTCAGCTGTTGTGGCAGCATCCTTCATCTGATTGGCCGGCTCAGTCTGACGTAGCACGAGGGAAAAACCTGGAGCGTCACCAAGTGAAAGAGAAACTACAGCATGCACTGCCAGAAGCACGGTGGTGATTTCCAAACCATTTACAGGAAAGCCTCGGCCTTCAGCAACAGCAGCTGTGTGAGTTTATCACATTCATGTCACATGTCTGTTTGGACCATGGAACAGATCCCGATTCCTGTAAGTCACCCGATTTACTGAACGGTTTTCATTTGATGATGTGTTCTTACATAATGCTTCTTTACTGATAGTAACCACATCTTCACATTTGAATATTAAATTCATAAGGCGAGGCTGAGGCTGGGCCGTCAGTAGGGTTTGCAGTCCTCTATAACTCCTCAAGTGGAGATGTTGTTGAGAAAGATACTGAAGCCCAAACTGCTCCTGACATGTACCTCTTATTTTGTGGGTTTGTTCTGTGGAGTCTTTGTTTCAAACACTGCTGGGATTTCTTAAAGCCGCCACATGTGGAGCTGCATGTATCTGCCATCAACATGTTCTTCCAGTGATCAAGGCACATTTTATATAAACGATATTGTTTTTAATGAGCAGCTTCAAGTTTTCATCCTGTTCTTCTTCATTTAGACGACATCATCTTCACATTTTAATGTTTTACAATAACAAAAGATCAGAAATAATCTGTATGAGTCTGTAGGCATGAAAATATCGACGTACAACTTGTAGACTTGTGTTACTTTTATGTTTAGTACGTGACAGACACAGTTCAGTCTGAGTTAGAAAGCTGTGGCTCATAACTTATTGTTCTACATGGACCTAAAACCCTGACATGAAGCAATAAAAGATCAAAATAATACATAATGTACATAAATAATCTATATACTTCATGTCAATGATCTGAGTGTGCTGGCTGATGGTTTGACATCAGTATCACGTCACCTGAGCAGCAAGCAGAGAACAGGTGAGTCTGTTTATATTAATAACCTCCACAGAGGTTAGCAGATTATGAACAGGTGTGTCTGAACCACTTTAAACCCAAACGTGCTTCTGATACACTGAATAAAGAAATCAGTTTAAACCTGGTGCTGGAACATTTCTAAATGATGATTCAAGTCCATTCATCATGAATCTGAGCCTCAAATATAGAAAAATAACTTGATCATCATCTTTACACTAACACGTCCACAAACATGTCTAACACAAGCGGCATTTATCATCATCTGTCTCCCTGAAAGCTTCAGGTGAATGTGTCATCATGCTGTTGTCGATGGTGCAGGCGTACTGCTCCTGAAGATACTTCCTGTCAAATTTCTGTCCAGTAGAGTGATCACCGAGACAACCAGAGAAGTGAAGAGTCCCTTTAAACCTGGAGGAGAGGAGCACCAGGGACAGAGCCAAGGTCACCACAGAGAACGGGATGCTTTCATATTCCCGTCCTGGGAGGTTGTACGGGATGACGATGCGGTTCCTTCCTGGTGGGCCGTGTTTAGCTGAGAGAGACTCAAAGTGTTCCCACACTCCATCATCATCTCGAAGAGGGCTAACCGTGATGTTTGGGACCATCTGTGCTCCAGCTTTCTTCAGTGAGTTCCAGTGGTCTGGCAGGTTCACAGGTCGATGTTTGTCATCAGGAATAATACAGCCTTTTTCTTTCCTACAGTAAAAAACTCTGTGCTGAGGCCTCAGTTTTCCTGTAGCGACACCGTACACTAAACCAGAAGTGATGCAGTTCCAGGGAGAATACAGGAGCACGTCAGTGATGGTGGGCAGAGGCAGGTAACAGCTGGCTGCGATCATGAAGTCTTTGATTGCTCCATGAGCCACGAAGCTGATGTGAACATTATCACTGTGGTTCTTCTTCTCCTCCTCATCAATGTGTTTCTTCAGAAAGTCAAACATGTCTGTGAAGGCATCAGAGTTTTTTCTCAGCCACTGCAGGGTGACTTCATCTGTGCAGCTTCTCATTGCCAGCTTTGTCAATCTTTCCCTTTCATCACAGCTCCTCAGTCTGTCTGCTCTGCAGGGTGTAAATACAGCTAACCTCTGAAACAATCTTCTGAAACAGGAATTATGGAAAAAACATTTTAAGCATGACAAACATTTAATCTGTCCACAGATGGATCCTGAAACAAAATAAAGCCAAAATCTCCTCGTTTCATTTCACTCTTTGTTTCCAGACTTACTCCAGTTCCTCGTCTCTCTCCATCTCCTCAGAAGTTTGACTGTCTTTAGCGTTGTCCTTCAGGTGCTTCCTGTGGTTAAAAATTGACAACATGTCTTTCAGATCTCAGGTACATAAATACAGACTTTTGGTTTATCTTCGGTATTTTGAAAAGCTTGCAGTGAAATTGATCAGAATTCAGTTAAAGATTATTTTTTCCTAAGCAACAAACAGCCTTTCCACACCTGTGTCCTCATAGATGTGCATCACCTGCTCTCAACGGCTAGTAAAAATGTTGATGACATTTAAACCATAATGTATTAATGTGCAGTTATAGACACCACCCTGCTCATCATGTGGACAAACTAGCAAAGGAAAATTTTCAGAAAGACAAAAACGTCCCCTTACCTGCTCCAAAAACATCTGCTCTGACCCTGTGCAGCCTGTAGAATAGAATAGAATAGAATGTACCTTTAGTCATGGCACACCACCACACTGCAGGTCTTTGACTGGCTGACTAAATGAGCTGTATGTTATGAACGTACCTGGACAGTCACCAAATGAAAGTAAAAACTGCCCTGGGATTCCCCAAATGTGAAAACAAAAGTAAAAACATGACTCAGAGTTTCAGTACGAAGAGCTCAGGAGGACCTCAGAGCTGCGGTCACATTCATGAACACGAAGTCGGTTCTCTACACCAACGTGACCTGTTCGCTGTTCAGCTTCATGCTGCCAGACGGTGGGGGAGCTCTGATTGGATAGAATTTGTGGGTTATATCTGCCCCTCACTGGTAGATATAATTTAATAACCCCTCCCACAGCCACAGTTGTTAGCAGCTCCAACTCTGGGGCCTACACCTTTGTAGTGACATCCACACCTGTTTGCTTCATCTTACTTCTGTTTCATGTGGTTCTTTGATTTCTGCTATGGATATAAAAACATGATGTACAGATGCTGCTATAAGTTTGTTTACAACAACCACTGGCTCTCTCCCACAGCGTGCTTGTGTCCCCACTGCCAACCAGTTGCAGCAGATGGCCCCGCCCCTCCCTGAGCCTGGTTCTGCCGGAGGTTTCTTCCTGTTAAAAGGGAGTTTTTCCTTCCCACTGTTGCCAAAGTGCTTGCTCATAGGGGGTCATATGATTGTTGGGTTTGTCTCTGTATGTATTATTGTGCGATCTACTGTACAATATAAAGTGCATTGAGGCGACCTTGAGCAGTCAGCCATGTTCTCCATGTCCTGTTTTATCAAGAGCAATAAAAGAAGCTGAGACGTCGCATTCATTCATTTTATTATTATTGTATTATTAATTATTTTGGAACAGCTGTAAATGATTTGCTGTCTCTGTGTGTTTGCTTCATTAGTAAAAAACCTTTGTGTGTCTTCGGTTCATAGCACATCTGTGAGCACAGCAGACACAGAGGTCATGACCTCCCACCACCACCAGGTGTCACTGCAGCTGAAGCCTGAGTCAGCTCTAACCTGGATCAGCAGGCAGAGCAACTTTCTCATCTCAGCATCTCTGATGCAGTTGAGAAATCCTGCTGATCCAAACAGCTGGAAGTCAGCTGATTACTTCACTGTAACGACGTCACTCTGACCTTTAAGTTTGAAAAGAAAAACATCAGCACATCAACAGACAAGGAACTTTATTTAAGACAAACATGAGGAGGAACAACTGGACTTTACAAACTTTGGAGCAAAAAACCAAAACTGTTAAAATTCATGATTTCATCTCTTCATGTGTCCACGTGTTTAATCTCGGAGAAGGCGTCTCACACTGGTTCATCTGTACATGACGATAAATAAAGCACATGGTCGTCCAGAAACACAGACCGTGCTCGGGCTCGTGTCCTGCGACTACACGAGCAGCAGTGAAGGTCAGAAAAGTTTCCACACTCATCACAACAAAAATCATAAAGTTTTAAAGGTTTTCAGCAGATTCTATAATCTCATGTTTGTCGGTGCAGCTCATTATTTGACCCTCTTCTTCTTCTGTCTCCTCTTTAAAGCTGAACGGCTGCAGCTCGTTGTCTGATGACCTCTGACCTCTGATGTTCAGCTTTTCTTCCTAAAGTGCTGAGACATTCACTTCAAACTACGAGACATTAAAGTATTCCACTGCGGATTACTCTTCATCATCACCGTGATCATCTTCTCATCTTCAGCAGCTCCTCACTCACTGGAAGACAAAGGTCAAAGGTCAGTTAAATGTGATGGTCAGCGTCCATGTGAAATCGTTCTGAACGTAAAGTTTTCAGTGAGAAATGTTTCCTCGTCATCATCAGCTGACTGACATGTTTACATAATGATGAAAGTAGCACCACTGACTAACAACAGGCTGTGAGGTCATTTCCACCATCATTAATCATTAATCGTGTTGATCACTGATCGGTGGCTATGAGCTGAAGAATGGCTGCACTGTGAGATGGTGACAGGTGGAGGCTGTTTCCTCGGTCAGAGATGCAAACGTTTCTCACTGAAAACATGATGTCCACGTAAACAGAACCATCGTTAATGAGGACGTAAATGGTAAATGGCCTGTATTTGCATAGCGCTTTACTTAGTCCCTAAGGACCCCAAAGCACTTTACACATTCAGTCATCCACCCATTCACACACAGGTGATGGCAGCTACATTGTAGCCACAGCCGCCCTGGGGCGCACTGACAGAGGCGAGGCTGCCGGACACTGGCGCCACTGGGCCCTCTGACCACCACCAGTAGGCAACGGGTGAAGTGTCTTGCCCAAGGACACAACGGCTGAGACTGTCGGAGCCGGGGCTCGAACCGGCAACCTTCCAATTACAAGACGAACTGTCAACTCTTGAGCCATGATGACCACATTCACTCTGATTGGGCCTTCAGGCACCATCTGATCTGCATCCACTCTGTTCTCTGCCTTTGCTCTTCTTCTTCTGTGAATTTTCTCTTCTGCCCAATGATGAACACTCAGCAGGTCTGTCATATGGATGATTATTATTTTACAAAAAAGCTAATCTCTGTTTTACTTACAGTTTTACTACAACACTGCAGTAAAACTTCCTGTGTGTACAGAAGTGTTTTGCTGCAGTGGCGTCTGTGGCTCAGGACGTGGAGCGGGTCATCTAATCAGCATGTGGAAGAATCCTCCGGAAAAATACTGAACCGACAGAGTGAGACGGTCAGGTTAGAAGTCTATGACTGTGTGTGTGAATGAGACCTGCAGCAAAGTGTTACGTAAGAACAACAGTCGGCTTCATGAGAGTGAAAATAAAACACAAAGCTCCAGATGTTGATTCATGCTGAAGTTTTAAAGACTAAAAACTAGGTCTGTCAACGTAAACGCAGATTAAACCGTCATCACGGTTAGCGCGATTAAAATTTTTAACGCATTTGGAGCGCAGAATGACTGAAAATCCCTGAAATGTCTCTGTCAACGCATTTTGGGCTGTTTGTCCAAAGTTTGTCCATCCTGCTCTCCAGATGGGTTAAAAATTTTAATCTGCGTTAACGCGTTTTAGTTTTTTTAGTTTTTAGACAGGCCTACTAAAAACTAAAGTCCAGATTCATGAAACTCTTCCTGACGGTCTCAATCCCTCACCATGCAGCTGTGCTCGGGGGCAAAGGTCACGCCTTTCCCTGCTCTGTCCTGAGATCCACTGCTGCTGCTGCTGATTGAGGTCCTCCTCATGATACCTACACACGCACACACAGACACACACACAGACCCAAGGATGATTCAGTATTAAATGACTTCCATTAGTCTATTCTGCAGGCTGCAGGGAGTCCTCCCACCTGCAGGGGGCAGCATATCCAGCCTGCGAGAGGAGGGATTGTTTCCAGACATGGAGAGGCGCCGCTGCCGGCTGTTCAACATGGCTGCAGGAGGAACGATTCCAGGGGGCGGGACTTTCCCCTTCTGCCGGTACAGCTCTTCGATCTCTTGCTTCTGGCTGACCTGCAGGTTCTGCACCTCCATCAGGTGTCTGGGAGAAAGAGGGAAGAGTTAGAAAAGGAGACGTAAAAAACGATAAACAGGGCTCTAGAGTGCAACCAAATTTTTCAATGGTGCAACTAAAAAAAAATCCTTGGTCGCACCGGTGCGACCAACTGTTCGAGTAAAAAAAAAAAAAAAAAATCCGCAACTCTGAAAGTCTCCGTGTGGTCAACAACAGACACACATTATGCCCCTATCGTGGTCTAAACCAATGAGAGATAGTCAGGGGCGGGACCTCTCTGATTGGTCGTGGTCCAGTTGAAAGTGCAGGTGGATAGAGAGAGGTGAGTAGCTTGAATAAAGCGATATCGATTCATTAAATCCTGAATCGACTTTTAAATATAACTGTCTTTTGCCAGAAACGCCAGATTCTCAGATTAAAACTCACAAAACTATTTCAAGAACCACCAAACAGTAAGTGAGAGCAGGCACACGGACTCCACACAAAGACGTAAACGCAGAGTGGACCCGACGCCTCAGAATCAGCTTTGTCTTTCTCGGCTTTCTCACCTGACGGCCCGTACACGGACACGCTGTCGGAGCTGAAAGCCGACAGCTCACCGATTCTGATGCGTCGGGTCCGCTTTGTGTTTACGTCTTTTTTGCGCTCGATTCTGAGCTGCAGGTTTTGTGTCTCTCCAACCAAAATTCACTGACCAGCAGCAAAAGAAGATCCAAACTACACTTCACATTTGATAAACATCGTCATGAATTTCCATCTTACTTTTGCTGCAGGTCAGTGGTAAGATGGAAATTTAAACTTTTTAAAATTATGCAATATTGCAGAAGTTATCTGCTATAAAACGCCAGGCCAGAAAAATCTCCTTCATGTTTTTCTGTTTTATTCTCAGTTACTTTGACACAAAGGCATCTGCTGTGATGTTCACATCTCTGATGAAGTCTCATGTGTATCAGTGCTGATAAATGATCAGAATTATAATATTTCTGACTGTCTGAGGCTAAATTGAAAAAAATCAAATCGGGACCTTGTGAACTGGAATCGAATGGATTATAGAAATCAGTGATGATACCCAGCCCTAGTGAGCAGCCTAGGCCCCACAGAAGTGGATGTAGCTGTGGGTAATGAGAAAAGATAAAAAGAACTATTGAAAACTTTTGTGTTAAGTTAAGGACTGATCCGTCTGAAATTCATAGCCAGCTCTGACACGGTGCCATCAATCTTTGAATGCTGAAAAAGCAGCAGTGCATCCAGAAAACACATTATATGCTGCGATAAATGCACTGCCCAAGTGTCCCCTCTCCCCACTGCCTTTCAGCAGCAGGCAGCAGCAAACAGGTCGTCAGAGGAGCCAAGATGATGATTAACTTTAATATTGTCTGCAATATTGCCAAAGAGTGCCAACGCATTTTAAGCACAAGCATAAGATTGTTAGTTAATCATTTACAAATCAATATTGTCTGTATGGACTGCAATTTCCCCCAAAAAAAGTGCACATGTAAAACTGCGGTGTTAAGCGATGCGGTTGAAAGATTTGGGTGCGCCTAATTTTTGTGCCGGTACGCCTAAGAAAAAAAGTTAACCGTGGCAAAAAGTTAGTCTAGAGCCCTGATAAAGCAGATGTGTGTTGGACACAGACTGGACACCATTTGTCTTATTTCTTTATGTAACATTGAACCTGGCGAGCGACGTCCATGTAGCAATGAGTCAACGGGAAAGAGGCCTTTCTGAGTCACTTTAAGTTTCAATGTTGAAATATGAGTCACTGTATGAAGGATGGTGACATCTGTGGCCAAGTAACGGTCACTGTTGTTTGTAGTGATGGAATAAATGATAACCATGGAGAACCAGAAACACTGCAGCGTGTTTGTATGTTGATAATTAAAAATAATAAATGAGTACATCGACTCGTTCATGTTTCGATCACTAAACACCCAGATCAGCAGAATCATGAACCACGAATGAAAAACAAATTCATTCATTCATTAAAAAAAAAAAAAATCTACCTATCACCTTTCCCGTAGTTCCTGTAGCTCCTCCCACATCTCTCCGTTCTCGCTGTCAGACTCGTCGGAGCTGTAGGTCGCAGAGCGACTCCAAGACTGGCTGAAGCTGCCGGCTGTCCCCTCCCACTGACTGACGTTCAGCCTGCGGCCTCTTCTCCTCTTCCTCTCCTCCTCCTCCTCCCTCCTTTTCTGGCTGCCCTCCTCCTCTCTGCTCCTCCTCTCCTCCTGACCTCCCGGGTTGGCGTTCTTGTTAATAACTGGGGCGAGGGTCACCGTGCTGATGCTGCTCTCTGATCCGCTGCTTTCTGTGCTGCTTTCTGTGTCACTCTCTGATTGGTTCTTCCTGGGAGGAGGCGGGGAGTGAGCCGTGGGCGTGGCCTGACTGATGGCTCGTTGCTCCTGCTGGTGGGCAGCCTGACCATGTTTAGAGGGCGTGACCTGGAAACGACCAACGCTGAAAGCAGAAGGTTTCTCTGCTGCAGAAATGAGAGAAGAAGAAGAGTGTGAGCAGCTTGAGTCGTAAAGGCAGATCAAGACACTTCCTGCACATCTGACCATTAAATGTTGGTATTTAATGGTCAGATGTGCAGTGGAATCATGTGGAAAGGATACAGCTCAAGTGAAAACACACAAAGTAAATCATCCTTTATCTTAATTCTCTATTCACTGAATATTTTTTACACCAATGTAGACGGAGCGTGATGTTGTTGTTATGATTATGGAATCATTTCAGTGATAACGACCTCTGAGTGTCTCTATATGCAGATAATGCTGTCTCATTTGACAGAATGAGATGTGAATATTTGTTTCCTGAACAGCAGAGGTGGTTCATACCTTCGTGTATGGGGGACAGTCTGGGTGAAGGAGAATCAGGCGGGGAGAGCTGGGCAGGAGGAAGAACATGTTACTTTACTCTGATGTCTCTGTTTATGCATGTCGTTCACACATGAAAAATGAAGACATAAAACCATAAACAGCATTAAACAGCATCATGACTGACAGAAACAAAGTCTCGTACTTTTTTGTTCAGAGTCGACTGAGGAGGGGACGAGTGACGGAGCTCTCCTCTGTGACTGGGAGCACTGGTCGAGCTGGGAGCAGAGGCAGTCACTGAACCTGAGAACCAGTTACATAAATCATCAGGTTTCAGGTTCAGTGTGGTCTGATGGCACTTTGTGACCTCATAGGTACTCACCGTGAAGGGGCGGAGCTGAGCTGAGCTTCTGCTGGACTGGAGTGTGAGACTGAAGGAATGAAAGCATGTTTCAGGGTTTGTGTTGCAGCAGATTCATCGTCTGTATCACTGATCGTTCTTCTGCAGGTCAACATTTATACTACGGACTGCTGACCTCACTAATCACCTACACAGCCTCAGAAACCAGTAAACACAGATTACTTGCCTGTTGAGGCAGGTCATTAGAAGTGCAGTGTTTCTATGAGCTCAACAAACATCAGCAAACACACAAACTGTGTGTGTGCAGTTTGTCTCACAGTGTGCTGCAGCTAAAGGTCCAGCTGCTTATTTGACAGTGAGAGGAAAGACAGAGAGCTGAGTTCACTCAGAGATGGAGAAAGATAAGAAAGAAGGACGGGAGAGGAAGCAGAGAGCTTAGAGTCAAAGGAAGGATGCTCATTTAAAGCTCACATGAAGTCCTCATGTTGTTAAATCTGTACGTGTCACATGATGTTTGTTCATAAAGCTGCTGCTAAACAAACTGAGGCAGACTGACTGTGTTATTTAAAGGCTGCAGGTTAGTGCAGGATGAACAGGTGAGTTTGCTGCCCTGTGATGAACAGTGTGACTGCTGCACAGTGGCTGTCTAACATAAAGTTAGCAGTGTAGTAAACATAAACAGTGTACTGTCAGTGTAGAGGGTGAAATCAGCCTTGATAGCTGTGAAACATCTGCTGACATCTGGTTGAATTCAGTTTAGCAGGTCAGCTGAAGAACATCTACTGGAGCTCTCAGTAGAAATGATTGTGAGTCTTTTCCCACACTGAGACATTACAGCTGATTTTACTTTCCCCACCTGCTGAATCCACTTTAACCTCTTCCAGACTCATTTTCCTGTTTAGAGACAAAGTCCCCCTCTACAGTCGAGGCAACAGGAAATAAAGACATATTTTTTATTTTCCTTCTCTTCTCTGCTCATGTTCTACTTAACTGAGTCAAGCTGACTGTGTTCACGAGAATTAATAATTAGACTGAAAGTTTCCATTCCCATGTACTAATATTATTTTATTTTAACATATAATATAACACAGGGTTCAGTTAGCTTTGCATAAAAACAGTTGGTAGAAACGTCCTCCAAGGAGCTACTACACAATGTCTGGACTTTAGGTACTCTGGTACTCAGGTAAAGTCTTGTTTCAGTACAAACTCACCTGTCCTTGCTCCTTCTCTATCTGAGGTGAGTCTGGGATCCGACTGGGCGGTGCCACCACCTGCTGGCTGTCTGAGGCAGAGTTCGTCTGTGGTGCGGGTGGGGGATAGGCTGGTGGGGGGAAGAAAGGAGGGGAAAAGGGTGTGTGGCTTGGATGGTGGAGCTGGGGTCCAAAGGATGGAGATAGTGGAGGAGACTGTGTGGCCTGGGGGGTGGTAAATGGAGGGCGGGGTTGAAAGCCCTGGTTTGGGGCTCTAGGTGGGGGCATGAAGGTCTGGGCTACACTCATAGCCAGAGAGAGCACGTTGGCCAGAGAGAAGAGAGACTGCTCAGGTGAAGCCCACTGAGAAAGAGGAGCTGAGGAAGAGGAGGGGGTGTGGAGCAAAGGGTTACTCTGGACTCTGTGGAGGCTGGGGGCGGGGCTCTGGGTGGGGGGGGAAGCAGTGTAGGAGTAGTAGGGGTGAGTTGGGAGGTGATACTGGGGACCAGGAGATGGGTGTGGTGCAGTGGAGTCCACATGGGGGTAACTGAGGGGGTAAATGGGGGGCTGATATGAGGAAGCTGCAAAGTGAGAGAGGCAGAAGGAGCATTAGCTACATAACCCACCCATCAGAGTCCACGCAGGCTGGTGATGATGGTTTTAATCAAGTAAACTTTTTAATACTTTCATGTTCTGTGCTGGTGTGTGGATGCACTTAGCCTAGCGTAGCACCAACACTGAGCCAATACCATCAAAAGAAGAACAAACATTTCCAGACACCTTCAAAGCAACCTGGAAAGTTTCCTTTGTAATGCTCGAGTTCTCCCCCTCAGTAAACGTCTCAGAGACAGACAGCAGATTTCCCTCTGACTCAGACACCTTTCAAAATTTTTAAAGGCTTGTTTGAAAGTTCAGAGGCTCTAAAACGTTTCCCTGAGGAACCCCATGAAACACAAACAGAGGGCCACTCTGTCAGTGTGGTGAGTTTCTAACGTGCTATTTGCTATTTTAGCTAAATGCGTGTAGGGATCAGGTCATAATGGTTGTCTTGTACAGCTTTATTATTTTTATTTTGAAGCACATTATCGAGCACTGTGAACTGTGAACTGTGAACTAAAACATAAGTTTTGCCCATTTTCCAGAAGAAGCCCTCAACTTAATTAAAAACAGAAAACATGATGATTCAATCAGGTAACATAAACAAACAGAGTGTTCAGAGGCCCCTGGACACTTCCCTGAGGGACTCCTTTAATCACTGCAGCTATAAAACAGGAAGGAAACACTGCATATCCACAAAAATGCCTTAAAGTGAACAAAATGAAGCATTTTTGTGAATGAATGAACGAATGAATGAACTGACAACATGCACACTTACCTGAAGACGTGTGAAAAGACTGTGACCTCAGTGATCTGACAGGGGGCGTGGCTTCAGGGTCAATGGAGAAGTCGGCTCCTTTTAAAGGAGGGGGTTCAACGCTGTCGATATCTGATCATGAAACAGATTCGTGAATTAGGATGGGGTCAGTGAACATTAAGTGATGAGAGTCAGCATTACAGCAGCTTCTCTTGTTTACTTATATTCTTCATATTTTCCTAAATCATCCGTCTCCCTTTCTTCTTCCCATCATCACCGCCCTCCCACATTTCTTTCTGTCCCTTCTTACCGGTTAATGAGGAGGAGGACAGAGTTCTGGAGAGGCCGCCTGCTGACAGGTTCATCTATAAAAACAGTTTCAGGTATTTAAACGTCCAAAAATGCAACACAGCTGCTTTTAATCACAGACTAAACATGCAGACTGTGAGGATCATGTTTAACTTTGATGTAAAGCTAATCAACAGAACTTCACATACCGCACTTCCAGGCAGCGTGGAGGTGTTCAGGCGGGACAGCCTATCAGAGTCTGCCTGTGGACGATGATGCATCACTGACTCCGCCCTCTTGATGATCTCATACATGCGAACTATGAATCCTTCCCGCTCTGATGGCAGGATGAAGTCTCTGTGGAGCTGAGAGGACAGTGAGCACAGGTTCAGCTGACTTATCGTATCTGACAGTAATCATCTGAACCGACGCCAACGCTGTGCTCTGATTGGCTGACTGTCCTCACCATCACTGATGCGATGTCTTCTGGATTGTCTCCATCCAGGTCGAACTTAAACGTCACCATCTTACCGTCGTGAGTCTGCAGCTGACACTCCACCACTCGGTCCACCATGTCTGACACCTGCACACACACACACACACACACACACACACACACACACACACACACACACACACAGACAGACAGACACACACACACACACACACACACACACACAGAAACACACACACACACACACACACACACAGACAGACAGACAGACAGACAGACAGACACACACACACACACACACACACACACACACACACACACACACAGACAGACAGACAGACAGACAGACAGACAGACAGACAGACAGACACACACACACACACACACACACACACACACACACACACACACAGTGTTAACACACCTCATGTTGTTCTTTAGAGGTTAAATGTTCGCACAGCGACTCACCCCTGTGATTCTCAGACGAGCTCGCGCTCTCCTCCTGAACTGTTTCACAGCCGCTCTTTTTGCGATGTCCTGAGTGCTCTTCTCTGATTGGCCGTCAGTGCCATCACTCAAACCTGAGGTCACGTCAGAGGCGTAGCTGCAAAACAAATGTGCTTTTTACCACTTCTGTGAGGACCAACCCTAGATTTAGGACATTTTGTTTTTCAGAGCACATAAAGGTACCTTAAATGTTCTTTAGGAGTGTTTTATGTTACTGCAGGTCCTTGTATGTAAGCGTGTGCATTACCTGTCCACAGGTGAGGAGAAGCCGCAGACTGATCCATGTGATGTTTGCTCGGCACTGTGGGACACAGCAATGCTCTGTGGGACACAAACACAGATCCAGACTGAACAGAAGCTTCTCAGCCAGTTTAATCACGTGACGACTTCTTTTATGTCCTCTAGAGGGCGAGAGAGAGGCACGTGTATAACTAACCCATGACGAGCGTCACACAGACATGTCTAATATGATCTCATGTTTCTGTCACATTTCTAATCAGATCACATTAACTGGTTTGTTTCCACCTGGAAGGTTAAAGTGTGATGACTGAACACAGCAGAGTCAGAAAGGAGCGCTGTTCAGGGCCTGTCTCCTAAATTACTGCTTCTTCGCCTTCAAAATAAAAGTTTGTTTTTTGCTAAATGTGTAAAGTGCAGAGCTCAGCCCTCATCAATGGAACCAACAACAAAATTCAAACAAACAAATAAAAACATGCGTTACCCTGCAGTCTGTCAGGGTTACCAGTTATATTCTTACTGTAATTATATTTTAAAAGGCGGCTGTGGGAGTCGCGTCCCTCCCATCACTCCCATGTGCTGACGGCTGGCTGTCAGTGGGCTTCTGGAGCTCTGCATATACCCACTTTATCAAAGGTCAGTGAACAGTACCCTGCACCCCTGCTGGTAGGTCGCCTTAGCAACAACAAACCTTTAAAGAGATTTCACTAAATTTGAGTGGTGGTTTAATACATGCAGTTTTTATTTCTGGTGACTGTTTAAATCAAAGTTATGACCCTCCCCGTTTAGGCTGCTTCAAGGAGAAGGAGACGTAACGTCTCTGGTTTCGTTCTGATGACATCATCAGGAAATAGTGGCTACACTAAATCTGAAAACGTGTGTTGCACGTGTGTTTGCTCAGATCTGAGAGTTGTGAAGGAGGGAGGAGCACAGCGGCGACTGGTGCTCCTCCTCCTCTGCTCACCTTTGGGAAACGCAGCACGGGGAGGGGCGGAGGTTTGGCTTTGGATGGGAGCCGGGTCACAGGGGGAGGAGCCTCAGGTCGAGGGGTTTCCTGGACCATTGGTGGAGGTGCAGGGTTTTTGACTGGAGGAGGCGGAGCTTCAACACCCCAGGAACTGAAGGAGAAGTCTGTCTCACAGTCGGCTGCAGTGAGAGGGCGGAGAAGCGTTAAAATCTCAAGGTGCAGAGCAACGTGAACTAAAACATTTAACGATCGAAGATCACAAACGAACAAACGCCTCACAGGTAGCTGACGAGCACGACGCATGTCTGAGAGTTTTATCGCCGTCCTCGTCGCCGTCTCCTCCCATCCTGCTGGACACGCCGCTGATCCCAGAATCCACCAGACTGCTGCTCGACGACATAACCAACGATGTCATACTTGTGACGCTAGGGGCTTTTTTAAAGGCAGGTGTGGCGGCTGAATCCTGCTGTGAAATTAAAATGGAGGAAGGTGAAGATCTGTTTAATCAGAAGAGGAGGGGCTTAAAATTACGTGTTATTGAAAAACAAGCAATTGGAAAACATAAACAAACTGTTCCATATTCAAAGATCTGGACTGCAGGTGTAATGTCTGCCAGCAGGAGGTGCCGTATGTGGCGACTTTAAACACACCTTCCCATCAGCTGTGTTTGTGGCTGGTTTCTGAATGGACGTTTCAGGTGACTGGGGGTCAACCTCCTCTTCAATCACTTCTTTCTGGTGTTTGAGCTTTTCCTCCTCCAGGTGGCGCCGTTTCTCCCGCTGGCGCTTTATGGCCGTCACCCGGTATCTGATCGCCTTGGCAATCACCTTATAGTCTGCCTCGCACACGAACCCCAGCACCACCTGTGACACAGAGACACAGGTAAGACCACCTGCCAACTGGTATCATGGTGTGATGCCTCCTGTGTGGCGGTGCGGGTACCATCTCCTGAGCCACCTCCTCGGGGACGTCCTTGTACAGCTCGAACACGAACTCTATGGCGTTGTGGTCTTTATATTTGCCACGAAGCTTCTTGTTGTCATCCATCCGCAGCCAGAGTTTCAGCGACGTCTTCGACCCGTCGTCTTCTTCTGCCAGTTCCACGTGGACGCCAAGCTTCTCCTGGAAGAACCGGTGATCCAGCAGGTCCTGAACTGTGAACCTGAAGACCAGAAAGACAAACAAAAACTGACCAACCACAGAATCCCAGACAGAGTTTTTCTGCTGTTACTACAGACAGTGAACTACCCGCAGACTCGTGGCGTTACCTCTCGCTGCTCTTGGTTCGGATGCAGCCCTCAATGATCTCCCTCAGCTCCGGGATGGTCACTTTGGAAAAACTCTCTGGTTTGATTCCCTGAGAGACAAACAGGAAGTCAAAAATCTGGGCATGAAGACAGGAAGTAAAACGCACTAAAGGGGGCAGGGCCTTACACTTGTGACCTTGCGGTAGATCTGGGCAGCGTTCTGACACTCAGAGTATGGATACTCGGAGGTCGCCATCTCCAGGATGCACATGCCGAAGGCGTAAATGTCCACAGCCTCGTCGTACTTCTCCTCATACATCTCTGGAGCCATGAACTCTGGAGTTCCTGAATCCACCACCAGAAAAACCATGAAACAGCTTTTTGGGCCCACTGACTTTCTGAGGTCATTGAGGGTTACAGACTGTCTCTTACCAATCACACTCTTAGCGAACGAGGCCTTCTTGAGCGTGGCGAGACCCAGGTCTCCGATCTTGACGGAGGCCGTGGGCCCAGTGATGAAGATGTTGTCACACTTGAGGTCTCGGTGAATGATCGGGGGGCAGCGTGAGTGCAGGAAGTGAAGCCCCTTCAGGATCTGGAGGCTCCAGCGCTGCAGCAGCTTCAGTTTCATCTGACGGAACCTGCGCAGGTACCTGAATGAGTTTAAGGAAAGACAGACGAGATCCAAGAAGTTTATTGGTCCCCAAGAAGTAGGACCAATAAATAATTAGAAGAATAACTTTATCTATATAGCACTTTTCAAAACACAAAGTTACAAAGTGCTTCGCAGTTCAAATAAAAGCTGCACACTGATGATAAGTGTACGTGTTAAAACTTACAGACCGGGTTAGACAGACATTCATTCCATGTACGCGTGGTTTCAAACTATGGCAGCAAATGAAGGGGAATGAATTAAGGAAACACTAACCTATAAAAATGAGTTTTCAGGATTCACGTAAAACAAAATAACAGAGTCAGCCAACCTGATAGTCTGAGGAAGGCTGTCCCAGAGTTTGGGCGCTACAACCTACAAACTGCAATCATCTCTGGTTTTAAAGGGACAGTCAGAAGGCCCTGATTGGACGACTGGAGAGTCCGGCTGATCACGTGTTAGAAGCTCAGCTACATAAGCAGGGGCCTGTCCATCTAGAGCCTTATATGTCAATAACAGAATCTTAAAGTGGATCCGGAATTTTACTGGAAGCCAGTGAAGGGATTGTGAAGTGATTGGGATTCTAATTGGAGACGAGCTATGGAGAACCGAGAGACGCACGCAAAAGACGCAGTAATCAAGATGGGAGAAAATTAAAGTGCGTAGTAAAAGTTCAAGATGACTGACTGACAGTAAAAGTTTGATTTTCACAATATTTCTCAGATGAAGGAAACAATACTGGCTAACCTTTGAGAGTTTCAAAATTCAGGCGGTGATCAAAAGTGATACAAATTTTTTTAGCAGAGGATTTGATGTTATTGGCGAGGGGGCCGATGTACTGATAAACATCCTTAGAGAAACTGCCTGAGCCAAGCACTAGAACCTCAGTTTTACCCAAATTTTTTGTCCTTTTTTGGAAACAAATGCAAGTTTGGAAATTGGCCTAGAATTGTTTAAAAGAGTGGGATCGAAGGAAGTTTTTTAGTAGAGGAAAGACGCTGACTGTTTTGAAGTAATCTGGAACACAGCCAGGGACTGACTGACAATAGAGAGAAGCCAGGGGGAGATGGCAGGGGGAGGTGTGCATGTGGGAGACTATATCCAAAAGATGTGTTGGAAAAGTGCTTTGACCTCAGACAACAGAACTGGGTAAAAGACTTGGGGTGGTTGAAGAGGCACAGACGGGGTGTGACCTGATATTGTTGATCTTGCAGGTGAAGAAACATTTTTCCCAGTTATTAGCAGACACTGGAGTTACAGCAGACTGAGGAGGATTGAGATGTTTGTTGATGGTGTCAAATAAAAACATTGGATTAACCTTTGTTATCGTTACTCAAACTAGTAAAATAAGATGTTGGATGAGTGTGACTAATAACTCCTTCATATGGCGATATGAAGTCTTTTCCATCTACCTCCAGCTTTTCTGCACTTTCTTCTTTGGTGGTGGATATGATCACTGATCCAGGGGAAGAACTAGTAACTGCGACTAATATGACTTTAAATCTGCAACACAATCCAGAATTGATCAGCATGTATTATTTAACCAGTTAACTGAGTCACTGATATCTGAAAAATTAGTTCTTGATGCACTACGGTGAGAAAAGACCGCAAGTTCCTAAATACAGAGTGTTGAGGAACTAAAGAAGAACCAAATGTTCTGGTTCTGGACTCACGTCTTGAGGGTCCCGGACGTCATGAGCTCCGTCACCAGGATGGTGCATTTGTGTCCTTTCAGCGTCGACTTCCAAGAGTCGTAGAATCGGACGATGTTGGGATGCTGCAGAGCTTTCAGCATCTCCACCTCCTCGTTGAAGCGCTGACGTTCAGCCTTGTTCAGACGGTGAGTCTGTTATGACATGAACACATGAACATTTCCATTCATTCGCTCATCCGTGAATTCAGAGATCAGAGCGCCGATGAGGCGGCTCTGACACAGCTTCGCTGTGAAGGACGCTGAGCCCTCATACACTAACAGATCTGCTGACAGGACAACATACACTTCTCACATCGCTGCAGAGCATGATGGGAAACCAGCACCAAACACACACATGCCGTCTGTACGATGAGTTTCTGGGTTTGTGTCTGATGACTTTGGTGTATTTTTAGTTTTTCTGGTTCACACACACAAGAGCACTGCTGTGGCATCAGTCTGCCCATTAAACAGACATCAAATCACACCAAGAAATACAATTCAAATCAAATTACATATAAAAAAAACTCATGAAAATCGAAAAACATGAAAGTCAAATAAATTACATTGAAAAATTAGATCCTGAAAAGCCAGTAAACTAAAAATATATTACAACAAAATAAATTAATGTGACAAGAATACATTTAAAAGGAACAAACTCCCAATAAATAAATAAATAAAGTAATTAAAATAATAAAAAATACAGTTAAAAATATAAAACAAAATGAATGATACAGGAACAATAAAAGCGTCAGAAGATTTAATTAAACATTTAAATTAAAATAAATGAAATATTTAATGAAATAAAAATAAAGAACATGTAAATGCTGATTTTAAACCTTCTCGTTTTGTTACTGAGCTGGAGGTTACACGCGTAACCCTGGCTCTGCGTCACAGGTGTGCAGGAAAGTCAATCTACAATGTATCTACGCACCAAGATTTTCACAATAAAAGCATGAAAATAAAGGATCACTAAAAAAAATGTTGTTTTATTTGTGTGTGACCCTTGAAACTGACCAATCACAGGTGAGCACGAAGGCCAGGTGAGAGTGCCTTTAATAATGACCATAAACACAAAGCAGGAAGTTCAGCACAGAGATGATCTTTGACCTCTTTGCCCTGTGTGTGTGTGTGTGTGTGTGTGTGTGTGTGTGTGTGTGTTATCAACAGCCAGCAGCTGTCCGTCCAATCAGATACTGTGTACGGTACAACAAACTGCTGAGTCACTGTTAACCCTTTATCACACACACACTGGTCTATGTGTCCTTGAGAGGACCGGGCCCAGTGTGTTTTTCACTCTATTAAAGATGAGACGCGAGGATGAAGGACGAGGAAGACAATGGTTTTTGTTGAGCCTGACTGAAGTAGGAGCTTTAAATCAGTCATAAAGTGTTTTATAACCTCACACATAAATTCCTCAGGACGGTCCCTTCATATTAAACTTCATGCCGTCCTGACTCAGAGCTGAACCTTAAACCACAGACGCACTCATAAAAACCTAAAAAGCAAACCAACCTTGCACTGATTTGGTCTGGGACCAGAGGTCTGCAGGCTTTGTTTCTGATGAAACCCCAGTGTGTGACACTCACCTGTGTGATATTCAGCTCAACAGGTTCACTCAGGAGAGAATCTGCTCTGCTAGACATGACATGCTAGAGCTGCTCTGAGACACATTACTGTACACAGCTCTCCAGCCTGTATGTGTACAGCAAGCGGTACCATTGTTGCTCAGCCTTCATGGCTGTGAGCATGCAGCTCTTTTACTCACAGTCTGAGTAAAAGCCAACACTGAGGAGGGGCACGCTCCAGCACAGACACAGTGGACTTACACTCTTCCATTCACACTGCAGATGTGAACTACAGCCTGAGAATAAAGGACACACGGTGACACGGCGTGGAGTTCCACCTGGTTTGTCACATCACAGTTACTCTCAGTATCACTGATATTGATCTTTCTGAGGTAATTTCACTGATTCCTCCAAACCATCAACGAGCCCATTCCTACAAGACTGCTGGGAGAAGTCCTGCCATTAAAAAGCAGAGTTCTGATGATCATGTCCCGAGCTCTGCCTCTGTGTACACACCTGTGCTCATAGTCCCAGACACACCTGAGCGATATACACTCTGTACTGGAGGACAGCGAGGGGCATGGCACCTGGATGTAGAAACATCTGTGTGAGCTGTAACTGCACTGACTTTTGTCTTGTTGTGTGAGTCTACCTGATGGTCAGTGAGGGTAACAGCAGACTTTACATTCACACACTGTCCTATTAACAACCAGATTATATCCATGAGGATGATTTCATGAAACTGATGTGCTGCACGCCACCTCTGAGCCCTCATCACACTTTCACATCCACAACACAAACCTTCACTTCACTGTTGATAAGTACACATAACTAATAGAAAATACAGAAATACACGTTTTACTTTTAGAGGAACAGATTTTGTTTCTTGTAGAAAATACTGTGAGACTGCAGCGCAGTAAAGCTCTGATATTTACTGTGAGGTCAGAGCAGGTCACGATGTTGACACGAGCACTCCTACAGGCTCACGTCAGGATTCGATCGCGTTCACAACGACACGCTGCTGACGTCTCTGACTCGCTTTGAACCGACCTTTGACCTTTACTGTGAAACACTTAAGTATCTGTCCCAGGCCTCCATGGAGAATCCTGGCTGACCTGTGACCTCTCAGGAAGTCTCGTTTAGGTTCAAAGTTACTTTATTTAGACTTTACAGAAAGTCTAGAGAATGGTGTTTGTCTTCACAAAGCACACACCTATGTGAACCTGACAGACACGTGTTTGGTCATCAGACACAATGAGTCTAATAAAACAGTTCTTATTAAGTTGAGTGAGCAGGAACAAAGCTGTTTCTATAACGCCTCGTCCTGCATCTTGAAATTCAGCCCGTAGAGGATGGAGCCATTATTAAGAAGTGATAAAGCCATCCTCTGTAGTAATAATGACAATAATGTATACTTTATTGATCCCCGTGGGGGTACAGGGATCATACAAATGGACTATTTTTCAAAATGCAAGCTATTAAATTCCAAGACTTGGTGAAGTTTAAAACAGCGCAAATAATATATAAAGTAAGAAATAAAATGCTTCCAAAAGAAATCTGTAAATTGTTCATAGAAAGAGAAGGTGAGTATAACTTAAGAGGGAAATGGAATTTAAAAATACAAAGTGCTAGAACAACTTTAAAAAGTATGTCTATCTCAATTGCAGGAGTTAAATTATGGAACAGTCTAACAGAAGAAACTAAAGAAAGTAACAATATAAACCAGTTTAAAAGGAAATATAAAAAACACATTTTTAACAAATATAAGAATGAAGAAAACAGGGTTAACTCAGGGCGGTAATGTTGTTCGTAATAGTGTTTTAGTTTGTTTATCTCATAATTTGTGAATCTGCAAACGTTACCAGTCAGTCCTTATTTATATGAAAGTAACTATACTGTGGTGATATGTCTGTGAAGGTTCTCAGTCATCCAGGTCATCGTAGTCAAAGGAGTTTGCAAAGAAAACTGGACTTCCTAAAATCCACAAGGAAGGGGTCCCACTCAGACCCATAGTCAGGAGCATAAACTCAGCCACTTATAACATTGCAAAACACCTTGCTACCATCCTCGCGCCTCTCGTGGGGAACACCCCACACCACATCAAGAACTCCACCGACTTCACCGACAAGGTCCAGAAACTTACCCTGGATCCAGATGAAACCATGGTGTCCTTTGACGTAGTCTCTCTCTTCACTTGCATACCCACCACGGAGGCAGTGGAGACTGTCAGAAAACGACTACAAGAAGACAGCTCCTTGGAAGACAGGACCAACTTCACACCCGATCAGATCTGCACACTGTTAGACCTCTGCCTTACCACAACATACTTCAAATACAACGAAGGCTTCTACAGACAAAAACATGGCTGTGCCATGGGCTCCCCCGTGTCACCTATTGTAGCCAACCTTTACATGGAGGAAGTGGAAAGAAAGGCTCTTGGCTCTTTCAAAGGAGGAGTACCCAGCCACTGGTACAGATATGTAGATGACACCTGGGTCAAAATCACGACACAAGAAGTGGAATCCTTCACTGCGCACATTAACGCCGCTGTGGATAAAAACATCAAGTTCACCAGGGAAGACACAAAGGACAACTGCTTGCCTTTCCTGGACTGCGCCAGTGCACATTGAAGAGAATGGCAACCTCAACATTGAAGTTTACGGAAGCCCACACACACGGACCAGTACCTCCTCTTTGACTCCCATCACCCTCTGGAACACAAACTTGGAGTAATTAGGACCCTACACCACCGGGCAGAACATGTTCCCTCTAAGCCTGAAGGAAAAAGAAGGAACACACACATGTAAAGGAAGCACTGAAAACATGCGGTTATCCTAACTGGGCGTTCATAAAGTCAGCAAAGAGGCACAGAAAAGAAGATCAGACACCAGCGAGGGAGGATAAGAAAGACAGACGCAACAATGTTGTCATCCCCTATGTAGCCGGTGTATCAGAGAAACTCAGGAGAGTTTTCTCCAAGCACGACATCCCAGTGTACTTCAGACCCAGCAACACACTCAGACACAAACTGGTTCACCCGAAAGACAAAACTCCAAAACACAGACTGAACAACGTGGTGTATGCTGTACAGTGCAGCGAGGAATGCCCAGACCTCTACATTGGAGAGACCAAACAGCCACTTCACAAGCGCATGGCACAACATAGAAGAGCCACCTCCACAGGACAAGACTCAGCAGTCCATCTGCATCTTAAGGATAAAGGTCACTCTTTCGAGGATGCCAATGTTCACAGTTTGGACAGAGAGGACAGATGGTTTGAAAGAGGAGTGAAAGAGGCCATCTATGTCCACTGTGAGCGACCATCTTTGAACAGAGGCGGTGGTTTACGACACCAACTGTCTGCCATCTATAATCCAGTTTTGAGTTCCCTCCCCAGACGACTTAACGCCCACTCACATCCTGGGCCATCTGACCTCAGGAATTCACATGACAAGGTGGGGCCAGGTTTCACAATGGGCTCACCCGAAACCCTGGCTGATTAGGTCCCACACCCGCTTTCACACCTTGGCGCATGTGATTAGAGGATCACCAGGGGGTCCTTTGTCCCTCTTTGGGGGGATACTCCCACTGGGTTTAAATCTGGGACTCTCGGCCATTTGACCTTAGAACTGAAGAAGCTTCTCGGATGAGAGGTGAAACGTCTTCAAGCAACTTAAAGAAGTCCAGACGCTTTTCTTTGCAAACTCCTTTGACTATACTGTGGTGAGGCTTGCTTATTTGTTTTGTTTATTTGTTTGTTTGTTTTTTTTGTCTTTGCTTTACTTTTGCTTCATATGTTGTTTGTTTAATTTAAGGCTAAAAGACAATTAATCCGCTAAAAATTAATTATCCGCTCAGTGGATTCAAACCCCCGACCTTCCTAACATGGGGCGACCACTCTACCTACTGAGCTATCCCTTCCTTAGAGTCCAGGGAGGGTAAACAGGCTGTGACTCATCGTGACAGACTTCAACTAATATTCTCTGTTAGACTGTATCAGGAAGTCACATGATGCAAACAGGCAGACAATAAGAAAGATGAGAAACACTGGATTCCTCAGTAGCTGTGCTGGCAGAGTGAGTTTAAACGGGTCTGGTCTCATCCCCCTGCTACAAGTTTATTAACACTTTAAACTGGATTATTCTGACATAATGAGCTCACAGATGAGTGAAGTGGTGGCGCTGCACTCTTTGGGAGTATGTGGTGTTTACGGCTGCTATTAACGGTGAAGGTAAAGTTGGGACCTAAGAGGCAAACCCATCGAAGCTCACCTCAGTTTATCTCACAGGCGTGCTGCGCCCTTCGGCAGTATCTATGGGCGTGTCTGGCCGCGAGCTTCCTTTCAGTTAAACAGAACCGGCTCGTCTAACGTCGTTTCACTCCAAACAAGCAAAGCTTCACCTTGTGTTGCTCGCACATTTACAGTCGTCGGTCTGTTTGTGGACACAAATGTTCACCTGTGACGACCAGCAAAAGAACAACCGTTTGTCCACAAACAGGGAGACGTCTTCACCCAGCCGCGGCGAGCTGCTGTCCCGTCACACAAACACACCGACACCTGCTCAGACTGAACGCCGCAGGAGGAGCACCCTCCGACCCCGACCCCGACTCTCACTGACGATGGCCTCAGTCTGATGCTCTCAGCGGTGCCACACTTTTTTGGGGGGGTTATTGCATAAATGCATCTTGGGAGTTGTGGCCAAACACGTTCCTGTCAGTTTTAGACGGGTCACTGTCAGTCGTGCTGATTAGTGACGGTGTGTGAACTCATGTCGATGATGATGATGATGAAGAGTCTGAGAACATGCAGCTCGCTCAGCCCTGAGGACAGAGACGCGTCCTCGCAGACACAAACTCAGGTGTGTTAAACATTTACCAAACCTAAAGGTCCTCATTCTGAGCCAATCAGAGCTCACGGTCTGAGGCATCAGCCAATAAAAGCATAAAACCAACCTCAGAGCTCAAACACACAAACTGACCTGAGATAAGAAACATGTTACAGAATAAATACGAAGGATTATTTTTGTTTAGCAGACAAAAACAAATCTTTACTTTTACCACTATTACTGTGTGTGTGTGTGTGTGTGTGCCTGTTAGGGTTAGGGTTAGGGGCTAAGGAAACCATTATGTCAATGACGGTCCTCACTAAGATAGCTGAACGGGGTTGTGTGTGTGTGTGTGTGCGCGTGTGTGTGTGTGTTACCTGCAGCTCACACCAGGCCACCTCCACCGTGGTCTCGGTGTCGAGTCCTTTGTAGACCGCCTTAAAGGATCCTCGTCCGATCTCGATGTTGAACTTGAGGAATCGTCCGTCGGGCGATGAAGCCACCGCCTGTGTCTCTGCTTCGTCGCGCTCTTCCTCCTTCTGTTGCCATGGTAACACCTCCCTGTTTGACAGCACCACGGCCGCCTCCTCCCCAGAGTCCGAGCTGCCGTCCTGAGGCTTAACCGCAGCATCTGATTGGCTGGCGGGGTCGTCCTTAGATGTGGTCATGTCCGACTCCTCTTCATCCTCTTGTTGTTTTTCTTCTTCAGGTCTTTTTTTGCTGTCGCTGTCAGGGGTCCAGGGCAGCATCCTCCACCTGTGTCAGCTGACTGGTGGTGATGTCTGAGTAGGAGGAGCTGTGGGAGGGTTGATGGAGACACAAGATGTTAAACATCACCATGACGACACACCAACACACAGCCATGTTGTTTTTTGTTTGCGGAAGTGACGAGATGTCATTAAAAGGCTCCGACAGCACAAACACCGTCCAGAGGTCCAGAAGCTAACAGACAGCTAGCAACTACAGCCACCTGTGCCACCGTCCATCTGTCAGTCACAGAGGCCACGCCCCTAATAACACAAACTTTAAGCCTTAGTGCATTTTAAACAGGTGAATTATAGTGAATGAATCACCCCCACCTGTTGGTGTTTAACTGAAAATCTAAAAAATATGAATTGAAGAGTTTATAAAAACATTTTGAAACATTCAACATACGACCTGATGAATCGACTCATTTAAACTTGTTGATCCGATCAGTATCAGAGGGCGTTAATGAAAAGAACAGGTGCAGGGGCAGCAATGACACTCCCCCTGAAACAGGAAACAGGTGGAGGTCGCTGACACTTCCCCTCCTCATTTGACTGCTTTTCAGCAGGTGTGCATGTGGCTGGGGTCAGCACGAGGCCATACCTGCAGCCTACACAGGACGTCCATCACTTCCACTTAACCCACCAGCAGAACAAGTATCTGCTCCTTTGTGTAAGGATGAGCTCTGCCGGAGCCACAACATGACCTCCAGCAGGACACTCTGACCACCATCACAGACTCCATGAGGGTGGCCCGAGGGCCCCGACAGCCTCTAGTGGGCCCTGTGCTCCCTCCCCAGCACCGTGGAGCTCGACGGGCATGTGCCACAGAGTACCAGAGCTGCCCTGTGCTTCTCACAGATGTGTGAGCAGCTTCATCCTGAGCCTGTGACAGACATGAAAGGGTCTGGAGAAGCTGAGGAGAATGTTACGCTGCCTGTAACACTGTTCAGTGGCTTGGTGGCAGATCAGTGATGGTCGGGGGAGGCGTATCCACAGAGGGACACCAGTGCAGCGGGTCCTGTGTTCCTCTGGTGGAAGATGTCTGGAGGATGAAGGGAGTGACGGGCCCAAACACTCCTCTGACCTAAAGCCTGCAGAACATCTGGGACATGATGTCTGTACCTCAGACAGGAGCTCAGCCCAGTAGTGATGGGTCGTTCGCGAACGAAATGGCTCTTTGAGCCGGATCTTTGAAGTGAACGACACGAGCCGGCTCCTTATCGCGAGCCGTGGGTTTTTTTTTTCTTTCTCTCACCCTCTCTCGCACTTTTTTTCCGCTTCACTCCGCACGCGAGCCTTGTGCTTTGCGCTGGGCAGAGGGGGGAGGGGCGGTAGTTACAGTCGCAGGAGCAGAGAAACAGAGCGGGAGGGAGAGACAGAGAAAAGAGCCAGGGACAACGATGTCACATTACAAAGGTATAGTAATCATCCACAACTATTTTCAGTTGCAGATGATAAAGGATTCAGAAAGTTTATTCATGCAGGCGCATATGACAGAGAATATGCATCTTCTTTTTCATATCTTAATTTATATTTAATTGTGCTGTGGTTTGCAGTGTTTTGTGTTGTTTCATTTTAAATTTGTTTACAAGGAAAAGCTGAAAATTTAAATAGTTAAAAGTTGAACAGTGACTAGTTGGTTTTTGTATTATATGATTTATTTATTACATTTTATGTGGAGTGACTAAATAAAAGTATATTTACGGTGGCCCCTAGAGACAAAGCAGCACGTACAAACTTTAAAACACGTACAAACCCTGAAGCACGTACATACTCCAAAACACGTAAAAACTCAGAAGCACATAAAAACTCAGGCTACGTCCACACGTACCCGGGTATTTTTGAAAACGGAGATTTCTAAAAAATGCCTGTCAGGGTGGATATTTTCTAAAACTCCGTTTTTGCATGTACGCGTGGATGAGGAAAATGGAGAAAATGCAGCGTCAAAGATGTGCGCCTTTTTTGACGTCACACTGTGCGCCATGTTTTGTTTAGGTCAAATGAATTTCTACAATACTGTTACTGTTAATTGTACTCTCTGCAGTGTTTAAATGCTTACATATACACACAGTTACTGTCCCTCCACACATACGACTCGGTTCTGCTTCTATGCCCCAGCTTTGTTTACTATTTCCCACCGAGGCTTCTAGACTTCTGATTGGCCAACATTTCTACACGTTTAGGAATATATCGGCACCTGCTGCTTTGGCATGTTCCTAGCAGCGTTTTCCTTCATTTCTGCGTTTACATGTGGACGGGATTATTTTTTAAAACGAAAACGAAAAATCGCTGTTTTCAAAAATACCCGTGTACGTGTGGACGTAGCCTCAGAAGCACGTAAAAACTCCAAAACATGTACAAAAGACAACAGAAGTGCTCCAGAATCCTAGGCGCAGTGTTGAGCTTTTGTTACCTAGAGGCTACACAAGCCAGCAATTACCAACCACCAGTGTGTGGTAGTAAGAGGTAAATGAACTTTTTTTTTTTAATTATTTGAATATATATGAGTGCTTGTGTATAAATACACAAACAATATACATATGCTTTCAATTGTGTAATTTAAGTGATCTAGGTAGCTCTGTTTTGGAAGTTCAGTTAACGCTAGAAATGCGTTTTAGAGTTTGTACGTGCTTTTTGGAGTTTGTACGTGTCTCTAGGGGCCACTGTATATATTTATATATAAACATATATAAATAAAACCACTTTTTTTACATTGGTAATTCCTTTTGTGCATAATTTTATATTATTGTAATAATAAATTAATTAAAGCAACAAAACAACCTGAAGAGCCGGTTCGGAGCCGAAAGAGCCGGCTCTTTTTAGTGAGCCGAGCCGAAAGAGCCGGCTCTCTAAAAAGAGCCGGAAATCCCATCACTACAGCCCAGGTCCAGATCTGAGAGGAGGTCCTTCAGCAAGCGCTCGCCCCGTCGTTATCATCATGTACATAAAACACGAGGTCACACAAACTACTCACTGTGTTTTACTTTGGTCTGCTTCTTTAATGAAACTTTAGTGAAATACATATACATATATATATATACATATATAAAATATTACTGATTGTGTTTTCTGTGCAAAACATTCATGAATAAAGTGAATAAAGTTTATTTGTATTTTGTTTTGATATTCTACTTTTTAAAGCACCTGTTTCAAAATATCTGAAGCACACAGGAAGTTGTTTAAACTATATTACAGTGTGTGTGTGTGTGTGTGTGTGTGTGTGTGTGTGTGTGTGGTACTCACGGTGTGTGTGCAGCAGCGGTCACTTCATCAGTCTGACGCCACAGAAGCAGCAACAGAGCAGCAGGTGTTTCAGAGCCGGACTCATGGAAACAGCTTCAGCTTCTTCTTCTTCTTCTTCTTCTCTTCGGAGCACATACGTCATTTCTGCGCAGGTTGCACGCGCCGCAGAAAGAGCGTGCGAGCACGAGCTCTATCAGCACAGCACAGGCGGCACTAGCTGCATGAAGCCCCGCCCACCGGACACCTGGCACCTGCCTGATAGAAACAGGAAGCGAACCACCCTCCGGGCACTGTGAGTACTACCCCAAGTACTGCAAGTACTACCAACACGGAGTACCTGCAGTACTCGGAGCCACGGCTCAGTATTATTGAATAACACACGTTTGATCGGTATGTAATCAGTCCGCGTGCGCGGTGATCAGCACGTGAATGATGATTTTAGTGCCATCAGTCGCTCGGTGAAGTCGTGATGAACACATTCTGCTCAGTGAAAGGTTGCTGGTTCGATTCCTGTCAGAGAGTCTGGGTGTCGGCAGGAAGGCCATCCAAAGCCAGTGCAGAGCGCCCCTTGGTGGTCGTTTTTATGAAGGTCTTTACTCTGATGATTTTATAGTTGAGCTCTTGTTTTTAACGGTAAAATAAGGGACAGAAATATGATGACTCTGTTATTATAAGAGCTTCAACAGCAAAGTGAAAATTTCAGTGAGATAGTATTAAGGAATCGATTGTATTATTGATTTATTTGCATTTGTTTTTTGAGTTTCTCACGGGTGTTTTTTTTACAACCATATTGACAGACTAACAAACAGAGATGACGTCACGCACATTTGTTCATTTCTTTAATGATGATTTTTCTGTAACAGATTTTTTTTTTCTTACAGTTTTTCCCTCCGTGGTGTCATGTGACGTTGTTTCCGGTGGGCGACAGTTTTTCTGTCGTTTATTTATTTGACTGTATCTATTTATATTCGTTTGTGGGCGGGGCTTCGTCTTTAGTCTCTGCTCTGTCAGAGCTGTTCGTCTGTGTCTGGAGCAGCAGCACGTGAGTACAGCCCTGCTGTTGTTTGTTTGTTTGTTTGTTTGTTTGTTTGTTTGTGCAGTCACAGATCAGTTTCTGGCTTTTTAGGATGTGTCTCCATGGTAACAGTGTTGCTCCAAACCAAAAAAGTCTGAAACATTTGGGATGTGAGCAGCACTGACAGCTGTAAGCTTAGTGGAGATACAAGGTTTGCATGGAGTTAAATATAACGACATTATTAATGACAGTACTGAGAATGGGCCCACAGAGGTGTGCTGTTGTTCAGAGCGGTCTGATGATGGAGCTGAAACAGGTTTAGAATAATATTGTAATAATACTTATAATAATAACAACAACAATAATAATATAATAATATTGTTGCTAATTTTACATTCGTGGGTGAAGACTTTGTTCTGAGCAGATCAAACAAAGGCACGTGTGTCCTGTCAGCGTGCGAGAGCCCCGTTTCCTGTCCGTGGGGTCAGATGTTTGTTTGGTGATGTCACAGAGGGACGTGTCCGTGCTTCGGCCTGTTGTCTGAACTAAAACGTTTGACCTCAAATGAAACAGGAGTAAACATCTGACACAGGGAAGGCGAGCACGCCGCCGGCCTCCATCACTGACCTACAGTCAGCTTTAGTCTGTGATCCCACACCAACATCAAACTGAAGTCTGGGCTGGGATGTGATCAGGATGCAGTGCGGCTGGGTCAGGGTCACACCTGAGTCAGGACCCTTTAAACGGTCAGGGAGGGGCTTGAACGGTTTCCATGGCCACACATTATATCAGCGTTACAGGAGTGTGACGCTTTACGTTGATCCAAATAATAACGATAAATATTGATGAATACAAAAACACATTTGTGGTCTTTCATGTGACTGCTGTGAAGCGTTGCTGACCGAGTGCGATCCTGCTCATGACCTCAGCACAGGTGATGATGATGATGAACTCACTGCAGCTGTTACAGTACACTGAGTGTGAGGCTTCTGAGTGGGTGGAGGAGCTCAAGTGTTGGGCTGTGTTCACAGTGAGCGTGGATGGATGTAGTCCTGCGTTCAGCTGGAGGTCACTTCACTGTAATCCTGTCAGTTTCTTATCAACAACAGTTCACTCCTGAAAGAGCACAACAGGCTTTTATTGTGAAAGGCAAGGACAGGAAGATTCATTTTGAGTAGAAAACACTGAGGAAGAGGAGTCACGTGACAGGATGACAGAATTCCTCGTTTTACATGAGTGCTGAGACAGCAGGAAGTTAACCTGTCATCTGATTTGAATCTCAGTCAGGTTTTTACCTGGATCAATAAAACATGAACAATGTCACACTGATTATTATTGATCTGAGGCTTTATTGATCCAGCCAACAGTAAGAACTCGAGTGTGATCAGAATACAGTTTATTTGTAGCTGTGAACAAAGGCTATGTTTACCACAGTGATGAAAAGTTTCAAAGTAAAAGCCTCGTCGGTGTAGTAGAGCTCAGAGGAACAGACCAGCAGCTTTAAAGGATTCAAACATTAACTTCTTTTTTTTTTCTTTTCTTCCTTAATCCCTGTGGGAGGATTTAATCTGATAATCTGCTCATTTCCTCGTTGGCTTTATGAATCCATCTCCTTTATCTTCTTCTCATCCCGTTGTTCTCCTCCTCCTCACTCTGTGTAATCCCCGCCTTAATCTTTTGTTTTCCTGCTGTTTTGTTACAACATTGTTTTATTCCAGAAACTTTCTCTCCCGGCGTCTGACATCAGTATCAAGTGTTAATAACAAGTTAATAATGATTATTGATCAGCTGACCGTGATGGTGTGTTTCTGACGTCTTAGTCTTTATTCCAACAAACATCACTGAGAGGACTGACTGGAGTCTGCAGGGGACGCCACTGAACTTTGAACTGTTTTTCTGCAGACAGGCTCCACCCCCGGCTCCTTGCTGCTTACAACGAGTCAAAATAGCCGCCCGCAGCTGAACATGTGACAGACAGTTAAAGTAACAAGTCGACTCTGTGATCATCATGTCCTACGCCAAGCACCTGCTGCCGATGTCTTCCACTGCGGTGGATGTTTCACTGCAGACGATGCCCCGCCTCTTTCTTCTTCTTCTGGTCTTGCTGTCACTCCGCCCGGTGTCAGCCACATCGCCACTCACCGTGGCATTGGGGCGTCGTGGCAACCGAATCTCCACTATCAGCGCCTGCCACCAACTGGAGACAGCAGACGGAGGACTGACGGTCCGTTGCACTGGACTCAGACTGACCCAGGTGTGTGTGTGTGTGTGTGTGTGTGTGTGTGTGTGTGTGTGTGTGTGTGTGTGTGTGGCTGCTTTTCCTAGCTCTAGGTGGACTTTAGCCTCTGAATGACCTGTGAGGACTGTGAGGACCAAAAGTTTAACAGTTCAATTTTGTTAGTTATCCAAACAGTCTGACCTTTAAAAGTTCCCAGGAAAAGTCTAACAAGTATTTAGCTAATTTTACCGCATCTTGTTTTAGCTTAGCTTGTTTTAGCATTAAAATTATAAAAACGTTTTTTTCTGAAAAACTCCAACCCAAGAATGAAAACGAAACTATGACCTGACTTTAAGTTCTCAGGCAGAATGAGGATGTTCATAAAGCTTTAGCAGACGGGATCTGTGCGCTCACAGTATCCAGGTGTGTTTGTGTGCTCAGGTACCCATCGGCCTGTCTAACCACACCACTCGTCTGTTTCTGAATAAAAACCTGCTGACCTCTCTGGCGGCCGACACGTTCTCCAGTCTGTTCCTGCTCGATGAGCTCGACCTGTCGCATAACCAGGTAGTGAACAGCTCTTCATACCAGTTTAGAGCATGCATCAGTTTAACACCAGTAAGACAGCAGGATCATACTGTTTCCGCCCTCCTCAGCTCTCCTCACTAGAAGACGGTTGTTTCCGTGGGTTGGACTCGCTCTCCTTCTTGGACCTGTCGCACAACCGTCTGTCCACGCTGGAGCTGCCGGTGCTCGGCGGTCTGCAGATTGAGGCCAACCTCACACATAACCCCTGGCACTGTGACTGCAGGATGGAGGTGTGCACAGGTGCAAGGATGTGTGTTTGTAGTTCACACAACGTCATTACAACTTTCTGTTTGTGTTTAGCTGTCCATGCCTCAGTTGGATCTGGACCCGACCTCACTAGCAGAAGTTGTCTGTGCAACTTCTGATCTCCCAAACCTCGGTAAGCTTTCTCTCAGCAGACGTGATGTACAAAGAACACACAACACATCATTTTTCCTTCTTTTATATCATTTTGTTCTTTACTTTTGGCTACACACTGGTTTATGGTCTGACACTGTGTGATGTGGTGTTACAGGAGCTGTCGGGATACCACTGGTCGTGCTGATGGAGGACTGGGATCTGTGTTTGTCTGTGAGGAGAACCACTGATGTGGTGACACTCGTCACCATGTTCCTGTGGCTCTTCATGCTCATCTGCTACCTGGCCTACTACATACGCCAGAACCAGGCGGTCACGCGCCGAAACCTGGAGTACCTGAAGTTACTGGAGAGCAAAAATCCAAAATAAACCCAAAAAGACAACTTCATGATGACCTTTTGGAAATCCTGAACGCCTGTAATTTCACCAAAGAGTTAGAGTTACCCACAGCTGTATTTTCCCTCAAAGACATCCGTAACCTACGACTACTAGAGCAATTTCTATGCCCACAGGTGCCCACGGGACTCTGGGTACCTTCTGATCGGTTGCTCCCCTCCAAAAGTTACAAAAGCACATAAAGGACTCCTTAAGGGTCTAATGCAATACTTCACTGACACTCAGCATCTCTAAGGAACACCAAAGCTTCTCTAGAACTTGATAATGTAGCTCTAGAACCTTGTCTGGGACTTCCTCTGAGAAACCTGTAACCCTCTGAAGCATGTCTTCAAAGTGTCCTGTGAAAGATTTCTACAACATATTCAAGTCCTCCTAGAACCTCGTCAGTCCTTTCACAAGCCCATAAGCCCTTCACAAGGACTCTTAAACTTTCCTGTGACTTCTTTATAGAGACTGTTTGTTCTCCTAGATCAATGTGATCTGAGTTTCTCAGAGATGTCTGATACTAGTTTTCCACCGGCATGGTCCCGGTGGTGGTGCAGATCCAGTTTGGCCTTGGTACCTTATCAGAACCAGCCTACATTGCTGGCTTTTTGGTACCAGTTCAGACTTTTTGCAGGAGAAACGCATGAAACTGGTTCTAGACAGGACACTGGCCGTGCTTAGGAAACATGAAAAGCTGCAGTAGTGTCTGTTCACCTGGTTACTAACAATAAACAAAAGTCATCAAAGCTTGTTGTGCAGATTTGTGTATAGGAGCTATTTTCTTTTCTTCTGAACTTCACCAACCACAGCATGGCTGTGCAGAAGAACGTGTAGATACACAAAGACTACCCATGCTCACATTTCACTGTGAGGGGGTCCCCTTCACCTGACAGGTGATGCTGCTGTATGGGCAGATGCGACTTTGATTTTGGCTGACCTCTCTGTGAGGAAGCCGCAGGGATGCGTGAGAATGTAAAACTGCTCACTGAGAGGCTACTGAGGAAGTTCTGGGATCCTTGGAAGCTCTTCCTCAGTTGGCTTCCACAGTCAGGACCGCCCTGAGTGGTTTTTACACCAGCAGGGGAAATATTTTTCTTTTTAATAAATGAATCATGACGAGGTAACTGTTGTTGCTCTCAACGTGAAGGTTTTGTGCCTTTGCAGCGTGACAGTCAATCATCGTTCAGCTGTGACGTCAGCAGAGACGGGTGTACAAATCACAGGACAGTCGAGTGTGAAGCTCTTCAGGAAGTACTCTGACCTTCCTGACACCACCATGAGATTTTTTAATATAATGTCATCGGTCATCATCCTATGTTTTCACCCACACAAAGACATATTGGGCCTCGAAGTTCTAGAGAAGCATTTTGGTTTCTTGAAGATGTTTGAGGTGGTACGTGTGATTCTGAGAACTGTCCCTTGGCTCTCCATCATCATGTTTGTTTAAACTGTGTCCTCTGTTTAAACAGCCTTCACCGTCATTCTGACTCCACGTGTGAAATAAACCATTTGTTCTGCTGAGTTCATGTCTTTACTCTTATTCTAACTTTATTACTCTGACTCTAAATTTACAGAGACACCATCGTTATGTTCGCCACTTCACATTCAAATAACATCAGTTAGTAAAAATCTAATGAAATAAATCACAGTGAGAGGACAGGCAGAAATGTGCTGCACAATCTATGGCTGTGTCCCAATTCAGGGTCTGCACGCTTGAAGTACGCACACTACGCGTACTACGTACGGTGCGTACTACAAGTACGGGAAGTGCGGAAGTGAGAGGCTTGTGAAATGGGACGGTCTAGCCTTCGTCGCGCTGTTCAGGTTGCCTAGCAACCATGATACTAACCGCGAGAAATGTTTCATACAGCTTTGTGTGACAGAAATGAAGGAGAAAAAATGTTTTGTTGTTCATTCATTTTTGTCATGACATCACTTTGATTAGTTGAGACCACAGGACTGTAAAACATGATAGTTGGGCTTCATTCCTGTACTGAACAGTCATTTCAAGATTAGTTAGTAAATAACAATTAGCTAATGTTATTCATGAGACTAAAGTCATCTCACTGTGGTAATGTTAATATAATATGGACAATATTATATGTATTGTCAGATTATATATATATATATATATGAGCTTGAACTCTGGGTCAAAGATGCAAGTAGCAGTTAATTATATTTCCTATCACCTTAAATCTTCACTCAAAGACAAATATCTTTGACAGTGTATATATACATGTATTATATATAAGAGACAAATATTGTTCCTTCAGTATGTTGCCATTACTGAATTTGGCTCAATGCTTACATATATGTGTAAAAAGCAAATGTACGAGCTGTGAAAACTGTTTCTGATAGAATGAAGATGAGACTGATATATGAAATATTCCTTTATTGGGTGAGAAAATCAGACCATGTCATAACTGCTTTAAGTCATACAGAATAGATATCAGAGCCTTAAACAGGCTGACTTCTGCTAAATGGGTCAAACTGGGCAGAAAGTCTACAAACACATAACATCCTTATAGAATATGATGTAACACTATAGATCAACTTAGCTCAGAATATATAAAGCATATAAACAATTACAGCAATATGATGCAACAAACACAGCAGTGCTACTAATCCAAAATACTCAAAGCTTCATAGAACTGAAACAAACATTTATTTTAGCTCCATTCTGCTGCTGATACATACTTTAGGTTTCTGAATATTAAACTTGTTGCTGCCTTTCATAGTGTGTAACCTGAAGGCCCTGAGTACTTTCTCCCACACTGAAAACACTGGGATGATAACATTATTTGAACATTACCTAATAAGACTGATTCAGGACAGACAATTAGTTATGTTAAACTTTCCTAGCAGTCCTTCACAAACAGGGAACAGTCTGTCTATTCTCTCCATCTGTCAGCTGCTGCTGGCTCTTCCTCCTCCTCTTCCTCACACACTGCTGAGTTTGTCCTGGTGGATCATCAGGGTGCAAAGCCTCACAGATGATGTGCAGCAGTGGGTCCCTCAGTCTGTCCTCACTCTGGACACTTGCAGTTGTCACACATGGAAATCAAATGTGTGATAAGCTGCAGGATTCAAACACAAGTGTAACTTATAAATACATGTTCATACTTTTATTCCACAATCAGAGAGAAAGAAACAGAGAGAGAGTGCAGGACAGACAGACAGGTGACAGTCTCAGGTGTACACACTGCTACAAAACAGCACAAGAGAAGGAGGATTTAGTGTTTGTGTTATTACGAGTGCTAAACAAGAAGAGTTCCAGATGGTCCAGTGGACACATGTGTGACTCCTGTGATTAAAGCATCTTTCTTTCAGCTTAACGAGGGAACCGTCAGCTCGTTCAAACACACGTTAAAGTCCGTTTGGCTCGACACCACCGAACAGAGGCAGCAATATAACATAGCTAACATTAACAGTGCAGTGAATCCTGCTTGTGCCGTCATATTCAGGACTGCAAACCGAGCAGCATCACTGACTTTCAGCTTGTTGTGTTTGTGGATATATGACTGACTTTAATTATCCATAAAATCATCACATTCTCTGTAAGATAAGGTCGACTATATATATATTTAGAAGTAGAGGCTTTAAAACCAAGTTACCGCTGAAAGTACAAACATCACTAATGTCACATAACTTTGCCGACATGTGGCCAACAGTAATGTTTTAATGTTCTTAAACATTCACACATAAATAAGTGACATCATATTCAGTACTTCCTTCTGACAGTTCACTCTTCGGCCGCTCCCTTCTGCCGTATTTTGCGGCAAAATTATCCACACCCACCGCCGCGCTATGAATTGTGGGATATATGGGACCACGAAGCGTGCACCGGACCACGCTTGATATTTGGGGAAATAGACGGTGCATTTGGAGTACGCATTTGAAGTACACTTCGAATTGGGACAGCCGTCGTCGCGTGGCGGTGACGTAATCGCACTTAAAATGCGTACTTCAAGCGTGCAGACCCTGAATTGGGACACAGCCAATGGTGCATACCCTGGACACAGCCCTTGGATCCCTGCAGGGTCAGACTTTCATCTGTCAGAAACACATCACACACACATCTGTGATCGATTATCGAGCCTGCGCTGCTGTTTCCGCTATCCTCTGCTTCTGCCTGCCATATCCCAGAATCCTCTGCGCCGCAGAATAGTGTCCAGTCATTGTGGGTCAGCTCGGTTCGGTTTCATCCACCCAGACACAGCATGAAGGAGACCGCGGCCAAACGACGCGACAAGGCGGGAGGCCGGGATCGGGACTCGAAGGCAGAGAAGCCAAAGGAGCCGAAGGAGGCGGGCCCGGAGCCGCAGGACGTGGAGATGCCCGAAGAGGAGGCGGCCAACGCGCCCAAACAGCCGAAGGAGCAGGACAGCCTGACCCTGGACGGTAAAACTCTTCAAACACCAACACCGATATCCCCCAGCACAGACCCGGGAACGGTCCCGGGTCTGTGCTGGCCCGGTACCGAGAGTCACGGCAGCTCGGCGGTTAGCCTGTTAGCATGAGGGGCTAACAGCCCCAGAGAGCCTGCGCGTCAGTTAACTTAAAACCGACACCAGCCTCTCCCGTTCCCGGGTCCAGACCGGGCCCCGTTCCCCCTCAAACCGGGACCCCCCAGGCTCCCCCCCGGCTGGATCCAGACTCTCACACCGGGCTCAGGCTCTCTCCATGGTTCCCTCCATGGCTCTCTCCCCCTCAGTCGGTAGAGCAGATAAACAAAGACCGGTGTGCTGCTGAGACAGGACGGCCGGTGTTTCGGTGTGTTTGCTGGTGGTGAACAGGCCGCAGATTCTGAGCCTCTATAGAAAATGAACGAGTCAGCATTATGGTTCCTGCATCAAAGCAGGCCTGATGGTCGGATCTGTCAGATCTTTAAAAGAGACATGAAGGATCAGGGCTGGGTATCCTCACTGATGTCTATAATCGATTCAGTTTTGACTCATTCAGTCAGAAATATCATAATTCTGATAATTTATCAGTTCATCTCCATATTTTCTGTCTTTGTATAACACAAAGCTGACACTGTGAGACTTGATCAGAGGTGTGAGCATCACAGCAGAGACCTTTGTGTCAAAGTCACTGAGGATAAAACAGAAACTCATGAAGCAGATTTTCCTGGCCTGGCTTTTTAAAGCAGATAAGCTTAAAATAAAACCACGAATCAACATGTGAACATGACCTGAAGTTTACATTTGTTCAGTGTGAATAGCAGAGATGAGGCTTTGCTGTCAGAGGCCAACAGCACTGAGCACAGCAGGAGACTGGTGCGTGATAAACAGAGAATAATGCAGAAAACAGAGATGTGATGGTAAACTGGTCTCTGAGTGCACTGAGAGAGAGAGCTGTGCAGGAAGTAACAGCCAGAGTCAGAGGGAAGTAATGACGATGTTTATCAAACATGAAGCGTAGTTTGATCTTCTGCTGCTGGTTCGGTCAGTTTTGGTCAGAGTGATGAAACCTGCAGCTCAGAATCTGTGAGCGGTTGGCTTTCATCCCGACGGCGTGTCTGTGGACGATCCACGCTCTGTGTTTACATGTTTGTGCTCTTGTTTACTGTTTTAGCTGTTTGGTGGTCGCTGAAATAGTTTTGTGAGCTTTAACCTGAGATTCTGGCATTGAAATGCATTTCTGTTGAAATCATTCAGGATTTAATGAATCGATGTCGCTTTATTCAAACTACTTTTGAAACCCAGCCCTATGAAGGATTAATATAATAAAAATCAGTTTGCCTGAGACTGATGTGAGCCTCGACTTTGTGTTTCCCGCTAACACATGAGACATCAATGGAAGCCCAGGACGTCCTCTGTGCAGCTCAGGTGTCCATAACAGGAGACATAAATGATTCGTCCGGTTCTCAGGAGGATGTAACTGTCACCGTACGGCACAGATGTAGAGCCGTGTTGTCATGAGCACAGTTGTAAGCAGCTAAGCTCCTTCTCTGTAACATCTGCATGGATGGAGGTCAAAGGTCGCATGAAAAGGCGTAAACATGAGGATCGCGCTGAGCTGAGGTCTGTGGGTCATGTGACTGGTGCTAATGTAACCCCCCATTCCCCACAGATATTAAGGAGCACGTGAAGCAGATCGAGAAGGCCGTGTCGGGGAAGGAGCCTCGCTTCGTGCTCCGCGCTCTGCGGGCGCTGCCGTCCACCAGCCGCCGCCTCAACACCAACGTGCTCCACAAAGCCATCTGTGGCTTCTTCACCAACAACGCCGCCACCCGAGACTTCCTGCTGGGCTTCCTGGAGGAGGTGAGCAGAGATGAGCTGCAGCTTTGAATTAATGACAAACAGGAAGTGAACCCTGACCTCTGAGCATCATCAAACAGTAACCTGATTATTTATAACGAGGTGATTGATTCCTGATCTGTGTGTGTGTGTGTGTCTCAGCCGATGGAGATGGCCGAGGGAGATGTTCAGTTTCGCCCTCGCACGGGGAAGGCGGCGGCAGCTCCTCTGCTGCCAGAGGTGGAGGCATACCTGCAGCTGCTGCTGGTGGTTCACCTGACCAACAACAAGAGATACACTGAGGTGACCCGCCCCTCACTCACCTGTGTGTGTGTGTGTGTGTGTGTGACCCGCCCCTCACTCACCTGTGTGTGTGTGTGTGTGTGTGTCAGTAACGTTGTTCTGTTGCTGTTACTAAAGAAGCTGCAGTGAGCTGAATAATGGCAGTCAGGTTAGTGTCAGTGAGGTCACAGAGTGGAAGGCGACCTCCGCACTCTTAATGACGCGTCCTGACTCCTCAGTACATCCACACAGTCGTGCTTCATGGTTGAATAGTCTCCGGGTTTTTCCACGAGCAGCTGCAGAGACCAGCCTCGGTACCCAGTGGCACAAACTCCTCCTGTGAGCCAGCGTGAACAGCTGAAGCTCCTGTCCACAGAGGAGAAACCAGATGAAGGTCGAAGGACTCGAGCCAGTGGACTCTGTGCTCACTGCCACGCTGTAAAAAGTGGCGTTAAACAGAGTGACTGTTTCCTCTGCAGGCAGCGAGCTGGATGTTTGCGACGTCGTGCTCGTGTGGACGCTCTGTCATGTGCTGACGATGACGTTTGTGTTTCAGGCTCAGAAAGTGTCGGACGACCTGCTGCAGAAGATCGTCTCCAAGAACCGCCGTGCTCTCGACCTGGTCGCCGCCAAGTGTTACTATTACCACGCCCGAGTGTACGAGTTCCAGAACCAGCTTGACATCATCCGCAGGTATGTACACACCTTTCTCCTCTCCTGATGACATCACACCCTCAGACAAGCGGTCACACGACTGTCCCCGCCCCCCAGCTTCCTGCACACCCGCCTGCGCACGGCGACCCTGCGGCACGACGCCGACGGGCAGGCGGTGCTGCTGAACCTGCTGCTGAGGAACTACCTGCACTTCAACCTGTACGACCAGGCCGAGAAGCTCGTGTCCAAGTCCGTGTTCCCCGAGCTCGCCAACAACAACGAGTGGGCGCGATACCTCTACTACACAGGTGAGCTCACAGCCACGCCGCTCAGGCGAGTCCCCGCCGTGACGCCGCACTCACCCGCCTGTCATGTGACCCACGCAGGTCGTATTAAAGCCATCCAGCTGGAGTACTCGGAGGCTCGCAGGACTCTGACCAACGCTCTGAGGAAGGCTCCACAGCACACCGCCGTGGGCTTCAAACAGACGGTACACACACACACACACACACACACACACACACACGGTCGGGTATTGGTATCTGGTATTGATCACTGAAGTATCGCTCGGCTCCGGTTCAGGTCCACAAGCTGCTGATCGTGGTGGAGCTGCTGCTGGGAGAGATTCCCGACCGCCTGCAGTTCAGACAGCCGTCACTCAAACGCTCCCTGATGCCCTACTTCCTGCTCACACAGGGTCAGTGTCACACACACACGCACACACGCCTGATCATGTGACTCAGACCGTAGAGTTATGGCGAAACGATGGGTTCTGATTGGAGGAACAATGTTTGCTAACACAGTGGTGTATTTACCTTCAGATACTCGCAGCTTCCCATGAGCCTCTCTGTTCACTTCCTGTATCTGTGTGTGCAGCTGTGAGGACAGGTAACCTGGCCAAGTTTAACCAGGTGTTGGAGCAGTTTGGAGAGAAGTTTCAGGCCGACGGGACGTACACGCTCATCATCCGCCTGAGACACAACGTCATCAAGACCGGTGAGCCAATGGCACGCCGCCGTCAGACAGCACGCTGCTCATCAGCCGCACTCAGTGTGACACTGATCTGTGTGTGTGTGCAGGTGTGCGTATGATCAGCCTCTCGTACTCTCGGATCTCCCTCGCCGACATCGCTCAGAAGCTGCAGCTCGACAGTCCCGAGGACGCCGAGTTCATCGTTGCCAAGGTAAAGAGACGCGCTCAGCGCCGCCTTTTTAATGCTGACCTCGTGACCTCTGAGTGTTTGTGGCACAGGCGATCCGTGACGGCGTGATTGAGGCCAGCATCAACCACGAGAAAGGCTTCGTCCAGTCCAAGGAGACCATGGACATCTACGGGACCCGAGAGCCTCAGCTGGCGTTCCACCAGAGGATCTCCTTCTGCCTCGACATCCACAACATGTCTGTCAAGGTGAGCGCACCTGAACATACACACACGGGACTCAAGGTCGACACAAGAATGTGAAATCACGAAAGCTCCGCCCACAGACGGCTCTGCATCACCATAACGCTGCGAGCTCTGTCACTTCCTGTCGGCAGGGGTCTGACTGGAGGCCTTTTTGTCAAATCTGTGGAAGCAGCTTCTTCCTCCTGCTCCTCCTCCTCCTCACATTAAAGCAGATTGAGGACAAGGAGGTCGAGGAGCAGGACCCGGGGGTCTGCTCGGTTACACGACGTCAGATTTAAGAGAGTCAGCGAGTAAACTGGATCAGGGAGGAGCGATTGCCCCGACGCTAATCCCCCGTCTGTCTCCCTCTGTCCTCCTGCAGGCCATGAGGTTTCCTCCCAAAGCGTACAACAAGGACCTGGAGTCTGCAGAGGTAACACACACACACCTACACACACACAGTACTTGATGTCATGTCTTTAAGTGACCACATGGTGGCAACGTAAGACTGTAGTTTACACAGAGACAAATCATAATAAAATAATAAAGATACACTTCCTGTCATCTGCATTCAATCAGTTTTGTGTGTGTGTGTGTTCAGGAGCGTCGGGAACGCGAGCAGCAGGATCTGGAGTTTGCAAAAGAAATGGCTGAAGATGACGATGACAGCTTCCCATGAGCCTCTCTGTTCACTTCCTGTGTGTGTGTGTGTGCTGATGTTACCTCGTCAGTTGTTACCCAGAATCCCCCTCTGCTCTTGTTTTCTCACCTGGCAGCGTTGTTGCTGTTTGTTTCTCTCTGATAAATAAACATTTTTTTGTTTACACGCTTGTTTGTTTGTGTGTTTGTTCTCTGCGTGATGATGTCAGCGAGGAGGTTTCCAGTTTGACAGTGAAGGCTGATAGCAGATGAACAGCAGCAGCAGCTGGTAAACAGCTCTCAGAGCACAGGAGTACCTCATGAAGGTGATGAGCTGTCTACAGTAATGCTAATGTTAGCCATGTGCTAACAGTCTGTTGGTGTCCGTGCACTCCTACCGGAAGGGTTGTTAAAGCCAGGGGCCGTGACGAGGGAGGGGTGCATTATGAAGCTATGAGGCATAAAGAATTAGAATAAATGAACGGTTGAAGTTAGCTGGTCTCCGCATCTGTGCAGAGCTGCCTTCCTGAACACCTGAGGCCCTCCTGATGAGCAGCTGCATGTAAGAGAGAGTCAGCGCAGTAATCATGGGAATAAAAGTGACTCTGAAAAAGGAAAGATGTGCACGTGAACGTTGAAAGATGTGGAGCTGAACAGAAGGGTCTGCGCACTGACGCAGAACAACACCACAGATTAGAAACATGAAGTCAAGGTGAAAGTGTGCAGGCAGTCACATGACCTCAGATGGAAAGGATGGGCATACAGTGTCCTGTTTTCACTATCCTACTTCTGCTGACGCAGATGTACACGCACACATGTGAATTCATTGTTAACATGCTGACGCTGTCTGAGAGTTGGAAACGTTTGTGCTTTCTCTTCTACCCCAGATCTGTTTTTCTGACTCGAAACGTTAAAGTACTATAAATGTGTTACAGTGAGGTTTATATTTATTAGCTATGTGTGTTTTTGAAGGGATACCAAATGCTACCATTTTTCTGTAAAGCAAATTTACCTATGGGTATAAATAACGTTACCTTACCTTACCAGGTGTTGATGCAGTGGTGTCGAACACACCACCACTGGACTCTAGAACAATGGCGGCGTGTTCCCCGGACTGACCAATCATGCTTCTCCATCTGGCCATCTGATGGACGAGTCTGGGTTTGGCGGTTGCCAGGACAACGGTACTTGTCTGACTGCACTGTGTAAAGTTTGGTGGAGGGGGGGTTATGGTGTGGGGTGTTCTTCAGCAGTCTTCGTGCTTCAGCAGACCGAGACACTGTGGACACCTTCATGTTCCCAGTATGTGGGAACAGTGTGGGGATGGCTCCTTCCTGTTCCCACATGACTGCACACCAGTGCACGAAGAAAAGTCCATAAAGACATGGACGAGCCGGTTTGGTGTGGGAGAACCGGACTGGGCTGCACAGAGTCCTGACCTCAGCCTGATCCAACACCTTTGGGACCAATCAGAGCGGAGACTGTGAGCCAGGCCTTCTCCTCCAACATCACTGTGACCTCACAAATGTGCTTCTGGAAGAACGATCAACACTTCCCATAAACACTCCTGAACCTGTGGAAATCCTTCCAGGAGACGCACAGCTGCACACAGTGGGCTGACATCATATTCCACCCTGTGGAATAACAGTGGGAGGTCACTGGAGTTCATGTAGACATCGAGGCAGACGAGTGAACGATGGATATGGTATCACCTGTGAGTTCACTGTTTCCTGTCATCTTTGCACATGTCGGGCCATGAATCAAACAAACGTGATGTATTTATATAAACAGAAAAACAATTTGAGACAAAACAAGAATAAACATAAGAAGTTAAAAGATATCATGTGGCCCAGAACACAAAAATACACTCAGAATTACATTCAGTGTAAAACAAAGTGTGCGGGACTTTATCTAAGAAGCATTTAAAGAAAAGCATCTGGACTGTCTCATCCAGACAACAACAGGATTCAAGAAACTGGAACGAGTCCTGCCCTTTATGTTGAAGAGTTTCTTAGATTACCGTGACGGGATGACTGAGAGCCTGCACAGACATCTGCAGGACTTCAGCAGAGGTCACATGACTGTCAGGGCTCCACTTTAAAACAGGTGAACTGCTGTTTTCATTCTCTCTGTTAAATGAAGGCAGAAACAAACTGCAGGTGAGCCCAGCGTCTGATGACTGAGTGCATCAGGAGTTTGCAGTCCTGCTGCGAGTGCAGAAAACAAGCTTTTTCCTCTCTGCTGGTGAACATCGAGGCTTTGGTTACAAACTTCTAATCTCTGCTCAACGTTTTTAATTTTCACTTTACAAACTGATCACAAAGTCACTTCACATGACCAGACTTCCTTCTTTGGCAATAAGAGTTCATGTAGCTTCCTGTTAAACTGGGTGGGGCGCTGTTACTGAACCCTGCTGTTTGAGGGCTGTGCGGGCAGCTCTACTGTCCAGGACGGCCACGTCTGGTGATGGAGTGATGGGTCGAATCCCTCCGGCCAACTGCTTCATCAAAGGGCAGATCAAACGAACTCGAGAGCATGTCACAATGCTCCTCGCTGCTGATAGTTGTCACTTTTTTGCTGCATACTGTGCGTATGGTCTCCATGATGATCCGTCATTTCAGAGAAACGGGGCCTATCTGTGGTCACGTGATATCCTGAAGAACGATTCGGGCCTCGGCACAGGCTTCATTTGGACACGCCCCCTTTACTCAACACAAGCCTCGGGGCTTCAGTGATCCTTAGTCACTTCCTGCCATGTAAGCTAGTCCCTCTGGGGACCCAAAAGAGGTGATGAACCCACAGTGTGCGTGGCCCCAGAAACCCCCACTGGGCCCTGCTCACACTAGCTTTACCCATCTGGTGCCCATCACAGTTTTTTGGCTAAGGCTAAACTCCTGTGGGCCTGTGTGGACACACCCACAGTGGTCCCACACAGCCATATTTTGGCGGCACGTTACTTAACATAAGGAAACACCAGACGGGGAAATGTGATTACTGTGGAGAAGATGAAAACATTCCACTGCCAGAAATATGAAGTTAAACTGGTTCTTACTGACACGCTGCAAAGAACTCAAGTGAAACAAACACTTTCAGACCAACAGTTTGACAGCTCTGAGTTCGTCTCTGAGAGCAGCTAGCTACATACTGAACAGCACCAGCACGAAACACGTCTGGTACAGAGGCCCTCTGTGGATCATGGGGTCTGCCCACAGTGCCCATGTGGGCCTCAGGGGGGCATGACTGGGCAGCATTAGTGTCATGGGCTCAGTATCACTCTGTGTCAGTGTGGCTCGTGTGAGCAGTCAGCTGGGCCAGCTTTAGTAATCCCAGAGGAGATGATACGTGATAATAAGAGCAGTAACAGACTGAACTAAATGAAATAATACAAAATACAAAGCAGCTATAATTATAAATATATATGATTAAAATCCTAAACTTTGTTACTTTACTGTAGAGGATGTAGAGGCTGTAACTGCTGCTCTTGTCTGCTGTGTGTTAGATGGAGGAGTGCAGAGATCCACAGACAGGAATGATTTCCTGTGTCGTTCAGTGGTGCATTATGGGTAATGTCAGTCTCTCACTGACGCATCATGGAGTGGGTGCATGTGGTGGTATTATCCAGCTTTGTCCTTATCTTGGACAACACCTGCCTCTCCAACACCACCCTAAGAGAGTCCAGCTCCATCCCCACAGCATTACTCGCCTTCTGATCAGTTTATTGAGTCTGTTGTCGTCTGTGACCCTCAACCTGCTGTCCGAGCATGCAACAGCACAGAGGATAGCACTGACCACAACAGACTCATAGACAATTCTGAGCATTGTCCCACAGATGTTGAAGGACCTCAGAGACTCCGGTCCTTCCTGTAGAGGGCAGTGGTGTTTTTAACCACGTCTGGTTTATTATCGGTGTGTACTCTGAGGTATTTACCGTCCTCCACAACGTCCACATCAACCATGTCCACTGAAAACGAGTGACTCCTGCTGGGTGTGCTCCAGGGGTAAAAATGTGTGGAGTTTATTTTAATGCAGGAAGGAAAGTTTGAAGAAAGCACAGCTGTGCGTCCATGAGACGTTCAGATGTGTGAGAGCCACAGCCTGCTGAGTGAAAGCAAACAAAGGACAAATATAAAGAGTGTTCACAGCAGCAAACAGGCTGACTGACCTGTGACCCTCACAGCCCTTTGGTGCTCAGTGCTGCTGGTTTCAGTCATTACTGTTTATATGATGATGATGATGATGATAAAGGCATCCAGATGAATAGAGTCAACTTTTGGGGAGTAGCTTGACCAGTACATGGTCATGATCGTGTTAGCACTATAATATCAGCTGATAGTGTGCTCTGTCTTGGTCCTTCCAGGCTCCTGCTGATCTCACCGGGACAGTTTTCTGCTCTGTGATGGACAGAGAAACCTCCACGATGAGCACTGCTGCTGACGAGCTGCTGGAGGCCAGTTTCTCCAGGATAGAGATTTTGGACCACTATAAAGATCAGCTTACAGACCTGTCTGAGGAGCTCAAGCCATCAAAAAGAAAATATAACAGGAGAGGATGTGTTAACCTTTTTTCATGTAGATCCTCTGCCCCATCGTCCTGTCCTGAAATCACTGAATCATTGGAGAAGTTGCAGAAAATAGAAGGTGAAATCAATGAAGCCCAGCAAAAGAACAAGGAACTGTTAGAGAAGCTGAAGATTTCTGCAAACATCAATGAGCATGTCGTGGAAGAAATTCTGTCAGCAACAGCAAAAAGACTTAAAGTCAAGAACCAAATTAACTTCAGCTCAGCATCAGCTCGAAAACTCATCCAAGAAATGTCTCTATGTGAGTTTCAGCACATCCTCGAAGGAAAAGTGGTGCTGAGGTTGTCTTATTTCATTTTTACATCATCATTAGTGAGATCTAAACACATACTAAATGTTTAAAAAACATATTATTCATGATTTTATGGTTTATCATTTCAGCAAATTGTTTACTTGATGCTGACAAACTGATGAAGAACAGAAATGATTCTGTGTTAATCAGTTCTCTCTGACGGTCAGGTTGGAGTTGTAGGTGGTGGAAAGGAATCGTCACTTCCTGAAGTCATTCAAACGTCGACAGAATTAATCTCTAAGAATCATGTGACCGAAGCCAGCGAATCACTGAGAGCTGCAGCTGATAAGATCGTCAAGTACATCTGGGCCCTTTTTCAGCAATTCAACAACATCGTGTATGTTTTTCTCTAAATATATAAAATGACTCCATCACAGTTCTGACTTTCTGTAGGTGTTAAACAACCAATCAAATATTCTTATGGCCTCTGACAGTGGACTCATCTCTGTGCTTGTCCTGCTAGACCTCAGTGCTGCGTTCGATACTGTTGACCATAATATCCTATTAGAGCGATTAGAACATGCTGTAGGTATTACAGGTACTGCACTGCAGTGGTTTGTATCATATCTATCTAATAGACTCCAATTTGTACATGTAAATGGAGAGTCCTCTTCACACACTGAGGTCAGTTATGGTGTTCCACAGGGTTCAGTGCTAGGACCAATTCTATTTACATTATACATGCTTCCCTTAGGCAGCATCATTAGAAGACATAGCATAAATTTTCACTGCTATGCAGATGACACGCAGCTCTATCTGTCCATGAAGCCAGGTAACACACACCAAGACTGCACTACTGTAATTCTTTATTATCAGGATGTCCTAAAAACTCCCTGAAAAGCCTTCAGTTAATCCAAAATGCTGCAGCAAGAGTCCTGACAGGGACTAGAAAGAGAGAGCAGATTTCTCCTGTATTGGCTTCCCTTCATTGGCTCCCTGTTAAATCCAGAATTCAAAATCCTGCTCCTCACATACAAGGTCTTAAATAATCAGGCCCCATCTTATCTTAATGACCTTGTAGTACCATATCACCCTATTAGAGCACTTCGCTCTCACACTGCAGGCCTACTTGTTGTTCCTAGAGTATTTAAAAGTAGAATGGGAGGCAGAGCCTTCAGTTTTCAGGCCCTCTTCTGTGGAACCAGCTTCCAGTTTGGATTCGGGAGACAGACACTATCTCTACTTTCAAGATTAGGCTTCAAACTTTCCTTTTTGCTAAAGCATATAGTTAGGGCTGGACCAGGTGACCCTGAATCCTCCCTTAGTTATGCTGCAATAGACGTAGGCTGCCGGGGGATTATTCCCGTTAAAAAGGAGATTTTCCTTCCTTTTTACTGCTAACCTTCATAACAGTTTGGGAATAACTTAGATTTCGTTTTAAAAGTCTTTTTGATTATTTTTAATAAACCAGATCATTAAATTTCATCATATTGGACTGTCAAGAAACACAGAGTTTATTGGTTTTTGTACTTTATAATGTTTATTTGAAGTTTAGAGATCTAACAGCTGTTCACAACCTGTGTCAGGTGATCTCGGTGGGTCACATGATAGGGTGAGGCAAGGTCACGATGGATTCACCCAAAAACCTCTGGTGATAAACCCCTACAACTTTTTGACACCTTTCTCTCACCTCGCGACTCCCACTGGGGCTTACATACGTGGGACTCTCCACCGTTTGGTCTTAAAACTGAAGAAGGTTCTCGGATGAAACGTCTTCACGAACTCAAAGAAGTCCAGTTGATTTTTTTTCCAAGTTCCTTACACTTTCACATGGCACTGAGGACTTGTGTATATTATAGTAATAACACCTTTCAGTATTTACAGGGAACATCCTGTGTAACTGAGAGAGATCAGCTCAAAGGGAAACCCTTCTCCCTTCAGCAGGCTCCAAGAAAACAAGCTCATCTATATCACAAACTCCACCACGCACATGTGCAGGGATCCATTCCACGTTTTACATGTTCATAAATCCCAGCAACACTCGAACCACTTTCTGAACCTGCGAGGCTTCAGACGTCATCAGTGATGACACATTAGGTGATCACCTGTGAAAACACCTGGATCACTGCTGTCACTGCCTTTGTGTTGTGTTTGGAGTGAGTTTCTGGGTGCTGAGGTTTGGAAACTATTCTTTCAGTGTGTGAGGGAAAAAATAACAGAAGAAGACAAAGAAAGAGGAGGTGGCGTGGTGATTTTATTCTCAAAGACATTTAAGGGTAATCAAATTATGCTGACCTCAGGAAACCCTGAACACTTTGAATATGCGGCTGTAGAGCTGGAGATCAACCTGTCCTGGTCGTCGCTGTGTATCGCTCACCTTCGGAAAAAAACAAGAAGGAATTCAATGAACTCCTAGAAGAGTTTCAAAGCCTCTTGAATGAAGCTTCTGGAAAATGCAATGACTGCATTATTTTGGCTGGAGATTTTAATATCTGGGTTGGTGAGAAGGAGGAGAAAAAAACTGAAGTCTTTTTTTTTTTATTGGAAAATAACGATCTTATGCAGCATGTAAAGAGATAAACACATAAGAGAGGTCACACTCTGGATCTGGTCATCAGCAAAAGTGTTGAAGTCTCTGATCTGACTGTCCAGAATGACGACATAGCAGATCATTGCAGTATATACTTCAATGCCACACCAGGCCAAAACATCCAAACTCCAAAACATCACAGGAACCAATCTGAAGCTGAGGAGAATGAAGATGAGGTGACAAGAGGACTGAAAAACAATGAAGAGTAGAAAACTTGATGCACCTATTTGTTCTTTAAAAGCTGAAATATGTTGAGCTCCTGGACGTCCGAGCGTTCATGTTTCAGGATTCAGCATCATACACACATAACACTGAAACATGATTATAAGTGACCGCATTAATCAGGACTAATAAGGAGATACATAAACATGCTCTTGAAATGTCCAACACTGTGTTGTGTATTTATATTTATTTTTAACATCTGATAGGTTATTCCTCTTTCAGCTTTACTGCGTTCACACATATAATCTCTGACCATAGTGAGTTATGATTCACACTGTTCATATTTCACATGATTAAGGCGGTATGACGGCGGCGGTGGAGGAGAGAGGCGTGCTCTACTAAAGTTAAAGTACTCCAAACAAGCCTGTATTAAAGTACTTTATAGTAGTTGTTGGGATTTAGAGATTCTTTTATTGCTGCCATATACTCTGCCTTATGATAAATGCATTAAGAACATGTTCTACAGTATTATTTTATCAGTAATATTTCTTACAGGGTTCATATTGCATTGAATATGTTTGTCATCACATTCATTCTATTCACAGGTTTAGTTCATTTTATACACATTGCATATCTGTGCTTGTTTAGAGTTGATGTTCCATCCAAGAGGGTTTTAAGCTTCACTGGTGAGAGTGTCCAGGTGATACATGTTGAGGGAAGATGAGAACATAGCAGGTTAATTGCATGCATGCTTACAATACACATATTAATCTAGTAGCAGGCCTGAGCGAAGGCCCAAGTGTCTTCTGCTCCTTCTTGAGACTTGCTGCAATTTAGTCTACTTAGTGATTGAGGACGAGGGTCCATTATTAGCTCTTAGAGACCCTGAAGCTTGAAGTTTATTACCTTAAAAGGCAGGTGTTATAGAAAAGAGAAGTTACATGACTGTTTATAGTTATTAAGATGTACGAGATGTGCTCATGACTGTACACAATGTATTTTTGACCTGTATTGACGTGTATGTGTGGGCGTTAATTTTCTATGCTATAAAACCAGTATTCAATGTATTTTTGTCAGAGGAAGGCATATGCTGATGTTTCCTCTCCTGTGTTAATAAACTCATCATTTGATCGCATTTGTCTGGTGCCTCCGTCGTTTGTTGTCTGGTCTGCAGTTGATCGATCTCGCTTCATAGTACTGCAGTAACTTTAAGATTATATATGGATGTATTTTTATTGTCACTAGTGCATGAACGACAGTAAAGCTCACTGATGGTGAAGTGATGTGAACCTGTTTGTGAGGAATCACGTGATTGGCTGTTTTGTAAAGTGTTTATCCAATCAGTGTGACAGAGAGTGAAGTGATGGAGCAGACGCAGATGTGAGTCACATGATGGTCGAATGAACGTGAAGCATCACATCCTTTGAGTTCTTAAGAACTGAACTCAGATCAGTCTGTTTCACGTTCTCCCAGAGAGCTCATCAGCTGCCTGCTGGTAATCACATCCTCTCAGCTCCGCATCACTTCCTGTTTACTTCATCGATGAGGGACGACTTTACGAGCTGATGGTCTCGACACAGCTGCTCTGTGAAATCATAACCTGACAAATGATTTTCTGTTTGCACTTCCTGATTTTATCTGGGATTACACAGGTGTGATAGGCACCAGTTCTCCAACTGCCCTTTTACCCTGATCCCAGCAGGGGGCGCTGCACTCAGACTATGTAACGGACTGATGCAGAAACATCTGTCCAAAGCCCCAACAAGAACCAACGAAAGCACGACGAGCCGGTCACACTGACAGGAGAGGGAAACACAGCCGGCGGACTCAGGAGCAGTAAGGACAGCTGATGGGGACTACGGGGTTCGTGATAGGTGCTCTGATTCTCTGTGTCACATGATTTGTTCTGGATCTTATTTGTACATATTACACACGTGTGTAACGTTCAAATAATATGTACAAATAATATGTACACCCTACGGCATGTGGGCGTGTCTTTTCCCATGCAGTAGCTCAGATGTAGCTAGCTTTTGTTCTTGGTGATGGGATAATGTTGTGATGATGAACACAAATCAGGTTTATACTTTTCTATCATGCTAACTCAGGCTCATCGTTAAAGATCGTATATGAAGCAGCCAGTGATGGGAATAACGGCGTTACAAGTAACGGCGTTACTTTTTTCAGTAACGAGTAATCTAACTAATTACTATTTCTATCGTTACAACGCCGTTACAGTTACTAACAAGAAAATGCGGTGCGGTCGCGTTACTATTTTTCAACAAACAGACGGTTGAAGCTGTCTTCAGCTTACCGCATCAGCTGCACGGAAGTAGGGCTACAGCTTTAAGCAGCTGTGCGCTCCCGCGGACGGCAATCACTTTCTGCCCGACGATCACTTTTTGGCACAACACCTGGAGCTAAGGGGGCAAAACAATCGCATGAGTGCTGCTGTTTGACTGAGGAAGAATAAAGTAGTCGTGGTAAGTCAATCACGTGACCACTTAAAGACAAAGCAACAAGGTGACATATACCAGTTTATAAATTGTGCTGATAGGCCACGTAAAACCAGAGTCATGATAAACAAGATATACGCGTGTTTTTCCTGAATAGCTTCATCACGTTTACTGTTTAAGGACAGTGTGTAGTTAGTGTGTAGTGTTGTGGATAATTTTGTGTTGTGTGTCAGAACAATGAGGGGACTGCTGTCTCCAGGTAAAAAACAGGAGTGATACACCTGCTGCTGTCAGACCTGCAGAAATTATTTTTTTGGAGTGGCACAAATAATTTGTGTGGTATCTTATTGAATGCAGAACAGCTGATTGTTCTGTAAATAGTTTGAAATGGTTATTAAAAAAAGGGTAAAAGGTAAATGGCTGCAAATAACTTTGTTGTTTGCAAAACTTGTGCATAGGGTTTTAAAATTGACAATTTATATTTGCATTTAAAGTTATGAAATATGATTCATTAAACATGTTTGTAGTTATTACAGTAAAAAATATAACTTTTTCTACTCGGATTTTATGTTTTTTGTCTGATTTTAGATTAATTGTGTTAATGAATACCTCATATACCATCAGGTGCTGATTGCACACAGACTCTGTTAATCCTCGGCTTACAGGGAGGAGGTCAGCGCCCTGACACTTTGGTGCAAAGAGAACCATCTCACCCTCAACGTCACAAAGACCAAAGAGTTGATAGTGGACTTCCGGAGGTGCAGAGAAGCACACACCCCCATGACCATCAGCGGTGCTGCTGTGGAGAGAGTGAGCAGCTTCCGTTTCCTAGGTGTACACCTGGCTGAGGATCTCACATGGTCAGGACACTTAAACAAAACAGTGAAGAAGGTGCAGCAGCGCCTCTTCTTTCTCAGGAGACTGAAGAGATTCGGCATGAGCCCCCGCATCCTCAGGACCTTCTACCGCTGTGCCATTGAGAGCATCCTCACTGGATGCAACACCACCAGGTATGACAACAGCACCGCCTACAACCGCAAAGCTCTCCAGAGAGTGGTGCGGTGTGCCGAAAGGATAATTGGAGGTGAGCTTCCCTCCCACCAGGATATCTACAGGAAGCGGTGCCTGAGGAAAGCGGGGAGGATCATCAAGGACTCCAGTCACCCCAGTCACACACTGTTCTTCCATCAGGCACGAGGTACTGCAGTATCAGGAGGTACTGCAGTATCAGGAGGTACTGCAGTATAAGGAGGTACAGTATCAGGAGGTACTGTAGTATCAGGAGGTACTGCAGTATCAGGAGGTACTGCAGTATAAGGAGGTACAGTATCAGGAGGTACTGTAGTATCAGGAGGTACTGCAGTATAAGGAGGTACAGTATCAGGAGGTGCAGTATCAGGAGGTACTGTAGTATCAGGAGGTACTGTAGTATCAGGAGGTACTGCAGTATCAGGAGGTACTGCAGTATAAGGAGGTACAGTATCAGGAGGTGCAGTATCAGGAGGTACTGTAGTATCAGGAGGTACTGCAGTATAAGGAGGTACAGTATCAGGAGGTACAGTATCAGGAGGTGCAGTATCAGGAGGTACTGTAGTATCAGGAGGTACTGCAGTATCAGGAGGTACAGTATCAGGAGGTGCAGTATCAGGAGGTACTGTAGTATCAGGAGGTACTGCAGTATAAGGAGGTACAGTATCAGGAGGTGCAGTATCAGGAGGTACTGTAGTATCAGGAGGTGCAGTATCAGGAGGTACTGTAGTATCAGGAGGTGCAGTATCAGGAGGTACTGCAGTATCAGGAGGTGCAGTATCAGGAGGTACTGCAGTATCAGGAGGTGCAGTATCAGGAGGTGCAGTATCAGGAGGTACTGTAGTATCAGGAGGTGCAGTATCAGGAGGTACTGCAGTATCAGGAGGTGCAGTATCAGGAGGTGCAGTATCAGGAGGTACTGCAGTATCAGGAGGTGCAGTATCAGGAGGTGCAGTATCAGGAGGTGCAGTATCAGGAGGTACTGCAGTATCAGGAGGTGCAGTATCAGGAGGTGCAGTATCAGGAGGTACTGCAGTATCAGGAGGTGCAGTATCAGGAGGTACTGTAGTATCAGGAGGTGCAGTATCAGGAGGTACTGCAGTATCAGGAGGTGCAGTATCAGGAGGTGCAGTATCAGGAGGTACTGCAGTATCAGGAGGTGCAGTATCAGGAGGTACTGCAGTATCAGGAGGTGCAGTATCAGGAGGTACTGCAGTATCCGGTCCCGCACCAGCAGATTGAGAGACAGCTTTTTCCATCCATGTATTTGGTACACATATTTTGTAATGTCCATGCATTCTTATATTTTGCTTTGTTTGTTATGTTTCTTGTATTTTGCACACCACTGTTGCTTGGGAAGCTTGCACACACATGTGCTGTACCAGTGTTGCATTAATGTGATGTGACAAAAAAAATGATTTGATTTGATCCTGCTCGCTGGTCAGTGATGTAATACCCCCTCTGACCACCATGTGGCGCGGTTACATGTCTAGAAGGATGCTCACAGCGACAGTGACCCCCAGTGGTCGAGATGGGTACTGCAGGCCTGTAAAGCGTCCTGTTGCTGGTATTTGGCGCTGTGTAAATAAAGTTGAATTAAAGCGACAGCAGCATGTTGGAGCGGCACTGTGGGCAGTTCTTGAAGCAGCACTGAGGTGACGAGGACGGCCTGTCTGCTCTCTACACGCGGGCCAATAGATTCACATACACCTTCTCTTTATTTTCTCAGACGAGCCACTGAAAAATAAAATCATACTCAGCAGTTTCAGATTCAAAACAACTTTACTGGCCACTTTCTGTGTGCGCGCAGTAACATGAAGACGTGCAGAAGCCGTGGCTGCTGCTCCTCCATCACCGCCTCAGCTCTGTGGAGCGTTGCTTCTTGGTTAGTAGAAGCTCTTCAGCTCTACAGACGGATTAAAGGAGTGGACGGAGCAGACACCTCCCCCTCCTGTTCCTCCTCCGGCTGCTTCACCCTCTGATGGCTTTCAGCCTCAGGTAGTTTAAGATGGTGTCACAGTGTCCAGGAGGTTCTCTGGACGGGTGCTGGGATTTCAGATGTCCAATTCAGCTTTATTTATACACCAAATCACAACAACAGTCACCATAGGGTGCTTCGTACTGTAAGGTAGACTGCACAATCACGTGACCCCCTGTGACCAAGCACATGGAGACGGTGGGAAGGAAAATCATCCTTTTATCAGGAAGAAACCTCCGGCACAACCAGGCTCAGGGAGGGTCGGCCACCTGTGACCTGCTGAAGCGTGTGAAGGACAGCGGCGTAGTTTCAGGGTTTGTCACTCACTGATTTTTGGGTTTCCAGACTTCATGTCACAGCCATGAACACTAAAGCCAAACAAGCACCATGAAGACGCAGATTTATGTTCAGTGAAATTACACGACAGGATAGGAGGGTAGCATCCTGCAGGTGGCGCTCTGTGATTGTTGATAAGAGCCAACAGACTGAGCCACCTCCACGAGCTCTCTGTGAGAGGCAGCAGAATGTTATCAGCTTCCTCTCTGGGCTGCAGTTACTTTTGTTATGCAGGAGCAGGTAATGATCACAGGTATGTAAATAACTGGACACGAGCGTATCATACAAATCTTACTCTGCAGTGTACCTCTGACACTTCATGCTGGGGTGGTTAGCACAAGCCACTCCCACTTTCACTCAGGGCCCAGATTTAAAACTTGCAGCAGTTTGTGGCCTGATCATTGACTGTATGAAAGGAACTAGATCTGTTAGAAAACCCCTAAGGTATAACTTATTTTATGTTTTTTAATTATCTGTCTTTTTGTTTATTTGTTTGCTTATTTGTTTACTTTGATTCTGTTTGGGGTTTGTTTTTATTTTATTTATTTATTTGTTGTTGCTTGTACTTCCTGTTCATTATCCTTTTTCTATATGTTGGAATTCAGCCTGTTCTGATTCTATCTCATGTTGGAAAAACTGAATCTTTGTAGCGATTACCATAATTGTTGTACATTATATTTTGTGCAAATAAAAAAAAAAAAAAAAAAAAAAAAAGACTGTATAAAAGATGGACGACGCAACACCGCCTCCTCCCATTGTGCAAAAATGAAGCCAAAATATCCCGCTTATGGAGGCTGCCATCTTGCAAATTTGGAGCCAGAGTCTGCGCAGTAGTGACTTGAGGTGGAGCGACTGTGTAACGCTCCCGCCCACACACCCGCTGGACGTGACCGCAAACACGCCCCCTTACACTTTTTACGTAGCCCGGCTGCTCCAGTTTTTTGCTGGTTTACCACGACTGACGACTTGTTTAATTAAGGTAAATACAACCATGTCACTGTTATAAAAAAGACACACAGTTTATCATCTTATAGTTCTAAAATCACTCTGTTGTTAATTCGTTAGCTAGATTAGCTGCTAGCATACGCACTGTGTTGGAGGCTTGTTGCTAGCTAGTTAGCGATGCTACACACCTGTTACTCTAAGTCTGTGTTATTGAAGGATTCAGCACTTCTTATGTTTGTTTTTATCCATTTTTAGACAGCGATGAGATCATCTGCACACTCTACAGAGGCCCAGAGTTACTGTTAATATCAAAAATATAATGCTGTCCTTTGAGATTTTAACATAAGACTGTGAGTGTAATGGATCTAAAACTGTTTAAATCTTCAGAGCCCTCTACATCCTGGTAACATGGAGACTTTAAAAACATCAGCAGAACGTCTCAGTAATGTAGTCTAATTTGTTCTTTTCATTTAATAATAGAGTCCATATTATATCAACAGCTACATTCACCCTGGAGAGAAACTAGTGAGGGAGACCATCAGGACCAAGCTGGGTTTCCTGGGTCCAGAGGTTTGGAGAAACTTCTTCCCTTTCTTTCATCACAGCTGTCCTGTACCAGAGGTGCTGTTGACCTACTGAAAGAGGCATCATTTAAGAAAAAACAGGAAGACTGAAGCTCATCGCATTGATCAAGCAGGACTCATGGGGCGTTTCTCAATATGCGTACTTGTGCGTACTTGCGTTCTCGTGTACTCGTGATACGTCATCAGTCGGAGACCAAGTACTGTTCCAATTCGAAGTACGCATCAAGCCGAGAACGCGAAAAGTCCCCGGATGTGTTCTCGCTCCGCCCGCTTTATCGAGCATGCATCGGTGTGGACTTGGTACAGCTAAATATCCCAGAATGCATTTCGTCCAAAACTCAACAGCGGACTCCCGGCACATCGTTTTCAACCCCCCCCCCGCCGCTCGCGGTCTTCTCACTACTGAGGTTAAAGAAACCCCAGCAGCTGTCTATAGTATTGAGTGTCCACTAAAATAGAAATAAAAGCGTTCTAACATCTCACCTGCTTGTTTTTATTAAGGTATGTACACGTATGTACATGTACACTATTTTTATTAATAGAGGTTTCACTACTGAGGTTAAAAATGATATATAAGTCACTTAGATCACTTCTAAATGTTAATGTTTGGTTTATTTCAGTGTTTTATTTGTTCCTGAGTAAACCGGTTTGGCTGTGATTAAAGTTAAGCTTCATAACATGTTACTCACAGTTAAATTAAGAGGGGACGGCAGTGAAAACTCCGGACCTGTGACATCATCACGTACGCAGGTGTTCCAATTGTACATATCGCGAGTCCGTGCTGGCGTTCTCGGCGGGTACGTACTCCCGTGCGTTCTCGGCGAGTACGTACTCACCGAGAACGCGAGTACGTACTCGCGTACTTGGGCATTGATAAACGGCCATGATCTTCACCAGCAGCTCCCTCACAGGGAAATCTTCAGCACTCCTCTGTAGGCCCGCCCCAGGAGATGGATAAACCCAGCATTTCATGAACACTGTGATGGAGACCTTTGGTTTGTGTAATGTTATAAATACTCGGATACTCCCCTCCGGACTTTTACATAAAGATATTCAAGGTTCAAGGTTCTTTATTTGTCACATGCATAGTTATACAAGTATAACACACAGTGAAATGTATCCTGACACGCTCCTCGACATGTGCAAAAAAAAAAAGGGGGTAGAGGAATAACATTATAATAGTATATACATTGGGTGAATGTGCAGTAGTAGCAGCAAGCAGGTGAATTCTGTACATTAATATTAATATACAGAATTCACCTGCTTGCTGCTTATTATATTCAGTCCTGTAGAAAGTTATATATTTAAAAACATATGATCCTCTCTGGTTACTCTGGTATGAATAACTCTGAATCACTTTATGGTAAATAACACACTATCTGCAAAAAACTGTGAAAGAATTCCAGATGAAAGAATTGTAGTTCAACAAACAAGTGACGACCTTTGACCTTCATCAGGTTTTATTTAATTGTGCCAGAGAAAATCTCATATGCTCTTCATGCAGCTGAGTACATCAAGTGTTTAAAACGGAAGCTGTGCAGGTCTGAGATCAGCAGCTTTGTGAAACACCAAACTGAGGTCCTGTTAATGCTGATATATAGTGACACAGTTACATGAGTGATTAATCCTTTTGTTTTTTGTCTTTAACTTTATCAATAAAGCTGCAGCTTTCACTACGTGTGGTACTTTAACCTTTGTACTGTTTTCATCAGTTCATTTTGCAGTTAACATGTGAACATGTTGGATGATCTGTCTGCTGTCACTGGGTGGTGCTGAGGTCTGAATCTGAGGGCAGCTCCTGTAATCACAAAGAGAACAGAACCATCAAACTCAGATATAAATTTTATCCCTCAAAATTGAAATAAAGCTGATTCTTCTGTCCTCACACACTCAGGATCTGAAGTTCTTCTCTTACATTTTTTTTCAGTATTACAGTACACTACAGTACTTTAATCCATAGTTCCTGATTAATGAGGAGTTACTGAAGTACAAGCTTTTAAAAAGATGTTACTGTCTTTACAGATGTGGCAAGAGCCTGAAAACATGCTGTTGTTTGCACATCTTTAATATTCAGCTCTGCACAGGAGCTGCAGCAGGGTGCAGCCTGTTGCTTTTACAGTATAATACTTGTAATAAAAGTACAGTAACAGTAATTAGTGACTGATTAGCCCGGGGCGTTTCTCTTAATTTCTTTAGTAAGTTCATTCACCTGCACAGATTAGCTAAACCAGTGGTTCCCAAACTTTTTTTTGCCAGGCCCCCTTTTTTACAAGAAAAATGTTCGCGCCCCCCCCCCCCCGCACAAACACATCCTCCAAACACACACACCCATATTTTGCTCCATTGCGCTTTATTTCACACCTCAAACATTTAGTAAACAATTAAGCAAATACAAGTAAACGGCAATAAATTACAGGTAGTAATAAAATATACTACTAACTCTTTTACGCTGCGTCCACACTTACACGGGTATTTTTCGTCAACACGTAAACGGCGTTGCGATTCACCGAAAACGGAGATTATTTAAAACTCCTTTTTTGCGTTTACGTGTGGACGAGGATTACAGAGTTCGTCACGCAACGTCAAAGGTATGTGCCTCTTTTCACGTCACGCTGTGCGCCACGTTATTGTTTACTTGAGATGAATTGCAGAATGGCAGATAGAGACAAAATACTGTTGCTGTTAATCTGACTATCTGCAGGTTTTACACGCTTACATACACACACGCAGTTACTGTCCCTGCATTTAGAAAGGCAGAGGCGTCACGCTGTGATTATTTTAGGTGTAGTTGTTTTTTTCCTGTGTAATAATTTTCAACATTGCTGTCAATACATTTTTCAAAAAATGTCTCTCTGTGCAAAATGGGTTTAAACACATAAACAGCTGTGGGATACTGTTTGTCCGGGATTTGAACAGGGGGAACAAATTACGGCAGGATCAGCCTGATATTATTTGTATCCCGCTGTAACTTTACTGCATAAAGAGCTAACATGTCCAAAATGTCAGGAGTAGTTAGTTATTACAAGAAGTGTTTGTGAACTAAAAATCAAGAATGTGGGATCCTGTTTGTCCGTGATTTGGAGGGCCCAGCGCTGCTCCCGACAAAGGGAAACTAATTTTGCAGGGGAGACCTACCTTGGCACTTGTGCAGGTGAAGCCAAAGGGAAGATATGCTTCACCATATTTTCCTGTCTTTGGCTTGGAAGGAAGTTGGTTTGGAAACATATTTGGCGATGCTTCATCTCCTGCTTTGCGTTTATGTGGGAGCCCCGTCAAAAACCTGTCCACAGTGTCCCAGCGCTCTTTTTTTTCTTTTCTTTTCATACCGCCCCCTCTGCAATGGCTCTAGGGGGGGCGGGCCCCACACTTTGGGAACCTCTGAGCTAAACGAACCCTGACAGCCGAGTGCTCATTTTAGCTAGCTAGGTCTCAGGACATAGCTAAGGACGGTAGTTACGGATTAGCTTACAAACACGTTTAACTTACCGAAAAAGTGCAGCGGGGCCTCGGGTCCTTCTGTCAGGTAGTCCAGTTTACTGAAGAACACCTCAGGCTGTCAGGTTAAAACACTCGGTCGTGTTTTCGTAGCGTAAACGCTGGCCCTCCTCTCAGAGCCTACGCTCTATCTGCTATTCCCGAACAGAGATAAGCAAGTTTCTCCGTGACTGCAGCTGCCAGTCAAAGCTGCTATGATGACGTTTCACCCCAATTTAACATCGCCGCGGTAGGAATTAGAATCAAACTTATGGGAAAGGAGACCCCTTGGACATCAATCAGCATGATGAGAACTATCCGGTTGTTCAGTGATGACGTGATGAATCCTACTTCCGGGCCTAAAGTAGTCTGCGTTTAATATGGCTTTTGTGTTGTTAACATGTTTAATGTTTTGTATTTTCTTCTATTTAATCTCAAAAAGCTCCTAAAACAGTCAGTGATCACTGTTGACCTCCCTCGGCTTTTATTACTGCTAATCATTTATTTAAGCTCAGTTTTTAAAACCTCACGATGTAACTACAGCACAGCCCATGCAGCAGTATATGAATGACTAACCTCGTATTGTGGATGGATTATCTCACTTGTTCTCCTGGCTTAAGTTTAGTCCTTTTACAGCATCCTGCCATGCGATTACATTTGTTCCTGACCACCGAGAACACTCACGTTAACTTTTATCGAGAGGAAAAAAAGTTAGCTTGTTTATGTTATGCTAACATAGCTGTGTCGCTAGCGGTCACGTAGCACATCATTATATACCAGCTAGCCAAACTTCAGTAACCCTACAAACGTCACTGCTGTTTAGTTTTCTGTCTTCATTTATGTTGGAAGTTATAGCAGAGCTGTACGTTTGAATTTTTTTTCCAAAACCCGCAGCCAGGACATGCTATATTGTATTTAGATAGAAGCTAGCGAGCTAACTTCCTGCTAACTTCTAACGCCAAGAAATGTCATAAATTCCATTTTCATGGATGCCTGGATGTTAAACTCAATTGTTACACCTGGTAGAGCAGAACACTGATCATTTTATTAAAGATGAAAGACTTTAGACAGTTTTTCAACTCTCAGTAATGCCACAGTGATCGTTTGATATATGGACCTGCAGCGGAGTTTAGGCCCAGACACGGCCAGTGACGTCAGACTGAACAACCGGATAGATAACAAAAGAAAGAATCTTTGGAAAAAAATTATCTAAGGAGAATAAATTTATTTTAGTCTGACCCCAGTCCCATCCGCTAACATGGAGGAGGCGGGGTTTATGACCTATACTGCAGCCAGACACCAGGGGGCGATAGAGACGTTTTGGCTTCATTTTTGGGGAGCTGTCGCGTCGTTCATGTTTTCTACAGTCATGGCCGTTTCTCAATTCTCAAGTACGCGAGTACGTACTCGCGTTCTCGGTGAGTACGTACCCGCCGAGAACGCCAGCACGGACTCGCGATATGTACAATTGGAACACCTGCGTACGTGATGATGTCACAGGTCCGGAGTTTTTACTGCCGTCCCCTCCTAATTTAACTGTGAGTAACATGTTATGAAGCTTACCTTTAATCACAGCCAAACCGGTTTACTCAGGAACAAATAAAACACTGAAATAAACCAAACATTAACATTTAGAAGTGATCTAAGTGACTTATATATCATTGTTAACCTCAGTAGTGAAACCTCTATTAATAAAAATAGTGTACATGTACATACGTGTACATACCTTAATAAAAACAAGCAGGTGAGATGTTAGAACGCTTTTATTTCTATTCTAGTGGACACTCAATACTATAGACAGCTGCTGGGGTTTCTTTAACCTGAGTAGTGAGAAGACCGCGAGCGGCGGGGGGGGGGTGTTGAAAACGATGTGCCGGGAGTCCGCTGTTGAGTTTTGGACGAAATGCATTCTGGGATATTTAGCTGTACCAAGTCCACACCGATGCATGCTCGATAAAACGGGCGGAGCGAGAACACATCCGGGACTTTTTCGCGTTCTCGGCTTGATGCGTACTTCGAATTGGAACAGTACTTGGTCTCCGACTGATGACGTATCACGCGTACACGAGAACGCAAGTACGCACAAGTACGCATATTGAGAAACGCCCAGTGGGCCTGACGTGTAGCTTCGTTGGTGCCGGACAGGAAGTGCGCGAGCTGACGTCAGAGCACTGGCAATTACAGCAGAATCAAGCCGAGCTTCTGCAGCTGTTTCATAACCTTCAAAATCCCCCTGAGTCAGCAGGATCATTCACCACAGGCCGGGATTTGGCAGGTTTCCACTTCAAAGCAGGTCTGATGGGAAGTTTCCTCCAATCCTGTGTGAGGAACAACGGGAACATCCATCCAGCTTATTAAACACATATCCAGGCTTGGTGAGGAGCCGAGCCCATCCCAGCTGCTCCAGGATGAAACTTACAGCTTTACTGAGCTGTGCAAAAGTCTTAAGCCACACCTCGTTTCTGCTGCAGGAAAAAGGTGCAAAATTACATGAAATACAGGAAATAAGGCAAAAACAGAGCGTGAGTGATTCTAACGATGAGTGTTTGGTGTGAGCAGCTCTCTGTTCCTCTCTGTGAGGAGCTTTGGGATCAGCTTCCAGGCTTCTTCTGTGTCCTCTGTCAGGATGAACTCACACTGCTTCAGTCATGCTGAGGTCTGGGCTCTAAGGTGGGCCATCCAGGTGTGCTTTCCCTGCACTGGCCGTGTGTTTGGGATCGTTGTCACGCTGGAAAACGGAGCTGCTGATAAAGAGGTGTTTCCAGATGTTCCTGCGCGGTGGATCGAACTCTGTAGTTCATCAGTTTTATCAGACGGTGCCTCCACCTCACAGACGGTCACGCTGTTACTGATTCTGCTGCTCAGCTGCACCTTCAGGACACTTTAGGAATTTAAGCGGAAACTTTCATTTTAGCTGTTTGGTGTTTACGTCATATTCCTGTGATTTAATTATATTTTATATTAATTATATTAAATTTAATTCTTTTAAACATATTCCACGGTCCCTGAACAGGAAGTAATCAGGAAATAAGTACCGTCACCCTGCTGCTGTACCGGAGCTGACCGAAGGAGTGTCTGTGTGTGTGTGTGTGTGTGTGTGTGTGTCTGTGTTGAGAAATCCTGGACTCCTTTTACTCAGCAGGAGATTCTCCAGTTGTATTTCCTGCTCCTGGTTAAATTATGTAAACGTTTTTCCCCTCTGGGTTTTTTCCTCTGCATTAAAAATGATTAAAGCTGAGCTCCAGGTGAGCTCCTCCTTCCTGCTCTTCTGTCAAATAAAGAAACAAAATAAATCTTAAATAAAAAAACTCATTGAAACTAAACGTCACACTGAGTTCAGAGTCACACGTAGATATGAGTCTGTGTTCAGATGAGACCCCGCTGGAGTAAAAGCCCCTAAAAACAACTTACACAAATATTACATTCTTACTTGCAAAACTTTTAAATTCCCATTAGTGAAACTTCCAGCACTGATGATGCAATCAGCATGATGTCACGCCGAGTCACCTCCTGAGGTGCCGCCACGCTGTGAGCTCAGAGACGAGTGTACGCACGACCTTCTCACGTGTCATTAAACATCTTGAAGTGAATTGTGCCTGACAGGATGTGCTGTCTGATCCATTTCCAGGTCCCAACGCTCACTGAGAGTCTAAACGTTCAGCTCCAGTCAAACGATGAGTGCAGCTGGAGACAAACCCCATCACGTGACAGGAAGAAGATGCTGATGATCGGTCTGTAATGCTGTTTGGATTACTCTGAAAAATTCCTCTGCTCTGGAACCTTCCTGTTAAAAGGCAGTTTTTCCTTCCCACAACTGCCAAGTTCTTGCACATAAGAGGTTCCACAGGGTTCGGTGCTAGGACCAATTCTGTTTGCATTATACATGCTTCCCTTAGGCAGCATCATTAGAAGACATAGCATACATTTTCACTGCTATGCTGATGACACGCAGCTCTATCTATCCATGAAGCCAGGTAACACACACCAATTAGTTAAACTGCAGGAATGTCTTAAAGACATAAAGACCTGGATGGCCGCTAACTTTCTGCTTCTTAATTCAGATCAAACTGAGGTTATTGTACTCGGCCCTGAAAATCTTAGAAATATGGTATCTAACCAGATTCTTACTCTGGATGGCATTACCTTGGCCTCCAGTAATGCTGTGATGGACCGATACCGATACGTGATATCGGTATCGGTCCGATACTGACCTAAATTACTGGATCGGATATCGGAGAGAAATAAAAAATGTAATCCGATCCGAAGTATCACAAAATCACCCCACAAAACGTGCTACTTGGCGTAACCCAGCTCAGCGCATCGGAGCAGTATGTGTCACGTGATAGAGCGGCTGCTGTCTGGAGACCTGTCGGCGGTCTGGTTGAGCATTTGGAGCCTCGCTGTGCTTCCAAACCGCGGCATTTAATCTCGGAGAAAACTATCCCAGAGAAGTAAAGCAAGTGTGTAAGTTCATCTCTGAATTTTTGCATAGAATTTCCACGTTAAGCTTAACAACTGATATATGGAACCACAGCTGGGCTGGCCATCGGAGTTCCATATTGAGGTGAAAAGGAAGCGATTTGTCCCGTACTTCAGCTAGAATGAAAACAAACAAACAAAAAAACAAAGCTGGACTTCTGTCTTTACGCTGCACAGCTGCCTCTTCTTCTCTCACTCTCCCCCTCCCTCTCCTGTTGCTACTTCAGTTATGAAACTGATCAATGATCAGCTGATCGGCTTTTCTGTCGCAAGTCAGCGGATAAACAACAGCAGCACGTTTAAGCTTGATCAGCTGTTGTTAGAATTTATTTAATATTAATTTCTAGTATCAGCTGATGTTTGCTGGAGCCAGGGCTGGACTTGGACAAAAAATGGGCCCGGGCATTTTAACTAGAGACCAGCCCACCAGGTATTACAGGAAAAACCATAAAGCCTTTGAATGAAAACAAATACTGTTCTGACAGTGATGTACAGTCTTGTTGGTATATGTATGAATTCTATGCATTTTACAACTTTGGTTGTAAGATTCAGATAATTAGTTAGCGAGACATTTCAAATGAGAATAAGAAAGAAAAGTTTTTCTTTGTGCCCCCCTTTCCCTGTTAATGCCCTACCTGCCCCCCTGGCAAAACTTTGCTAGATCCACCCCTGCACAGTTACTAGCTGTCAGCTACATAGAAAAGGATCCTGGTGTTATTTGTCTCTCAGAAACAGTTCATAACTTCTCTACTCTGGATGGCATTACCTTGGCCTCCAGTAACACTGTGAGGAACCTTGGAGTCATTTTTGACCAGGACATGTCCTTCAACGCACATATTAAACAAATATGTAAGACTGCTTTCTTCCATTTGTGCAACATCTCTAAAATTAGAAATACCCTGTCTCAGAGTGATGCTGAAAAACTAGTTCATGCATTTATTACTTCCAGGCTGGACTACTGTAATTCATTATTATCAGGATGTCCTAAAAACTCCCTGAAAAGCCTTCAGTTAATCCAAAATGCTGCAGCAAGAGTCCTGACAGGGACTAGAAAGAGAGAGTAGATTTCTCCTGTTTTGGCTTCCCTTCATTGGCTTCCTGTTAAATCCAGAATTCAAAATCCTGCTCCTCACATACAAGGTCTTAAATAATCAGGCCCCATCTTATCTTAATGACCTTGTAGTACCATATCACCCTATTAGAGCACTTCGCTCTCGCTCTGCAGGCCTACTTGTTGTTCCTAGAGTATTTAAAAGTAGAATGGGAGGCAGAGCCTTGAATTGTTAAACTCCAGCATCTGTGTGAACTTTAAGCTGGTTGATGAGGGTCAAAGGTCGAACACATTCTGAAAAGTTGGAAAGGGCTGAAATCTGATCTGTTGACTTACGGTTTCTGTATGTGTGTGTCTGTGTGCGCGTTGCTGTAACAGATTAACCATCACTTCCTCTCGTGCCGTCGTGCTTCTGCTTTTTAAGAAATCCTGGACAGAGGAGATTAGTCACCGCCTGCGGGGCAGAAGTTTGTGGACGCCTCAGAGCTTCAACTCACAGAGAGGAGAAAGACTGTAAACAACGTGGGCTGCTGGGAGAGGAGAAAACACACAAACATGATTTTTACTTCCAAATAAACAAATGAGTGAATATCTAAAAGGGTGTAGCTGAAATGTGTGCATGTCCTGTTTGTGAGTGTCTGCTGTGTACACAGGGGGCTCAGTGGGGGTGGGGGGTCTGTTTCCCGGTTACAGGTGTCGTTGGCAGTCTTTGTAAACACGTTGTTCAGATATGTTGACATGAACAGACACAGAGAGGAACGGTCACATGATCTGCTGCACGCACGCTGAAGGATTTCAGGAACGAGAGGAAGAGGAGGCGATGACAGAGCCGGGCCGGCGTGGCTATTGAGCTGTAACCAGCACAGAGCTGGTCCTGAGGATCATCATCACTGAGGCTTCGTTCTGTTAGCGCTCCCGATGGACCCAAACCTGCGGCTGGAATTGTACGGCCGGGTCTGCCCAGGAACAGCACGTCCTTCTGCTTCCTGCGCTCTGCGACAACCATCAGCACGGATATTGCTGAATACTGAGCGTCACGTCCAGCTTCCTGTCGTGGCGGGGCTGCTGCAACGTCATTGGTCAGAGATTCTCCCGGGATCGCTGCGTCTCTCTGTGAAAACATAACAAACCGTAAATCAGAGCCAGCCTTTCCTCTCTGTGGGTCTGAAGGAAAAGCAGCCGATTGGAAGCGAGTTACTCCGAGGCCCGACAGTTTGGCTTAACCAGGTTAACCGGCTGCAGGTGAGCCTCAGGTCACCTGTTACACCTGAGAGCTGCTCATCGATCATCGTCAGCTTCTCTGTGTGAACAGAAACATTAGAGCAGTAAACACACAACTGCTTACTGCCAGCAAATCTACCTTCTCATTGTAATGAGTGTACTCAGCTTGAATCTGTTCTGCAGCACACTGAGACAAACTGCACAAACACAGTTTGTGCAGTTTGTTGAGCTCATAGAAATGCTGCACTGCAAATGACCTGACACTTGAAAACGTCCCTCCCTCTATGCCTCGTACCACAAACACAGCTTACAGACACCTGCACACAGCCTACTTTAAAAATAAACTGAATCAATTATAGACATCAGTGAGGATACCCAGCCCTAACACACACACACACACGCACACACGCGCACACGCGCACGCACACACGCACACTGGCTTTACTTCAGTGTGAGTTCACACAGCTTGGTTAGTTCTGGTGGCCTGTAATAACCTTGGACCGGAAGTCAGCAGCTCTGTTAGGGGAGGAGTCAAAACACACGTGGAGCCTCAGTACCTGAAACATATCTGAAACATGAGTGAGTGACAGGTGCGAGCGGACAGCAGGTAACACCTACGCGATGATTCAGGTGTAAACATCGTCACGTGGGAAGAAGGTGGGTTCAGGAAGTGTTACCTGTGAATAATCCTGAAACTGATCCGGGAGTAGCGGGAACTTCTATGCTCACATCCAAACTTCCCGCATTGACTCACGCTCTGTGAGGTCAGAGCGCGAGCCCCGCTGTGTCTGTGACGCAGCAGCACCGAATAAGTTCCGTCAGTTGTGACGGAATGACCGGAAAACCCCGCGCGGAAGCATAAAAATGAGAAATCGGCTGGAATGAACGTTCAGAGAGAGTCCGAGCAGCTGCACAGCGGACACGCACCGACACACGGACACCCACGGACCCGCAGACATGAACGCGTTCACAGGTAAGAGCATGCGCTGTGAGGCAGGAGGGGCTGCTAAAATCTGCAGAAGTAAGCACGGAGTTTGGTGGAAGAGTCGGTTCACTTTACAAAAGTGAGCTGCAGAGCCTGACCTGAGCCAGACTCACCTGAGACTCACCTGCGGCTGACGGGGGCAGGTGGGGGTCTGTATGGAGGGTCATTAGTGCCAAGCTGGAGGAAGTGCAGTCCTGAGAATCACACCTGCAGACACTGTATGTGTGTGCGCACAGGTGTGATCCGAATGGTGGATCACAGGACCGCTTTAAATATTCAGACAGCTTGCAAACTTTTCACATGTCATGCAGCTGAGACATGTGAGTGACAGTATCAGTACCTGCATCAGTACCATCAGCCGCTCCGCTGACTCTGTCCTCCTCCGGGTTGTTCTGGTCCTGCTCAGAGGTCCGGGCTGCTGGAGGTTCAGGAACAGATGAAGCAGAACCACCATCAGGCTTGCAGATTAAAATGAAACATGATCTGTGTGTTCAGAGTCCCTGAAGATGTTTTCATACGAATCCAGGAAACTGTGAAAAAGTTTCTTTATAAGCTTTAATCAATAATTCCCCCAAAGTTCATTGATGATTGATTATCAGAGTGTGAGGGTGCAGAGGCAGAAACAAATGAATAAGCATCATAGTTCTGACTGTCAGCAGCTTTTTAAGATTTTAATGATTAATTAGCTATCAATGAACAATTAATGATTAATTAATGCTTTATTAACATTGTCACATCTGATTGGACAACAGTTTTTTTCTTTCTGTGCTTGGTATCAGAGATTATCTTGTGGTTCTGTCGGCTCTCCTCAGGGGTCACTCTCTTTGTTTTCCAGTTGTTGCCCTGCTGCACTGCTTCCTGTTAGCAGCACTGGTCCAATCGGCTCCCGTCAGCTTGCCGTCCAACCCGTCGCAGACATTCAAAGAGGCGGTCGAGCGAGTGATGAGGCTGGTGGAGAAAATCCGGAAAGACGTCCGCTCCGTGCACGGCAGCATCATCAACATCGATGTACGCACACGCCCATCCGTATCACGGCACTGCCGGCCCACCGTGTGCTGTCACGCTTTGCAGAAGCTGCAGTACGCTGCAGTGCCAGCAGGGGGCGATACATTGCCCCCGCCCCCACCGGTGGTACTGCACCTTATTGCAGCTTCTGCATGCTTGTCCACTTCAGGTTTGTGAAGCGTGACGGACACGATGGGCAGGTGTGTCTTCTAAACGGTTTGCCGTGGTACTGGGATCAACTTGCTGCTCCTTCTTCTTCTTGAGCTAATAGATGCTTACTGTCCTCCTCAGGGTTTGACCCTCGACCCCTCCAGTCAGACCGGACAGCTGGAGATGATGAGGATAACGCTGGGAATCCCCGACACCCCCGTCCTCAAAGAGCTGTCCGAACAGTTCACAGCGGTCAGTCTCCAGCTCGGGTGGTGCTGTGGGTGGTGTTGGAATTCTTTGGTTCCTTTGGGCTCGTTAAAGGTTTCAGTTGGTCCTTGAATGCAATCGGGAGGGTTTAGTGATGTCATAGAGAGCTCTGGGAGTGTATGTCCATTAGTTTGGTCATGGGGGAGGTTCAGATTTTTGGTTCCTTCACTGCCCGTTAAAGAATTAGTGAATCGGTCCAGGTGTTTGTGTCGTGGTCGAGCCTGTTCTGGTGATGTAATGTGATGCGTTTGTGTTTCCCTGCAGGACATGTGTGTGAGCCGTATGCTGGCGGGCGGGCGGCTGTACCAGGGGCTGCTGGTAGATTTGTCTGGCAGACTGGGGGGACTGGAGGCCCTGAGTGCCGAACTGAGAGACCTGGTGACCCACATCAACCAGGTAACACACACACACCTGCCGAGAGCGTGCACTTCCTGTTGTCTGCAGTTGAAACCCTTCATAGTGGAACGTGTCCACTGTCTCACCACCCTATGACATCACTTCCTCAGAGCTCGTGCTTCTTTTGAAACAGGAAGTTCTCAGCTTTATTCAAGTTGCTGGGTATTTGTTGTCTGTTTCAGATGAAGGACACGGCTCAGCTGAGCAGCGACTCTTCAGATCAGAGCAGCCTGGACTTGACTTTGAATCTCCATGGCAACTACGACGTCCAGGTGGCGGCCCACCTGACGCTGTGCCAGCTGCTCGAGTTCTGTCACGACCTGATCCGCAGCCTCAGAAACATGGCCGAAACACAGATGGCTCGTGGGACGCGCTAAGCCCCGCCCACTGCAGGATCAGAGCTGCTAGCACGATTCAGGGGAGAAACTTTATCGATGGTGGAGTTGTTGACACTGTTTGTCTCATCACCATCACCTCCTGATGAGCGCCCGCCTCCGTGATGCAGCAGGACTAAAGACTGATAGATGACAGACAGGAAGTTTATTCCTCGTTTTCAGCAGCTGGAGGATCAGCCAACAACGTTTTATTGTGAAGGCGGCCCGTTGGAGCTCCGTTTCCTGCTTTGTGTGTCACAGCACGTCGAGGCGCTCTATCGTCCTGGGATCAGCTGGGAACACACAGCAGGAATGTGATGAATGTGTGCCCGATCGTTCGGGCGAAGAAGAAGAAGGAGCCGGCTGCAGGTCCAAACCTGCTTCACGCCTGAGGTTATTCTCACGCTTCTCTGCAGCTTTTCTACCTGCAGACGCTGGAGAAGGAAAAAACAGCTTCATCATCTGAACCCGAACTCCACAGCTGATCGACTTCTGTCCTGTTTCACAGTTTGAATCAGCTTCAGTGAAACATCTGGAGCCTTCACCACAAACTCTCAGGTCCACTTTTTTACTTTTCACTGTACAGAAAACAATCGAATCAAGTTTGAAAACGTGTCTTAATGAGGTCACTTCCTGCTGTTCTTACTTTAGAGTAAACGCTCCTTCAGTTGAACCTGATGGTACAGCTTTTATTTTGAAGCCGCAGCAGGAAATGGCCTCATCCTGGCAACAGAATGTCATAATGTTGTCATGTTTTTATTCATAAATATTTATTATTTTTTATTTAATTGTTTTTTTCAAAAACAATATTTTGTTCTTTGTGTTTATTTATCATCTCTTTATTTATTGATTATATTTATTGACTATTTATTGTTTTTGTATTTAGACTTCCTGTTTGTGTTATCAGTGTTAACTCTGAAAACTGTTTTTACTGATATTTTTTTTCAAGGACATTTTTTAACCTGCTGATTTTTGTGATTCGCTTCATTTCTTGACGCTTTTGTTTTTACTCGATGAGGTTTTTTTTTTTATTGTTTATGTTTGAGAACTAAATATAATATTCTTAACTGCAGAGGAGAAGGAGGAGGAGAAGGGTCTGAAGTCTTTGTGTTTCCCTGATGAGCATCAATAATAAATAATAAATATTGTTAGAAAAAACTTGATTCTTTGGTTTTCTTTTGAATGCTGAATTCAGTTTTTGGTATTTAATGATTGTTTTGATCTTTACTCTTTGACCCTGAACCAGCAGTGAGTCTGAAGCTGAGAGAATAAAGACTCCGAGTTTCCTCTCATTCGTTCATGTGCAGCTTGTTCCTGAAAGCAGGAAATGAAGCTCCAGCTGCTCAGACTGAACATCCATGTGATCGCGTGATCATGCATGGAGGCGTTCAGTTCAATTCAAGTTTATTTATACAGCGCCAAATCACAACAACAGTCGCCTCAAGGTGCTTTATACTGTAAGGTAGACCCTGCAATAACACATACAGAGAAAAACCCAACAATCATATGACCCCCTATGAGCAGCACTTTGGCGACAGTGGGAAGGAAAAACTCCCTTTTAACAGGAAGAAACCTCCAGAATCAGAGATTAATTATAACTAATGATTCAGTGCAGAGAGGTCTATTAACACATAGTGAGTGAAGAAGAAACACCCAATGCATCATGGGAATCCCTGGCAGTCTACGTCTATTGCAACATAACTAAGGGAGGATTCAGGGTCACCTGGTCCAGCCCTAACTATATGCTTTAGCAAAAAGGAAAGTTTGAAGCCTAATCTTGAAAGTAGAGATAGTGTCTGTCTCCTGAATCCAAACTGGAAGCTGGTTCCACAGAAGAGGGGCCTGAAAACTGAAGGCTCTTCATGTGCTGATGATCTGAGTCTCTGCTGCGAACACAGAACACCTGAATACCTGTTCAACCAATCACATTCGTTTAAAGTCTCACGGCTCTGATGTGCAGCTGTCACCTTAGAAACGAACAGCAGCACTGAGCGTGCTCAGACACAAAATCATTCTCTGCAAGTCAAATCTGTATTTTACCATCTGACGGTGTCTCTGTAGGTGGCGCTCACAGGGATCGTTTTCTGTGGAAGATTCATATCGTCGGCTTCGTGTGAATGTTTACCCTGATTCCTCGAATACAGACAAGGAGAGATGCCTCAGGTACGCCGAACTCGCAGTGCAGGAAGTCTGAAGCTTAGCAACAGGAGTGATGATGTCAATGTTTCTTCAGGTTGTCACAGAAGATCACCGTGAAGTTATAATCATGCCTCTATGATTAAAACATGGTGCAGTGGTTCACACGATCACTTAGAAAGCTAAAGGCGGCTGCAGGAACAGCTGGATCGTGCAGAGCAGCCAGCCTGCTTTCATGTGTCCAAATACAGTTTTACAACAATTTAAGAGTTTATTTATTAAACACAGACAAGCGGACATGAAGCGCTGTTCATGAAACAAACATGAACAATAAAAAGATTAACAAAGACGAAATAAATAAATGTACCAACGTAAGTAAAACATGTTTTTAATCTTAAAGAATAAAAGCTGCATTCTTTCTATTCTAAATAAAATGTCATTTCTGTATTTGATGTAATTTGATGCCAGACTGAGTCCGTCTCCTTTAAGAGAACTAAATTCAACGTGTTTCTGTCATCCATCTTCTCGGCCGTGGTCACGTTCGCTTTATGTTCCTGCGTTCTTGAATGAAGAACCTTTTATGAGTCGTGTGTATCCGAGCTGCTCAGCGTGTTCTCGTCTTTCTTAAAGCTGTGTTTACTTCACATCTGTGATTTGATCGTTGCTGATTTTCTGCGCTGGACTGAATGTTTAGCCGTTTGAAAAAGGACAAACTCTTCCTGGAAGTGTCCTGATGCATGAAGTCACCTGGATGAGTGAAGGAACGTTTCTCCCACTGAAGACGTCCAGATGAACAGAATCAAACCTCCTGGAAGCCGCTGACTGGCGTGTGGTCAGACTGTGCTGCCCCCTGCTGGACACTGTGATCCACCCTTTGTATTCTGGATTTGTGGTTGTTTTTCACCGACTGAAGGAAAATAAACTTGCTTGCATGCATTTTTCTTATATGACATCAGAACTCTTATTTGTGTTTGTGTTGATGCTTTAACCCTGCATCGTGGCTCCAGCTGTGAATCTCGTCAGAAAGAAAACAAAACAATGCTGTAAAAGTTTCACAGATGTATTTATTGAAACAAACATTTTAACAGACTCTCAGAGGTCAGAGGTCACAAATATCTCCAGAGGCTAATAATCTGGCTTGACCGGCGTCGGGACGTTTGACTCTCTCTGACACGAACACTTCCACCTGTGTAAAGTGAAGATTCGACGATGTTTCTTTCTGTCAGAGATTTCAGGTGGAAAACAAGCTGTGAAAGGATTGTGGGAAATATCCAAACACCTGTCAGACCTCACACACCTGAACACAGAGCCTTCGAGCTAAAGTCATTACAACAAACAGAGAAACCACAAAAACTGTTCACAGAGCAGCACCGACACGCCGCCCCGGGCTGAGACTCCACGACCCAGAAACAAAACAGAAAACCTGCTGTGACACTCATTTAGGAGAAAAAGCACACCTTGTACAACATTTGGCTTGCAGAAGAAGAATCACCAGAGGGAATCAGAGCAGCTGCGTGTGGAAACCTGCTGAGTTAATGATCTGTCAGCGTTCCTGCCAGCCAATCACAGATGCTCACTGATGAGTTTAAACATCAAATGGAGGAAAAATAGATGAAAACCACTTTGTGGCAAATGAAACACTGTGCCATCATCGCCTGACATATTTCACGGTCTCCATAACAGTAAACTTCAGTTTAACTTTTCCAGGCCTGGAGATGTCTTATGGATCATGGAATTGCAGCTTTTCCAGGAATTGTTTGTCATGTCAAACCTTCCCTGCGGCAGAAATCCTGTTCTCTTCATCGTGCAGCTCTCCTCTCGCCGTCCTCTGCCTCCCTCTGGTGGCGGGGCTCAGTTCCTGCGCTGTTCCTGGTCCTTCCGACGCTGCTTTTCCTTCTGTTTCTCCAGCTTGTCCAGAGCTTTTTTCTCCTTCTCTGCTGCACTTTGGACATCTTTGATGCGGCGCTTCAGCGCGCTGCGATCAGACGAACTGAGCACGCCCAGACCCTGCAGAGGACGGGAGGACAGCTCCAGTTATGGTCTCCAAACAGTTCAGCATTGTAATTCACTTTAAGTGTAACCTTTGCAGGCTGTGTCAGTCAGCCTTATCTAAGACTACAGCTATGACAGAGTTCTTCCTCCTCATCCTCACCTTCAGTTTGCTGCCGTCCATCTGCAGCAGCTGCTGCCCATCGATGTCTCTAGCACTGAATTCCGGGACGTACTGCTCCATGTTGAGTCCTCGGAGCCACTGACACACCTGCTGAGTCGTCCAGGATGAGTGGGGTTCATCGTAGGGCTGAGGAGGAGGAAGAGGAGGAGGGAGCACGGTGAGACACAGGTGAGCAGATGACAACGTTTTGGTGTTTGAGGTGGTGAGTATGTTACCTCATCTGAGGACTGGGACAGGGTGTGGTATGGATGGGAGGACCTGGAGGAAGAGGAATCAATGGGAGGAGAGGTGGAGGAGGAGGTGTGAGGAGGAGAGAACTCCTCACTGAGAGCCGACTCCTGTGGGGAGAACACAGAGACGTTACTTCAGTGTTATTACACTAAAACTACAACCGCAGCTACGAGCATCAGCACCGAGCTGACAGCTGGTCACGTGGTTGGTTGTCTTGGTAACAGTCCCCCTCAGATATTTGGTGTTCTTCACCCTGAGTGGTTGTTGCCTCCATCGCTCCCCTCAGTATGACCTGCCCACTTCGCATTGCTAGCGATTATCTCACCTTCTGTCCTGTTTGTTATTGGTCGCGTCCTGTTTCAAAAACAGCTCTCAGAAACACAGCGCTGCGTCCATCTGCAGTCATCTATATTTGACCTCAGACCTCAGCACGTGTGAAAACATAAAGGAAGAGCACGCACAGACACCACTCTATCTCAGACACAGCATGAAAGGTGGGTTACAAAGTGGCTTGCAGATTTACAGCAGCATGTTCAGGCTTAAGAACAGGAAGTTCAACTTGACGATGACTATGCTGGCCAAAGGAGCCGATACAAGAACAGGAAGCTCCTGACCATGCATGGAGGGTTTCACCCCAAGTCCAGCATCCTGAGGCTGTACGCTAAGCAGAAGGAAGGAGGCTGGGGACTGGTGAGTGTCAGCACCACGGTCCAGGATGAGACAACAAACATCTACAAATACATCAGGAAGATGGCTCCAACCAACCATGGAAGGACAGGCCCCTGCATGGTATGTACCACCAGCAGATAAAGGAGGTGGCCGATATCCAGAAATCCTACCAGCAGCTGGACAAAGCTGGACTGAAAGACAGCACAGAGGCACTAATCATGGCAGCACAGGAACAAGCCCTGAGCACAACGACACATGGTTAAACAATGACATATAAACCCTGCTTCCAGGTCCTACACGGCACTAATGTGACTGAATGCTTTGTATGTCGTTCTGTTTAATCTGAACAATGTCACGTTTTCGGCCTCTCTGGGTTTTATCAGTGCACTTCACAAGCAGCAGTTTAAAGCTCAGTTTTTAAAACCTTACGATGTAACTACAGCTCAGATCGGGTTGGAAAAGAATCACTCGAAGGCTTAGAAACATTTGAACGGGTGCATGAAGATGAAGATCAGGAACTGTGTACTGTGGATGCATTATTTTATCCACTCATTTTATGCAGCTTTGACCAAGATGACAGCAGCATGTCTCCTCGTTGAATGTTTGCTTTGAATTTGTGGGGGTATTTTCTTGTTTTTTACTATTTTAAATGGATTTTAGTTTTTTCCAACAAGCTTTTTTAAGAGTATTTTAAACTATTCGGTAAATTCTTGGAAAGTGGTCTATTTATTGGGACCTCTTCTACTACCAGAAGTTGTCTGCACCACACCAGGGCCTGTGCTGCTAGCATAAACCAACTGAGCCTCACCAGGGCCTGTGCTGTTTGCTGAGGACATCTGCATCTGTGTTGCTAGTGGAAGACATCAGCACCACACCAAGGCCTGTGCTGCTAGGAAAGCTCATCTGCATTACATCGGGCGCTGTGCTGTTGATTGAAGCCCTCTACACCACATTGGTGAATGTGCTAGCAGAAGCCCTCTGCTAGCAAGCCACCAGGACCTGAGCTTCTGGCTGGAGCCTTACTTGCCATCCTAGGTTTGTGCAGCCTATTTAATTCAGCATCAAAAATCATTGTGTGTTTTGGATAATGGCTTTTTTATTAACTTTACTTTGCTTATTGGCTGTGGGGGACTTTGGGACACTCAATTTTTCTAAGATGAGCACATTTAACAGTGTCCCCATTCTGCGAGACATGGTCCCCAGATCTACATGCGTCACTGCTGCTGTACATCCTGTACAATTTCCAATGTATTTGGAACAGGACATGAATTTATCATTTGAGCTACACAAAGATTTACCTCACCTTCAAAACCTTCTTGCTTTGTACGATTACAAAATTAGTTATGAAAAATTCTGCTTTGTTTCAACATTTCACAAGTCAAAATCAATAAGTAATGTTACAAAGCAGAGACTTCTGATCATCTTACTACTGCTCTTATCTGGTAATGTGCAACCTAACCCAGGCCCTGAGCTGCAATGTAGTCAGACACCATCTGAATTTAAATCCTCACCTGGGCTGAAGATAGTTCATCTTAATGTGCGCAGTTTGTTACCCAAGATGGATATGATCAAGATCTGGGTTCAATCAACAGATGCAGATATTGTCCTCATTTCTGAAACTTGGTTGTCTAAATATATATCTGATGAACATGTCAGCATGGCTGGATACAATATCTATCGCACCGATAGGCTTAAGAAAGGTGGTGGTGTTGCTGCTTATGTTAAGTCAAAATTTGATGCTACAATAGTTCTATCAGAATCCATTTGCAAACAATTGGAATTTTTGGCTCTGAATGTGAATATTGCAAAGGGTCTTTGCATAACAGTTGCTTGTTGCTATCGACCCCCTTCTGCCTCCACAGAAGCTCTGCGTTCTTTAAACCTTTTGCTGTCCAGACTAAATTATGGTGAGCTTGTTTTAGCTGGTGACACTAACTGGGATTGACTCAAAACTGTTTCAGATGATTTTAAATCTTTTTATGATTCTATCAGTCTTACCCAGCTGGTCAATTTACCCACTCAGCAGAATCGCAAAAGCCCCGAAAAGTCTACCTTGATTGACTTGATTTTGACAAATGTTCCTCATAGATTTTCATCCTTGGGTGTCTTTTGTAACGATTTAAGTGACCACTGTGTTGTTGCTGCTATTAGAAATACTAAAGTGGCCAAGTCACAACATTGTATTATTTTTAAAAGAACTCTTAAACATTTTAATGAACAAGCATTTTATCATGATTTGTCAAACTATGACTGGAAGAAAATAGGATTGATCCCTGATGTAGAATTAGCGTGGGCATTCTTTAGGGATGGGTTTATGCAAATTGTAAATAAACATGCTCCATTAAGAAGATATCGGATAAAAGGTCGTGAAAACCCCTGGTTCTCCCCAGAGCTGGCAGATATCATTCATGAGCGTAACCTGGCTTGGGCCAAAGCGAGGAAAACAGGCTACCCCAGTGATTGGCTTCTTTTCAGACAACTAAGAAACAAATGTACTTCCTCTATTAAGAAAGCTAAATCAGAATATTATCTGTCTGTCACCACTGAGAACCTAAATAATCCACAGAAGTTCTGGAAAATCATTAAGTCTCTTTCAGTGAGTAAAAGCTCCCACGCTCTACCCACCTATGTTTTTAAGGATTCTGTTCCTGTTTATGACAGGAAGGAGATTATGAATTGCTTTAACAAGCACTTTATATCTTCTGGCTCTTTGTTTGACTCTCTGAACCCAGTCTCTGTAAAATCTGGCACAAACCTTCCGGTGTACACTGGTCAGCCATTTAACTTTGTTCCTTTCTCTGTGCAGGAGGTCTGTAAAGCTCTTAAACTGTTAGATCCTAGAAAATCTCCAGGGCCAGACTTACTAGATCCTTACTTCTTGAAACTGGCAGCTGATTTTGTGGCAGAGCCTCTCACAACACTTTTCAACCTCACACTCGATACGAATAAAATTCCCTCAGTATGGAAATCAGCTTTTGTTGTTCCTCTACTAAAAGGGGGCGACCCAGCAGTGTTAACTAATTACAGACCAATATCTAATCTATCTGTGGTGGCCAAAGTTCTTGAAGCTCTTGTGTGCGAGCAGTTAAAGGAGTTTTTACACACCAATGCCATTTTATCTGAATATCAATCAGGCTTTAGGAAGAATCACAGTACTATCACAGCTGCAATCAGAGTGGTAAATGATATTACTATTGCACTTGATAAAAAACAACACTGTGCATCCCTTTTTATTGATTTGTCAAAAGCATTTGACACTGTTGATCATTGTATTTTAAAACTTAGACTCTTCCAGTCAGGACTCTCTGAGAGAGCAGTGGCATGGTTCTCAAACTACCTCAGTAACAGGTCTCAGTGCATAAAATCTGATGGTTTATGTTCTAACTTTGTTACAGTGCACAACGGAGTGCCACAGGGTTCTGTATTAGGTCCCCTTCTATTTATCATTTACATAAACAATCTTGGTCTAAATGTGCCAGATGCAAATTTGCACGTCTATGCTGATGATACTGTTATTTACAGCTGTGGTTCGACTCTTGTCCAAGCCACTGACTCCTTACAGAAAGCCTTTTTTGCTGTCCAGCACTCATTACTTCAGCTTAAACTTGTTCTCAACGCAGACAAAACAAAGCTCATGGTGTTTTCTAAATCAAGGAAATGGGCCCAAACAATCCCATCGGTAACCACTCTTGAAGGTAATAAAATAGAGTTGGTTCACACCTATAAATATCTGGGAATCTTAATTGATGACTTGCTCACCTTCAAACCACATGTAGTGAATCTTGTGAAAAATCTGAAGTTAAAACTGAGATTTTATTTTCAAAATAAGTTGTGTTTCTCTTTTAATACAAAGACACGGCTTGTTGCTGCAATATTTTTGCCTGTGCTGGATTATGGAGATATTCTATATATGAATGCTTCTGCTCAGTGTCTTCGAATGGTTGATTCTGTGTATCATGCTTCTCCGAGGTTCATCACTAACCATAAATTTCAGACTCACCACTGTGAGTTATACTCTCAGCTAGGATGGCCTGCTTTGGTAAGTCGGAGCAACTCTCATTTATACAGTTTTATATATAAGGCAATACTTGGGTTGCTGCCTTCTTATATATGTTCCCTGCTTGTAATGAAACATGCTGGTCGGTATTCTCTTCGTCCACATGGTTACTTGTTGCTTTCTGTTCCATTTGCCAGAACTGAATTTGGTAAAAGAGCTTTTGTCCATTTAGGCCCCTCTGCTTGGAAAATGACTGAATTAATTTCATTAAGTGCTTTTAAATCTAAATTACGAATCCTTGAGGCCAAGTCCATAACATGCAACTGTTTCTATTAGATTGATTGTCATTTTAACAGATTTTTTATTTTTATTTGAACTTTATTGAATTTAATGAATTTTGTTGTTTTTTTTTTATTTTATTTTTTATTTTTTAATTTATTTTTGCATGTGTGTTGTTGCTGCCTGTGTTTAATTGAGTAATTTCTGTAACTGTGAGACACTTGCTGCTGCCTATCTTGGCCAGGTCTCCCTTGAAAAAGAGGTTTTTAATTTCAATGGGATCTTCCTGGTTAAATAAAGGTTAATAAATGATAAATATTTCAGGCGTTCCCCCGACTGAAGTTTACAGCATCTTTTTCCTGCCGTGTAAGTGCATCAGGAGCCCTCACGTTAACTTTTATTGTGGGGAAAAAAGTTCATGCTCCAGCTTCACTGTGTGAATCTGTTTATGTTATGCTAACATAGCTGTGTAGCTAGCCACCACCTAGCACATATACCAGCCAGCTCAACGTCAGTAACCCTACAAACGTCACTGCTGTTTAGTTTTCTGTCTTCATTTATGTTGGACGTGATAGCAGAGCTGTAGATTTTAGTTTTTCATAAATCTCTCAGTCAGAACATGGTGTATCATTTTTAGATAGAAAATAGTGAGCTAACTTCCTGCTAACCTAATGCTGTTAAACTTCATAAATCCTGTTTTTCATGGATGTTAACTCTCAGTTTTTAAATGGTAAATGGCCTGTATTTGTATAGCGCTTTACTTAGTCCCTAAGGACCCCAAAGTGCTTTACACTACATTCAGTCATCCACACATTGGTGATGGCCACAGCTGCCCTGGGGCGCACTGACAGAGGTGATGCTGCCGGACACTGGCCCCACTGGGCCCTCTGACCACCACCAGTAGGCAACGGGTGAAGTGTCTTGCCCAAGGACACAACGACCGAGACTGTCGGAGCCAGGGCTCGAACGGCGAACTCCCAACTCTTGAGCCACGGTCGCCCCAACTCCCAGTGATGATGCTGTGTTTGTTTGAGTTTAGGAAATTAAGAAGATTATGGACCAGAAACAACTAATGATGTCAGACTTAACCAAGTGGTCGGCATAGTATACAGAAACATCTGTGCCGAGTATGGCCTGGAAGTCCCGAGGTCAAAATGGGAGACGAATGGGAGGGTGGTGGAGAATGACCGAGCTAAGATCCTGTGGGACTTCCAGATACAGACGGACAAAATGGTGGTTGACAATGACCAAGGGATTGTTTATTTATTTTTTTTACAGTGGTGTGGCGCATGTTCTCCCAGTGTTTGCGTGGGTTCTCTGCGGATACTCCGGCCTCCTCCCACACTCCAAAGACATGCAGATAGTGGGGATAGACTGTCTTGATGCATGCTTAGTCATCCAGGTAAGGAAATCCCCAAAAGTTGATTCTGTTCATCTGGACGGAGAAACCTTTCATCATCATCACGTAACATCTTCAGTCTCAGGTGACTGCAGGTTTCCAACCTTATAAACATCTGCACAATGACTTAAACTAGCACCACTGGTGATTGATCACTGATCAATAGTCCTTGGTCATTGGTGATGACAATTTGCGCACACACACACACACACACACACACACCACACACACACACACACAGCCTATCAGAGCCATTAGCAGCTCGTTCCTCTGAGCTGTGATGGTGAGCAGAGAGAGAGCCTTAACGAGATAACAGGGATGAGAGAACGACGTCCTCCAGGCTGCAGAACATTTATCATGAACCACAGCTGTGTGATCATGTGACTGTCTGTCAGCCAACACGAGTAAAATCAATACTACAAATCCGTCCACAGAGAAACACACACACACACACACACACACACTCTGTAACCTGACACTGTGTGCACAGCTAACACAGCTACAGTCAGATGGAATATACTAAGCGTGTGCTGCTGTGATGTTTTGTGGGAACGTTGTTCGTGTCCTCACTCAGAGACTGCTCACATGTTTCACTCTGAAATGTTTTACTTGCATCCACATCAAGTGTTTTTAATGAATAACCCACTAAAACAGCTGACTGCCAGCAGAGAACTGAGCCCTTCGTTGTGTTTCAGGGCGACGCCCAGGGACAACCCTGCTGAGGTCGCTTTATTTTATCTTCAGTCTCATTAAATCAAACAGCGACTGACTGAAGACGCAGCTGCTCTAACAGAAGCTGATGGATATCTTTGATTGTTGATAGCTTGTCCTTGAGCGCTGGTCCTTCCTCGGCTCAGATAATCCTCACCTAACTGCATGAACAACTTTACAAGCCAACAGCACTGCTGACTGACCGCAGCAGGCTGAGCCACGACGCTGTTTTCCACCCATCAGGCGTGATCGAGGTGTGTCAGCTGAGGCAGCTCTCACTCTGGACAAACTAAAGAGAACCTCGGTCAGCTTCAGGAGGTTCTTGCTCCTCGCTCCCTTTCTGTAACAGTCTGATTGTGTGGTGTCTCTTTAGGACAGCCTAAGTTCATGTTTAGTGATGTCACAAGTGTGCTCCACTGCCCTCTGTAGAGCGTGGGAGAAACATACTCGCACATGGACCTTACGGGTTGTATGAACACTGCTTGCTTCATGTATGATGAGACAGCAGCTGTAAGGTTGGTGAACGTGTGTTTATTAAAGGACAAGCACTGCTGAATTCCCAGTGTGGTGGTGAGGTTGTGACTGTCCTGCAGACAGTTCCTGCTCCTCTCACGTCACAGTTCACAGGCTGGAAAATCCTCCTGTGTCCTTCTGACATCAGGCCCAAAGCAGCCGAGGAAACCACTGGTTTAAAACCCTCCAACATCAAAGAAAAGCTCTAACATAAACCTGTAAGCAGCTTAATTGGACATAAAGTATCTGAATTTCCGGAGCAGGACCACGCCTCCAAACACGCTACAAGCTGTTCGTTCTCATTTTCGTGCCCCACCCTTTTTTACTTCGTCACTTCTCATTACTATACAGAGATCTGCCAGGCCCGGGAGCTGCCACCAGTCCCCTCTGAGGCCTTCCCAAACTGCAGCTCACTTCATGTCTAAGCCATTCACCTTTATCTACTTAAAAACGCTGGCAAACCTAAGATGAGGACGTGGGCCGAGCGAGTGAAAAAAGCAGAAGAACTTCAGCCGGCTTCTGTGCATGCTTGCATTGTTCATTGATGATGAATAAAAACAAATCTGAAAAAGAGAAAGGTCACTTACAGCGGTGGCTCTGAGGAGCCTTTTCATGGATAACAAAGAAATCCTTCGTTTTATGGAAACGGTTGGAACAACATTTCTTGGTTTTGAGTAAACTGAATCCAAGTCCCTGAAACAGGAAGTCTATAAAGATTTTGATGGTTGCAGCATGAAGAGTTTTCTGTCATGGATGATTGGACCCAATTCTTTCCAACTTTAAGGGTTCAAAATCTTTATTTAATGTGACAATATGTAGAGTTCATACCCAGAAATATATCATATGAATTTCCTTTGTTAAAACTATTCCCTGATGTTACCAGCCCCTTCTCTGTTTCTGTGTTTTGTTGGTTTGTTTTGCACTTTCGGGCCACCGTACACAACGTTGCGTTTGTCTCATACCTGGGAGTGAGACTTGCGCGGTCTTGGGGAGCTCAGCGGTGGAATTTTGGGGGAGCAGGGGGGAGTACCGGAGGAGGAGATCGACCCCCGTCCTTCGGTGAACCAGGAGAAGGAGATGAAGGATCCGGAGGAACGGGACGGACTCTCAGACGGCTCTCTGAGGACAGAGGACAGCGTCAGGACAGGAAACGCATAAAAACACACGTTCATCCTCTTAAATGATGCGTGTGGTGGAGCCACCTGCTGCCCACAGAGAGCCTGTTGGATTTATCTTTCCTCACTCTGATGTATGAACGCCTCAAAGTCACCCTGCGAAGACACAGGGACAACAGTCAAAGGTGCAGAAACATTGGTGCTGACTGGACCTTGGATGAAGGATTTACTGATATGCAACATAAATGACCTCATCAGTCACCACTATTAAATATAGTCTAAAACACCTGAAAAGCTGAAGTCAGAGCTGATCGGGACTGGGAAAGGCCGCTGTGACTGGACGGTTCAATAAATGGTTCATCTTCCGGTTTTTTTTATGTCTTTACCTTCAGGTTACTGTTAAGTGATTGGGTCCTCACAAATACACAAAGACCAACATGTGTGTGCGTCTCACCCCAGGTCCAGGAAGCGTCTTTTGGTTTTCTTGTCAAAGATGACGGTCGGACTGCCGGGGTCAGCTGGACTCGTGTCTCGACTCGTATCAGAGACCAACACTGACACACACACACACCGACACACACACACAGGATCAGATCTCACAGGAAGCGAGTGTTTGTCATACGTGTGTGTTTGCAGGTGTTTGCAGGTGTTTGCAGGTGTGCACCTTCACTGTCGGGCCTTCTGTTCCTCCTCATGTAGACAGGTGAGCAGTCGGAGGAGGGACAGGATTTAGATGGGGAGCTGCTGGGAGTAACCAGGGCCTCTTGAGAAGTTGCATTGGTCAGCTGATGGTACCGCCCCCGAGGCGGACCAGCCAATGACAAGCCTCCATCCTCTGGCGAGCGACGGACCTGAAAAACGAAAGGACGATGAAACTTGTTTTCTTTTACTTTTTAAAACCTGCTGTGAGCTCGGTGATCTCACCAGCGACGTGTCGAAGGAGAATCCAGGGCTTCTAGCTGACAGCAGCGAATCAGGGGAGGGGGAGGAGCCTCGCATCGCCAGGTGGAGGGGCGAGCGGGCAGAGTGCAACGGACTGTCCTGGAATGACAGACACACCAGATTTCATCACACACCAGAAACGGAATAACAATGGAATAATCTCAGGAATTTAACAAAATACTTTAAAATTAAAAACTAAATTAATAATTTTAAGTTCCTGTTTACACTGATGACATCACTGGCTGTGATGTGCATGTCAAATGTTATGATTTCAACATCTTTGTCATTTAATTCTCTAAAATATTTAGATGGGGCTCCTTGCATCTCACTGACCTCCACCTTTCTGTCGAGGCAGTCGTCGCCCTCCGTTGAGCTAATGCTGTCACGGTAACGGGACCTGGAGGGGCGTTGTCTCCGTGTTTTGACAGACAGCTGGGCGCGGCCTTTCTGGATGCTGTTATCCAGCAGCTCTGTCTCTGGGATCGCCTCGTTCAGGTCTGAAACACCCACACACATGTAAGAGTGTAAATGTGAGGCAGGGGAGGCCTGAATGAACTTTGACCCTGTTACTGATCAAGAATGATCCGTTCAGGAAAAATATTCAGGTTTACTTCTTCAAAAAAAAAAAGTGTTATGGCTAAAAGACGACCTGTAGAGAGAGGTCGCCCACTGTTTCAATGACATCATCAGGACCCAGACGGTAAATCAGAGCAACTGAACTTGCTGTGAGGAGCTCCTGCCGGAAGTTTCACACTCATGTTCAGACAAACCTCTGTGGATCAGAGTGAACCTGAAGGAGACCTACACACAGACACACTCTCAGGCAGCTTCTGACTGTGTTTACACTGGTTTCAAAGTGGATTTCTAGAGCTTTACTCACAGCAGCGGAAGGTGTTCACCATGAAAATGCAGTAAAAGAATGGTGGAGGATGAATAGATGATAGGTGGGTGACAGGTGGATGGATGATGGATGGATGATGGATGCATGATGGGTGGGTGACAGGTGGATGGATGGTGGATGGATGATGGATGCATGATGGGTGGGTGACAGGTGGATGGATGATGGATGGATGATGGATGCATGATGGGTGGGTGACAGGTGGATGGATGATGGATGGATGGTGGATGATGGATGGGTGGGTGACAGGTGGATGGATGGTGGATGGATGATGGATGCATGATGGGTGGGTGACAGGTGGATGGATGATGGATGGATGATGGATGCATGATGGGTGGGTGACAGGTGGATGGATGATGGATGGATGGTGGATGATGGATGGGTGGGTGACAGGTGGATGGATGGATGATGGATGGATGATGGTGGATAATGGATGGGTGACAGGTGGATGGATGATGGCTGGATGTGCATGGGTGGGTGATGGACTGATGGTGGGTGAAGATTTCAAGCTGCAGTTTTTTGTGATGATGCTGAAGCCTGTTCAACATAATCAGCTCCGCTTCCTCCTCCCACTCACACCATCAGGACTCCATCAAATATTCAACACACTGACCATCATGCTGGAGCCTATCCCAGCTGGGAGAGAGGCGGGGCACAGCCTGGACAGGTTGCCAGACTATCGGAGGACTAACACAGAGAGACAGCCAATCATTCACACTTATGGGCAATTTAGAATCACCAGTTAACCTAACCTCACTGTATCCCACTGAACTGTGTTAAATACATTTGGTTATCTTTTTTAAAAAGGAAAAATATCACCATGTCAGTTCTTTAAAGCCTATAGCACATTCAAACAACAGAAGCTGACCCAAAGTCCCAGGCACATTTACATCCCAGGTATCCAAACAAACAGTATCAATACGTAAGAAAACTTTGTTAACTAATTATTGTGGATGGTTAAAACACAACACTGTTGTGCTGGTGTTCATTAAAATGTTGTGTTCATAAATCATGACACTCCCCTACATAAGCTCCCTTAATTGGTAAAAAGTATCGGTATCAGTATTGCTATTGGCAATACTGCTTTTAAATTACTTGGCATCAGATCAATACCAAAATTTGGAGTATTGCACAGCAGAAGCACCGAGGCAGTGATTGTTGTTTTCCCCGAAACAGTCGCTGTGGCTGAAGGAAAAAAGAGGACATAAAAAGTTTGATATTAAAGACTAACAGAAGAAAAATATCTGAACACTGAAAGAAAGACAGAGGTCATTTCTGGAGACCGCTGGGAGCACTGTGAGAATCATGTTCTTTGATTTCTCCAGTGCCTTCAACACTATTCTTCCCTCGGTTCTGAAGGACAAGCTGGAGAACTCAGGAGTGGACCATCACCTCACTACCTGGATTTTGGACTACCTCACCGACCGACCACAGTATGTGAGGACTCAGGGCTGTGTGTCGGACAGGGTTGTCTGCAGTACGGGGGCCCCACAGGGAACGGTTCTAGCTCCGTTCCTCTTCACCATCTACACTGCAGACTTCTCCCACAACTCCACCCAGTGCTTCCTGCAGAAGTTCTCTGATGACTCTGCAATAGTCGGCCTCATCACTGATGGGGACGACAAGGAGTACAGAGGACTGACTCAAGACTTTGTGGACTGCTGCCAGCTGAACTACCTCCAGATCAATGCCAGTAAAACCAAGGAGCTGGTGGTAGACTTCCGCAGGCACAAACATCCTCCACTGCAACCACTGAACATCCAAGGTATGGACATCAAGGCTGTGGACAGCTACAGGTACCTTGGTGTTCATCTGAACAACAAACTGGACTGGACTCATAACTCAGACGCCCTCTACAGGAAAGGGCAGAGCAGGCTGTACCTGCTGCGGAGACTCAGGTCGTTTGGAGTGGAGGGCCCACTCCTGAAGACCTTCTATGACTCTGTGGTGGCCTCAGCCATCTTCTATGGTGTGGTCTGCTGGGGAGGCAGCATCTCTGCCGGGGACAGGAAGAGACTGAACAGGCTGATCCGCAGGGCCAGCTCTGTTCTGGGAGGCCCTCTGGACCCAGTGGAGGTGGTGAGTGACAGGAGAATGGTGGCTAAGCTGTCATCCCTGTTGGACAACATCTCCCACCCCATGCATGAGACTGTGACAGCACTGAGCAGCTCCTTCAGTGGGAGACTGCGGCACCCACGGTGTGGGACGGAGAGATTTCGCAGGTCTTTCCTCCCCACTGCTGTCAGACTCCACAACAAAGACTTTAACTGATCAAACACACACATCCACACATGTGCAATAAGACTGCTATATGTGGAATTCTTCTTCTGACGAAGTTGTGTTTTTGTATTTTCCTACTCAGTTGTATATAGTATTTGTATTTCTATTTTATTCTATTGTATATATTATTCTATTCTATTTTATTCTATTGTACATAGTATTTTATTTTATTTTATTTTATTGCATTCCAGTGTTTTCTAATTTCTGCTACATAACTTTGCACTTTTGCTGTAACAAAACAAATTTCCCACCTGTGGGACTAATAAAGGCCATCTTATCTTATCTTATGTGAGCTGACACAATGTAAAAATCTGTGAGTGGGGGTCTATGATCTTTGTGTTTGCAGTGTTAGATCTGCTGTGAAATCTGGTAGATTTTTAAAAAAAAGGTACGTTTACCTTACGTTTGGATTAAAAAGGTTAAAGCCAGCACATTTTCAGTTTTATAATCAGCATGGTTTCTCTACTTTCTGTCAGTGATGCTGGTGACAGTTATCGCACATCTTCAGTCCGTCTTGACATGATCATAGAGGCTTCCTGCCTCTCCTCCCCCACACTGAACTGACTGCAGTTTATTTCCCAGGGGGTAGAGAGAAGGAGTTAAAGTGATGACGAGGGGAGGGGGAGGAGAGGAAATGGAGGATTTGGTGGAGAAACATTCAATCCAGGTGACAGAGAGGGAGAAAATAAAGATTTAATGGAGCAGAGGATGGAGGAATGAAGGTGGGGGAGGGATCAGGGGAGAGAGTAAATGATATTAGAGGAAGGTGAGGGGGTGAGGAGGGAGTCATCACATGATATTAGAAAAAGGGGGGAACAAAGAATAAGAATCCTTCAGCCGGTTTCAAGTTTGATTCTTTAACTCGGATTTTGATCAAACAGGAAACAGAATTCAGAACCAGAACAGGGTCCATCTGTATGTTTGCTGACAGTCCAACAGATTCATTTCCTGTGTCTTTTATTTGTCTGCCTTATGAAACATCTGTGGAGGAGTTTAACCTCCAGGAGGAGGAAAAAACTTGCTATGGGACAAAAGGTCTGTTTAAGGACCGCTCCACTCCTGTGTGTGTGTGTGTGTGTGTGTGTGTGTGTGTGTGTGTGTGTGAGACTCACCGAACACGCTGTCGGTATCGTCGAGTTCGGCAGACATGGCTCCTCAGCTGTATCTGTGCACAGGGAGAGACCAAATCATTAAGATAAATAAAGAGGAGTCTGTCCGCTGAAGAGCACCTGTGATGGGTGCAGGAGGTCAGCTTTATGGTCTGACCGACACGTTTGTGGGCTTCAACATAAAAACTAATGTGCTCTACATAAATACAGTTATGAGCTGAGTGTGTCAGTGTGTGCTAAACTGGTGCTGTGCATTAACAGATGTGAGACAGGTGAGGTCCGACCAACCCAGGGGGAGACACAGAAACATTGCTGTTGTTGTGACTTTTAAAAAAAAAATTAAATATCTTTCTTTACTCTGAGTGTTTCACAGTTTGATAAAGTTCTGGACATGAAGAGAGTGCTCCGATTACCACGGGGACCTCCGTTACCTTCACCCTCCACATCCTCTCCAGCTCTTCTCTGAGCCCTTGGTATTTCTCCAGCTTCTCGTGTTCCTTCTTCCTGATGTTGCTGTCATTGGGAACCGCTACATCGATCACTACGGCCGTCTTCATCTGTTTGTCACCACCACTACGTCCGGTTGGTTAGCCACCACCATTTTGTCCGTCTGTATCTGGAAGTCCCACAGGATCTTAGCCCGATCATTCTCCACCAGCCTTGGGGGCGTCTCCCATGTCAGCCACCTCCTCTAGCTGCTGGTGGTACATACGTGCAGGGGCCTGTCCTTCCATGATGGTTCCTCCTCTTTCCTTGGTTTCTGCTGCCTGAGGTATTCACTGAGCATGCAGTTGGCTGGGGTCATCTTTCTGATGTACTCGTGGATGTTTGTTGTCTCATCCTGGTGCTGACACTCACCAGTCACCGACCTCCTTCCTTCCGCTTAGCGTACAGCCTCAGGGTGCTGGACTTGGGGTGAAACCCTCCATGCATGGTAAGGAGCTTTCTGGTCTTGATGTCAGTGGCTTCTATCTCCTCCTTTGGCCAGCCTATTACCCCAGCAGGGTACCTGATCACGGGCAGGGCGTAGGTGTTGATAGCCCGGATCTTGTTCTTACCGTTCAGCTGACTCCTCAGGACTTTCCTGACCTTCTGCAGGTACTTGGTGGTTGCAGCTTTCCTAGCAGGGTCTTCATGGTTTCCATTCGCCTGCGGGATCCCCAGGTACTTGTAGCTGTGCTCTATGTCTGCAATGTTGCCCTCTGGTAGTTCAGTCCCCTCAGTTCTGACTACCTTCCCTCTCTTTGTTACCATCCGACTACACTTCTCCAGTACAATTGACTTTCCGATGTCATCGGTGTGGATCTGTTCATCCATGTCCTGTTTGTATGGTAAATGGTAAATGGTCTGTATTTATATAGCGCTTTTCTAGTCCCTAAGGACCCCAAAGCGCTTTACATATCCAGTCATCCACACATTCACACACACATTCACACACTGGTGATGGCAACCTACGTTGTAGCCACAGCCACCCTGGGGCGCACTGACAGAGGCGAGGCTGCCGGACACTGGCGCCACCGGGCCCTCTGACCACCACCAGTAGGCAACGGGTGAAGTGTCTTGCCCAAGGACACAACGACCGAGACTGTCCGAGCCGGGGCTCGAACCTGCAACCTTCCAATTACAAGGCGAACTCACAACTCTTGAGCCACGATCGCCCATATATATACTGTATACAGCTTGATGTCATCCATGTACAGGAGGTGATTGACAACTGCTCCACTCCGTAGGCGTATCCGTAGCCAGACTTGTCAGTGATCTCACTGAAGGGATTCAGGCCTATGCAGAACAGCAGTGGGGACAGAGCATCTCCTTGGTAGATCACACACCTGATGGAAATTGTGCTGTTGGCCTCATCCCCGCTGAGTTCCTGATGAACTCTTTTAGGGTCCTGTTCATCTTGTATAGTTCTAGGCATTTCAGGATCCAGGTGTGGGGCATGTGGTACTGTTATCAGCTTGTTCAGCCAGTAGGTGTGAACCATGAACCATGTCACCTGAACACACACCAGTTTGTGTGAAGCAAGTCTCTTGGTTTCCCACCCTACCTGCTTCACACCTTACTGTAAACTGCCTCACTGAGAGCTGGAGAACATCACTCGATGATGCCAGAAGAACCACATCATCTACAAGAAGCAGAGATCCTAAGACCACTGAAACCAAAGTGGGGTCCTACTGTCCCACGTCCACATACATATCCCCCATGCTTCATACCAAAGGACTTCAGCAGTCACTGGGTGATGTCATAATGGCTACGTCCAGTGTTTATTATCAACACAGGTGGCTGTAGCTGCTAGCTTCACCTGAACTGGACCTCTGAACACACACACACACACACACACACACACACACACACACACACACACACACGAACACACACACAAGCAAACACACACACACACACACACACGAACAGACACACACACACAACAGAACACACACACACACACACACACACACACACGAACACACACACACACAAACACACACACACACACACGAACAGACACACACACACATGAACAGACACACACACACACATGAACAGACACACACACACACACGAACAGACACACACACACACATGAACAGACACACACACACACACGAACAGACACACACACACACACACACACACACACAACACACACACACACACACACACACACACACACACAGACACACACACACACACGAACAGACACACACACACACATGAACAGACACACACACACACACGAATAGACACACACACACACGAACAGACACACACACGAACAGACACACACACACGAATAGACACACACACACACACACGAACAGACACACACACACACGAACAGACACACACGCACACGAACAGACACACAGACACACACACGAATAGACACACACAGATACACACGAACAAACACACACACACACACACACACACACACACTGATGTCAAAGCTCTGTTAGGTGTCTGCAGGCTGGAGCTCCGGCAGGAAAATGCACCGTCAGCCTGAGTCAGGAGGAGGGTGGAGGTGTGACAGGAGAGAAGACATGCAGAGATGGAGGCTGAGAAACGGACAGCAGTGATGAAGACAGGAGGAGAGGAGGAGGAGAGGAAGAGGAGAGGTAAACAAGAGGAACAAACATGAACTCACCTCTTCGTCTCTCTCCCTCTGACTGTTGTCATGGCACGTCACCCTCTCTCTCTCTCTCTGGACTGCGACTCCCAGGGTTCCACGGGGCTTCGCTCCTGCCCAACAACAGTCTGGGCTCAGGCAGAAGATTGTGGGTGCTGTAGTTTCCTGTTTCAGGAAGCGTAGGTCTGCTGCAGGCAGAGATGCTGGCTCACCGCTACTCAGCACAACACTGCAGCCTCCATCTGAGAGCGGAGCAAAGACAGCTGAGACACACCGAGGAGGAGGAGGATAAAAGAGAGAGAGGGATGCGCAAAAGCAGGCAGAGCAGAGAGGCAGAGGAACATGACGTCATGTCTTCAGCTAAAAATCAAAACAGAAATCAGATTCATAAAATCATTAAGGAAGAAAGAAATGATGGACAAATAAAACCTTAAAATCAAGACGATGATGAAAAATCTTTTATTAATGTACAGAAAACCGAGCAGAGAGTAACAGCATCATTGTTGGGGCAGATATGAAAAAAATACATTTTCTGATTAAAATTATAAAATTTTCACCCCAAAATGTGAAATTTATTACAAAATACAAAAACACACCTTAGAGCAGATATGAGCTCAGATGATAAAGTCGTAACTGTATGAAACTACATAGAGTTCAGGCTCCAATCAGAAGCAAAAGTGCAGTATTTCAGAGATGGTGCAGGAATACGTGTGGTTGGTGATTGGTTTAATGGGAATGTTTGTATGTCTTTTGAGCAGGTCCAAAAGAAATAAGGAATACATCAAATGGATTTTTTTGCATTTTTACAGACCCGTCACGTACTTCAAGTTTTGATATTTTGCACAATACAATGCAACTAGGACCCATTGAAAATTTCTTTTTACAGTTAAACGCAGACAAAAGTACTATAAGACAGTTTTACAATACACTACAAGGCCATAACAAACATAATATTAGAAACCTTATCAGGAGTTGGGAGGGAGGCCTCCAGTGTCACTGTGATGATCATGCCTGGAGTGAGTGCCTACTATCTGAGCATTCTTTATTTCTTAATAACAGATTTAAAGAAACACAATATAAAATTTTACACAGACCGTATAGTATGAATAAAACTGATCCGAGTAGGTCAGCACAATGTACTAAATGTAAATCTGCAGCGGGGTCCTACTTGCATTGTCTTTGGACTTGCTCAAAAAAAAGCTAAATTCTGGCTCTGTGTAACAGAAGAATTAAAGGATATATTTAAAAGCAGAATACACAAAGATCCAGCTCAGTATTTATTGGGGCTGCCAACTCTGAACAAATTTTCAGATAAAAACAAATATAAACTACTATGTAAATTATTTTTCTTTTTCTTTTTCAATTAGATCAATGAAAAACCACCAACAGTAACTCAGTGGTACAAAGAAATCTTTACCAATGGAAAGACTGTGTGCAAACCTGAGTGGTAATGACGATATCTTTTTGGATATATGGCGCCCTCTAGTGGATTACTTACCTGATGATCTGAGGGAAACTATAGTGAGAGGGGCAGCCCCACTCCAACGGCAGGTTGGGTTTCTCAGGTCGAATGGGTGAATGGGTGGTAGACCAATTATTTACCATACGGTATTAGTTTTCCTTTTACATGTCTCAGACTGCTTATTGTGGTTTTTGTATCAAAAAATCCAAGTAAAGAGATAAATTTTTAAAAAAAGTGCTGAATTTCCCTAAGAATTTGAACATTTTCAGTATGCCATCGTGTCATCGTGCTCACATAATAATAAGATTATAATAGTATCATCTGTCACAACAGAATTAGTTTTCATTCAAAGGCTTTATGTTTTTTCCTGTAATACCTGGTGGGCGGGTCTCTAGTCAGAATGCCTGGGCCGGTTTTCGTCCCAGTCCAGCCTGTGTGGTGATGATGCTGCGTGGCTACATTTCACCTCACAGGTGAAGAACTCCTGCACTGGTTTGTCCTTCAGTCTCAGACTCTCACACATCATTACTGTATTTTCATAAATGTACGTATCTGAACTTTTCTTTTTTCAGACCCCGACGAGGTGACCGGTCCTTCCTCGTCCCTCACTCATCATCATCATCAGTTTACCTTATAGAGATCAGAGACTTCATCGCAGACTCATCAACCAACAGCTCGTCATCAGATCCATCAGCAGGACAGCCTGGTAGCCCACCTGCCTCCCACCAGACACGGCACACCTCAGCTTCAGGTGTCTCTTTGAACCTCTTTGACTTTTTACTGCTTCACATTTCACAGAAAATGAACAACTAACCCCGTTTCACTGCTCCTCATTATTTTGTTGGATTTATTTAAATTATTTTTGTCATGGTTCTGGGTCCTCCTGACCCAGCACTTTGGGTTTCCTTGTGATATGTATGTACTTTGGGTTAAGTCTCGGTTCATTAGGAGTCTTTAGTTATATTCCCTGTTTAGGTCCTTGATTATTTAGTATTTTGCACTCTGTCTCCGCCCTCTGTGTCTCCGCCCTCTGTGTCTGTGCCTTCGTGTCTCCACCCTCTGTGTGTCCGCCCTCTGTGTGTCTGCCTTCGTGTCTCCACCCTCTGTGTGTCCGCCCTCTGTGTCTCCGCCCTCTGTGTCTCTGCCCTCTGTGTATCTGCCTTCGTGTCTCCGCCCTCTGTGTCTCTGCCTTCGTGTCTCCGCCCTCTGTGTGTCTGCCTTCGTGTCTCCACCCTCTGTGTCTCTGCCTTCGTGTCTCCACCCTCTGTGTCTCCACCCTCTATGTGTCTGCCTTCTTGTCTCCGCCCTCTGTGTGTCTGCCTTCATGTCTCCGCCCTCTGTGTCTCTGCCTTTGTGTCTCCGCCCTCTGTGTGTCTGCCTTCGTGTCTCCACCCTCTGTGTGTCCGCCCTCTGTGTCTCCGCCCTCTGTGTCTCTGCCCTCTGTGTCTCTGCCTTCGTGTCTCCACCCTCTGTGTCTCCGCACTCTGTGTGTCTGCCTTCGTGTCTCCGCCCTCTGTGTCTCTGCGTGTCTCAGTTTTATATTGTGGTGTGACCTCTTGTGTCGTGGTTTCCTTCATGTTTTATTCTGATATGTTTCCTCAGCGTGTCATGTCTGTGCTCTCCCTCGTGTTCCCTTGCTCCCTCGTCTGCCTCTCCTCCTCGCCATGTCTTATGTCAGTGCATGTAGTTGGTGTCTCGTCATACTCATTTGGTTCAGCTGTGTCTTCCTCCTGTGTGCTGTTCCCTCGTTTCCTGCTGTGTATTTATAGAGTGTGCTTTCTCGTTGCTGGTTGGTCTGTGTGTTCTTCGTACGGTTCTCCCTGTTTGTCATGTTTCCTCAGTTCTCCGTTCCCTCGTGTTTCTAGTTTGAAGGTCGGCTCTTTTTGCCAGTTTAGGTTTGCTTAGTTTTGTTCGTGCCATCACCGCCTATTGTTTGTTCGTCAGCCTCCGTCAGTAAAGCTCACTGATATCACAGCAGTGTCCCCATCTCGGGTCCTTATTGAAATTCCACACGTCTGTCGCTGCAGCCGTGACACTTTTGATGTACAAAAACACTTACATTGGCTCATGTGGTGTTTAATGCCCCTCAGTGTCTGTATATATACCAAGTGCTGCTACCACCATTACTAACATAACAAGAAGAAGCTCTACATTGTCTATGTCACATAGTTGCTTTGCAAACTCAGCACAACAAATTAAATCTGATGACTGATGCGTGTAGAAACTGAACCAGCTTGTACATGTACCACACTCACATGTCACAGTACGAGTGCAACCACAGTGTTTCAGTCCACAGCCATCAGACAGCTCTCTGGGTCCTTGTTCCTTTCCTTGGTCACTGTCATGCTTCTGCACTGACTGCTCTATCAGACACTTGTGTAGTCGGTGTGTAGTGTGCTCGTTTATTTGCTTTGTGTGTTAAAACGATGAGCGCAGCAGTGAATGTCATGGTTGCTGCTAAAGAGCCACCAAAGGCAGACGATCCACCTGCTGCTGCCAGGCCTTTGGGGCTCTCCTCCGTCTCGCGGTGGACAGAAAAATGATTTGTGTGACACCTCATTGTTCTGTCATTTTGGTTTTAACAGTATTTTTCAATGGTTGGACATTTTTGCATTTTTAGATAAACAGTTGTGATATTTGTTGCCATTAGGCGACTGTTGTTGTGATTTGATGCTGTATAAATACAAATGAATTGAATTGGACTTTATTGTTTACAAAAAATTGTTTTTTAAAGTTACAGTTTAAATGTATTTCAGGTTATGAGAATAATTCACTAAACATCTTTGTGGTTTTGTAGTGAACAGTGTGATTTCTCCCTGCCTGGTTTTTATGTTTTTCACTTGTGTTAGTACAGTGTGTCAAAGATAGCTGTAAACTCAGAGGGTTAACCCGAAATGTTAGCTTTACATTGTAGGGAAATAATGTGTTCATGTCAGTAAACACATCATTCACAGTAAACATGGAACAAGTTGATTATTTCCTATATTCTAGATGGGAAACAGAGGGCGCGCTTTGAGCATCGCACTCCTCAGCCTTCCTGGGAAAGTCTATGTAGTACCTCAGATTTAAATAAGTGGGAGAATATCTGGATGTGAGAAGAGACTGTGGGGCCTGAGCTGAGCTCGGACACGTGAAGGCTGCTCTTCGCATTTTCTGAACATTTGCTGTAAATAAACACTAAATGTCATCCTCAGCCCACCTGATCACCTCAGCTATGATCGCTGAAACATCAACTCACCAAGGTTTAAAAACTCACCCTGGCCCTTTTCTGTCACTGGTTGACTTATTTTGAAAAGTCATTTTTCCACTGTTCCTGAAGCATCAAGAGAAGAGAAACAACATTTAAACTTCCTCTGTTACTGGAAACTGAAGCACAGACTTTACAAATGGTAAATGGCCTACATTTGTATAGCCCCTATGGACCCCAAAGCGCTTTACACTACATTCAGTCATTCACACACTGATGGCCATATTGTAGCCACAGCTGCCCAGGGGCACACTGACAGAGGCAAAGCTGCCAGACACTGGCGCCACCAGTAGGCAAACATGGGGTTAGTATTTGGCATGCAGCCTGGAGCAGCCTGGGATCGAACCACCGACCTTCTGATTAGTGGCTGACCTGCTCCGCCACCTGAGCTACAGCCATCCAACAGCCAATGTAAATAAACTTTATTAATAAATTAGTAAATAAACTTTCTTTATGCAGCACCTGTCACAGTACTGAGTGTGCGACCCTGGATTTGTGCTTCTGTAACTATATTATTTGATTATTGTTGTTCATAGTTTGGCTCCTTTAGTTCTTAGTGATCGTAGTCCTTCCTGCTCTGAGCCTGTGTTTAGTTCCCATGTCTCCTCTCTACCTGTCCCGTGTTCCACGTCTAGTCTCTCCCCACTCAGTCACGTCTCGATGCTTCAGTGTCAGCACTGCATCCTGTGATTGTCTCCTGTTTCCTGTTTTACTTTGATAGTCTCTTGTGTCATGTTAGTTTTCAGTTGTGCTTCCTGCCCGTCTCCTTATGTTTGACTGATGTCATGGCCTGGCTCTAGGAGTGTGTTTGTTCACACTCCTGGATGCTTTGGTGGCCAGAGGGATCGTGACCCCGGGAGTGTTCGTGCGCTGGAGGAAGCCACACCTGCCGCTCGTCAGCTGTAGTGGATTACTCTTGTTAGGATCTATTTAAGAGTGGCTGAGCTTCAGTCAGTGCCACGGGCACAGCTGCCACGGTCTGCCATCGCAGCCCGTGGAAATTATATTACATCAGCGAGGAAATTATAGGACATTTCATTTTCAAACCAAACTCCATTTTTCAGATGTGATCAGGAGCCCTGCCGCTCTGATCGCACACTGCTGCTGAATATAAAACTGTTAAAGATCACCCGTCAGACTAAACGTTTCCATGTTGAGTGACTTTGGACTGCAGTCTTTGCTCAAAATGAGGATTTCTTCCTGCTCAGTGTGAAACTGCTGTAATACAGTTCAGACCCAGAATCTGTGGCAGGTGATTTTCTCTTTCGAATGTGTCTTTCTATGAGTGCCATGCAGGGACAGCCCTGGTGCCAACAGGGGGCGACGTCTGCATCCTCATCAGTGACTCAGTGATCGACTGTGTTCCTCTGGCTTAGGCGTTTCTGCTGAGCTCCTCCCTCCTTGCTTGTGTCCTAACCTGTGGATCCTCCAGACCATTAAAATACATTAACTAATAATAATGATAATAATAATGATACATTGGTAACTGCAGTTAAAAATGTGAAATACATTTCTACTGCAGAAATAAAAATGTATCGTTACGTTAAATATGGTAGATCACGTTGTGCTGTTTGTACTCTCAGACGGTCGCTCCGGGACTCTCTTCACATTGTGAGACTACAGACTGACTCGACTCAGCTCTCTAGGAGTCAGCTGTGCTGTAGATGTGAAGCATCTCTGAAATCACTGAGTCGCCTCACCCCAGAATCCTTCTCAAACTTGGAGGCAGAGGTGTTACAGTTATGGTCAGACGTTTGCATCCACGCAAGGGCATGAATGTCATCCTAATGTAACTGTTATTTTTCCAGTGCAGAACTGGAACCACACAATGGCAGATTTGTACATGCAGCCGTAATAACATGTGATCAAGTTGCACTTTGAACACCTGCTTTTGGAATCCAAGCTTGTGTTCAGATTCTGGATCGATATCTGAGACTCTACCAGGCAGACTCGGTTCATTTGAAGTCACAGGACCGAGGTCTCTGGAAGGATATGCAAACTCTGACAGTCCGCCAAACAAGCTTTGGTGTCCTTGGTGTCACTCTGCAGAGACCATTGAACCCACTAAAACTTGACTGCAGGGGAGAGCAAGGGCGTAGATTTGGTTTTGGCATTGGTGGGGACGGATGAGTCAACCACTGAACCCTGCCCTGTTTCTTTTTTTTTCCTTTTTGTTTTTGCTTCTTAATAAAAAAAGGAGAAATATACTTCCCTGCATATGCTATTCTACATGCCTTTAGACCATTTAAAATTACAATTCATAGTTTTATATGTGAATTATATAATGTTACATTACTATTAAATAAATGACTGACTAAGTATTTTAGACTTCAGTTTACTTCAGTCATATTCCATATAAATCAGGTATCATACAAAAATAAAAATAGCTTCAAATACAGTCATGACAATAAGAATAAAATGTGGAGCTGCTTCAGTGTTTCTGTCACTTTGTGCAGATCTTGACTCATCAGTAATGTTTGTAAGGTGAGTGCATTTTTAAAACAATTTGTGCAAACTGCACTACAAGGTGGAATATTTGCACAATCATGACTACCTCATGATATTTTGTCTCAAAAATTAACCCTATGAATATGTCAGTGCCATTAGGATGAAATTATTGTGTCACCATTTTAAGTTAGACATGTAATTTTAACAGCCTCTGTAAACTAATATCCTGGCTTGCTCGAGGCTGCTGTTTTCTCTGACAGTTTCAATCAAAATTAGAAATGCTGCTCTGAGACTGAGATAACTAATAGTGCTGCCTGTTGTGCAGTTAGTTTCCAAAATACATTATTCATGGTTACTGTGGAAATAAAGAAATTATTTTACTGTTACTATATATCCTTCACCAGTAACATTGTATTAAAATGTTTACTAAAGCTACTGGCATCATATTAACCTTTATCACAGGTGCAGCCATAATCATTATATACACACATTGCATATTGTGCTCATTAAGAGGTTATTCTGCTCAGTTAATGGAAGGTCTCAAGCTTTGTTTTGCGCGATGTCCAGACAATATATTGTGCAAGTAACTTGGAGCAATAGAGGGTAAAACTGCATACATGCTTACAAACACATATAATTTAGAGAACGGCCAGGCCAAAGGCCTGACATTCATTTAGCTTCCAACTGCATTTGAGTTTCTTAGTAACAGATGACAGAAGACGAGTCAAGAAGAGGACAAGCCCTCAGAAATCGTCTGAGCCTGAAACTACTTTCCATTTATGGAAGAATGTGATAGAAAGAGGAACTTCTTTGTCTGTTTTTAGCTTTTGAAGTGATCATGTAGGTTAAATGATAAACATCATAATCATTTTGACGCATGAAGGGGCGGAACCCTGATATTATAAAAGTATTCTCAAGTGTATTTTTGGGTGAAGACTTATGCTGATCTGATGCAGTGTATATCTTCCCGCGCGTGTGTTTCAATAAACTCATTGTTTGACTGCACTCTTCTGGGCCTCTGTTGGTTTGTTATATTGCTCAACATTTCGAATTCGGGACATTACATATAATTTTAGACTGATGTGGGCCAAAGCCTAGCATAGCCTGTAACGTTATTAAGACGGTTAAAGCTAACTTGACTTTAAGTGACTGACAGGTTTCTTTGAAAAATACTTTCTTATATCCAGTGTTGAGTAAGTTACTTTAAATTAGTAACTTAGTTACATTACTAGTTACTTCTATCAAAAGTAACTCAGTTACTTCAAGTTACTCGTTACTTTCAAAGTAACTAGTTACTAGGGAAAGTAACTTTGGTTTTACTCAGAATTCTCTTGTTAATGTGTTGCTTCCATAACTTTGCCAGTCTTCTAGCTTGCTTACTTGCCACAAGTGCACTGTGCCACCTACCAACAGAAAGGAAAAAATAATGTGCACATTTCCACGAGAGAAATCCCACGCCTGGACCGTCGTTGACCGCCGCCATGATTCTAGCCTGCTTTTTACATCCAACACAAAAACTGCAGTCGTGGTGCTTTTGATTGTACTCAGAACTTGGAAATTCTGCCTTCTGAATAGGAAGATGTAGGTAACACCAGACTGCAGATGAGCTGCATACAGAGCTGGACTGGGACAAAAAATCGTCCCCGGCATTTTGACTAGAGACCGCCCACCATTATAGGAAAATCATAAAGCCTTTGAATGAAAACAAACACTGTTGTGACAGTGATGTACACTGTTCTGATGGTATATATGTATCAATCTATTAATTGTTTGTTGTAAGACTCAGATAATTATTTTTTTAAAAGCGAGACATTTTAAATGAGAATAATAAAGAAAAGTATTTCTTTGTGCCCCCTTTCCCTGTTAATGCCCTACCTGGCCCCTGGCAACACTTTGCTAGACCCGCCCCTGCACAGTTACCAGCTGTCAGCTACGTAGAAAAGGATCCTGGTGTTATTTGTCTCTCAGAAACAGCTCATAACTTCCCTTCAACTCATTCATGTCACCTAAAAGGTAAACCTGTTTCTCCATCACCTGTTCAGCTCTGATGATTCAGTAAGGACATCTCCTGGTTTCATCTGCATGTTTCCCTCTCACCACATGTCCAAACCGATATCATGACCAGCAGCTTTACAGCTGTGGCTCCAGCAAACATCAGCTGATACTAGAAATTAATATTAAATAAATTCTAACAACAGCTGATCAAGCTTAAACGTGCTGCTGTTGTTTAACGCGACATCCGCTGGTTTCCTCTTTCTGGCGCAAAGTGAGCGATAAATAAACAAGAGAGAAAAGCCGATCAGCTGATCATTGATCAGTTTCGTGATTGAAGTAGAAACAGGAGAGGAGAGAATGAGAGAAGAAGAGGCAGCTGTGCAGCTCCAGCTTTGTGTCTTTTTCATTGTAGCTGAAGTCCGGGACAAACTGTGTTCCTTTTCACCTCAGTACGAAACGCGTAATATTTTCTCTGAATACGAGACGATTCTGTTTTTTAGGGGACGGTTGGCAACTCTAATAATTAACCGTATGAACAAAATAAAGTTCAACATCAGTAACATAGCACCCACCCAGCTGTATAGAAACTCCGTCATGCTAGCTAGCACGCAGTACGAAAAAGTCAGCATACCGAAAATAAACTCCACCTAAACTTGGTTTATATCTGACTCAGATAGACTGCAGGTCATAACTTCTTACCTGAAGTTCAGTTCACCTGACACGCGGACCGGCGGCTGCTTCTCTCCTCCTCCTGCCTCCCCTTTCCCTCATCCACCTGCTGGCCTCCACCACTTGCTAATATTAGTGAATCTGTGGAAGCTCCGCGATATCCACCACACGAAGTAACGAGTAACGACCCTATCTAAATCCCAGTAACGACCAGTGTTGGGCAAGTTACTTTGAAAAAGTAATTCAATTATAGTTACTAGTTACTTCTTCAAAAAAGTAACTGAGTTAGTAACTGAGTTACAATATTCTAAAAGTAATTAATTACTTGAAAAGTAACTACTGCGTTACTTTTAAAAAAACCTTTAACTCTCTGGGGTCCAGGGTATAATTGGCCATTTTTAACTACTTTTGATTTTCTCTCCACATTTTACCTTTAAAAACTATTCACTTTGCCTTGTTTGGTATCATCCTTTTCAGCACAACCTCACGTGTCTGAATTTACAGTTATGTTTTCATGTTGACATACTGTATTAACACAATTGATCTAAAATCAGACAAAAAACATAAAATCAGAGTAGAAAAAGTTATATTTTTACTGTAACAACCACAAACATGTTTAATGAATCATATTTCATAACTTCAAATGCAAATATTAATTGTCAATTTTAAAACCCTATGCACAAGTTTTGCAAACAACAAAGTTATTTGCATCCATTTACCTTTTACCCTTTTTTAAAATAACCATTTCAAACTATTTAAAGAACAATCAGCTGTTCTTCAATAAGATGCCACACAAATTATTTGTGCCACTCCAAAAAAATCATTTCTGTCCACTATAAAGGAGAACATCACAGCCTGATACCTGCAGGTCTGACAGCAGCAGGTGTATCACTGCTGTTTCTACCTGGAGACAGCAGTCGCCTCATTGTTCTGACACACAACACAAAACTATCCACAACACTACACACTAACTACACAAGACAACACATTAACTACACACTCCAAACACGCTAAACGTCACAAATCTCACATCTCAAAACTCTCTCTCTCTCTTTTTCTGCTCTCTCTCTCTCTCCGTCACTCCTAAAACTTCCCCTGTTTTTTTTGTTTTGTTTTTTTGCTCATAAGCAGAGAGTGCTTGCTAGCGCTAACGTGGCGAAACTATTGAGGGAAAAACGCCGCGTATATCTCGTTTATCATGACTCTGGTTTTACGTGGCCTATCAACACAATTTAAAATCTGGCACCTTGTTGCTTTGTCTTTAAGTGGTCACGTGATTGACTTACCACGACTACTTTATTCTTCCTCAGTCAAACAGCAGCACTCGATTGTTTTGCCCCCTGAGCTCCAGGTGTTGTGCTAGACAGTGCTCGTGATTACCGTCCGCGGGAGCGCGCAGCTGCTTAAAGCTGTAGCGTCCAGATTACTTACAGCTGCTTCCTGCAGCTGATATAAGATGCTGTAAGCTGAACACAGCGTCAACCGTCTGTTTGTTGAAAAATAGTAACGGACCGCGTTTTCTTGTTAGTAACTGTAACGCCGTTGTAACGATAGGAATAGTAATTAGTTAGACTACTCGTTACTGAAAAAAGTAACGCCGTTAGTAACGCCGTTACTTGTAACGCCGTTATTCCCATCACTGATAACGACTAACGCGTTCCTGATTTTGGCATAATAACTAGTTACCGTGCTCGTTACCACAATAATAACGTAGTTACTGTAACGTGTTACTTAATAACGCGTTAGTCCCAACACTGCTTATATCCAGGTTCTTCCTTTTTGCTGCCATCCTCCTCCTTGCAGGCTTGCCGCTGCTAAAACTAAACAGAGCTCCCTGAAAGGCACAGCCAGTCACATTGGCCATATTTGTCACATGAGGTAGGACTCCAGTAGAGAACGTAATTTAAGTCTTTCTGCACCGCTGGGTGAATGAGACGTTGACAGATCGTTTTTTTCTTTCTATCGGGTTTATTTTTCTTTACTCAAAGAGATCATATTATTGGTGGGAACGATTCAATAATGGCTGGATGTTGGTGGGGACATGTCCCTTCCGTCCATGCCAAATCTACGCCCTTGGGGGAGAGTTCCAGGTTCAGGTCTGAAGGGTCACTTCACTGTGATGGCCTGCAGTTTCACACAGACCTTCCTTCTTTAGGCCTCATTCTTTTATCTAACATCCAGTTCATGTATTTGGACAGTCTCTCCTGAACTCCACACATCAGTGTAGAAATAACTGTGGTTGACATGCAGCGGCTCTCACACAAAGTACTCAGATTATAAGCATTCCACAGTGATTGGACTCAGCTGCTGTGGTTGGTGTTTAGAACCAGTGAACATGAAGCAGTCAAGACTTTAAGTTCAAGTTCCTACATCACTATGATTTCTCCATAACAGTCTCCAGCTGCCCCAAACAAAAAGTCATGTGACTGAAAGGAAGGTGTGGCCTGTTAGCAGCCCATAAAAACAGCTGATTCTGTGCACTCAAGCTCAGAACTTTCTTTCTCCAAGACTGCAGCAACCTCATGACTGAACCACTAACACCTGCTGAGCGAACAGGATCAGCCGCACCTCTCTGCAGGTCTGCTTTGTCACTCTATTGCACATACGCTAACCAATGAAAACACTTCATTTAAAGGGTTTTTACATCCGGATTTAAACCGTTAAAGACACGAACTGATGAAGTTTAACGAAGTGTGTGTGCGTGTGTGTGTGTGTGTGTGTGTGTGTGTGCAGTCTGATGCTGTTTCATGCATAAATGAACAACCACGCTGACAGGGATTCACAAACGACTGAATGACTTCATAACTGGATCAACGTGCATTAAACACAGGAACAAATAGGAAACTAAATGGACAAAAGTAAATGAAGTTGGGAGTTAATAGAAAGGCAAACAAATACAAAATCAAAGGATAAAAGCAGTTAAACTTTGAATATATTCATGTATAATTTCCTTTATTTCAAACGTTATTTTTAGTGCCTGTACTTTAATCACAAATTAATTTATCTGTAATTACGTCATTTAATGATTGTCTTGTAGTTTTACTAAAGTTCCTGTTGGTGTTCTTACTTGTCTTATCCTGAAAGTGTGCAGACACATGTGGGCTGGCTCGCTCGCACATGGATTTCTTTAGTTTTCAGGCTTTTCGTTGAGCGAGGGACTGAAGATGCTGACGCAGCAGGATGGATCTGCCAGCTGTCATTTTGATTTTTCTGTCACTTTGACTTTTTATTTGTAATTCAGTTTCATTTGAGTTAGTTTCCAGAGTGGATTTTCTTATTGCAGGTTAGTTTTTATTGTTTGAAAACTTTTAACTGCAGTGTTGTAACTATTATTGTATGCAGGGCGTACGTCCTGCGCCACATTTAGAGCAATCAGCACAGGTGATGCTATGAGGACAGAACTGTTGGAAGCAGTGACTCAGAGTCTCTTACAGACATCCAGAGTCTGAATGAACACATGAATGAAAGCCTCACCAGCCAATATCACAGCAAAGCATCAAACAGACACGCACGTCCACTGTGTCCACTTCACGCTTTGCCTCTCCACAGTGTGAAATGGACACGTGTGCAGAAGTAGCAGTGACGTGCACGCCCGGCTCCCGTGTCAGTAACGTCTGTTTGAACCCTTCCCTGTGATTCTTCTCCTGCTGGCTTTAAACATAATACTTAGACTAAGAGCATTTCCTCTGTAACTGTTTCAGTTATTTTTCATTTTTTCAAGTTTGTATTTTAGTGAACTAAAACGTTTTTATAATATCATAAAGCTGAAATGGTTTGGCAGCATCTGACAGCTTCCTGATGAAGCTACGAGACTTTTTTGAGAGCGAACAAAGACACGCAGCTCTCGTCTCGTTTGTCCTGTAAGTGTTTGGTGCTGCAGGATTTACATCGAGGCCTGCCTCGATGCTCTTGGCTTCACTGCTTTGTCTCTACTGGACGACCTCCTCTGCTCGGCCCCATGACCCCGTCACACCTGACCTCTCACCACCTTACAGAGCTCGCAGAGACCTGCCTGAAGACAGCAGAGACCAAGCTGATCAAGTTCTGAATGCTGTCAAAGATTCTCTGTCTCTGTTTAAAGACGTGATGGAAAATATTAACCCTGATAAGGTGGTAGGTGTAATCAAAAGCCTTTCAAACTTCGCTAGCCTGGCGCCTGGCATTGGAGGTGTGGTCTCCTCTGTCATCAGCATGGTCCTAGTCTTCATCCCACAGGACGACCCAGTGCTGAAGGCAGTGAAGGAAGGCTTCGCTGAAGTAAACAGGAAGATGGATTCACTCTCCATCCAGATCTCTGACCTGGCAACAGACGTAGAGTGGTTCAGCTACATCAGCGTCTACTCTCAAGATGAACGCCGCATCCTCAACGCCTGGAGGAAGTTCAACGAGTTTCGAGAGAGTGGCTAGCTGATGCGAGGTGAGGACAAACAGCGACTGGCACAGATATTCACCAACTACTATGAGAACACGGGAGCTGAGACCGGTATGACCAACCTTTACCATTACCTGACAGTCACCAGCACGTCTCTGAGCGGAAACATCAACGAACTGCTGAAGAGAAAGTTTAAATGTGACACGAGTCAGATCGGAAAATACAACTTGTATTTAAGCAGCCTGCTGTGGAAGGGGATGCTAATCAACCAGTTCTACTGGAAACTCCTGGGTTTAAACACAGCAGCCAAAGAAGCTGAACACACGCAGATGTTCAAGAAAGTCTCTGAAGCTCAGATTTCAGCTGTACAGTTCTGTCTGACCAACTATGAGCAGTTCATGAAGAACGACGTGATAGAGACCGCCAAAGCTCTCAGTGCTAATAACAAGCAAGCCATCGCTGTTCAGGTGAAGACGGTTCTGGACCAGAAGTACAACTGGTACAGCTGGGTGGTGATGGTATATGACACAGATACAGACTGGACATATGCCTTTTATAATATGACAAAGATCCTTGTGGACAGTGTCACTGTGGCTGTGGGCTACACTCTGAAAGAAGAGCAGGACACTAAAGCAGCAGCAGTGGTAAAGGAGCTGGAGTTGTGTAAGCCAGAGCCATATTACTCACATATGCCAGAAACAGACTGCGATCAAATCCCACAGAATATTTTAACCTGCAACCGCGAGGTCGATGGAGTTTCTGTAGGTCAGTTTTTAAAGGTGATGCACAGCATCAGGTTTGAGTGGGACGACTTAGTGGAAGTCCCAGCAGCCATGACGTCCTTCAGATGTTGGAGGGATGATTGGCTTCCATCTCAATTCAGTAAAATCTGCTTCCATTACTCACGGTCACTCGCCGTCTGCCATCCTGATACGTGTCTGAACGGGGGACAGTGCAAGAGGCTGCTGGACTCCAACCAACACCTGTGCGACTGCCCCGACAGTTACCTGGGAGACAGGTGTGAACACAAGATGAACACCACTGTGCCGCCAATAGATGTAGGGTTTACTGTGCAGAGAGCTCCGCCGTCACCGCCGAACTAAATCTGGAGGATCGGCGTGCACTCATTAAAAACCAAATTACTGTGAAGTTCACAGGAAACTCTGTAGCTCATCAAAAAAGCATCAGTAGAATAACGCAAAAATGATTTTGTTCAAGAATGAAATGCGCTGACACAGCAGTCGACTGCAAACATGACAACAAACAGACAGGACCAGCTGAGGTATCTGTGATCAGGCACGTGTAAGGCAGTCATGCTTTAACGATGTATTCGTTATGTTTTCTTTGTGCTTGCCATGAAAATAATTAACTATGTGACCACAAATAAAGACAGTGTGAACCTGGATTGTGTCTGATTCTTAAAATATCTGAAACCATGGCTGTGGTTGGGGATGGGATCCACTGGGAACTCCTTCTCCTTCATGCGTCCGCTGAAGCTTCACGGGTCAGAGTAATGTCGTGAAGTCATTCTGGAAGCTGCAAAAAACGGTGAAAATCTTTCATCTTTGGTTTGACAGCATTTTAGTAGAGAAAGTCAGATGGCTTGAACATGAATTGAGCTGGAGTTTGGGAAGGCCTCAGAGGGGCCGGGCTGACCTCCGTGTCCTAATGACAAGTGAAAGAACTGAAAAAGGAGCAGGGAGGGTGGGGCAGGAAAACGAACAGCTTGTAGGGCCGGCGATGTCATCTATAGACAGAGGACACGTTAGGAGGTGCAGTCCTGCTCCTCAAATTCAAATAATTTATCTCCAACTAATGCTGTCAAATAAAAGACATCATGTCCTCTTCATGCAGCTGATAACAGTCAGTGTGAAACAGAAGCTGTGCTGCTCTACGATCAGCTGTAAGGAACAGCATACAGGCAGAATGCCGAGGAGGAAACATGCAACGACACACGTACAGGTAACATGGTGGCTCCGCCTTTGGACTTTTTTCCTCAGTTGGTTTAGAATTGGCTACAGATATGCTTAAAGTGTGATCAGCATTAAGTGCAGACATACATGACTGTTTCATGTTGGGTGGTGCTGAGCTGTGAATCTGAGGGCAGCTGGGGACAACACCGGGACAAATGAGTCGCTAGAGCTGCAAACGTGAGACGACAGCTCAGGTCTGCAGGTCTGCAGTCCTGCCTCATTCACCTGCAGGAAAACTGTAAAAAAAAGTTAGTGTTCATTGCATTTCAGTTAATTTCTCTCAGTGGGTGTGGGCTGCACAGTCTCTGTGGCAGACGTTACTCATTAACAATGATTCAGACTGCTTTGTAACCTCCACATTAACCCTTTCAGGCACAGTGGTCACTACAGCTATTCAAAGGCTGTTTGCTGGTATTTGTGTGCACTTGTATTGGTGTTGATGGTATACTTGCACATAAACCAGTACATTGGACACTGATGTGTCACTCCATACCCTGCCACCTGCTGGTTGTGCATGAATTATGACAACCTCAATCAGGATTTTTTTCTTAAGTATTTTTATTCATCTTTTCAGGCATAATCCTGATTGAGGTTGTCATAATTCATGCATGACAGGGTTAAAAACAAACTCTGTTCCAAAGGTGAATATTTTTCTAAACATTTTGTTAAGATCAGCAGCAGTCACCACATAAACCTGATAATATCTCACTGCAGTCAGAGCTGCAGAGCCAGCGTCTGTACTGACATGAACATGGCTGTTCATCCTTTAACTGATACAGGTGTACTTTAACATTACTTTACTGAGTCTGTCCACTAAGCTCAGGGAAACTTTGCACTTTTGCACAAAAACAAGATTCAGTTTGCTTTTAAATAAAAGTATAAAATGAATCTATGAAAAACTCAATAAGCATACTTTCCTGTGAGAATAATCGGTGCAGTTTGCGCTGTAACTAAGTTTAAGAATATCATCCACCCACTGTTACCATCTTGGAGGCCCGTTCTCACTCCCGAGGCGTAACATCCTGACGTTTTGTCACGTCCCGCGGCGTTCCTGAGGAACGCGAAAGGTGACCTTCCGCGTTCTTATGGTACGCGCCGGGTTCCAGCCCTGTATTGCAGCCCTAAACCTAACCTTATCCCTAAGCCTAACCATAACCTTATTTCTAACCTTAACCAGCACTTTAATGACGTGAAATAGTGTTTTCCCAAGCGATTTTAAGGGAAAGAGCAAACATGTGTAGATTGAGTCCAAACGGTTCTCATGTGTCCTCAGTTTTCCGATGTCGTCATGTAGGAACACGTTGGGTGCCCGAAAACGTAATATGTTGACGATTTGTCACCTAGCGTAAAATGTTACACTTTGGGAGTGAGAACGTGTTGCATCTTCAATGCCCTGTACCAACATAGAGCAGAGCAGCTATCTGAACGCTACTCCAACAGAGGTCGATTATCTTGTTAATAATTTTACCTCCTCACTACGTACGACTCTGGATACTGTAGCTCCTGTGAAAACTAAGGCCTCAAATCCAAAGTCCCTGACTCCGTGGTATAATTCTCAAACACGTAGCCTAAAGCAGATAACTCGTAAGCTGGAGAGGAAATGGCGTGTCACAAATTTAGAGGATCATCATTTAGCCTGGAGAAATAGTTTGCTGCTTTATAAGAAAGCCCTCCGCAAAGCCAGAACATCTTACTATTCATCACTGATTGAAGAAAATAAGAACAACCCCAGGTTTCTCTTCAGCACTGTAGCCAGGCTGACAAACAGTCAGAGCTCTACTGAGCCAACAATCCCTTTAACGTTAACTAGTAATGACTTCATGAACTTCTTCACAAATAAAATTCTTATCATTAGAGAAAAAATTACCAATAATCATCCCACAGATGTAACATTATCTACAGCTACTTTCAGTACCATCGATGTTAAGTTAGACTCTTTTTCTCCAATTGATCTTTCAAAGTTAACTTCAATAATTAATTCCTCCAAACCATCAACGTGTCTTTTAGACCCCATTCCTACAAAACTGCTCAAAGAAGTCCTGCCATTAATTAATGCTTCAATCTTAAGTATGATCAACCTATCTCTAATAATCGGCTATGTACCACAGGCCTTCAAGGTGGCTGTAGTTAAACCTTTACTTAAAAAGCATCTCTAGACCCAGCTGTCTTAGCTAATTATAGGCCAATCTCCAACCTTCCTTTCATATCAAAAATCCTTGAAAGAGTAGTTGTCAAACAGCTAACAGATCATCTGCAGAGGAATGGCTTATTTGAAGAGTTTCAGTCAGGTTTCAGAGCTCATCACAGCACAGAAACAGCTTTAGTGAAGGTTACAAATGATCTTCTTATGGCCTCTGACAGTGGACTCATCTCTGTGCTTGTCCTGCTAGACCTCAGTGCTGCGTTTGATACTGTTGACCATAATATCCTATTAGAGTGATTAGAACATGCTGTAGGTATTACAGGTACTGTACTGCAGTGGTTTGTATCATATCTATCTAATAGACTCCAATTTGTTCATGTAAATGGAGAGTCCTCTTCACACACTGAGGTCAATTATGGAGTTCCACAGGGTTCAGTGCTAGGACCAATTCTGTTTACATTATACATGCTTCCCTTAGGCAGTATCATTAGAAGATATATCTTGATGCATTCTCAATCATCCAGGAAAGTAAATCTCCAAAAGTTGAATCTGTTCATCTGGACGTAGCGTTTTGTGGGAGAAACGTTTCGTCACTCATCCAAGTGACTTCTTCAGTCTCAGCTGACTGCAGGTTTCCCCAAACCTTATAAACAGTACATTTGCATAATGACTGAAACCAGCCCAGTGAGGGAACAATGGGCTGTGAGGTCAGTTCCTTAATCATAATTATGCAAATTCCCATGACCATTGATCAACAATCACTGACCAAAACCCACTGATCAAAGAACACTGATCAATGGTCATGAGTACCATTCACAGAGAGTTGGGGAATGGCTGCAATCACAGCATTGTAAGATGTGCCATGGGCTCCCCAGTTTCACCCATCGTGGCCAATTTGTACATGGAAGAAGTGGAAAAGAGGGCGTTGCTATCCTACCCTGGAACACCACCAAGCCATTGGTTCAGGTATGTGGATGACACCTGGGTGAAAATCAAATCTCAGGACGTACTACATTTCACGGATCACATTAACTCGGTGGACCAACACATCAAATTCACCAGGGAGGATATTAAAAGTGGCAGGTTAGCCTTCTTAGACTGTGAGATTTCCATCAGTAATGGGGGACATCTAAAAGCTGACGTGTACCGTAAACCTACACATACGGATCAGTATCTAAGGTTTGACTCTCATCATCCACTGGAGCACAAACTGGGTGTCATCAGGACGCTACAACACAGAGCGAACACCATCCCCACAGACACAGCGGCCAGGGAAGCAGAAGAACAGCACATCAAGAAGGCCCTGAGTAAATGTGGTTATCCCAGCTGGACTTTTGTCAAAGCTGGGAAGGCACCTAAAGAAAGCTCCAGCCGATCCAGGAGAGAAGGACAACCGCTGCCCAGGCGAAAACCTGTAGTGATCCCATATGTGTCAGGAGTATCGGAGCAGCTGAGACGCATTTTTTCTAAACACCGGGTCTCTGTGGCTTTTAAATCCCAAAATACGCTGCACCAAAAACTGGTCCACCCCAAGGATCGGGTCCCCCGACACAAACAGAGTAACATAGTGTACGCTGTTAAGTGCAGGAGGATTGCCAGGATTTATACATCGGGGAAACCAAACAACCTCTAGCGAAGCGGATGGCACAACACAGAAGAGCAACCTCATCAGGCCAGGACTCTGCAGTTTATTTACACCTACAGGCCAGTGGACACTCTTTCAACGATGAGGATGTACACATCCTGGACAGGGAGGAACGCTGGTTTGAGCGCGGAATCAAGGAGGCCATTTACGTGAAAAGGGAAAGACCATCTCTGAATCGAGGAGGGGGCCTAAGGGTACATCTGTCATCTTACAATGCTGTGATTGCAGCCATTCCCCAACTCTCTGTGAATGGTACTCATGGCCATTGATCAGTGTTCTTTGATCAGTGGGTTTTGGTCAGTGATTGTTGATCAATGGTCATGGGAATTTGCATAATTATGATTAAGGAACTGACCTCACAGCCCATTGTTCCTTCAGTGGGCTGGTTTCAGTCATTATGCAAATGTACTGTTTATAAGGTTTGGGGAAACCTGCAGTCAGCTGAGACTGAAGAAGTCACTTGGATGAGTGACGAAACGTTTCTCCCACAAAACGCTACGTCCAGATGAACAGATTTAACTTTTGGAGATTAGAAGACATAGCATAAATTTTCACTGCTATGCAGATGACACGCAGCTCTATCTATCCATGAAGCCAGGTAACACACACCAATTAGTTAAACTGCAGGAATGTCTTAAAGACATAAAGACCTGGATGGCCTTAACTTTCTGCTTCTTAATTCAGATCAAACTGAGGTTATTGTACTCGGCCCTGAAAATCTTAGAAATATGGTATCTAAGCAGATTCTTACTCTGGATGGCATTACCTTGGCCTCCAGTAACACTGTGAGGAACCTTGGAGTCATTTTTGACCAGGACATGTCCTTCAATGCACATATTAAACAACTATGTAAGACTGCTTTCTTCCATTTGTGCAACATCTCTAAAGTTAGAAATATCCTGTCTCAGAGTGATGCTGAAAAACTAGTTCATGCATTTATTACTTCCAGGCTGGACTACTGTAATTCATTATTATCAGGAAGTCCTAAAAACTCCCTGAAAAGCCTTCAGCTGGTCCAAAATGCTGCAGCAAGAGTACTGACAGGGACTAGAAAGAGAGAGCAGATTTCTCCTGTTTTGGCTTCCCTTCATTGGCTTCCTGTTAAATCCAGAATTGAATTCAAAATCCTGCTCCTCACATACAAGGTCTTAAATAATCAGGCCCCATCTTATCTTAATGACCTTGTAGTACCATATCACCCTATTAGAGCACTTCGCTCTCACACTGCAGGCCTACTTGTTGTTCCTAGAGTATTTAAAAGTAGAATGGGAGGCAGAGCCTTCAGTTTTCAGGCCCCTCTTCTGTGGAACCAGCTTCCAGTTTGGATTCAGGAGACAGACACTATCTCTGCTTTTAAGATTAGGCTTCAAACTTTCCTTTTTGCTAAAGCATATAGTTAGGGCTGGACCAGGTGACCCTGAATCCTCCCTTAGTTATGCTGCAATAGACGTGAGCTGCCGGGATTCCCATGATGCATTGAGTTTTCCCTTCCAGTCACCTTTCTCACTCACTATGTGTTAATAGACCTCTCTGCACTGAATCATACCTGTTATTAATCTCTGTCTCTCTTCCACAGCATGTCTTTATCCTGTTTTCCTTCTCTCACCCCAACCAATCACAGCAGATGGCCCCGCCCCTCCCTGAGCCTGGTTCTGTCGGAGGTTTCTTCCTGTTAAAAGGGAGTTTTTCCTTCCCACTGTCGCCAAAGTGCTTGCTCATAGGGGGTCATATGATTGTTGGGTTTTTCTCTGTATGTACTATTGTAGGGTCTACCTTACAATGTAAAGCACCTTGAGGTGACTGTTGTTGTGATTTGGTGCTCTATAAATAAAATTGAAATGAAAATTGAAATTGAAATAATTGCCAGCTGGGTCAGTCACGTCCGAACACCTGAAACCTCTGCAGAGCTGATCAAGATCAGCACACACAGAACAGGGCAGACTTTGTGCAGCTCTCAGTAAATGAGATCAAACTTCCACTTTACATTTAACAACTATACGACCACGAGTGGCATCGCCATCCAGGGTGGAGGAACCCATATTTTGAGCAGTGTGTCGTGGAGGAATCCAATAAACATCCAGACAACCTGAGCAAGTGGACCGACAAAAAGAGGAAGACCTACTCACAAACGACATGGGGTAAGTGTTTTAGAGTCCATAAACACAAAGCTGGATATCCTAGGGATGCTCCATCAGGAGATCAGAGAGTTTATATACAGAAGGGCAACACAGAACTCAGACTTTCTGTCGCAACAATAAAAACAATAAATCAACAGAAAAACTGTCCCTGACATACAAACGAGAAGTATGTGAGACAACTTGGTTTTGAGTCTTAAATGTTTGTGCTCATGTTTCATAGGTCTCGACGTTAATTTGTTGTTAAGATGGATTTTGTGTTTGAGCATTTGATTTTGGATAGTTTGTTCCTGCCTCATGTTTTGTTATGTTTTGCAAGTAGTGATGTGGAGATGACACCTCACGGAGGGTGTGGCACATTGTGTTTATTGTGTTGATGTGTGTCATTGGTCCAGGTGACACCTGGGTGAAAATCAAATCTCAGGACGTTCCACATTTCACGGATCACATTAACTCGGTGGATCAACACATCAAATTCACCAGGGAGGATATGAAAAGTGGCAGGTTAGCCTTCTTAGACTGTGAGATTTCCATCAGTAATGGGGACATCTAAAAGTTGATGTGTACCGTAAACCCTACACATACGGATCAGTATCTAAGGTTTGACTCTCATCATCCACTGGAGCACAAACTGGGTGTCATCAGGACGCTACAACACAGAGCGAACACCATCCCCACTGACACAGCGGCCAGGGAAGCAGAAGAACAGCACATCAAGAAGGCCCTGAGTAAATGTGGTTATCCCAGCTGGACTTTTGTCAAAGCTGGGAAGGCACCTAAAGAAAGCTCCAGCCGATCCAGGAGAGAAGGACAACCGCTGCCCAGGCGAAAACCTGTAGTGATCCCATATGTGTCAGGAGTATCGGAGCAGTTGAGATGCATTTTTTCTAAACACTGGGTCTCTGTGGCTTTTAAACCCCAAAATACGCTGCGCCAAAAACTGGTCCACCCCAAGGATCGGGTCCCCCGACACAAACAGAGTAACACAGTGTACGCTGTTCAGTGCAGGAGGATTGGCAGGATTTATACATCGGGGAAACCAAACAACCTCTGGCTACAACACAGAAGAGCCACCTCGTCAGGCCAGGACTCCTGTAGTTCATGGACGTTGGTGTTGATGTCATCGATCTGTAGGCCAAGCAGTGTGTTTGTTCTGGTTCAATCATTTATTTGTCTGTCAGTGGTCACGCTGCACTTCAGTCTGTTTTATCTCCTCGTCTGTCACTTTTGGGAAGTCGGATTTTACCCCTTACCGGAATTATTTGCTTCTCTGGCTGATGTCCAGTTGGATTGAATTTTTGCATTTTGAACTTTAACCTTGGTCTTCTGTGTTCTGTGACTGGGCCGTCTTCCCTCTGTCTCTCATTACAAGGAGCCGGGGATCGAACCACCAAAAACCACCAACCACCTTTAAATAAGATCCAATGAGACACAGATCGTGCAAAGCGAGGACCCAAATGCAGACGATTATAGGCAGGAAGGAGTTAACTGAAGCTGAGCTATTGATTTATTAAGGCTGATTGGGAGAAAATACAGAACTAAAAAGCAAAACAAAACTAAAACAGAAAACCTAAGCTGACAAACGCAGGGAACGGAGAACACGGACCGTGAAGAACCACAAGGGTAGATCAACAGTCTGACGAAGAGCAGAGGAAACACTGACGGGTGAATAAACATGGAGACAACACAGAAAGGAAACTCAACAACCTCAAATAATCACCAAACAACATAAGCACAAGAAAACAAAACCAGGAAATGAGATGGAGAAGTCCATAAACACAAATCCCTGGGTCAAAGATCCAGAACCGTGACACAGACTGAGAGCACACCTGTGTTCAGGTAAACCTCTGCAGTTGTTGTATTCTAGTTTCATTTGTAACAGACTCCAGACCACCCAACAGGGTATTCATAACAGGGGCTCAGACTGACTCTGCTGCGTTACATAGCAACATACAGTGTGTCATCACAGCACGCTCATTCCTGTGTGTCACGCTCTAAAACATCCGTGTAGCAACACAGCCTACTGCCAACAAACTGCATCTGCTTCACTGAGAGCTAAAGCCAGACACAGAACAGTTTCCACAGAGAACATTCGTCTGTCTTCAAACGAAGGATGAAGCTCCAGGGGCAAATTCTTCCCAGGAGTCTTTGCGTGTTGACGTCACAGAGCTCCTCCTCCTTCTTCAGAGCTAGCGGACGCAGCACGATGGAAGAAAATCAGTGAGTGTTTAAAGAACTTTTAACTTTTAATGAGGTAATGAGGTTCTGCTGTCGACCTTCCTCCATATGGACGTGATTAGGATAAACATGTGCCAGTGAAACTTCCTGTATGAACCCTTAAACTATTCGCATGATCAGCGTAACGATCCGTTCGCGTTCGTCTTCTTCCTGAAACTCTTCGGTGCTTTTGCGAGGAGGAAGTCGTTGGAAAATTGTCTGAAGCTTGCTGAAGAGGGTGGGGAGGGTGTTCGTGGTTATGTTGTTGCGTGTGTGCGACTCAGTTTATGTTCATGCTTTCTGAAATCAATCTTATCTCTATAAGACGACCATCCACCTTTGTAGAGCGCTGCAGGCCCTTTCTGTTTCACTTCCTGACATTAGGAGGCGTTCCTGACCGATTGCTGCTATGTGATTGGCTGTGAGGAAGTGTCTGTCTTAGAGGAAAGCAGAATTATTTTAATGCTGAGTTTTCCGATTTTCTTCTGCAGGAGTCTAAAGTTGTGTGATTTTTAACAGGGCACAGGTCATGATACTGCTCCTGCAAGAGCTGAACAGACTGACTGAGGAGCAGTTTACCAGTTTCAAGTGGCAACTGGGATGCAGGATGCGGGATATACCTGCATACAAGCTGGAGAGGGCAGACCGACATGAAACTGTGGATCTGATGGTGCAGCATCACCCCCATCAGGCCGTGGTCTTCACCACTGACATTTTTAGGGCCATCGCCAGGAACGATCTGGCTGAGCATCTGACTCAGCAACTGGCTGATATCAACATGGGAGGTGATGAACCTGCTTTTTCTAAATGAAGCTGTAGAAATGTCCTCACTTTACTCACACTGAGACAGCAGCAGAGCGCCAGCTGAAGCAAGAAGAATGATTTCGTTATTTTTTTAAGGGAGAACATTTTATAAAATTACCTTTATTTGGTAAAACTTTGAATTTTTCATGACGATGGTGCGGAGTGGTGTGTGAACTTGTGAAACACGCCAGAACCAGCGTGACAGAGTGATCATGTGACTCTGTGGTTATTCGACTGTTTCTCTGTTTCAGATCTGAGATGACGGGTCTTCGCCTGAAGCTCCGGAAGCATCATAACACTCTCAGCTCCCACAGCGCCACGTTCACCAGCACGAAATACAAATCCATGTTTGTTTATTGATAAATAATCAACTTGTTTGACATTATCTCTGCCTCTGTGACCCAAACTCTGTGTTACAGCTCCACCGTCAGGGCAACACTGGACTGTCCACCCTTATGTAACCGGGTTATAATTAGAGATGGCACGATACCACTTTTTTATGTCCGATACCGATATCATAAATTTGGATATCTGCCGATACCGATATGAATCTGATATAGTGTTTTTTAATCAATAAAACTGTTTTTTTAATATCTTGCTGCATTTTGTATAAGTTCATACTCAAGTTTAAATAAACAACAACACTAAAGCTATTCTGTTATACTTGTATGTAAAAAATACACTGCACCCAAAATATTTCATAGTTCAGCAACACTGATCAATCTAATAAACTTAAACCTGCTCCATCCTCCCTATTCTGGTATTTTAAAGAGTACTTAGCAGAAGTAACCTAACCCTATCCCTCGGGATGAATAAAGTATGATCAATTAATCAATCAATCAAATATTAAGCAACCTAACTAATAGGGTTGCAAACTCCCAGCAAAAAAAAAAAATAGGGAACCAATCCCCACCCTCCACCTCATGATGCTTAATCGATGTAATCAACTTTAATTTGATGTAGTGCATAGAAAATGCACAGAAATAAATTATTTTTCAAGAATAATTAAATAGATTCAACATCTTTCTTCAACAGAGTTGCAGACTGCACAGATGGTACCTTCCCAAAGGAAAAAGTACTATAGCTTACTAGGGTATATTAGACTTAACAGTTACTATATACAGTAATGGACTTCTATACATTTTACATCAGATTAAAACTTTGGGTGTAAGATTCAGATAATTATTTATTAAAAGCTCGACATTTTAAATGAGAATAAGAAAGAAAAGTATGTCTTTGTGCCCCTTTTCCTGTTCATGCCCTATCGGCCCCCTGGCTACACTTTGCTAGATCCGCCCCTGCACAGTTACCAGCCGTCAGCTACGTGAAAAGGATCCTGGTGTAGAAAGTAATATTAAATACATTCTAACAACAGCTTATCAAGCTTAAACGTGCTGCTGTTGTTCAGCCGCTGGTTTCCTCTTTCTGGTGCAAAGTGGGCCAAAAACAAAGAAGAGAGACGGACTCGTGACAGAAAAGCCGATCAGCTGATCATTGATCAGTTTCATGATTGAAGTAGCAGCAGGAAGGAGAGGGAGAGAGAGGCAGTCGCTCCATATATCGGTTGTTAAGCTTAATGTGGGAATGCTTTACAAACATTCAGAGATGAACTTACACACTTGCTTTACTTCTCTCTGGGATAACTTCCTCGGAGATGAAATGCTGGTTTGGTAGCGAGGCTACAAATACACACAGCCGCTCTATCACATGACGCATACTGCTCCGACGTGCTACGGTTATGAGCCGAGTTACGCCGTGTTGCAAGTTTTGTGAGGTGTTTTTTTGATATTTAATGGATCGGATTACATTTTTTATTTCTCGCCGATATCCGATCCAGTAATTTAGGTCAGTATCGGACCGATACCGATACGTAATATCGGATCGGTCCATCTCTAGTTATAATTACACAAAATATGTTTTAAAACCCACATTTGTCCCTGGTATACCTGACCTTTAGGACCTCCAAGTCTGTAGTCATCTCCATTATCAGTTAGAGCGCCTCCTCATCTTTTTCTTCTTCTTTGGTGCAACCCTGTAAATTTGGGGTAATCCTTTGGCCTCTCCCCTTTTCTATAATTCCCCTGTGGGGGAATTACTCCTAATTATATCTTTATCCACCTTGATGTTTGTTATTGTGTGTTTTAGTTCGTTATTGTCATCATTACAGCTGTCTTTACTAAATGCTGTGTGTAGTACGTGTGTCTCGTGTGTAGAGGCTAGCATGAATAGATCATTCTTGCTAGCTTGGAAGTGTAGTGAGTCTGGTTAACCACACTGTTTATATTTTACTTGGAGGTCTTTCTTTCTACCTTTCATTGTCAGGTATGTCAGATTTTGTGTTGGTGTTTTTTTTTTCCATGTAAGTTTGTACTTCATGTTTAATGTAAAAATAAATGCAGCCCCTTTTCTACAGTTCCCCTGTGGGAGAGGAGCTGGAGCTGGCAAGTTGTTTACTTGGAGGTGTTTCTTTCTACCCTTCTGTGGGAGACAATGCAGGAACGCACCGGTTACACTTACAGGTCCAGCACAGCCTCCATCTGAAGCATGAGTTGTACAAGATGATTTACCAGTGAGCATAGGTGTGCCCATCAAACCAAATCATTCCCAAATGAATTGTTTACTAATTAATCTCAGAACCTCCACCAGGTCACCAGCTACCTGGCTAACATCAGGGGCAGGGCACACAACAGTCTGTTTGGCACGCCACTAAAAACAAAACCCTGACGGTTCACCCATGTCCTGCTGCTGGGTGTTAACGTGATCTCCTAATCATGCTTCAGCAGCAGAGAACCTGCAGACGGTCGTCACTTACCTGAGCTCACAGTCCAGCATTTAAGCTCAGTGAGTTCAGTAACACCTGGAGGCTGCAGCAGCCTCTGTAAGCAGGTAGAAATATTTCTTTACTCCAGGTTAATGGATGAGCCTTCTTTGCTGTGCTGCTCCCCCAGCACACCACAGCATAGAAAAGTACTCCAGCAACCACTGACTGGTAAAACATCCTCAGGAGCTTCCTGCAGATGTTAAAAGACCTCAGCCTCCTAAAATCACTGAAAGTCCATCTTATTTTACATTTTGAACCCTCGATTAAGTTTAAGAGCGTGCAGTTTGTTTGTGCCCATTTTTATTTAAAATCACATAATTACATATGTACCCACTGGTGTCAAGACAACCATCTCACCCTCAACGTCGCAAAGACAAAGGAGTTGATAGTGGACTTCCGGAGGTGCAGGGAAGTACACACCCCCATCACCATCAACGGCGCTGCTGTGGAGAGAGTGAGCAGCTTCCGCTTCCTTGGTGTACATCTGGCTGAGGATCTCACATGGTCAGGACACTTAAACAAAACAGTGAAGAAGGCGCAGCAGCGCCTCTTCTTTCTCAGGAGACTGAAAAGATTCGGCATGAGCCCCCGCATCCTCAGGACCTTCTACCGCTGTGCCATTGAGAGCATCCTCACTGGATGCATGACCACCTGGTATGGCAACAGCACCGCTTACAACCGCAAAGCTCTCCAGAGAGTAGTGCGGTGTGCTGAACGGATAATTGGAGGTGAGCTTCCTCCTCCAAGACATCTACAGGAAGCGGTGCCTGAGGAAAGCGGGAGGATCATCAAGGACTCCAGTCACCCCAGCCATAAACTGTTCAGACTACTTCCATCAGGAAGGAGGTTCTGCAGCATCCGGTCCCGAACCAGCAGACTGAGAGACAGCTTTTTCCACCAGGCCATCAGACTGCTGAACACGTTATAGACACCTCACCTTCACTACTGGAACTTCAACATTATGCACTCCACACTGTACATTAATACCACTGTTTTGCACATACCAACCTCTGTATATTTTATATATCTTATTTTATTGTTTACTTTATTTCATTTGTAAAACATGTATATACACACTATATACACACTCACACACACACACGTAGAAAAACATATTTAGTACACACGTTCAGTAATGTATATACCTTTATATATTGTACATATATTTATTACTTTTTAGATTAGCCATTTTTATATTTTGCTTGTTTTACGTTATTGTATTTTTGCACAACTCTGTTGCTTGTGAAGCTCGCACACAAGAATTTCACTCACATGTACTGTACCAGTGTACCTGCACATGTGACGTGACAATAAAAGTGATTTGATTTGATTTGATTTGATTTGATTTGATTTGACCCACTGCACGGGTAATAATGAACCACCGGCGAGGGCCACCAGAGGGCGCTGTTGATCTGCCCAGAGAGGACTGACGGTCTGACTGTGGCTTCTTTGGCAGACAGGATGCAAACTCAGGAAAGGAGGGGAAAGAAGACAAGCCAGGACTGGCAGGTCAGAGAGGGCGGAGCTAAAGAGAGAGAGAGAGAGAAACCTGTTTGAGTGATCTGGGCTCGGCCCTCCAAGATCAGAAGAGAAAAAAGTGAAGTAGGATGGTTGGATCTGCCTTTTACTGCAGGTAAAACACAACAAACCCTCTATTTATCTCTGTGTGTGTGTGTGTGTGTGTGTGTGTGTGTGTGTGTGTGTGTGTGTGTGTGTAACTAGTTGTAGTTGAAGACATTTGCTTTGTTACATTTTTGTGTGTTGTTGTTGTGTTTGTCTAGATAAAAGTGTTTCCAGTGGACTTGTAAACCGTATGTCACGGGGACCTGGTCCCACACCTGCATTATGGGGACTATGAGTCTGTTTTTAGATTCAGTGCATGTGTGTGTTTGTGTGTGTGCGAGTGTGAGACTGTGTTAGTTGCTGGTTTGTGTGACCGGGTGTGACACAGTGTCCTGATTTCAGACTGAGCGGGCTTTTTTCGCTCTTAATTAAAAATCTATAGAAATGACAGAATCACAGTGAGAGTGTGTCTGAAAACCCGCCGGGCATAAGAACAGGTTTTACTGTAACTGCAAACTCTGCTGTTGTTGGTGGTGGTTACACTTAGAAATGGGACGGTCCAAAAGTTGTCGTTCGACGCACACTTCAAACCTGGAGGTAAACATTCACAGGCCTCGGAAATATTCACGTTTGACTGTTTTATCGCCACAAATCACAAGCGAGAGCTACAGACAGAAAGAGTCAAAGGAAGAGCTCGGTACAGGAAAGAAGGGCCTTCATCACAGCCTTTTATTCTGAAAGCAACCTGCTAAACACATTTGACAAAGTTGTGGTCAAAGTCCTCAACAGGCTGTAAACATGCAGAAGGTTCACCTGGGCTTGGATACGTGCTCTTGTATTCCTCACACAGACAGAAACACAGCGCATGTTTTATGTCTAAATCTTATTAGACGTGTTTTGTGTTATTACACAGGGACACATCTTACATGAAACATACAGAACCACATGTAACAGTGTTCTGTATGTTTAATAATGCAAAAATATTGAAATCACACATGTTCATCGTGTGTTTATGTGCGACGTGGAGAACAACTTGAATAAGTGAAAAAAGAATTCGCTTCCACTAAAGTTTTTAGAGGCGAGTCACATGACTCCACGTCGCAGGCTGGAGTTCATCATCAAGTAAAAACTCTGCACGTTATAATTCTGTATGCTAACAAAGTGGGAACGTATCTCATTTTTATAAAGTTTATTACATTTAGATGTTTCAGAAAACAACAGACGCTGAACATCTGCATGAACAGATAAGAGCTCAATAATAAGAATAAACCTGCCGCTGTAGTATGTGTTTATAATAATGTTATAACAAGTGATAAATGTGTTTAGTTTGTGTTTGGACACAGGGCTGTGTGCTGTATTCTCCACAAACTCCATAAACCGGGCTGAACCTGAACCCTGACCCTGACTCACAGTGTTTTAGTGTGTGGGGACTCTTTGTTTTCACGGGGCTCAGGATCACTGAGCCATCCTTCCATCAGGTTACAGAGGAAGTTTGGAAGGTTTGAAACAGCGTGCGAGGAGTGAGCGGGCAGGTGCTAGCCAATCAGAGCCGTGTGTTTGTGCTTAGAGTGTGTGATGCTTGTGTGTGTGCATTCCTGTCAGCGTTGGTTTGGTTCCAGTCTCGTCTGGGCGGAGCCAGCAGACAGATTTATGATCTGGACTTGTTTATTTCTGTGTGCTGTGACCACACCCGCTCTCACACAGGGTAAAGGTTGAACAGTCTTTAGATTAAGCGAGCTGGGAAAGGCTGCTGGGTGTATGATGTCACTTGAGGTGTGGCTGACGAGGCCCTTGCAGATTCTCCTTTAAATGTTTTATCTTTTCTGATTGGTGGACAGGGTGTGTCCCGCCACAAACCCTCCAGTTTATTTTTTCACATGCTTCGCTCCTGTGGTCACACAGAGCAGTGTGTGTGTGTGTGTGTGTGTGTGTGTGTGTGTGTGTCACATATCAGCCTGCTGGTGCGGCAGAGACACAATCACAGTGAGCGAGGAGGGGGAGGGGCAGCAGCATTCCAACATACCAGCGTCTCTGAAACTCACCTGTCCCAGGTGTGTTTAAATAGAGAACAATGGATTTCAAAAATAAAACTTTATTTGTCTTTGCAGCGGCAACAAACAAACAGCAGGAGAAAAACACAACAATAATAATTATTAAAAATGATTGAAGTAATAAATAAATGAACAAAATCACAGTAAGATTCTTAATGCCATGTTTATGAACGAGTGAATTCCTTCATGGTTTTTGTACAGCAAAAAAAACCTCCAGTAACTGAAAACCAGAAAGGCGAACTAATGATCCATGAGAAATAATAATCAGTGATGTCTGTGAAGGTTCTCAGTCATCCAGGTCATCGTAGTCAAAGGAGTGTGCAAAGAAAAGCGTCTGGACTTAATCAGTGATCATGATTTTCATCTACGGCCTAGAAATCAACATGGTCCACTGAAATCAGCATGATACCAGTCAACTGCTCCACTGCTGTACAAAGCTACGTTCATTATGGAAATATTCCACACATAGCCCGCAAATAAATGTGCAGGCGACGTCATACCAGGCTCTATTATTTACATCTTAACACATGAAACTCCTGCAGTGACCTCACAGTATGGCAACGCATGCACCTAAACATGGTAACTCCTGACATGGAACACAGTTTAAAATAATAGAAAAACAGGAGGGTAAGGGTGGGGTAACAGGAGGGCAAAGAGTGGGGTAACAGGAGGGTAAAGAGTGGGGTAACAGGAGGGTAAGGGTGGGGTAACAGGAGGGTAAGGGTGGGGTAACAGGAGGGCAAAGAGTGGGGTAACAGGAGGGCAAAGAGTGGGGTAACAGGAGGGTAAAGAGTGGGGTAACAGGAGGGTAAAGAGTGGGGTAACAGGAGGGTAAGGGTGGGGTAACAGGAGGGTAAAGAGTGGGGTAACAGGAGGGTAAAGAGTGGGGTAACAGGAGGGTAGGGGTGGGGTAACAGGAGGGTAAGGGTGGGGTAACAGGAGGGTAAAGAGTGGGGTAACAGGAGGGTAAGGGGGGGTAACAGGAGGGTAAAGAGGGGTAACAGGAGGGTAAGGGTGGGGTAACAGGAGGGTAAAGAGTGGGGTAACAGGAGGGTAAGGTGGGGTAACAGGAGGGTAAAGAGTGGGGTAACAGGAGGGTAAGGGTGGGGTAACAGGAGGGCAAAGAGTGGGGTATCAGGAGTGTAAAGAGTGGGGTAAGAGCAGGGTAAGGGTGGGGTAGCAGGAGGGTAAAGAGTAGGGTAACAGGAGGGTAAAGAGTGGGGTAACAGGAGGGTAAAGAGTGGGGTAACAGGAGGAGGGTAAAGAGTGGGGTAACAGGAGGGTAAGGGTGGGGTAACAGGGGTAACAGGAGGGTAAAGAGTGGGGTAGCAGGAGGGTAAAGAGTGGGGTAACAGGAGGGTAAAGGGTGGGGTAGCAGGAGGGTAAAGAGTGGGGTAACAGGAGTGTAAAGAGTGGGGTAATAGGAGGGTAAAGAGTGGGGTAACAGGAGGGTAAGGGTGGGGTAACAGGAGGGTAAAGAGTGGGGTAGCAGGAGGGTAAAGAGTGGGGTAACAGGAGGGTAAAGGGTGGGGTAGCAGGAGGGTAAAGAGTGGGGTAACAGGAGGGTAAGAGTGGGGTAGCAGGAGGGCAAAGGTTGGTGTAACAGGAGGATAAAGAGTGTGGTAGTAGGAGGGTAACAGGAGCCCAGAGTTCACAGGTTTGAGGCCGGTCGTTTCCAGGTCCATTGGTGACAGAGCAGCTGATTGGATGTTTGCTGAAAGCTCTGGGCCAGATGACATCATCAGATTTTAAATATTGATCTGTGATTGGTGATTAGTGATCAGTAGCAGTTGAAATGTTTGGCTGTCCTGCTGCTCTGTGAGCCCACACACACTGTTGTTTCTTCACAAAGACAGGAAACACACCACTGTGTGATGTCACTAAGCGGTGGGGTCTACGCCGCTGTGTGGGCGGGGCTTGCAGCAGACAGGAAGTGCAGGCGCTTCCTTGTGTAAACAGAGCTGCCCTGAGATCAGCCTCCTGCTATTGTTCTAATCGAATGCCTGGCTCAGAGGCTGCTGGGAGGGAAATAGCCCCGTACTGCAGACAGGGTGGCTGTAGCTCAGGAGATCCCTCACTCTCCCTCTGAGTGGCTGAACGAGGCATGTTACATCTCGGACAGACGTCCAGGTCAACATAACCTCTGCTGCATCGCAGTTCACCTGCTTCTCTCTGTCCAATCAAATCAAAACACAGACTCAGGTGCTGCTCGAGTGCAGAGACCGTTCAAGAAACAGGCAGAGAGCACGTGAACTGCCAAACTTCAAACCAGGGCAGTGAATGCAGCGCGTGCTCCTCAGCTCCGCCTCAGACTTCAGGACGGACAAAACCACATGCTGTACGGCCAAGTATTCACAGCTCTGTCTGCGTGTGGCGACGTTCGATGCTGAGGATGCAGGTCCAGGTTCATCGTTTCAGTCACAATCACCTCAAACGAGGCTTTGCATGTGCTTCACACCTGAGTTTTGTTCCTCCTGTTGGTGCAGTACATTCTAGTTACAGCTACCACCCCCACCCCCAAGGTTGAAAAATGAGCACTGACCAAACCCTGCAGTCCCTCTACTGTCCACCAGAGGCTTCGGCATACGATAGTGTGGACGCAGAGTGTTTTCAGACGAAAACGCTGTTTTCAAATCTATCCGGGCTAGTGTGGATGTAGCCTTAATCTAAAGCTGACTAAAATCTGAAGTGTTTTCAGCAATGAGAGCGTTTTTTTGTCCTGGACATCAGATGTGAAATGTGTCAACGTTTTGTTGTCTGTTCATGAGAAGCAGGGAGCTCCTGGCTACAGATCAAAGCTAAGCTGACTGTACAAGGAGATTACTTCTGATTGGATCACTTCCACACCGTCCCGCCTTTCTACAAAACCTAATTAGTTCTGATTGGATCTTGTCTCTCCAGAATATTTTCGTTTCGTTTTAACTGATGAAGTGTCGATACATTTGATCACTGTTTTTGTCCTTGTTCGTTAGGTTTTTATGTAGTTTACGCAGATATGAGGAAAAATAAATGTTGAATGTTCAGTGAAGGTTTCACACAAAGGACTGACAAACTGAAAGCAGACGGGCTTCAGCCTGGAGTCTGCTTCCTCAGACTCTCTGTGTGAAACACAGCTAACCTATTTTAGTCACTGATTTGTTCAAACTGTTTGTCTTTGGTTAATGAAACACAGCAGCGTTAACTCCGTCACTGCGCTGGAAGATAAATGTGATGTTTGTTAAGTGGACTGAAGCGTTTTTGCTTCGGGGCTGTGGGAGGAGCTCAGATCTCACTGTGACTTGTTCTGACATGAAAGCAGAGGAGCTGATAACTGTCATTCCTCTGCTTTCAGTCCATGTAGACGGTCTGTCCTTTCCTCAGTGTTAGAGACTTTCATTCATTCAGACACGTTTGTTCTACAGCTGTTAGAAAAGTGAGTGAGGAGAAACTAGAATCTTATAGACATGGAGGAAAGACAGATAGCCTTGGCCAAGGTATGAACCCCAAGTTGCTCTCAGATGCATTTTTTTCAGAGTGTGAATGTTGGATGAAAAGCATGAAATGTGTAAGTGTAAAAAGACTGTGAGCAGCGGCCATGTTCTCGCTGTGCCTGCAGTGAAAAGGCAGGTCTGTTGGGTTAGCTTATGCTTCTATGTTGATTTAATGCGGTGCAGCCCAAAACTGTGGTTTGTAGATGCGCTACAGTTGGCCCAGCTCTCACAGCTCATCAGACAGAAACACCCACAGACGGGTTATACAGGTGTTTCCACGAGCTCGCCAGCATCTACCTGATGTTATCATCAGACAGACACGAAGGCTTTGAGTGAACAGAAACACCAACTGAGTCAGCACACCTCCGTGGTTTCTGCACCTCTCTCATCCATTAACACGTTTAACAGGAATTAATTATGATCACCAGTTAACCCAACATGACTGCATCTCTGTCTCTGGACTGCAGCAGCAAAGACAACTTACTGCTGTTTTTATGAGTGTGTTTTTCTCTCAACTGGCACAAAGGAGCCGAATCTTTGGATGAAAGTAATCAACACATGAAAGAACCAAGGGCAACAGGCGACTCATGACAGATGTACAGAAATGTGTTTTTACATGTGTTTGTTTGTTTGTTGGCTGGTTGGTTCATCTGCAATGTTATTTTCTTTGAGTGTTTGCTTGTGTGTTTGTGTGTGTTTTTTTGTTTGTAGGTTTTTGTTGTTTGCTTGCTTGTTTGTTTCGTTGTTTGCTTGTTTGTGTGTGTTTGTTGGTTGGTTCATCTGCATTGTTTGTTTGTTTGTTTGTTGGTTGGTTGGTTGGTTGGTTCATCTGCATTGTTGTTATTTCATTTGTTTGTTTGCTTGTATGTTTGTGTGTGTTTTTTTGTTTGTTTGTTTGGAGGTTTTGTTGTTTGCTCCCTTGTTTGTTTCATTGTTTGTTTTGTTTGTGTGTGTTTGTTTGTTGGTTGGTTCGTCTGCATTGTTTGCAGAGGTGGGTAGTAACGAGCTACATTTACTCCGTTACATTTACTTGAGTAAGTTTTTGAAAAAAATGTACTTTTTAAGTACCTTTTTTGCACAATACTTTTTACTTTTACTTGAGTACATTTATGAAGAAGAAACGGTACTTTTACTCCGCTACATTTGCAAAATTCGACTCGTTACTTTAAAAAAAATAATTAGTTTAACACATTAGATAACATGCCGTCAGTGGAGTTTCCGGTAACTTTTTTACCAATGAGACGTGGCCATACAGTCACATGACCAGTTTGAAACCGTGGCGGGCGGAGCGGCCCAAGCGTTTCAAAGTAGCGGACACACAGAAAGAAGAAATGTGATGGCAGAGTCTACGCTAGAGCTGAAGAGGACGAACATCTTTGGCCTCACATACAAAGAATGTTTCGCTTAAAAGCAGCACAAAAGAACAGCTATGTCTGCAGTGTCGGTGTCTTCAGTCAGAGCCAAAACAAACCAGCGTGAAACAACTCAACTCGTTTAACCTGAGGAAACGGTAAGTTTTCTCTAAATATCTTTTTAGCTGTGGTTAGCTGGATGTCAGTCTTATGTTACAGCAGCTGTGTCGAGCTCGAGCTACGAGTCATATTTCCGGCCCTACGTTGTAGTGAGATAAGTTTGTGGGTGTTTTGTGCAGCTTCGGCTGTCTTTTTAACTGCTCGCTGGTTAGCTAGCGTGAGCTATAAGCTAACAGCTAGCCTGGTTAATGACGCTAGAGTTCCACGCACATGCAAACAGCTCGTCTCTACTGCTTTAACTGTTAAAACAGAAGGCAATACTGCGGCTGACAGGGTTTATTATGTGAAACAGCAGCTTGTTTAGTTCAAACAGTCCACATTAAGCTGGGCAAACACTGTGCGAGTTTTTTCAGTCACGTTATTCCGCTCCTGCTCAAACTGTACAATTAAATCGCAGAGGTTAGAAGTTCATAGGTCACGATGCAGGGTCTCACACTATACGGCCTGATGCTCTGATGCGACCTGAGTGCTCAAACTGTGCGTCCGTAACATGAAGCTTATCATACAAAATCTGTCCTCGCTCTCCCTCTCTGTCTTTCACTCACTCAGACACACATCAACTCTGCTAAATTACTAATGAAAAACATTGACCAAGCAGCTGTGATTGAGCAGCAATGTCCATTCAACTCTTGGTTGTTGTAGTCGTGGATTTCAAACTGGTTTGATTATCATGCGACAATACGATTGATGATTGGGAGCTGGTCGTGAGGTGTTAGCTGCTTTTTGTTACCCCCATGTATACTACACGATGCACACATGATTAAGGCAAAACACGGCCGATCCCAAAACTGTTGCGCGACTGAAAAATCGTCTCAAAATGGGCCAAAAATCGCACAGTGTATGGGCAGCTTTTGGAGGCTAGCTCCAAACAAACATCTGCAGCTTGGCAGTGTATACAGCACTATGATGACCAGACCGAATTCTTTTGAAAACCTTACGTCTTTCCACAGGTCTCCACTTCATCAGACATCACCTAGACACAGAGCTGGATGAGGCCAGCACAAACAGCAGCCTAACCGACGAAGATGATGGATCCATGGGGTCAGGAAAGCCAGAAGCAGAGGAACTGGAGAGGTACCTTTCACTGTCCAATGTCCATTCACTGGAGGTGTGGATCTATTGCATGGCTTTCCTCAGATCAAGAAGCTGTCGATCAAAGTCAATACAGCTCTTCCTGCATCTGCAGCCTGTGAGAGACTTTTTAGTCATGCAGGACTCCTGTTCACTGCCAAACGGTCACAGCTTCACAGCAAGAACCTTGAGAGCAAACTGCTGTCTGATTTGATGTTACAATTAAAAATGTTTGTGTTTTTATCTGAAGAGTTTATAAATATCTGGTTTCCACTGTATATTTGATGAATGTCAGCACAAAGAGGGAGAGAGAGGAACAAGAGCAGGTGAGACACACATGTTAGTCAAATGGTTGTTTACCAAAAGTATCACCGTATCATAGGTACTCATGTATCTCGTACCTAGTGTTTCTTTTAGGTTTGTTATTTTCAAATTCTATATTTATTAAGTTATGCAGGCTTGTTTGCACAACAAGGCTAAATAATTATATAAACTTTTCTGAATCTAAATAGTGGACTTTGGTAGAATTAAAAATAAGTGTAGTGCAGGTCTATGATGGTTTTAGTGCTACTATCATCTAGTTCTGGTTCTAGTTCTGTCTTGGTTAAATCCTAAGTAGTCCTGATTTTGAACTGTTGTAGTCCTGTTTTAATTCCAGATCAGTTCTGGGTCTGGTTGAATTGGGGTTTAGTCCCTGTGTCTTGATACAGCCCCGACTTTGTTCTGCCTTGCTGCTTAATTTAAAAACTAGTTTAAGGTGTCCTGCATATGTGATATATATTTTTCCCTATATGAAGTCATTCTTTTTGAACAAAACTGAAAACAGAGGCAATTAATCTTTCAGCTGAAGCTGAACCACCATTTCACTGAAGAAACAATTTATGGTAAAGTGAGCCATACACATACGAACATCCACATAGTGGAAATTTGTATTTGTCTTTTATAATTAGTTTTACTCTGATTTCAGTGTTTATTTGTGAGTGTAGTTTTTACATTTTTACATATTACATTGTGTTAATCCACTGTCTATACTTCAGGGTATTTTAGTATACAGAATAAGTTTTGTTAGAATGTCTATTCTTATGGAATTTTAGCACAGATGTGGTTTTTTTTGTTTTTTTTATTCCTGCTGCCTGCCTTGGGAATAAACTTTTCCTGATTATACCTGTTGCATCTCTGTGTCATTTGTTTCTGATTTACTTAATCCCTCCTTGTATTTAAAAGAACCAGCCCTAGTATGACATTCTGGCGCATCAGCTGCAGTCTGTTATGTTGAAGTTGCCTCGTTCTAATGTTTTCTCTGAGGCTGCTGTAAATGTGAATATATTTACTGTGGGTTTTGCTTGAAAAAGCTTTACGTTGTGAAAAACTGAAATCTTGAAATTAGAATTGTTGTGCCTTATTTTGTGGATCTTTTTACATATATTCCTTTTGAAAATACTAAAATTTGTATATTTATTTATTTTTGATTGTCTGATAGCATTTATTTATAAAATAAATCGGACATTTCAAACAGTTACTCACTAGATACTCTTACTTGAGTAGCCTTTTCACCAAGTACTTCTTTACTCTTACTCGAGTAACTTTTTTGACGACTACTTTTTACTTTTACTTGAGTAATAATATTTTAAAGTAATGATACTCTTACTTGAGTACAATTTTTGGATACTCGACCCACCTCTGAGTTGTTTGTTTGCTTGCTTGCTTGTTTGTTTGTTTGTTTGTTTGTTTGTTGGCTGGTTGATCTGCATTGTTGTTATTTTATTTGTTTGTGTGTGTGTGGTGTGTGTGTGTGTGTGTGTGTTTGTGTTTGTTTGTTTGCTTGTTTGTTTGTTTGTTGTTGGTTGGCTGGTTGATCTGCATTGTTGTTATTTTATTTGTTTATTTGTTTGTGTGTTTCTTTGTTGGTTGGTTTGTTCATCTGCATTGTTGTTATTTTACTTGTTTGTTTGCTTGTATGTTTGTGTTTGTTTCTTTGTTGGTTTCTTTGTTGGTTGGTTGGTTCATCTGCATTGTTGTTATTTTACTTGTTTGTTTGCTTGCTTGTGTGTTTGTTTCTTTGTTTCTTTGTTTGTTTCTTTGTTGGTTGGTTGGTTGGTTCATCTGCATTGTTGTTATTTTATTTGTTTGCTTGTTTGTTTGTTTGTTTGTTTGTTCGGTTGGTTGGTTCCTAGGCATTGTTTTTATTTTGTATGTTTGTTTATTTTTTCCTTTAGGAAGGGGGTGTAGGATCAGGAGTGACCTTTGACCAGTCACCTTCAGATTAGATCTACCTGAGGGGGCGGGGCCTGAAAAGCCCAGGGTTGTCAAAATGGCAGCAACGTCCTCCTTGCAGAGCAAAGGTGAGTCATCCGACTGTTGCAGGTGAATTCCAGCTTATTTAGACTGTGATTGGATGAAATCACCACATTCACACCTGATGAAGCTGTAGGGGAGCGTTCGATGGCGCTGCTCTGGTGCGTCTGCATGTTTACAGTCACAGCACATAAGCACATGTGCTTCACATTATTGCCATCTCCCTGCTCGTGACCAGCTCGTCTGCCTCTTTTAAAACTACATATAGCGTCAGGAGGAAGTGAACCAGACTTCATTTTGACCTCAAAAACTGAACACAGCAGCTTTGAGAAGGTTGGGTTAAAATCTGTGAAACTTTTCTGTTCCTCTGTCTGATCCTTTCTTTCAGGTCTGGGTCTGGTTCTGGTGGAATTTGGGTATGAGTACGAGGGTCGGGATGGGGTGCTGGTCACAATCAAACCCAATGAGCGCTATATCCTTCTGGCGAAGACCAACAACCACTGGTGGCAGGTCCAGGAGGATCGCAGCTCCAAGCCCTTCTACATCCCGGCCAAGTACGTCAAAGAGCTGCCGCTGGAGTTACCCTCTCCTCTGGACTTTGCTGATCCTCCCAGTTCTGAACCGGTGCTGCCTGTCATGGCTCCAATCCCTGTGGCGGTGCCTGTCCCCATCCCAAAGCCTCTGGAAGAGTCCAGAACCAAACCAAGTGATGACATGACCATCAGACTCACACCCGATGCGGTCAAAAGGCACCACAAAAATGAAAATCGGATGTCTACATTTGGCGTCCCGCTGGAGTTCCAAGATGTGGCACCTCGGCTACCTGGGGCCCCTGCTGGTCCTGCAGAGCCCGGGTCAACAGCAAACAGCAGAACTGCAAACTCTACCGATGGCAAGAAGCAGCCCCACCCGTCAGGCTACGTGGAGGACGTCAGGGACGTTGGGAAACCTCGCGTTCCCAGCTTCAGTCCGGCAGACCCCCTCTCAGTGCCCCGGCCCCACGTCCAACCCATCCGAGTCGAGACGCCGGTGATCCCACCCCACAGCAACCTCCACAACATGTCCTCCTCTCCAGCAGGACGTCCGGACGGCCACAAATCTCCAATAGAGCCAGATGAGGAGGAGCTGGCAGAGGAAGAAGCAAGCGTGGAGGAGAACGGTGAGGAGGAGCGGGACTCAGTTAAGGGCGAGGATTCACACCACATCTACGAGTCCATCCAGGACCTGAACCTGGACCTGGAGGCTCTGGTCGGAGGGAGAGCGAGCCCTGCAGCACAGGCCGAGCCTGCAACACCTGAGGCTGCACCTGCCCCACCTCCCACACAGGTACGTCACCAGACTATGAAAATGACCCTTTGATAAAGTCTCTGATTGTTCTGCATGACTTTGATGTAATCAAATATCTTTTTACAACACCTGGACTTTATTTTTATTGAAATGTTTGGTAGAATGGCACAAAGGTAAAAATAAGTGTTCACGAACGGTTAAAGAACAACATGTTACAGAGTCCTCCAAAATAAAAGTCCTGTGCAGCGTGTCATTTCCTGCAGTGTCCACACAGGAAACAACTTTTGGAGGAAAAGAAAATCCCAGCTCCTCTTTTAATTCTCAGCATACCAGAAACAAACTGCTGACCTTTGACCTCCAGACCCACTGAAACTAAAGAAAACTTAGTTTAAAGATTTAATTTAAAACAATTTTTTTGCACTGTTTACTGTTTTTGTTAGTTGTGATCTTAATGTTTCTTTCTTTTGGTTTAAAATTTAATTATTTACTGTTTTTTTTTTTTAAATATTTGTTTAGTTTAACTTTGTATTATTTGTATAAAATAATTTCATTGAACTCAAGAAGAAGATGGATGGATGGATGAACTCAAGTTGCTTAAAATCTACAGAGAGCAGACATTTGTGCAGGCAGGGTTACTGAGGGGAGCTTTTCCACAGTTCAGGGTCTGGTGATGTCACAGCAGGATGTAATGAGGTCAGGAGGATGTAGTGATGTCACAGCTGGCAGGATGTGTTCAGGGTCGGACAGGAAACTGCGAGACGATGACGCTGCAGCGACACCTGCTGGTGAAAACAGACTTCTCCTCACACACACTGTGAGGAGTCTTCAGTCAAGGTTAAATCATGCTGCATTACAGCAGACAGAGCACCTCCTACCCAGTTCAGCTGCTTTAATCATCCGTCCATGCGTTTTCTTTTGGTTATCCAGTTCAGTGATGGGGGGATGGAGCCTCTCCCAGCTGTCACAGGGTGAGAGGTACACCTGGACAGGTCTCCAGTCTAACACACAGACGCTGACTGCACGTGTTTGGAGGAAGCTGGATACTGGAGTTGAACCCAGGACCTTGGTGCTGTGAGGCGACAGCGCTGACCGCTGCAGCATCGTTCAGTTGCTTTACTTAGTAAAAGTCTGTTTGCTCGCTCCGGCTGTGAGCTCCTCGCTGATGTGTAATTACAACAGTGAGTGCGTGATGAAGTGGGTTTGTCTACTCTTCAGTCATGGAGCAGGTAGACCGGCTCCTCGCATTGCTTTCCGATGTCAGCAGGTAACGATGAAGATCAAGTGTGGGCGTCGCCTTTAAAGTGAAAGTTTTGAGTTTTCAGAATTTGAACTTTTTTCTTGTCAGAAATTTGCTGCTTGGGTTCTAAGATGAGCTGGCAGCTCTGAGTTTGTCTTGCTGCAGATTTGTCTACCTCATATCCACAGATCGCTCTGAAACATGACCAGCACCTCCCTGACATGAGCCTCGGATAGATTTGAAAACGGCATTTTCGTCTGAAAACACTCCGCGTCCACACTATCATTTTCAAAGAGTTGTGCGTCCACATTGCAACGGCTGAAAATGCTTACGTTTCAGTTGCAAAAGTGGGTGAGAATTAAAGAATCTGAAGAAAAGCTATCTGCAGCATGTACAGACTGATATTAATCTTTAATAGGGCTGTCAAACAAAACAACTGCTGTATAACGCCCTCCGCTATCTTGGTTTAATTAGTCACATGACTGCATCATATGACTAAAATGTGTCACCGTTTTCGAAAAGTCTCCGGGTTCGCTGTCTACACTGCGAAAACGGCGTTTTCAAAAGTATCCGCTTTGGAGAGCGTTTTCAGCACGCTGCGTTTTCCTTGACCCAAAATGCCATCTCAGTGTGGATGGAGACGAAAACGTATTAGTGTGGACGTAGCCTCAGTAAAGGTAAAGTAAAGGTGGCAGCAGGCCATAAATCAGTTGTTGGTGCGTGGAGATGGAGCGGTTTCAGCCAGTGTTTCTGACCTTCAGCTCCTGTCAGAGCTCAAAGGTTTTCAGAGTCTTCGGTCTGACGAGTCTCAGTGAAACTCAGCGTCCACATGATCAGCTCGGGTCTTCCTTATCTGACTGGTGGAGCATCAAGACTGCAGCTCTGCTGTTTTTTGGGTGACCTCTGACCTTTAGCAGTTGATGTCTTGCTTTAATGTTGTTCAGCAGGTGGTTTGTTTACCTCGTGTTAGCAGAGGGTGGAACAGATTGAGTCATCTTGTGTTTGAAGCTGTTTCCTCCTCTGAGGCTGTCCTGAAGCCAGGTGTGTCCCAGGTGAGGTGACCGGCTGAGCCAGGTGCGAGCGTGCTGCTGTGTTTGCAGTAAATGAGCTGCAGCTGGATGTTTTTCTGTGACGCTGCACCTTTATGACTTTACCGGCTCCTGTGGTCATCAGTCAGCTTCCTGTCAGTCGCAGAAATAAAAGCTCTGCATCCTGGTTAAAGGGCAGTCATAAAGTCAGCCTCTCCTGATTGGCTACTTTTAGTGTGTGTGTGTGTGTGTGTGTGTGTGTGTGTGTGTGTGTGTGTGTGTGTGTGTGTGTGTGTGTGTGTGTGTGTGTGTGTGTGTGTGTGTGTGTGTGTGTGTGTGTGTGTGTGTGTGTGTGTGGACAGCACAGTCCCCTCCGTAGTGTTGAAGGTGGTCACGTCACAGACTGTATATAAAAGATGGGCGTAGCCTCTGGACCTGCTCCTCTGAACGTCAAAAGTTCATGTTGATGTTGATTCATGGTTTTCTTCAGTTTTTGATCGACTGCAGAATATTTATAGTTATCTGTTATAAAAAGCCAGGACAGGAAAACCTGCTTCATGTGTTTCTGTTTTAGTTACTTTGACACACCTGCTGTGACGCTCACACCTCTGATGAAGTCTCACAGCTTTGTTTTCATGCCAAGTTGACAATCGAATCGGGACCTTGTGAGTCAGAAGTGACCCCGGCGCTAGTGCAGGCGTCTGTCATCAGCTCACAGAGACAACAGCAGGTTTTCACCTCACTAACTTCTCTTTGTTTATCTCCATCCTGCTGTCGAGCAGCAGGTGGCAGCATCGGATTGTGTTGCTTCAGATTTTTCCTCAAATTCACCAAAAAGTCAAATGTAAAGAATAAAGGTGTTACAGGTGTTAGTTCGAGCTGTGACTGTGAGCAGAGGTGTGCTGCTTACAGCTGCTGCTGGACTGCAACACTGAGTTGCATGTTTCCTGCAGTCTGAGACAGCTGGAGGCTGCTTCCTGCATGCAGCGAACGCCCATTTGCAGCTCCCTGTGGACCTGCAGTGTGGACCTCCCAGGACAAGCGGGGAGTCCAAGCAGAGGCTCCAGCTATTCGAGTCCCGGAGAACTTTTTTTAATGCTGGTTTGGACGTTTGAGCTCACAGCAGCATCCTGAACAGGATTGTGTTTGCTGAATCCTTTTAAAAGACTTGGCCTTTGGATTTATTGAAGCTTTAGAAAAACTCCAAGACTTATTTATGAAGTCTGATAAGAGTCCAGGGACTTGAGGGAAATGTCCATGAGAAGATTCCAGGAAACTTGAGGAAGTTTGATGAATTCCAGGTGATTCCAGGACTAAGAAAGAAAATTAGGTGGTCGTCAAAGTTGATCTTTGGAGTCATAAAATGTTTCATGAGGTCAATGAACAGTGATCTGGCTCAGCAGTGTTGACTCCAAAAACTATTCACACTGCCCGTTAGAGGGGGCGGAGCTACTGAATCAGAGGGGGTGGGGCTACAGCCTGTGCAGTCTAAACACAAACGGATTCTAAAAGACTTTCTGACTTGTTCCTGGTGAGGTTTGATGCAGGACACACTTTGGTGATACTGACACAAACACAGATGCATTATGGGTAAGTCCAGACATGCTGCATTAAACTTTGATGCTGGTTAGAGATGTTGTCACTGTTTCCCTGCGTGCAGCTGCAGGTTCAGAGCAGACGAGCGTGTCGCAGTAAAGCAGGAGAGCAGATTTGTTCAGGTTGATGTGACGCTGCAGTCGGTTAAACACTGATCCCTGTCTCTGTGTGTTTGTCTCACATGACCACTGCAGGGCTGCCCCAGTCACCAGTAGTGATGACTCTAAATGTGCAGGTTACTCCCGTGGAGTAATCCTGCTCCACCTGTGCCGTGCTGTGTACAAGCACAAGTTTGATGTACTTTGAGTATTTACACCAGGAAACCTTCTTCTTCTCATCACATCTCAAGCTCGTGCGTAAATATTCTTACAGCTGTAAAAATGGTTTTTGTATAACGAGTCAAATCAGTGCCAGGATGTAACTGTGAGTCTATGCATCAGTAATAATGAGTCAATGTTTAACATAGAAACCCAGCACACTGACTGGTCGGTCTGAGAAACATTAATGATGAGTAAAGTTTAGTTAATGATAACGAGAATGCCTGCTGAGCAGTGGAGCCTCGTACCCGGCAGCTGTAATGAAAGTGACCTGAAGTGTAATGTAACACTTTCTTTGTTTCCCTGTGGCCACACTCGCCTCCTCGGTGTGACAGGAAGCTGTCTGCTCCCTGCTCAGAGGAGGAAATCTTGGCAGAGGTGAATCACCTCCAACGTCTTTAGGGTGATGATGAGTTTTATCAGAACTTGGTGTATCTGTGGTGTTGTGGAGACGTGAAACGTCTTCATCACCGCGAGGACTCGTCTCCCTGAAGACTGAAAACATCCAGACGTGAGGCTTAGTGAAAGTCTGCAGGAAATGACTGCAAGTCGCTGTGTGTGTGTGTGTGTGTGTGTGTGTGTGTGTGTGTGTGTGTGTGTGTGTGTGTGTGTGTGTGTGTGTGTGTGTGTGTGTGTGTGTGTGTGTGTGTGTGTGTGTGTGTGTGTGTGTGTGTGTGTGTGTGTGTGTGTGTGTGTGTGTGTGTGTGTGTGTGTTTATAAACTCTGGGAGGAGCTCTTCCTGTACAGCAGCTGATGATTGTCGTAAATGAGGCTGACGCTCCAGCAGGTTCCTGTTTGTTTAGCGGGGACCTCGTCCTTGGTGGGTCGCCGTGCTCTGAGCGTCTCTGTGAGGACTCAGTCTGCAGCCCTGCTAACGCTCGCTCTTTGGACCCGTGGTCGTCTCTGCGCTCCTCTGACTTGCAGAGGTGTGGGAACCCCCTAAACTTTATTAAAAACAGATTTCTGCAATGATTCTTTTCACTCTGAGGAGAAAGGAAAGTTAGGCGGATGAAGCTGGATCTCCATCAGGATGATAACATCACCTCCATGCTGCCGTGTGGGTGATGGTTGGGGGTGGGCTTTAAATGGGCTCATATATGGCTGCGTTCTGTAGTTTTATGACTTGAGGCTCTGAGGCGTGCAGCACAGAGCGGTCTGTCGTCCAGAAGAAGAAGGACACGGCCGGTTGTCGGGTTATGTCACATGCAGGAGGTCTAAACACTGTGACGAATCCACGCCATGAACATGTCACAGCTTTGACTCAGAGTGTGTCGTTTTGTGTCTGACGGTGAAAAAATCCTCGCTCTCTCTCTCTCGCTCTGTAGAACCAAAGCTCTCCCGACCCTCTGTCGCCCATCTACGCCAACGTCCCGTCTCTGAAGAAATCGGCTCAGCCTCAGAGCTCTTCTGGCTCCTCCCTCTCCTCTCCACCTCCCACAGACCACCCCCCCTCAACATCAGACCACAGCCCATCATCTTCTACCTCCTTGGGCATGATCAGCCCCAACTGCCCGGTCAGCGCACAGGACAGATTGCAGGTAAGGTGACCTCTGACCTTTCCAGGTGTGTTTTAAGTTCATCTTTGTGTTCGGGTCACTTAAAAGCGGAGATGAAGCAGCAGCGCCAAAAGACTCTGAAACTGCATGAAATGAATGTGAATGTAGACGAGAGCTAAACTATCAGGACAGATGAAAGAAGCTGACGTGCAGCTGAGGAAAAAGAAGTGCGAGAACAGAGATGACCGGAGTGGGGTGCTGGTTTAGTTCACCAGGTGGATCACATGGTTAACCCATACAGTTACGGGTTCAAATCTGTGTTTAGAAAAATGCAGGAATTCCTTCTAAAAGGAGAAAAATGTGTTTAAAACATTGAGAAGAGCATTTGCATTATATATGGTTCATTTTTACAGGTTTCCTGTTTTATTGTGAAGAGTTTTGTAAGAGGAAGTGAACGTGGTTGTGATCGGTAGCGTGCTCTGACAGAAGTTTGTGCCCGTGTTCATGGATGGACCATCTGCTTGACGGTCTACGTGCACATTTTGCAGCTGTCTGTGACATTTCTGCCCCACATCCACGAGCAGCTGCTCACTTTTGTTTCAGACGCCCGCTGATCGCTCTGCACACGCGACTGTTTCTGTACAGACAACATGCCTCAGCTGGATCATGAGCCTGGCATCACATAGTAACGTTTACATTCTGTGCAGTTTCCAACATCTTGTGATAAAACTGAAAGTTCTCCGAGCTAAATGGCTTTTCAGGAGCCACACAAACAACACAAACTGAACGCTACACGTAAAGTCTTACTGAACACGTGGACACATCTGCAGTAGGCGTTTGGACACTTGTAGATGGAAAAGTTATTTCAATCCAGGCACATACTGAGAGTTGCCCATCCTCAGCCTTACTCTCTCCTTCCAACACTTTGCTCGTGTCCTGCATGAGACGTCCTTTCAGGTGACACTGGTAGTCCAGCAGCTGCAGGACACCACATCCATAAGTGACACTGCCAGGTGTGGTGGAGGAGGCGGGGGAGCGGGACGGGCAGCTGAAGCTGCAGGAACAACATCTGGTTCTTTTCTTAACAGTGCGTCAGCTAAAGTCATGAAGCAGGATTACAAAAAGAAAAGAAAGTAATTACAGTTACTGAGTTAAAGCTGCCATTGGGCAGCAACCCTGGAGTTACTAAAACACTGGATTCAAAGCAGTTTGACAGCACAGGAAGTGACTGAAATCTAAATGAACTAAAAAGTAAACGATAGGTCAGACACCACGGCGGCATTAAAAGAGCAGCACTGGATAACAAATAAAAGCTCAGCTAAGCTAGCAGTAAAGACACAAAGGAAGAGCAGAGATTTAAGATTTAGAATTGGACAAAATCAGAAAAATCCATTTTGAGCGAGACGTAGATGAGCGTGTACGCTCGTTTCCTAAAACGATGAACGCTGGGAGTGACGTGAAAGGAGACGACGGTCCAGACAGAAGAAGGGTTGAAGGCTGATGACGCACAGCTGAGGTAGTGCGCTTCATCATGCTGTACCGACAGATTACACACCGATGTAAAGTGGTCGATAAAGTTTAGTGAGAGACATGAAAAAAGTGACGGCAGCACTGCAAACAAAGCGCATGTTAGATTTGTATTGTTGATTGTCATTTATGCTTAGAAATATCTACTTATATATGCTTAGAAGTATAATCATTTGTAGATTGAAAGACTGTCTCATCCTAGGAGGTCTGTAACAACTCTGTGTAGCATGAAGAGGGGAGTGCGTTCACTCCTCTTCAGAGTGTTCTGGCATAGATCACACACCTCCTAGGAGAGGTCGTATCTTCTCTTGCTGATATATGGTATAGCAAACACACGTATATCTGTTTGAGTCTAAGAGCCTTTTGTTTAGATGGACGGCTCTGGGGAGTCTTCCTGGGGTCACAGTTTGACCCCACACACACACATATACACACACACACACACACACACACACACACACACACACACACACACACACACACACACACACACACAAGGTATTCTTTGTTCACATGTATACCTATGTCATATGTTAATGAACCTATGCATATTCATGTAACCACAATAAAAGAGCAGTGTTACGGGAGAGCGGACGAGAGCAACTGGGGTCAAGCGAAGGAACGGCGCCTGTCCAGTTCTCTCCCGTGCACGTGAAACATAAAGAATGTTGCCTACTCGAGTCTTGCTTGCTGTGTAATCACATTGCCTTCAACGTTCCAGCGAATAGGTTCAAGCTACAAACCTATCAGCGCATCTGAAGAACATTTGTACGAATGGCTCGTTGGATTTCTCTGCCATCGTCACTCTGAGCTTTCATTGTGTTTCACTCCAAACTCCCCGCTGCGTGCAGCTCAGAGGCAATTAAAGTTTGATCAGCTGTAATATGAGCATGTGGGGTCTGTTCCACAGGGATCTGGTGACCAGTTACTGGACACCAGTTTGTCTTACTGGTTGAGCAGGTGTCCATGAGCCCTGTGCCCCTTTCTTTCTGTCCACTGTCTGTCTGTCTTCACTGTCCCACTCTCCAATAAAGGCCCCAAAAATAATCTCATGTCTGTAGCCAACACTCACTGCACACTGATGTCACATATAAGTCTAACAGGTTTTATATATTTTATGTCGTCATTATTTTTCTGTGAACTGGTGCAGTGGTCCCCAACCCCCGGGCCGTGGCCCGGTAGCGGGCCGTGAGAGCTGAGACTCGGGTGTGGAATTTATGGTTTTCCGGGTTTTTAGCGTTAACTCAATTTCCCTGGGTCTTTTCCCCTGTTGTAGTTGTGTGTCTTATTTTGAAAAAAATATTTACACGTTACCATAGCGACCAGAGACCATTAAGGGGCAGAGAGGAGGATGTTACTCTCAGTGTTGTTGGAGCGTTTCAGGAGGATGCTGCTAATAAAGTTACACAATCAGCAGTGTTGGGCAAGTTACTTTAAAAAAGTAATTAATTATAGTTACTAGTTACTTCTTCAAAAAAGTAACTGAGTTAGCAACTGAGTTACAAGATTCTAAAAGTAATTAATTACTTGAAAAGTAACTACTGCGTTACTTAAAAAAAAAAAAAAAACCTTTAACCCTGTGGGGTCCAGGGTATAATTGGCCATTTTTAACTACTTTTGATTTTCTCTCCACATTTTACCTTTAAAAACTATTTACTTTGCCTTGTTTGGTATCATCCTTTTCAGCACAACCTCACGTGTCTAAATTTACAGTTATGTTTTCATGTTGACATACTGTATTAACACAATTGATCTAAAATCAGACAAAAAACACAAAATCAGAGTAGAAAAAGTTATATTTTTACTGTAACAACCACAAACATGTTTAATGAATCATATTTCATAACTTTAAATGCAAATATAAATTGTCATTTTTAAAATCCTATGCACAAGTTTTGCAAACAAAGTTATTTGCATCCATTTACCTTTTACCCTTTTTTAAAATAACCATTTCAAACTATTTACAGAACAATCAGCTGTTCTTCAATAAGATGCCACAAATTATTTGTGCCACTCCAAAAAATCATTTCTGTCCACTATAAAGGAGAACATCACAGCCTGATACCTGCAGGTCTGACAGCAGCAGGTGTATCACTGCTGTTTCTACCTGGAGACAGCAGTCGCCTCATTGTTCTGACACACAACACAAAACTATCCACAACACTACACACTAACTACACAAGACAACACATTAACTACACACTGTCCTTGGACAGTAAAAGTGACGAAACTATTGAGGAAAAAACGCCGCGTATATCTTGTTTATCATGACTCTGGTTTTACGTGGCCTATGGACACAATTTATAAACTGGTATATGTCACCTTGTTGCTTTGTCTTTAAGTGGTCACGTGATTGACTTACCACGACTACTTTATTCTTCCTCAGTCAAACAGCAGCACTCGATTGTTTTGCCCCCTGAGCTCCAGGTGTTGTGCTAGACAGTGATCGTGATTGCCGTCCGCGGGAGCGCGCAGCTGCTTAAAGCTGTAGCGTCCAGATTACTTACAGCTACTTCCTGCAGCTGATATAAGATGCTGTAAGCTGAACACAGCTTCAACCGTCTGTTTGTTGAAAAATAGCAACGCGACCACGTTTCCTTGATAGTAACTGTAACGGCGTTGTAACGATAGGAATAGTAATTAGTTAGATTACTCGTTACTGAAAAAAGTAACGCTGTTAGTAACGCCGTTATTCCCATCACTGACAATCACACAGTGAATTCGCGTTTATTATTATATTTATAAAATTCCAGCTTTTGTCTTGGTCGTATCGTTTTATTTTGTTGTATTTATCTGCAACACCTTAAAGGCCGATCCGTGAAAATACTGTCTGATATTAAACTGTCCGTGGCACAAAAAAGGTTGGGGACCGCTGGATTAGTGAATCTGGTCCACAGCCACAAACAAGTTTTAACCTGTAGTGTGCAAACAGCAGAAGAAAGGCCTGATCATCATTTTACGGAGCACTAACTACTTAGAGTTTGTATAAGTAATATTAAACAGTGGAATAAATGTCATCAATAAACCAAAGTGTAGGAATTACACCCAAAGATCTGTATATAAAATTAAATTTATAGACAAGTTTAGCGGAGGAATAAAGTAAAGCAGGAAAAATATACAATTTCATTAAAAATACAAAAATGTGATTACAATGAAGATAGAATACAACACAGAACATGTAAGAGTGTGAAGAAGGACAGCAGGAAGTACAACAACAACTCTGATGACCAAACAGAACCAAAACAGACTTCCTCATGTAAAACTTCCAGTGAATAAGGAAGGTCCTGGATGTGATGCCTTCCATGTGAGTGTACTCAGTCCTGCTGTGCTGACCTCTGTGCAGGGCCACACTGAGCAGGACAGCAGGAGGCAGCCTGGAACCAACCACATGAACGACTCTCGCAATCCTCCACCCGTGCCGGTTAGAGACCTGGACCGGTCCAAGGGAAAAGAAGGGGGTCAGCTGACCTCCACTTCCCCCGTCATCTCCCCCGCCTCCTCTCAGGTTTGAACCGCTGCCTTCATAACCCCCCAGTCCATTATCAGGTCCTCAAAGTGACGTTGTCATGCTTCCTGTCAGGGCTCCGGTGGCTGGGAGAAGGTGTTTGATGAAGTCTCAGGAAGACCTTACTACTTCAACCGCAGCACACGAACCACATCCTGGAATTTACCTGAGCCATGCTCCCCGTCACCTCCACCTGGATCTGCATCCCACAGGAAGCACGAGGGCGGCCCGGTACGACCCAGTTTAAGACGATGACCAGGTTGAAAGTCAGAACATGACAGTTCACTGTAAACTAGAACAACAAACTTAGTCGTTTTTTAAATTCTGAAATATGTCAAAGTGTCACTTCAACAACTGAAAAACGGAAATACATCTGATATGTTATGAGCTGTATCAGGTGATGCTTAGTGAACAGGTGGTCTTTGTATTAATGAGGGTTTAGGGTTGATTAAAATGGTGAACTTCCTCCAATGACTTCTCTTACTTTGATTGCTGAAAGCCTCCCCTGCCAGAGGAAGATTATCCTGTAGGCGACCATAAAGACGCCAGCTTCAGAACGGTACCACACACACAGACTGAGCACGCGGTTCATTGTCATACATCGATGATAGTCCTTGGATTGTTCAGAATATTCTCCCACATTTGTGCCTTTTTCTCTCCACAGCATCCTCAGCAGAGCTTGGGCCTGATACCCAGAGCTCACCTGGACCTGAAGGATCCTCAGGTAATCAGTCGGTCAGCGCCATCTGTGTGTCTGCATTTTATTTGCATTACTCCATTGGTTTGTTGACTGTTACAGATTCCCTCAGTGCCCCAAAGTCTGATGGGAAATGGAGTTTGTGAGGACGGAGCGTCGCTGCAGGCCAGGAAGCTGAGACTCAGCATGGGAGAAGACGTGAGTGAAAACCTTACGGCACAGCAACAACCTTTATAGGCCTGCGTCACACAGACTTTAACTGGTTTCTGGGTTTCAGACGTGTTCCCATGGCCACCGGAGGAACTTCTCCGATCACACTGACATGATAAGCAGACACGCCTCCCCCGACAGTCCACAGGTAGACACTTACCTGTGTCACTATCACAGCTCCATTCATTCGCATTGACTCGCTCGTTCCTGCTCATCCATTCGCTCATTTGTCGATCTGATGTCACCCTGTTCTCCCTCATCAAGCTCTCTAATAGGTGCAGACTGAAGAGGAATCTGTCCAATCAGAGCACAGGGTCCAGCTCACAGCATGTAGGTCTTGGCACCTGATTGGCTGTTGGGGAGATTAGTGAAGGTTTCCAGCAGATGTGGTTCCACTAACTCATCACATTAACATCTTACTAATCGCTGCCTGACGGGAACTTTTTGGGCAGTTCAGACTGACAGCGCCACCTGCTGTGCTTCCTCAGTATTATGTGTTAAACATTTAAAAAGATTTTTCCTGACACCATGAAGTTCATGTGTGTTTATCGGTGTTCAGGTTTTTATTGTAAGGCTGAATTTGCCCAGAAAGTTGCTCAGTGTTTCTCCACTAACCCTTAAATCGCTCAATAATACCCATCCATCACGTATTAACAGCTCTGAGGGTCTGATTGGTCTCTTTCTATGGCACTGCTTTTGGTTCTGGTAACTCCAGCATCTCTGACTTTGTCCACACTGTATTCTGGAGTCTGGTGTGCACACTGAATCAGACTTTGTCCACAGGTTCACACCACACTCTGGTGGTCCTCCTACTTCTCCTGTAGCATCAGCAGACATTCCTGGCCTGATTCTGTACACAAGCATAGCTGGTTCCTGCTGCTTCACTCATACAAACTCTGTGCAATGTTCAAAGGAAACAGGAAACCACCTGCAAAGGAAACATGTGCACATTGTCCAGAGTTCATGAGGAAAATGGTTTAAGACATAAAAACTGAGAGCATTAAAAGAAGACGCTGCTGTGTGCAGTGTCCGTGAACGCCCCATCCATCCTCCACTCACGAGAATGAATTCTGAACGATGTGCAGATCGTCTCTGATGATGAGCCAAGGACCGAAACCAAACACCGTCTTGTGTGACACTCCCAGAAATCTTGGACACAATGCTAAAATCAACAAACGCTAAGTTTAATATTTGCAGACTTCAAAGCAAGCTGGCCATTAACTATGACTCAAGCTGTAAGCTTACCAAAGGAGTTTACCCTCCCAGACACCACTCCATGTGTTACTGCCTCAAGCTAAACAACAAGAAGTGTGTGCATGACAAAATTACATGAAGTAGAATTTATTAAAAACAAACTCACAGTAAGTTCTGCTGAATGAATAAAAGGCACCACACCTGGGCCAGCTTTTATCACGTTGAAGGTACAGGTGTGCTGCATCAGCTGACCGCCTTGCAGAGAGGAGAGCAGCAGCAGCACGAGGGCAGTGGGAGTTTCAAGGCTCAACCTTGATTAATGCACGAGTAACACGCTGGATTGTAAAAATGGCTGCTGTGGAGAAGCTTTGGTTCACGTGGTAGTAAAGTCCCTCCTGTGTTTCCCCAAAGCAAACTCTTCCTTTGTCAGATGAAAAGTGTCTTTCTGTAAACAACAAGTTCAGTCATGTTTTATAGTTTTTGTTGATGTACTATTTCATTAGGGATGCAAAGGAAGTCACTGGGGGATTTCTGGAGGTCTCTCGAGGCCTTGTTTGTGTCCGTTAGGAGGTCCTCTGTGCACCGAGAATGTTTTAGGTGTCCTTGAATAATCACATAAATCTTTGAGTTTGGTTCCTGGAAAGATTTTCAGGTATTTAAAAATGTTTCCAGCACTGATCAGACTGATGGATGAAATGGGACAGGCTGATAAAAGGCCTTTCATTAGGCTCTCACCACTCCCGTGTTTGCAGAGGAGTCACATTTCAAAGCAGGTAACCTGAGGACTCAGCTGTATGTCTGCATTCCTACAGGGACACCTGCTGGAGAAAGCTGGGATTCTCAACAAGACTAAAGTGGCTGAAAATGGAAAAAAGATCAGGTGAGAGCAGAAAAGTTCAGTTTGTTTTTTAAAGCTGGATGTTCTGTCCTAATCTCTGTTACAGTATACTGTAAAGGTAAGGTGTGTGCTCGTATCTGTTCTGTGGGTTTTGCTCGGAGGTAACTGTGTCTCCTGATTTTTGGACAGGAAGAACTGGAGTCAATCGTGGACTGTCCTGCATGGAGGGATCCTCACATTCCATAAAGACCCCAGACCAGCCGGGAATGCTGTAAGAATCCGTTTACATAGTCCAACAGGAGCTCAATGCACCTTCTGCCTCGAACCATTACTTGTGTTTTCTACTCTCTGTAGTAATAAAATTTCTCAGGACTAAACACCTGAGAAATGTTTGGATTTCATATGTGGAAGACTCTTAGATTGATCTAATAAATGAACAAGGCAACCAGAGAAAAACTAACCTGAGAAGGAATTCAATGAGTTATTAAATACAAACAATACCGCCAGCATTAATAAATGGCTACGATATAGAAACTTTAGATTTCCATCCATGAATAATTGATCCTATTGTGCTATTAAACTATGGTGGTGGTGATGATGATGAGGAGGATGACGATGATGGTGATGATGAGGATGATGAGGATAATAAAAAAAAATCAAAAATTATTTCTATAGCATATAAAAATACACCAAAGTTGACCAAAGTGCTTCAGAGTCGGTCAGAGCAAAAGCATAAGAAGGAATGAAAGAAACAGTTAGAAGGAGAGCAGGAAACAATATGAACAACATGGGTAAAAACACATAACTAGCCACAAAGTAACAACCTGGTTTGAATCAAAAGCCAAACTAAAATAATACGTTTTAAGATGCAACTTAAAAGACTGGAAGGACTCAGAGGAACGAATCTAAGGAGGGAGGTTATGATGAGGATGATGAGGATGATGATTATGACGGCGATGAGGAGGAAGGAGGAGAATGAGGATGATAATGATGGTGATGATGATGAGGATGACGATGATGACGATGATGATGAGAAGGATGAGGATGATGATTATGATGGTGATGAGGACGATGAGGAGGAGAATGAGGATGATAATGATGGTGATGATGAGCAGGAGGATGATGGTGATGATGAGGAGGAGGAGGATGATGGTGATGATGATGACGATGATGATGAAAAGAATGAGGATGATGATTATGACAGCGATGATGATGAGGACAATGAGGATGATAATGATGGTGATGAGGAGGAGGAGGAGGATGGTGATGATGAGGAGGAGGATGATGGTGATGACTTGTTTTCCCTCAGAGCAAAGCGTCACAGATTGTTCCAGAATACACCGTTGAACTCAGAGGAGCTTCGGTGAGCTGGGCCTGCAAAGACAAGTCGTCCAAGAAGAACGTTCTGGAGGTACAAAGTCCTTTTTACCCCAGTTACATCAGCTGCACACCTTCACTTCTTACCTGCTTGTTGAAGACCACTGTGGTGTTTGTGTGCAGCTGAAGACACGTCAGGGCTGCGAGTATCTGATGCAGTACGACAAGGAGAGCATCATCGGCGACTGGCTCAAAGTGATCCAGGACACCATCGGACAGCTGGTGCCAGACGGAACACACAGACCGGTAATCCTTCGAAGCCTCGCGCCTCATTCAGGCTCTTTGCTTCTGAGCGAACTGCAGGTGAATTACAGTGACGTCTGTTTTCAGGAACAGGAGCACCTATCAGACAGTGAAGACGATGGTAAACATGTTACCAGCTGGTGTTTCTGATGTCTCTTCAAAATGACCCACAGAGTGATGGAATAAGTTTATTATTAAGAACTTTTTATTAGCAGGTATTGCACAGTGGTTGTCATAGTAACACTGAACGCTTTCTTCTTCTGCTGCATCTTCAGCGAGCAGGATCCCATCGGGAGCTGACACGGAGCAGACGCGAGTTCGGTCCAAACTGCGACGCTTCCTGCAGCGAAGGCCGACTCTGCAGAGCGTCAAAGAGCGAGGATACATCAGAGGTAAAAAGGCCTCCCGATCGCATGCACCGACCTTTAAACGCTGTGAATATCATTGACTTTTCTATCAGATGCAGATGTTTACCTGCATGTAACTGAACCTGCTCTGTGATCCAAAGCTAACTCACTACAATAACTGTTGTTTCTTGCCTACAGACTCACCTGTATATTCATTTGGTGTTAGTTTAATGAGTGAGATTAGCAGCTGAGTTAACCCTTACACATTTACATCAACATGTGCACAGCGCACGGATAAATACAAAGATCCAGAGGTGAACAGAAAAACATAATAAAACAGTAATGCATCCGAGTGTGAGTTTATCAAGTTCAACAGAGACGTGAATCACGATGTAGACGATATGAAAACTGTAAAATGATGCTAAGCCTGATGACACAGAAACATGCAGCTCGTTGATCAGACTGGAAATGTCTTCCAGACAACGTCTTTGGCTGCCACCTGGACACTCTGTGCCACCGAGAACACAGCACCATCCCCAAGTTTGTGGAGAAATGCATCAGGACAGTGGAGCGCAGAGGTGACGGAGGCACACATGTTACCCACACGCTACAGGAGACGCACAACAAAACATCCCGAAAGGTTGATTGTTCATCTGGACGTAACGTTTTCAGTGGGAGAAACGTCCAGATGAACAATCAACCTTTTGGGATTGACTTACCTGGATGATTGAGCATGGATCGAGGCACATCAAAACGCACGTGTGTGTGCGTGTGTGTGTGCGTGTGTGTGTTAAGGCTCACATCATGTTTTGTTGTGTTTTAATGGTTGAATGTGTAACTCTGTCACGCAGACATGGGTCGATTTTTAGGCTCTTTCGCTCATTAGCTTAGATTTGTAGTCGTATTGAATCTAATATGATGTTGCAGCCGTACAGCACTGAAACAGGGATTTATGGTGAAGTGTTGTGCGACAGAATTCAGACGTTGTTTTTATCTAAGGTGGAAATGAAACAATTCTTAAAGGTTTAACCCAGCGACTGATAAACTGGAGTGTTTGTCTGCTTACTGGCTTCACTCGCTGTGTTCAGGTCTGGATGTGGACGGGATCTACAGAGTGAGCGGAAACCTGGCCGTGATCCAGAAACTACGACACAAAGCCGATCACGGTAATGCGGCGCTGACACAGTTCATGTTCGGTAACGGTCACGTGATTTCTCCCTGGATTCAAACGGTTGGATGGATCGTTCAGACCTGTGGCGGCAGCACGAAGCTGTTCGGGTGTAACAGATTAATCTGAACCCAAAGTCTGTTTGATCTGAAGTTTGGTTTCAGGAGACTGAAGCTGTCCTCTGTTTCTGCAGAGGAGCACTTGGACCTGGAGGACGGACAGTGGGAGGAGATTCACGTGATCACCGGCGCTCTCAAGCTTTTCCTGCGGGAGCTTCCAGAGCCGCTGTTTCCCTTCAGTGTCTTTGAAAAGTTCATCGCCGCCATCCGTCAGTGCACACGGTGTTTGACACATACATGTTAATACACAGCAAAGGAAATGTCATACACACTGTACCAGACCTGCACTAACCCTGGTCTACTAATGTTATCTTATGTCTTTGAACCCAGCTTTTAACTCAAGGAGGGTAAAGCTGGGCATACCCTGTGCGATTTTTTTCAGTCACGTTATTCAGCTCCTGCTCTGATGCGACCTGAGTGCTCACACTGTGCGTCCATAACACGAAGGTTGCAACACAAAATCTGTCTCTCGCTCTCCCTCTCTGTCTTTCACATACACAGACACAGACACACACACACCACCATCAACTTTGCTAAAGTGCTAATGAAAAACATTGACCAGGCAGCTGTGATTGAGCAGCAGTGTAGATCCAACTCTTTTCACGGTTGTTGCGGTCGTGATAATTTTGTGAGGCCACATCGAAAAGGCTCAGATGAGCTTGCCGAAGTTCTAGAAGTTGTGCCTCCATCGCTTGTGTCCAGATCACACGCCGTGCTGCTCCGTCTTTTCACTTTCATTTCTGTGTTTGTGCGTGCGCAGTGTGAGAGGCTGCGGTGACACCCTCACGACGGGCGACAGGATTTCAAACAGGTTTGATTTTCTTACGACCAAACGATTGATGATCGAGAGCTGGTTGTGAGGTGTTAATCGCTTCTCGTTACCCCATGTATACTACACGATGCACGACACACGATTAAAGCGAAACTCGGGCCGATCCCCAAAACGGTCGCACGACTGAAAAATCGGCTCAAAATGGGCCAAAAATCGCACAGTATGTGCCCAGCATAACACGTTGAGTTTATTTCAGACAGAATTAGTCCATACCAGTGGAAGAAAATCTCAGTCACTTGTTCCAGTGTATGTAAAAGTATACCTCGTGTCTTATAACCGTCCAAGCTCTCACTCTCTCTAGACTCATTGGAACGGCACATAAATTTGCACACATAGTTCGTCAGTGAGGCAGGAAAACTTGGGACATTACTCGTGACACACATTTGGCTTGCAGATCTCCATCTTGGAAAACTCTACATCAGGGGTCCCCAATCCCAGTCCACGAGGGCCGGTGTCCCTGCAGGTTTTAGATCTCACCCTGGGTCAGCACACCTGAATCACATGATTAGTTCATTACCAGGCCTCTGGAGAACTTCAGGACATGTTAAGGAGGTCATTTAGCCATTTAAATCAGCTGTGATGGATGAAGGACACATCTAAAACCTGCAGGGACACCGGCCCTCGTGGACTGGGATTGGGGACCCCTGCTCTATGCATCCTGACAGTCCAGCTGCAGTTTTTACATTATGACTTTACTGTAACGACACCACAAGTATAGCCGGACGTACAGCAGGCTGGAAAAAGGGCCGCTTTAACATCATCTGAGCACAAGTCAAATTTAAGTGCTGACACAACTTACAGCACTGTGCATCACATCATCATCATCATCATCATCATCACCACCGCCAAGATCACTTTTTTAGATATGATCCAAGGATCTCACCACCTCCAGGTTTGCTAAATAAAAAGATGTAAAACTCCTGATCCTCTGTGGTTATAGCAATCACAATAACACTCTTTTTAGGGTTAAACAAAATATCACACTGGGCTCCATAACTAGCACAAACTCTAAGTAATGATTAAGAAGAACGTTACCCACACAGTCATTTAACATGACAGGATCATCAGGACACAAACTGAGTCTTTAGCTCTTTACACTGTTAAATATGCCAGTAAGCCCATCAATACGATAGCAATAACACCTCACTGCTGTTAGTAAACTTTTCTTACTAAAACTCTTACAGCTTGTTGTGCTGAAGCCTGCATTAAATATTTGCAAACTCGAACAGCTGAACACATCTGATAAGTTGTAAATGTGCAGAGGTCGACCGAGGAGTCGACTCCTTCCAGTCAGGTCTCCTCTCGGGTCTCCTCTCCACGGTGACCGCAGAGAAACACAGAGTAACTAGATCACAACAAGCCCAGCACACGTTTCTGATGAGCAATACACCAAAAAGTGTCATCGTGCCTCTAAACTGTTGCAGTACAGAACCTTAGCTGTGTGTGTTTGCAGAAGTCCCAGACTACAGCCTGAGGGTGTCCTACATGAAGGATTTGGTGCAGACTCTTCCTCTGCCGAACCACAACACCATGGAGCTGCTGTTCAGACACCTGCGAAAGTGAGTTTGCTCCGAGGCATCCACATTGAAACGGCGGAAAACGCTTTCGTACTGCGCATGCGTGAAACACAAGACGATTCGACCCGCCTCATTTATGTCTGCCGCTTATTTACTTTCCGGCTCTTTGAAACGTCGCCGCAAAATGTCGAGGAAAAGCACCGAGTTTTTTAAACGGACTAACAATGAGGTGGAGTTGTTGGTGCAAGTAACAGAAAAAGTACAAAGTTGCAAAAGTGAGTGAGAATTAAAGAATTTGAAGAAAAGCTATCTCGAGCAAGTACAGACTGATATTAATCTTTAATACGGCTGTAGAAAAAATAACTGCAATATAATGCCCTCCGCTATCTTAGTTTAATTGGTCACATGACTGCATCACATGACTAAAATGTGTCATCATTTTCGAAAAAGCTCCGTTTTTGCTGTCCACACTGCGACGCAAAAGCACCATTTTCAAATGTATGCGTTTTCGAGAGCGTTTTCCTTGGGGAAAACGCCGTCTCAGTGTGGACGGAAGGCCAAAACGGAGAGAAAACAACGCGTTTTCAAACGAAAACGTATTAGTGTGGACGTAGCCTAAGCATGTCCAGTCTGCTTTCTGTCAGATACACCCCTAACAGTCCCAGTTACACACTGGGTAAAGGTGTGGAATGCACTGCATCATGACAATGGTGAAATAGGTCTGCAACTCCCAAATAATCAGCCAGCTAAAATAAAATTAATCTGCAAGTAGAAACGAAGCAGCAGAGCATGAAGGTGATTAGGTCTGCTTTAAAAACAACATGTGTATCTGTCTGTGCCTCTCCAGGGTGATAGAACACAAGGACTCTAACAGGATGTCGGTTCAGAGTATCGCCATCGTGTTCGGACCCACACTGCTTCGCCCCGAGACCGAGTCGGCAAATATGACGATTCACATGGTGTTCCAGAGCCAGATTGTGGAGCTCTTGCTCAACGAGTTCCAGACTGTTTTCTCAGAGAGCTAAAAGGAAACTCCTGGAATTTACTCTGCATCCTGCGAGAACCCTCAGAGGACACATGACTCTTCCAACACCCTCGAGAACATTGACCTACACACCTACACACCACCTGCTCTCTGACCCGGGAACCGAATGTGGAAATTATAACTGAATCTGAGAGGACCACCTGATACCCAGGGTTGGTTCTGAAACCTCTCTCACTCATCTTTAAAAGGAGCAGACCTAATCTGACATTTTATTGGCACCTTAAAACCATCAAACATGTGACAAAGACATCTTTCGCCAGACTTGTAGCTCTCTGGACCGAAACAGGAACTGATCCTGGGTGAACCTCTAGGACAGGTTTGAAACCTTACCAGCATGTTTGCTTCTCCTTCAAGACAAAACACCAAAATGGTGAATGTCCTGTTAAACCTCTGAATGCCTCACATTAAACCAGACTGGTTCAGGACCCTTTGAGAAACTCGTGGAACTCTGAAGTCATCTTCTATTGCTTTTTTGTTTTTTAACTCTGTGGACGTTAAACTTTGAACCGGAACCTGCTGGCTGTGTTGTCTGGACCCAAAAACCCTTTTTATAAATTTCATATATATAAAATGTAAATGTATATTATCAGCATCACGCCTTAAATGAGCTGAAAAACAGCAGAACAAACAGTATCCTGATTGAATGGCACCGTCTCAGGATCCTGTGCTTCTTCAGTGTACAGACACAATCCTTCCAAGTATTTTTGAATTTTCAGTCCTTCCTCTGCAGATGACTGGAAATTTACCTTCAAGGTATGACTTGGTATGACTTTCTGGTATCTTTCTGTGAACCAGAAAGTCATACCAACCCAAAGAGGGTGAGTCTCCATGGAAGGAGTTTATTGGCCCTGAGCTGCACATATGATTCTGATCCTGAGAATGCAAAAACCCTAACAGATCCTGAACACGACGCTGCTGCTGGATTAGTCATGTCCTGATGGTTCAAATGGGTTCTGGGCTGATGAGGTACATTTCGGTATCTCCATCCACCTATATCTACCAGAGCAGCCATCAGTCTGTGCTGCATTCACTGATGCTGGGAAACAGCTTCACGCGGTAAAATAATTTTCTACATCAGTGTTGATACCATGAGTATGTTTAAGTTACATAAAACATGCAACACATTAAACACTGGATCAAACTCTAGACTTTATGATGTGATAATCAAGTTTTCTTAAATATGGAGCTTCCTCAACAGATGGAACATTATAGAAAACGTATCTGAAACGCTTGACTCCGAATGAGAGAGAGAAGTTTTATCGACTGTTAAACTGTAGATCTGAGTGAAAGGAGGCTCCACTGAACACAGAACAAAGGATTTAAAACTATATCACAGCCAGGGATGGATTTTACAGGACAGTTCTTACTGTTATAATTAGTTATGTATGTTTTAATAGTACTGAGTTTCTATGCACTACAAATGCAGAACTAAGTTACTTTGTTAGGGAAGATATTCCTTTCTGTACAAGAGGGCATTTTCCTGACTTTAGTTTGAAATAAACTGTCGTGTATGACGGTATTCAGCTGGGTCTGTTTCTCTTTCTCAACACACCCAGAAATCAAACACATCAAACTCTTTATTTAACACAAATTCACCAAATGACTAAAACCACAACCACAGAAATATAACCTGCAACCGTAACGTCATCCAATAAAGATGGCTGCTAAAGCCTCGACAAGACAAAGTGTGAATCATCGAAGTTCAACAAAGAGCTGAAGCTTTGGTGGGAGGACTCACAGATGTGCTGCTCCAATGCTTGGTTACTGGCGTTCCTGGCATTTGGTGGCCATTGTTGCTGATACTGCCATAGCAAAAATGACCAATCACAGTGCAAGCTAGCAAAGCTTCCATCAGCAAGTAGCATTAGCCCAGCTAGCTGCCTGTTAGTAACTTTGTTCGTATTGTGTTATTCTGTATTCATTAGCCGCTGTCCCAGGTTATTTGCATAATGTGATTTCATTGGCTATCGGCCATGATGAGCCACTGAATAAACATGAATAAAAGACAACAGCAGGTAGAAATCTCAGGTTTTCAGATCCCTTATTGTGAAACTGTGTGTAGCAGTCATACGTGCTGTATCGCCTCTTTGTGTTATTTGGGAGATGTGATCATGGTAAACTGTTACCATGGTATCAGGTGCTCGTCGGACGATGCTCATCTTCTGCGGTTTCACCTGAGATTGTGATGTGGATTGTCGAGCTGCATTGGACCTGAGGGTGTAAAATAAAACTCATCTGACGCTTTCACATCATGATCGGCAGCAGCTGCTGCTTCATTCTTGTGTTTCAGAAATATGTGAACAGGTTCTTTTTCTTCTTTTTCCCTGAGAGCTTACAGAAACGACACAAACCCCCTGAGCTGTGAATCCTGATCAGTCCGCAGCAGATTTTATTCTTCAGGAAAATCTTCACTAAAAAATTCTTGAGTACAAATGTTTGTTCATGTTGGTGCATCAACAACAAAGGTGGATATCAAATTTTTGACCTGTTTTACTTCATAAGAACAATTTAAGGAAGGCGTCATCTCATTCTGATTTCAGTCTTCGTTAAGAAGGCATCAGCTTAAAGTGCTGGCACTGACCCGTTAACATCCCACCCAGGATATATAAGACTTACTGGTTTCTGCAGTAGAAAACTCTCTGAAAACAAACAACTGTCAGATTTAAATTATCAGATTAAATCAGGCCAGGAAGAGCTGAGCTGGTCCTGTGCTGTGGGTTTACCTGTGTTGTTGCTCATGCATTCCAGACTCTCAACCAGGTCGCGCCTCCCCACCTTCTCCAGCACATACTTGGCCACTTGCAGAGTATCAGAACTGTTACTGTCCATCTCTGCTCAGGACAGCGTTAGGACGCCTCTAGCTAGTAAAAAGGTCCTTTGTGCCAAAAGCAGTCAGTGTGCTGAATAACGAGATGCTGGGATGTGTATTGTTGCGCTGAGGTTTTATGTGAATATGGGTTGATATGAAGTGACTCGATTGATCTGTTGATGAACTGGAAAGAAATTTCCATCGATATGGAAAATAAAGTTTTCTATGCTATTGTTCTGATCCAGGTGCAGTGGATTTATCTGGGCTGCAGGGGGCGCCAAACTTCACACACAATAAAAGATTCTTAATGAAATATTTCAGGTTTGATGTTTACTGTGATTCATGGAATACTTCATCAGCTCCTTCCTCATAACATGCTGCCTGAAACAAAAACTGCACCAAAACCAGAAACGAGAGAAGCTGCCGAATAAGCAAACACCAGAACTCTTCCTGTTCACTGCACTGAGCTCGACCTGCAACCCGCACACCTTCATCTTATCTACTGTGATCGCCTTTAACATTCTTAGTTCGTAACTTTTTACAATGAATTTTGCCACACGGCTCAGTTTACTGCATGTTTCATTTCTTTATGGTTGTGTCCTACATATACACCATGTATGACATATAAAATACATAAACTTATGAGATGTTGTATAGAAATATTACCTTGTTACCTAATATTACCGAAGTAGAAAGTGTAGAAACAGTGGAGGCTTCGTTATGGCTTCCTGTTTGGTTTACGTTGGAGTTTGTGCGTAAGTCACTGTGCTGGGATCTGGGTGATCCTGATCACAATCATCATGTCTTTCTCTTATTTTTTTTTATATTTCTCCTGTTTAATATTTATATTTTATTCCAGCACAGATGGTGTGGCGCGCCCACGCCAACCCACGCTATTCTGTTTTGTACGGGCGGATCCCAGCCCTACAGTTCCGCCAGCGGCCACAGGCGGCAGCAGCGAGCAGACATCGCTCAGAGAAGAGAAGAAGAAGACGGGAGCGGCGCGTCGTCATGGAAACGGTTTGTTTTCAGTCTTAGACGAGAGAGTTCACGGAGGGAGTGAGAACGCCTGAGCTCAGGTGAACACAGAGAGGATTCAGGCTGTTACAGGTGAGCCTTGACGTCAGACTCGAGCTGCGTTCAGGACCCGGTCGTGTTTTCGACTTCCGCTAGATCAAAGCTGCTTTAGTTAGCAGCTGTGAGGTCACGTGACCAATAACCGTGTAGCTGTTAGATCTGTGTAGCTGCTGTGATGTCACGTTGTGATGTCACCGCTGTTTGCACCGTGATGTGAGCTGCAGCAGAGGGAGGAGGGGCTTTATGTGACCTCTGACCTATCTGCTTTCTTATTAGAATTCCATCAGAAGTGATCAGGTGACTCCTCGCTGCCTCAGGCTCACTTTTATTTTTCTGCCTTTCTGATGAACTCAGTACTTAAACAGGAAGTTCATCGTGACTTACAGGAAGTCAAGAAGCTGTGTGACATCATCAGGAGGTGGCGATGTCACAGCGTGACGTCATCGACTTCTCTGCGTTGGAGAGAGAGCTGCAGGTGGCGGTCGAGTCTGAGCGGCGACATCAGCGTGAGAACGACGCCAAGCTGAGAGCCGTCAGCCAGAGAGCGTCCTACGACCAGTTCAGGTAGGCGGGTCCTGGAGAGGCCTGGACCTCTTTCAAAGCATTTCAAGGGTCCTTGAATGAGTTCCAGGAGATTTTGAGCTTTGGTTGGCGAGGCCTGCTGAGTCCAGGAGGGCCCTGGTCAGTGATGTTTTAAAGGTTTTTCTCACAGCTGGGTGTGGTTTATGTGTCCCTCAGAGACCTGGTCCTGGCCTGCCACATGAAGCCTCTGGAGAAGAAAGATAAAGATAGCGCACCGCGGAAACAGCCCTGGAACCCCGTTGCCCGGAGCAACAAGTGATGTCCGCTCACCTGGACCAGCTTGGACCGACACGCTGTAACCCACAGAGTCTTTGATGTTCTGATGTCAGAACATGTGACACATGATGAAAGCTGTAAACAGGAAATGAGATCAGATGTAACAGTTCATCATTTTCTAATAAACATGAAGAACGCGAACCATTCTCCCAGCATCACTGACTCCTACACCTGTTCATTCACCTGTGACCTGTGGACGTCTTTCACTGTACTGACCCAACACCGAGGTCAGAGGTGATCAGGTAGTCGTGCAGGTAGTCCCACCCTGAGAGTGTAACAGCAGCGGATCAGGTCTGTGGACAGGTGTGCAGTTCTGTGTTTTTTCTGTCCTCACTCCTCTGATTTCAGATTCTCACACTGAGCAGCAGGGGGCGCTCCAGGTCCACCGCTCAGCTTTGTTTGGCATCTCCGGATGAAGGCTGAGCACTAACAACCATGACAGAGCGAAACAGCTCACATGTGACCAACTGTGAAAAACACTGAGATGATTTTTTATTACAGGAAGTGAAAAAGGAAAAGTAAGTGTCAGCGACCCTGGAAATCATGTGACTCACTGGTATCACTATAAATATAACAGACAGATATCAACTTATGTTCTGTCTGTGAAGGCTCTCAGTCATACAGGCCGTGGTGATCTAAGCTTGGAAGAAACGCGACTGGACATCTTGTGAAGACTTTTCATCACAATCAGGATATTTTGATAATCCCAAAGGAAATTATGTATCCGACAAGCTTCTTCAGTTCCAAAAGCAAATGAGTCCTAAGGGGGTCGCTGACCCACTGTTGATCCTCTGCCTAATCACATGAGCCAAGGTGTGAAAACAGGTGTCACTATCAGCCAACGTTGTGAAACCTAGCCTCATCCTATCATGTGACTTACTGAGGTCAAATGATCCAGGATGTGAGTGGGCATTAAGGCGTCTGGGAAGGGTCTCAAACTGGATTATAGATGGCAGACAGTTGGTGTGGAAGCCCCGCCCTCTGTCCAAATATGGTTGTTCACAGTAGACATAGATGCTTCTTTCACTCCTCTTTCAAACCATCTGTCTTCTCTGTCCAACATCTGCATCTAAACCTTTGACCTTTAGATGCAGATGTACAGTTGAGTCTTGTCCTGTGGAGGTGGCTCTTCTATGTTGTGGCTGTTTGGAGTCTCCAGTGTAGTCTGAGCACTCCTCGCTGCTCTGCACAGCTACGTTGTTGAGTTTGTCTTTGTGATGAACCAGTTTGTGTCTTTGTGTGTTGCTGGGTCAGAAGTACACTGGCATGTCGTGCTTGGAGAAGACTCTCCTGAATGTCTCTGATAAACCTGCTACATCAGTGATCACAACGATGTTCTGTTTCTCCATAGTTGGTGTCTGATCTTCTTTACTGGGGATCGTTTTTTCTAATCCACTCTGATAACCTTGCTACAGTCTGTTACTGTTATTAATACTTTACTTTCACTTTGTTTCATAGCTTTTGAAACGTCTTGCCCCAGCTTAGTTTTTCCTAAATTGTAACTTGTGTCCTCACGCTGATGTGAAACAGGAAGTGGTTTATGCTGAGCAGGTCTGCACACAGAGGGGCAGACAGGCGCAGGAGTGCTGCCTCTCACTCATATGTGGAGACTGAAGTGGGGCCGGTCCCGAGGGTGACGGCTGTTATTGGTGGCCCGGTACAGCAGAGGAGTGAGCCCTCGCGCTGTCACAGAGGATCTCTGTGTGCACAGCGCTGCAGCACACATGAAAGTTGGAGCTGCACGGTGAAGTTTCGCAGAATCACATGGGAGGAGGCTTCATCACAGCTCCGGCTCATCAGACGGCTGCTGGTGACTTTCTACACTTTTCTTCAGGTACGGTTCTTCCTCTATGGTTGTGAGATGTAAATCTGCTGCTTTCTGTGTGTTATTCAGATCAATATTCTAACATATTGATCAGCGTGCCTCCATCACACTCAAACTGATTTATGAAGAGTCTGTTTTAGAGTTTCAGAGAGTCCCTCGCACCTACAGTTACAGCATGTCAAAGGAAAGACGTTTTTCTACTTCACTCTGATTAACAGTACGTTTCTCTTTGGCTCAGGTGGTAGAGCCGATCAGCTACTGATCGGAAGGTTGGTGGTTCAACCCTTGGCTTCCCCAGTCTGCATGCCAAATATCCTTGGGCTAGATACTAACCCCAAGTTGCCCTACGGTGCGTGAATGTGTGTAAATGTTGGTTAGATTGCACTTGAGGTTAGAAATGCTTGTATGAATGGGTGAATGAGGCTTGTTGTACAGAGCGCTTTGAGTACTCCAGGGGAGTAGAAAAGCGCTATATAAGAATCAGTCAATTTACTCTGGCTAACAGCCCTTTCTACTGCACTCTACTCTGATTAACAACCCTTTTCTATTGGACTCTACTCTAACAGCAATTTTCTGACTATCTCTCATTTAAATGGCCCAGTTTAGTCACTTTTATTTGGTTGGTTCTTATTGCTCTCTGGTTTCTTCTGCATGTTTGTGCTGCTCTTAAGGATTAGTTTGTAGAAGCTGAGCTTGGAATCATGAAGGATCAGAACTTAAACAAGGATGTGATGAAGATCCTGGAAGAAGCTCCTAATGCCAGAAAAGCTCTGAGGGAAAACTATGACAATCTGCTCAATGTGGCCGACTACTGCTACAACAACTACATACAGGTACTAATCAGGAGCTAGTCTTTGTTCTAAGTTAGGCAAATGTTTTCCCTTTGCCTCCAGTCTTTGTGCCAAGTTAGGCTAACCATGATGTGTCTCTATCAGGCTGGTGAGGGCAGTGTGAAGGCATTGGAAGAAACTAAAAAGTTCACCACCCAATCACTGGCCAGTGTTGCTTACCAGATAAGCACTCTGGCCAGTAGCGTCCTGAGTCTACTTGATGCCCAGACCAATCAGCTTCGCCACATGGAGTCGTCTATCAACCTGATTGGTCAGGTAGGCCCCACCTAGTCCACATTGCTGATTGATGGTTAAAATAAGACAGGGGTCTTGAACTCCAGGCCTCGAGAGCTGGTGTCCTGCAGGTTTTAGATGTGTCCTTGATCCAACACAGCTGATTTAAATGGCTAAATGACCTCAACATGTCCTGAAGTTCTCCAAAGGCCAGGGTGAGATCTAAAACCTGCAGGACACCGGCCCTTGAGGCCTGGAGTTCAAGACCCCTGAAATAAGAGATCTTGTTTTCCTTTCAGGATAAGAGTGTAAGTATGATGTAAAGGTCCTGATTAGAGTCTGAAGCTCCTGACCTTTGACCCTCGCAGTTCTGTGGTTCTCACCTTAGGCAGAAAACACAAAGGCTGTATCCCAATTCAGGTTCTGCAGCCTTAAAGTACACAGTCTCAACGGTCCTCAAGGGCCACGTACTCAAAGACCGCTAAGGCCGGAAGTGCGAGGCTTGTAGGCTTGTGAAATGAGATGGTTTAGCCTCCGTCGCGCTGCCCAGGTTGCCTAGCAACCATGATACTAACAGCTGGAAACGTTTCATACAGCATCGTTTGACAGAAATGAAGGAGAACATATTTTGTTCATTTGTTTCTACATGAGCTTTGTGTGATTAGTTGAGTATCTGAGGCTGAGACCACAGGACTGTAAAACATGATTGTTGGCCTTCATTTCTGTACTGAACAGTCATTTCAAGATTAGTTAGTAAATAACAATTAGCTCATGTTGTTCATGAGACTAAAGTCATCTCACTGTGGTAATGTAAATATAATATGGCCAATATTATAGTTATTATATTAATCATGATTAGTTATTACAGCAGTGAGTTTGAACTCTGTGTCAAATACTGAGCTGCAGTAAAGATTCAAGTAGCAGTTATTCATATTTCCTATCACCTTAAATCTTCACTCAAACACAAGTATCTCTGACAGTGTATATACAGATGTATTATATATAAGAGACAAATATTGTTCTTTCAATATGTTGGCATTACTAAATTTGGCTCAATGCTTACATATATGTGTAAAAAGCAAATGTACGAGCTGTGATAACTGTTTCTGATAGAATGAAGAGTAGACTGATATATTAAATATTCCTTTATTGGGTGAGAAAATCAGACCATGTCATAACTGCTTTAAGTCATACAGAATAGATATCAGAGCCTTAAACAGGCTGACTTCTGCTAAATGGGTCAAACTGGGCAGAAAGTCTACAAACACATAACATCCTTATAGAATATGATGTAACACTATAGATCAACTTAGCTCAGAATATATAAAGCATATAAACAATTACAGCAATATGATGCAACAAACACAGCAGTGCTACTAATCCAAAATACTCAAAGCTTCATAGAACTGAAACAAACATTTATTTTTAGCTCCATTCTGCTGCTGATACATACTTTAGGTTTCTGAATATTAAACTTGTTGCTGCCTTTCATAGTGTGTAACCTGAAGGCCCTGAGTACTTTCTCCCACACTGAAAACACTGGGATGATAACATTATTTGAACATTACCTAATAAGACTGATTCAGGACAGACAATTAGTTATGTTAAACTTTCCTAGCAGTCCTTCACAAACAGGGAACAGTCTGTCTATTCTCTCCATCTGTCAGCTGCTGCTGGCTCTTCCTCCTCCTCTTCCTCACACACTGCTGAGTTTGTCCTGGTGGATCATCAGGGGTGCAAAGCCTCACAGATGATGTGCAGCAGTGGGTCCCTCAGTCTGTCCTCACTCTGGACACTTGCAGTTGTCACACATGGAAATCAAATGTGTGAGAAGCTGCAGGATTCAAACACAAGTGTAACTTATAAATACATGTTCATACTTTTATTCCACAATCAGAGAGAAAGAAACAGAGAGAGAGTGCAGGACAGACAGACAGGTGACAGTCTCAGGTGTATACACTGCTACAAAACAGCACAAGAGAAGGAGGATTTAGTGTTTGTGTTATTAGGAGTGCTAAACAAGAAGAGTTCCCAGATGGTCCAGTGGACACATGTGTGACTCCTGTGATTAAAGCATCTTTCTTTCAGCTTAACGAGGGAACCGTCAGCTCGTTCAAACACACCCCCTCCTGCAGGGAACGAGGGGGTGGGTAGTGTGGTGGTAAGACCACACAGCTTTGGAGCGGAAGTCGCAAGTTTGATTCCCTTCCTAGTATCCATTAAGGGCCCTTCCTAGGCCCCCCATGCCAAACACCAATCCCTGAAATTGCATAGCTAAGTATGCAGCCTGTCCGCAGCTTGGATGATTGCGTGAAGATGATTGCATATGTGAGTGTCTTACACCTGCATTTTCTCTAATGTCCAGCAGGGGATGACTACTCTGAAGTCTGCTTTCATAGATCTATATGGGAAAGTGAGCCTCACCTGATTCTGAGCTCAGTGAACTGTTTGCCGACAGTTTCACGTTTCAGGTCCGTCAGAATAAACGTGAAGTCCATGTTGTAAATGCCGGTCTTTCGAAGAGTCACAGTAGCAGAGCATCAGAGACCTATCCAGGGTCCATCCTGCCTCTCACACTGGGATGGGTAAAGGCTAACAGTATATCACTAATTATATACAACAGCAGGCTGAATTATTCACATTTAGAACGATGGGTGGATGTAGAGATAGGATAGGTGGATGGACGGGTGTCACCCGTGAAATGTTAGAAGCTTTGAATTTGAAAAAGAAGTAGGAAATGACGAGTGCATATAAACAGTGTAATGCAGTAAGTGTAACAGAGTGGGGGGTTCTAACAGACTGAAGGTGATTGGTCGCTGTCCTCCAGCAGCACCACACCTGTTTTAAGCTAGCATCAACATAAAGCTGTGTTTCACATTACAGACTCAGTGCATCAGAGACATATGAGCAGTATGACATATGATTACAACCTCTTCAAAGGTCAGAGGTCACCTGTTTCTCCCTGTGTTTGTCTATGATGCCGTCACGTTCACTGAAGCTCATGGTTTCTGCAGCCCATTAAATTTAAATGGAGCCACCATGTTGGACCTGGTCACACTGACCCGGTCCAGACTCGGGCAATTAACTTCTGACCTTTGTCCTCAGACCGTGGACATGCACAAGGAGAAGGTTTTCAGGAGGGAGATTGGCGTGTTCACGGCGGTGAGACGAGTCCCGCGCAGCCACAAGATCCTCCCTCCCACCAGCATGCAGCCACGCCCATCATACAGCCGCAAGCCAATCAACTACCAGCAGCTGGACAGTCTGGGCCACGGCATGAAGGTAACACACACACTTGTCCACTCTAACATCTTCAGCTTTGAGTTTGTCTTTGATTTTTGTCCAAAAAAAGCTCTCACTGAGGTTAGAAACACTTTTTAAAGGTGATGCGTTAGACCGCAGCACACACACAAACACAACCTGTGACATCAGCAAATGACCTCCAGGCTTTGCTCTGTTTTATCCACGTGCTAAAATCCAGCAGAGCTGCTCTTTGGTCAGCTGATGTGAGCTTGTGCACAGTGACAGGTGTGAGAGGTGTGGCAGGTGTGGGAGGCGGAGCTCTCTGTACAGTGTTTCGGTATTTCAGGCCTTCGTGACCTTTGAAGCCCTGAGGACATGAGAGGGAGGCTCAGCAGCAGCTGGTGTGAAATCAGACACGGGAAAGCAGAAGTGACGCTCTGCTCCGTGTGCTGTGTTCGCGATGCTAACAGGAAGTGTCTGAACCACAGAAGCAGAAATGACTGTGCAGTGAGACTTCCCCCTTCAGATGTTGGGTCACCTCTGTAGGCTGCAGCGTTCTCGTGCAGGTTTAGTTTCATCTGTAATATTCTCTGTTTCTGTTTGGGAAACGATGAGACTCGTAGCACAAATCCATAACAGCCGAGCGTGTGCTCACGGCACGCCATCAGTGCAGCGTAACCTGCACATGCTCAGTTTGTTCAAACAGCCGACAAAACCGGCCTGACCTCGTCAACTGGTTTATTCTCTGCGTCACGCTGGTCCTCCGAGGCTGGCAGGGATCATGGGTCGCGGCTGCAGCCTAAACATGTGAAGTGAATCTCAGCCAGGCTTCAGATCACGTCGCAGCACCATGGGCAGCCATGGCGCTGATCTCTGATCAGACCTGTGAGTTGACCGAGGAGCGCTCTTCTCCATCCTGCCCTGTGTGTGGGAATTTTTCCTTGATGCCACGCAGACCTCCGAGGTTCCATGCCGGGCTGTTCAGGATGTACCTGATGGTCACGCACACTCGGCTCGTGCTCTCAGTGTCACAGCTCTGTTTCATCACACAGCGTAAAGGAAACATTCACAGAAACATCACATTTGTGGAGATTTTTAATGTTGCTGTGCTGCACACACATAAACGTCACATGAAGGATGACCGTATTAACACAAAGCACTGCAACAGCATGCGTACGAGCTCTGCTGCCCACCTCAGCCCAACTTTCAGCTTTTTGTCAAACACATTTTTATCTTGAGAGTAAAAAAAGACAGGAAGAGCTTGAGAGTTTCTCACATCAGCTGCAGCGAGCGCTCGCACACTTCCTGTCTGTTGTCGCCTTCTCTGTGCGACACACGAAGCTCTGCTCAGGTCACAAAACAGCAGCAGCAGCAGCAGAAGAAGAAGAAGTGCTTCTAAAATAACTTTAACACATTAACCACACACACTCACACACACAGGCACACACACACATTTGCTGTGCTGTCTTTGTGAGGACCCACATGCACGCAGCACCTTCTCAGGCCCCTGACCATGAATCCACAAATGTTTCATTCACCCAGACAAAACAACTTCCCCCGATTCCAAACTGTCCTCACAGTGCGGTGATGCCCCCTCCATCCTGTTCCCCACTCACACGCACACACAAACACATGCACGCACACACACTCTGGGAGCCCAGCGTCTTTGTTGAGCGTGGGAAAATGTGCGGAGAGACTAATTAGTGCTGCAGCGGCCTGAGAGGCTCCATTGATGCTCACACTGGTATCTGTGTGTCTTCCCTCCCCGCAGGTCTCTGGGAAACAGTCGGACAAAACCGGAACGATCCGCAAACACGGCGCCTCCATCAGGTTTACTTTAGTTCTACTGTGTTTCTATTCAGAGCTCCTTCTGCTTTCACATCAGCATGCTCAACAGGAAGCTGAGCTTTCGTGTGTCTGTATGTTTCAGGTCCAACAAAGCTCCAGAGGCAGTCCAGTGCCCCGTGGTGCCCCCTGCTGGCGGGTAATAACCAGATACCTTTAATCCTCTGTCTGCAGCTTTAGGTCTGGTTTTAGGGTCAGGATCTCAGTTTAGCTCTGAGCTCTGACTGCAGCATCACAGAGCCTTCAGTCAGAGCTCAGGGCTGAAACCTGACTGCTGCTCCCTGAGGTTAAAGGAAGTCAAACCCACTGATGGGACAAACACAGTATTAAACAGCAACTCCAATCTGAACTTCATTTATCAGCTTTAATGTTGAAAAGTTTGTTTTTCAGCTCCAGCTTTGGGAAACCTGTAGCTCCACCCACCATCCCCACCACCTGGCAGGCACCGCCTGAGGCTGACATCATCACCACGCTGCTGGACGATGCCCCACCCCCTCCTCCTGCTCTCATTGAGATGCCAGTTCCAGACGGTGCCTTGGCCTTGCCTCCCCCACCTCCTCTTCCTGGTTCATCGGGAGATATATTAGCCCCCCCCCCTCCTCCTCCTCCCCCCCCTCCACCTTTTTCAGGCGCTAGCACTCCACCACCAGCTCCACCTCTCAGCCTTGAGACAGGTGAAGACAAAACAGAAAAATGTTTTTGATGATACCATAGCAACTACAAATCAGTTAGAAATGCAGAATTAGTTAATCCTGGTTTACGTAATCTGAGATATGCAGGTTCATTCATAGCTATGTCTGGATTAGTTAAGCCTGGACTACTTTACCCTGTATCAGTGTGGTTGGTTTGGGTAAACCATTCTATTTCTAAATATCGCAGCGTAACCGTGATCAAACTGTGTGACATTATGATGACATCACGTTTCCTCCCTGTCCTCAGTGGTGGAAGAGAACAGTTTTCCCTGTGCCTCTCTGCCTCCTCCTCTTCCTCTTTCTGAAGACTACGGCTTTCCTCCGTTGCCCGGTGACACCGCAGACCTCCTGGCCCCACCCCCTCCACCTCCACCTGACCAGGAGATAGACGGTAGCATTTTTCATATTGAACTACATGTGTGTTTCCTGGAGAAAGAGGCTGAAACATTTAAAAATTGTGCAGTTTAACCCAGTTTGGAGCCTTTGAAAGTCTGATTTTATGCATATGCAACAACTTTTACTGTAAAGATCAATGAACCACTGGTGCATTTGCAGTTTGATTTTCTAAAATCAGCTCTCTTCAACTCAGTCATAAGTCTCAAGATTCTCTGAAAAGGTTCAGGTGAAGAATAAAACAGTGAACACACTTCCTGTGTGATACATGGAAAGTCCGAATCATTCACAAATCTGGTATTTTAAAAGACGCCAAAAAACTTCCATTCCAAAAATGTGCAGTTTAAGTATCAGTTTCTTCTTCTGTGGTGCTTTTTGTCAGCCTTCCTTTGCTTTGTTTTTCTCCAGTCTTTTCTTCTTCTGTGGTTCTTTTGCAGTGACCCTCCCATCCAGGAGGAGTCGCCGCCGTCGCTCACCCCCGACCACTCGCTCTCTCTCTCTGAGGGTCCGCTCAGGCCCTGCCTCTCGCTGCCGCTATACTCGCTCTCTGTTCCTGCCTACTGTCCAATCACGTAAGCACAAAGTCGGGGAGCTACAGGTCTGAGAAGTCATGACTTTCGGGGCCATGAATGTTCCTTAATAATGTTCCAGGAGTTCCAGGCCTTTATCTGCCCACTGTCCATTTCAATCCAAACTTTATTAGGAATCTGTCGTGGACGCTGAGTCCTGATCAGCAACAGTGTGAGAGATGGACGTAGCTAAAGCGCCTTGTAGCTGCATTGGTTCTAATGGCCATCAGGGGGCGACACCTGTGGACTTGTGGAAGTCTCTGAGTCGACGTCCACTTCCTGCTGAGTTTATGAGTCGTTTCTTTACCTCAGTCATCGACTGTTCGAGCACTGAACTAGCTAACAAATTACAGTTTACATATCATTAGCCAATGAGGCTGCAGTTTCACACTCAGACCCGCCCCTTGAGGCTTCAGAGCAGGACTTGACTAACTGATGGCTGATGTCATTGTAACTGCGTCCATCTTTGGTACTGCCTGTGGTCTCAGACGATCACGCCTTCATTGCCCGGATACTGACCGGCTTTTTTCTGTCTGTCAGTCATGATTCCCCCGCCTCCCCCCTATCCTCCCCCCTGTGCTCCGCCTCGTCTTTCCTCCTCTTCAGCTCGGTTCTGCTTACCTGCTCGTCTCGAACACCTGGGTAAGACGAGAACTCTGCTGCTAGCATGCAGTACTCTTAGAGGTAGTACTTTTGTAGAATTAGAACATTAATACACACCTGCCTCCTCACCCTCATAGATCTGGAGATCCCAGCCCCACCTCCTCCGCTCTCATTGGATGATATGGCAGGGTTTGATGACATACCGCCCCTCCCACCTCCGGTGGATTATGACACCAATGCCCCTCCAGATTACATTGAGAAAGGTACTGAGGTGACATCACAGTTTGCTGTGATGACATCATTCCTACAGTCTGTGGCTTGTCTAACTGCAGTTCCTTTGTGTGTCCAGTGAGGGCGCTGTACAGCTATGAGGCTGTGAAGCTCGATGAGCTGTCCTTCACCGAGGGCGACATCATCTACCTGACTCAGCGCCATGACGACGGCTGGTATCAGGGCATCCTGAACGGCAGACAGGGCTACTTCCCTGAGAACTACGTTGAATCATGTGGCTAAATGAAGCCCCGCCCCCTCATGTTTAACAGCCCCACTGTAGTGTCCACTGAATGATTGTTGATGTAGGGTAACTTGTTGCACACCTCGGATCAGGTAGACTTCTGTGTTCTTAGCTTCTGATTGGTTTCCCCACACCTGACTCATTAACCCTTTGAGCGCTCGTATAAATCCTGTGATTAATGAAATAAAGTTTTTTTCTCAAAGCAGCAGCTGTGTCCCTCCCTGCAGTGTGTCCTCTTTCCTTCAGAGGGCGCTGCTCCTGTTCGGTCTCTCTCGGTCTCTTCCTGTTTGTTTCTCAGGTGCTTCAGAGTTGATCTGTTAGTGTTCAGACTTAATTTGCTGTGTTTGATTTGTCTCGTCTTTCAGATGTATATATACTAGAGATGGACCGATCCGATATTACATATCGGTATCGGTCCGATACTGACGTAAATTACTGGATCGGATATCGGTGAGAAATTAAAAATGTAATCCGATACATTAAATATAAAAAAAACACCTCACAAAACTTGCGACACGGCGTAACTCGGCTCATAACCGTAGCACGTAGGAGCAGTGTGCTCACGTGATAGAGCGGCTGTGTGTATTTGTAGCCTCGCTACCAAACCAGCATTTCATCTCCGAGGAAGTTATCCCAGAGAGAAGTAAAGCAAGTGTGTAAGTTCATCTCTGAATGTTTGTAAAGCATTCCCATGTTAAGCTTAACAACCGATATATGGAGCGACTGCCTCTCTCTCTCTCTCTCACCTTCCTGCTGCTACTTCAATGGTGAAACTGCTTAACGATCAGCTGATCGGCTTTTCTGTCGCGAGTCCGTCTCTCTTCTTTGTTTTGGCCCACTTTGCACCAGAAAGAGGAAACCAGCGGCGAACAACAGCAGCACCTTTAACCTTGATAAGCTGTTGTTAGAATTTATTTAATATTACTTTCTACACCAGGATCCTTTTCTCGTAGCTGACTGCTGGTAACTGTGCAGGGGCGGATCTAGCAAAGTTTAGCCAGGGGGGCCGATAGGGCATTAACAGGGAAAAGGGGCACAAAGACATACTTTTCTTTCTTATTCTCATTTAAAATGTCTAGCTTTTAATAAATAATTATCTGAATCTTACACCCAAAGTTTTAATCTGATGTAAAATGTATAGAAGTCCATTACTGTATATAGTAACTGTTAAGTCTAATATACCCTAGTAAGCTATAGTACTTTTTCCTTTGGGAAGATACCATCTGTGCAGTCTGCAATTCTGTTGAAGAAAGATGCTGAATCTATTTAATTATTCTTGAAAAATAATTTAATTCTGTGCATTTTTTTTTCACCCTGCATCAAATTAAAGTTGATTACATCGATTAAGCATCATGACGTGGAGGGTGGGGGTGGTTCCTATTTTTTTTTTGTTGGGAGTTTGCAACCCTATTAGTTAGGTTGCTTAATATTTCTGCTAAGTACTCTTTAAAATACCAGAATAGGGAGGATGGAGTAGGTTTAAGTTTATTAGATTGATCAGTGTTGCTGAACTATAAAATATTTTGGGTGCAGTGTATTTTTTACATACAGGTATAACAGAATAGCTTTAGTGTTATTGTTTATTTAAACTTGAGTATGAACGTATACAAAATGCAGCAAGATATTAAAAAAACAGTTTTATTGATTAATAAACACTATATCGGATTCATATCGGTATCGGCAGATATCCAAATTTATGATATCGGTATCGGTATCGGACATAAAAAAGTGGTATCGTGCCATCTCTAATATATACATACATATATGCATGCGTACATACCTACACACACTGTTGCAACTATAACAAATAGTGTTATAATAAATACAGTTTAAAGAGGTAGGAATGTTGGTTGCATTAAAGTATACATAGAAATACGGATTGTAAATAAGGTGTAATGTCCATGAGTGTTGGCAGTGCAGTTATCGTCCAATCAGGGTGGAGGTAGGGCATGTTTGACAGCCTGTGGGTAAAAGTCTATTTGTCCTCGTCCTGATGGACCTGTAGCGTTTACCAGAGGGAAGGGGGGGAAAAGTGAGAGTCCAGGGTGCGAGGGGTCCTTGATGATGATCCTGGCTTCCTGCTGAAGTCTGCCAGTATAATTGTCTCTGAGGGGGGTTAGTGAAGTGCCAATTGCCCACTCTGCTGCCCTCACCACCCGCTGCAGTTTCATCTTGTCCTCCGCGGTGCAGAAGTTGAACCAGAGCGTGCATCAGTAAGTCAGAAGGTACTCGATGGTGGAGCAGTAGAAGTTTACTAGCAGTCTCTAGGGCAGGGGTGTCAAACTCCAGGCCTCGAGGGCCGATGTCCTGCAGGTTTTAGATCTCACCCTGGGTCAACACACCTCAATCACATGATTAGTTCATGACCAGGCCTCTGGAGAACTTCAAGACATGTTGATGATGTCATTTAGCCATTTAAATCAGCTGTGTTGGATCAAGGACACATCTAAAACCTGCAGGACACCGGCCCTCGAGGCCTGGAGTTCGACACCTGTGCTCTAGGGTAACTGGGCCTGACGCAGCTTCCTGAGAAAGTACAGCCTTTGTTGTGCTTTCCTTACCTGGTGGGAAATGTTTGTGGACCAGGTAAGGTCGGCCGAGATGTGGACTCCGAGGAACTTAAAGCTTTCTACCCTTTCTCCCTCCTCCCCATCAATGTAGAGGGTAGAGTGCTCAGATCACTTTGTTCTCCTGAAGTCGATTATCATCAAGGGCGACCGTGGCTCAAGGGGTTGGGATGCTCATCTTGTAATCAGCTCTGTCTGCCTTGATCGTTGTGTCCTTGGGCAAGACACTTCACCTACCGCCTACTGGTGTTGGCCAGAGGGGCCGATGGCGCGATATGGCAGCCTCGCTTCTGTCAGTCTGCCCCAGGGCAGCTGTGGCTACAACTGTAGCTTGCCTCCACCAATGTGTGAATGAATAGTGGAATTGTAAAGCGCTTTGAGGGTCTCGAAAAGCGCTATATAAATGCAATTGATTACCATCTCCTTGGTCTTGTCTGTGTTCAGATGCAGGTTGTTGTCATCACACCATCGCTTCAGATGCTGAACCTTTTCTCTGTAGGCTGATTCATTGTTGTTGTCGATCAGTCCTATGACGGTGGTGTCATCAGCAAATTTTATAATGGTGTTACTGGTGTGGATTGGAGAACAATCATGGGTGAAAAGTGAGTATAAGAGGGGACTGAGGACACACCCCTGTGGGACACCCACATTCAGAATGAGGGTGGAGGAGGTGTGCTTTCCCATTCTGACGTTCTGGGGTCTGTTGCTCAGGAAGTCCAGTATCCAGCTGCACAGTGAGCTGCTGGGTCCTAAGTTGCTTAGTTTATTAACCAGTTTGTGGGGTTGAACTGTATTGAAGGCAGAGCTGAAGTCCACAAACAGCATTCTCACATAGGTGTTACTAATGTCTAGATGTGTGAGGGTCAGTGTTGGGCAAGTTACTTTGAAAAAGTAATTCAATTATAGTTACTAGTTACTTCTTCAAAAAAGTAACTGAGTTAGTAACTGAGTTACAATATTCTAAAAGTAATTAATTACTTGGAAAAGTAACTATTGCGTTACTTTAAAAAAAACAAAGAACGTTTAACCCCCTGGGGTCCAGGGTATAATTGGCCATTCTTTTACTACTCTTGATTTTCTCTCCACATTTTACCTTTAAAAACTATTCACTTTGCCTTGTTTGGTATCATTCTTTTTAGCGCAACCTCGCGTGCCTGAATTTACAGTTATGTTCTCATTTTGTCATACTGTATAACCAGAATTGATCTAAAATCAGACAAAAAACATAAAATCAGAGTAGAAAAAGTGATATTTTTACTGTAACAACCATAAACATGTTTAATGAATCATATTTCATAACTTCAAATGCAAATATTAATTGTCAATTTTAAAACCCTATGCACAAGTTTTGCAAACAACAAAGTTATTTGCATCCATTTACCTTTTACCCTTTTTTTAAATAACCATTTCAAACTATTTACAGAACAATCAGCTGTTCTTCAATAAGATGCCACACAAATTATTTGTGCCACTCCAAAAAAATAATTTCTGTCCACTATAAAGGAGAACATCACAGCCTGATACCTGCAGGTCTGACAGCAGCAGGTGTATCACTGCTGTTTCTACCTGGAGACAGCAGTCGCCTCATTGTTCTGACACACAACACAAAACTATCCACAACACTACACACTAACTACACAAGACAACACATTAACTACACACAACAAACACGCTAAACGTCACAAATCTCACATCTCAAAACTCGCTCTCTCCCTCTCTCTTTCTCTCTCTCCCTCTCTCTCTCTCTCCGTCACTCCTAAAACTTCCCCTGTTTTGTTTTGTTTTTTTGCTCATAAGCAGAGAGTGCTTGCTAGCACTAACGTGGCGAAACTATTGAGGAAAAAACGCCGCGTATATCTTGTTTATCCTGACTCTGGTTTTACGTGGCCTATCGACACAATTTAAAATCTGGCACCTTGTTGCTTTGTCTTTAAGTGGTCATGTGATTGACTTACCACGACTACTTTATTCTTCCTCAGTCAAACAGCAGCACTCATGCGATTGTTTTGCCCCCTGAGCTCCAGGTGTTGTGCTAGACAGTGCTCGTGATTGCCGTCCGCGGGAGCGCGCAGCTGCTTAAAGCTGTAGCGTCCAGATTACTTACAGCTACTTCCTGCAGCTGATATAAGATGCTGTAAGCTGAACACAGTTTCAGCCGTCTGTTTGTTGAAAAATAGTAACGGACCGCGTTTTCTTGTTAGTAACTGTAACGCCGTTGTAACGATAGGAATAGTAATTAGTTAGATTACTCGTTACTGAAAAAAGTAACGCCGTTAGTAACGCCGTTACTTGTAACGCCGTTATTCCCATCACTGGTGAGGGTTGTGTGAAGAGCTGTTATTATGGCGTCCTCTGTCAACCTGTTTGCCCTGTATGCAAACTGGTATGGATCGAGGTCTGCAGGGATGGCAGCTTTAATGTGTGACATGATGAGTTGCTCAAAACATTTGGCAATTATGGGTGTTAAAGCAACTGGACGATAGTCGTTCAAGCAGCTCACTGTGTTCTTCTTGGGCACTGGAACAATGGTGGTTGACTTGAAGCAGGATGGTCCTCATGTTTACACTGCGCAGTGATGCTGCTCCAGCTGGATGGGGGCACCGTCCCTCTCTGAAACGGCAGGATGGGTGATGGTGTCCCTGTTTTGTTGTCAAAGCGGGAGAAGAAATGGTTTAGGGTGTCAGGTAAGGTGATGTCCGGGGAGTTTATTTGTGTGCGACTGTCTTTGTAGCCAGTGAGTGTCTTGATCCCCTGCCACATGTTTCTGAAGTTGGTTGTGTTAAAGTGTTCCTCGATGCGCTGTTTGTATTTGCGCTTGACTTCTTTTATGCCTTTAAGCAGAGATTGGCGTGCCTCTTTGTAGACTTGTTGATCTCCTGATTTGAAGGCGCTGTCACGTGCTCTTAGTAGGGCTAGCACCTCGCTGTTGAGCCATGGCTTCTGGTTCGGGAACACTTTAACAGTCTTTGTTGTTGTTACACTTTCAGTACAGAAGCTGATGTATGAGAGTACGGCAGATGTGTGGCCCTCCAAGTCTGATCCTTCTGCAAATACACTCCAATTCGTGTTATCAAAACAGTCTTGTAAGGCCGTGGTGGCTTCCGGGGTCCACACTCGAAATGTTTTTTCAGATGGTTTTTGTCTTTGAAGTAGAGGTTTATAAGCCGGGATCAGGGACAGAGAGAGATGATCAGAGAGTCCGAGATGAGGCAGTGGGGTGGCCTTGTAAGCATCTGGGATGTTGGTGTACACCTGGTCTAGTGTGTTGTTTTCCCTCGTCGGAAAGCTCACGTTTTTCAAGAATCCCGGCAGGACAGATTTCAGGTTTGCGTGGTTAGCATTAGCTTGCGGCGGCACTTAAAACTGATACTATTGTGATCACTGTGAGCTCTATCGGCAAGTAGAAGGGTCTACACTGAACCATCATGTACTCTATGTCTGGGCAGCAGTGGACGACTTTAACTGTGTTGTTGGTGCACCAGTTATTGTTTACAAACACTAGCAGACCTCCTCCGGACTCTTTGTTCCTGTCTGCTCTGAATGTAGCGTGGCCCACTAGCTACATTCAGACTGCTGGGGTGAAAGAGTCCAGCCAAGTCTCTGTGATGATCATAACACAATAATCCAGACAGCGTGAGGTGATCCACAGTCGTAGCTCATCCATCTTGTTATTTAGTGACCGTGAGTTGGTGAGGACGAGACTCGGAATAGCCGGTGCGTCTGGGCAAGCACGTAGCTTAGCCCTCAGCCCCGCTCTCTTCCCTCTCTTCCGTTTCCTGTGCCTCCGTCGCCTACGCCACTTAAGCAGTTGTATGTTGGAATTAGAGTCCGTGTCCCTCCGGATCTCAGGGGGAATTGAGTCCCAGTCACTGTCAGTGAAGGTGTGCAGGTTTTTGTGGTTTAGAACCGCAGGCAGTTCAGTTTTGCTATAATGCATATGTGCTGCTGCATGTCAGTGGAAAAGTGAAACAAAAATACACAAAATAAAAAGAAAGCCGCTAAGTTGTGGAGAACGCCCGGCCGCTGCGACTGCTCGCGCCGCCATGGTGAATGATGGATTCAAAGCACAAAAGGTTCATTCTAGACTGTTACACACACACACACACACACACACACATACCTGCTCAGTAAGAGCCAATCACAGTCAGAGAATTTCACTCACCAAAACTAGACCTCCGAGTTCGTGGGAGTCTGACTCGCTGCTGCCTCTGCTGGGTGTTAGAGGAACTGCAGGGTTGGGCCTGTGCGACGTGTTCTAAGCAGTGTGGGTCTGATGCATGTGGAAAGCGTGTGAGTGTGAGGCGTGTCCTCTTTCATGTGATGTGAACTACGAAAGCATCAGGTGCACAGACCTCGCAGGAGCTGCACGTGTGAAGAACATCGGCTTCACGTTCGTGGTAAAAGAGCCTGATGATGAGAGTTTCTTCTCTTCCTTCAGAGCTGAACAAACCGTACGGTGGATGTTTAAAGCCTGTCAGACTGAACTGAGGGAATTAAGGTGGTTCTGTGCTGCCACCTGCAGGCCAACTATGTAAACTACAGCCTGGTGATTAAACTACAACTGTGATTTGTCACAGTTGAACAGTTTGGAATAGAATAGAATAGAATAGAATAGAATAGAATAGAATAGAATAGAATTTCACTTCCGGCTATGAACGCATAGCAGTAAGCCACACTTTCGGGAGCTCCGATGCATTTTTTCAAATCCTGAAATTTCCTACTCCACACTTTTATAAACTCTTATCTAGTTATACACAAAGGAAGAAACACACTAAAATGCCTAAGAAACAAAGTAAATCGTCTCACAAAGAAATGGGAATGACAAAGTTTGTTGCTAGTGAAGCTAGCTTGCTACATGATGGAGTTGAGGATGAGGAAGAATGTGTTAACAGAGTAACTCAAGCGGAAAATCGCATTTCCCAAGCCGAGGACGTTGTGGCCTGTCTACAAGTTACAGTTAAAAAGCTGGAAAAGGAGACAGAGACACTCTGCTCAAAGGTCGATGACCGAGAGAACAGAAGTCGCAGGTCCAACTTGAGATTGATTAGCCTACCCTACCTGAAGGAGCAGAACGAAGATATGCATGCGCTTTTATGGAAAGTTGGCTCCCCGAAGCGCCTGGGACCACTAAGGAGCCCACTGGATGTTGAAAGATGTCACCGTCTTCGCTCAAATAATCCTGAGGCCCGTCATTAGGGAGTTTTTAAACTTCAGAGACAAAGTGTTAATCCAGAATGCTGCTCGACAGAAAGGGAAGGTCTTCTACAAAAACCAGCAAGTGATGTTTTTCCCAGATGTTTCGGGGGAGCTTCATAAACAACAAAAACTATAAAGAGATCAAACAGAAGCTGCGAGCTAAAGGAATTCGTTACGGGATATTCTATCCAGAACGCTTGAGGGTCACGCACGAAGGTCGCACAACCATGTTTGGATGCCCCACCGAGGCAGAACGTTTCATCGAGAGCTTGGACCACAGAACGTAGACTACAACAGAAACAGGCTGATGGCTAAATACAATGAAAGTTCTGTAGGTTGTGAGTACTGTTTGCTTAGTACAATATCTAGCTGGTTTGTGTTTCATAATTTTGAAATATATTTGTTAAATAGGCTTTCTTCTCAACAATAGTGGGGATATAGTTTGAAGTGTGTATATAAATATTTTTTTTTCTTTTTCTTTGTGTACTTTGCTTCCGTTCTGAGGTATAAATGTGGAGTATATTGATAATTGCCCTCCAGGCTGCAGGAAAGTTAAGTTAGTGAGTACTTGCTATTGACATAAGTTGGAGTGTTAAGAGAAGGGGAGGGGAACTTTAAACGTTGCTAGAGGTTCAAGGTTTAGCTGTTTAAGGGTTAATGTTGTAGCTTTGGGTTATACGGGGTAAAGATCTTTTTTTTTTTTAAATTTTCTTTTTCATATTTATATTTTTTCTCTCCTTTTTTACATTTATTATTATTACTATTTCATCTTCCCAAAAAAGGTATTTTCATATTTTTAGCTTTAATCTACTGCAGTCGACTTACTATCTATAATTATGTCCCAATCTATGAATATTAAGATAACATCCTGGAACTGTAGGGGTTTAAATAAAGTGAGTAAGGTGAAACAGGTATTGACTAGACTGAGGAGGATGCAGGCAAATATCATTTTTCTTCAGGAGACACATCTACTTTTGACTAATATACAGGTAATGACTAGAAGGTGGCAGGGACCTATTTTTTCAGCACCTTATAACTCGCATTCACAAGGGACTATGATTCTTATAAATAAGAACTTTTGAGATGACTAATATTATCAGAGATGTAGTAGGTAGATATTTAATAGTACAAGGCACTCTCTTAAAGTGTAAGCTCAACTCATTCTGCGTGTATGTTCCTAATGTCCTAAATTTACTTTGATTCTGAGTTTGTTTCGGATAGACCACGATGGCGTTTCGCTGTAAAATGTCTGCAAAATTCTGCTTTTGTAGACTTTATTAATACCCAGATTGATGTATACGTTGATACTAACACCTTGGAAACAAGTTCTTCTGTTAGGTGGGAAGCCTTTAAAGCTTTTGTACGTGGACAGATAATAAGTTTCACCACCACTAAATCAAAGCATATTAATCAAAAAATTAAAGAACTTACGACCAAAATTAAACTTCTGGAAAGCCAAGTTTTTGTTGATAAGTCTTCGTCTTACTCTTGACGCTAATTTAACAATTAAAGAAATTCAGGAGGCAGTTGACATTTTGAAATTAGCGGAAAGCTGCTGGGCCTGATGGGCTGCTTACGGATTTTTATAAAAACATTTCAATATAAACTCTTAAAACCGTTGCTAGATATTTATTCTGAATCCTTTGAAAATGGTTTGCTTCCACCCTCTCTAAGAGCTGCACTGATTACAGTAATCCCTAACCTGAAAAATCCAGAGATGCTTGTCAGTCCTATCGGCCAATTTCTTTACTGAATGCGGACATGAAAAATCTTAGCAAGATATTGGCCCTGCGATTGGAGAAATGTCTCCCACTACCAGTGTTCGGCAAGTTACTTTGAAAAAGTAATTAAGTATAGTTACTAGTTACTTCTTTAAAAAAAAGTATCTGAGTTAGTAACTGAGTTACAAGATTCTAAAAGTAATTAATTTCTTGAAAAGTAACTATTGCGTTACTTTAAAAAAAAAAGTTTAACCCTCTGGGGTCCAGTTATAATTGGCCATTTTTAACTACTTTTGATGTTTCCTCTACATTTAACCTTTAAAAACTACTTACTTTGCCTTGTTTGGTATCATTCTTTTCAGTACAACCTCACGTGTCTGAATTTACAGTTATGTTTTCATTTTGACATACTGTATTAACACAATTGATCCAAAATCAGACAAAAAACATAAAATCTGAGTAGAAAAAGTTATATTTTTACTGTAACAACCATAAACATGTTTAATGAATCATATTTCATAACTTTAAATGCAAATATAAATTGTCAATTTTAAAATCCTATGCACAAGTCTTGCAAACAACAAAGTTATTTGAAGCCATTTACCTTTTACCCTTTTTTAAATAACCATTTCAAACTATTTATATAACAATCAGCTGTTCTGGATTCAATAAGATGCCACATTAATTATTTGTGCCACTCCAAAAAAATAATTTCTGTCCACTATAAAGGAGAACATCACAGCCTGATACCCAGGACTGGACTGGGACAAAAAAGCCCGGGCATTTTGGCTAGAGAACGGCCAACCAGGTATTATAGGAAAAGCCATAAAGCCTTTGAATGAAAACAAATGCTGTTGTCACAGTGATGTACACTGTCTTGTTGGTATATATGTATCAATCTAATAAACTTAAACCTACACCATCCCCCCTATTCTGGTATTATAAACAGTACTTACCGGAAATATCAAACAACCTAATCAATAATTACATATACCTAACTAGCAGGGTTGCCAACTCCCAGCAAAAAAATAGGGAACCACCCCCCACCCTCCGCCTCATGATGCTTAATCGACGTAATCAACTTTAATTTATTGCCAGGGTAAAACAAAAGCACAGAAACCAATTATTTTTCTATAGTAATTAAATATATTCAACATCTTTCTGCAACAGAATTGCAGACTGCACAGATGGTACCTTCCCAAAGGAAAAAGTACTATAGCTTATTAGGGCATTTATTAGACTAGATATTTACTATATACAATAATGAATTTTTTAATAGTTTATGTCAGATGACCACTTTGGTTGTATTTATTAAAACCTAGACATTTTAAATGAGGAAAGGGGGCCACAGTATTTCTCTGTGCCCCCCTTTCCCTGTTAATGCCCTACATGGCCCCCTGGCAAAACTTTGCTAGACCCGCCCCTGCACAGTTACCAGCTGTCAGCTACACAGAAAAGGATCCTGGTGTTATTTGTCTCTCAGAAACAGTTCATAACTTCAACTTATCCATGTCACCTAAAAGGTAAACCTCTTTCTCCATCACCTGTTCAGCTCTGATGATTCAGTAAGGACATCTCCTGGTTTCATCTTCATGTTTCCATTAGTGATGGTAAATTTGATTCTTTTTACTGAATCGAGTTTTAATGAGTCACTCACCAAAGTGAATCAGGTTTTTTGAGTCATTTGATTCACTGAGTCAGTTGACCAGAGAGTGCAAAAAATGTACATTTTCACTCAAACTTAATTTGTTTCTCTTTTCATGTATATCCTACTGCTAAGATGAGCGATTCTAAAAGAAAACAACTATTTTATAGAGGAAAAAAGAGCAAATTAGTATTTTCCTTAAATGTGTCAAATATATATTTTCTCATCTAAATGTCCACTGAGCTGTGAGCCAGGGGGCAGTAATGCGCCTTAACATTGTTGCCAACCGAGAAGAAGAAGAAGCTGTGAGCCAGGAAGGAGGGGGTGAGCGAGTCCTGAGTGATTCGCTTACCCTATGATTCAGCACAGGAGGGAGGGGGTTAGTGAGTCCTGAGTAGGGGTGGGTTTTTATAATCGATTTATCGATTAAAATCCATTCTGGCTTGGATAACGTAAAATCGATTCATTAAAATCCTGAATCGGTTTTTTAATATAAATTTATTTTGGCCGAAATGCCAGAATCTCAGGTGAAATCTCACAAAATTTCAACAACCACCAAACAGCTAAGACAGTAAGTGAGAGCAGGAACACGGATTCTGCACAAAGACGTAAACACACAGCGCGACACGCGGATCAGAATCAGTGAGATGTCGCCTTTCTTACGGTCGGGGCTGAAAGCCGACAGCTCGCTGATTCTGATGTTTCGGCGGGTCCGCGCTTTGTGTTCACGCCCTTTTTGCACTGATTCTAAAGCTGTTAGTTTGCTCTCTCTCCAAACAATATTGACCGGACCAGCAGCAAAAGAAGATCCAAACTACGCTTCACATAAACAACAACAACTCTGACTTTTACTGTTTTGCTTCCACCACGATGCACAGCTCTCTCTCTCTCTCCCTCTCTCTCTCTCTGTACTTCAAGAACAGTTTCCCGTCTAAAAATCTGTTTTCTGCATTATTCGCTTGCTTGTTATGCACAAGTCTACCGTTGTTTACGGCCTGTCGGCTGCTGTTTTTTTTCCCTTTTACATTCTTCCGAAAAGAAAACCTAATTTCTGCCGTTCAATACTGAACCAATTTAAACTTTTTAAAATTATGCAGAACGCTTAGCCGTGTCTCTAATCAAACCGCTGTAACATCAGAGGTAACGTTCATATGTTGATTAATGGTTTTCTTTCGTTTTTGATGTACTGCAGAATATTTTTATAAAATCCCAGGCCAGGAAAACCACCTTCATGTTTTTCTGTGTTTTATCTTCAGCTACTTTGACACAAAGGCATCTGCTGTGACGCTCACACCTTTGATAAAGTCTTGCGTGTGTCAGCTTCCTTTTTATTGATACCAAAATATGTCAATGTACTGATCTGAATTATAATATTTCTGACTGTCAAAATTTCCCAGATTTAAATCGAATTGAATCGAATCGAATCGAATTAAATCGAATCGTGGATCGAATCGATTCGGGACCTTGTGAATCGGAATTGAATCGATTCTAGAAATCAGTGATGATACCCAGCCCTAGTCCTGAGTGATTCGCTTACCCTACGATTCAGCACAGGAAGGGAGGGGGTAAGTAGCTCAAATGTGCTGTTAGCATGTTAGCAGAGCAATGCTACTGGAGGAGCTATTGTCTTGATGTGAGCTTCTACTCAGGGTTTTTTCTTCCATTTCAGAGCAGAAATGTTTTTGTTATGATACTGGATGTTGTGTTTTTCTCCACAATTTTAATTATAAGCTAGATATATTGCTGCTAACAGCAACAGGGATGAGTCAGTGAGTCAGTTGGGCTTGTGAATCATGATTCATGAGTCAGTAAAGTGATTCTCGAGTATTGAACGATTCGTTCATGATTCGCGCATCACTAGTTTCCATATCTGGTGAGAGGGAAACTGTGTTGACTGTGTGCTGACCAGCACCTTTATGGCTGTGGCTCCAGCAAACATCAGCTGATACTAGAAAGTAATATTAAATAAATTCTAACAACAGCTGACCAAGCTTAAACGTGCTGCTGTTTTTTAGTGCGACATCCGCTGGTTTCGTCTTTCTGGCGCAAAGTGGGCGATAAACAAACAAGAGAGAAAAGCCGATCAGCTGATCATTGATCAGTTTCATGATTGAAGTAGCAACAGGAGAGGGAGGGGGAGAGAATGAGAGAAGAAGAGGCAGCTGTGCAGCGTAAAGACACAGAATAACTCCAGCTTTGTGTCTTTTTTTTTAAATTTCTGCTGAAGTTCGGGACAAATCGCATTCCTTTACACCTAAATACGGAACATTGAAGTTTGACCTCACTGGCTGTAATTGGTCCAGCCCGGAGTCGATCATGACCAATTGGCCAATCCACCACCTTTCATTGTTTATACCATTACAAAAAAACAAACAAAAAAACAAAAAAACGTCGGCCCATAAAAACGAAAGGTCTGACAGCAGCAGGTGTATCCCTCTCCTGTTTTCATTCAGCAATCGCCTCATTGCTCTGACACACAACACCATACTATCCTCTACACTACACACTAACTACACAAGACAACACATTAACTACACACTCCAAACACGCTAAATGTCACAAATCCCCCACATCTGAAAACTCGCTCTCTCTCTTTTTCTGGTCTCTCTCTCTCTCTCTCTCTCTCTCTCTCTCTCTCTCTCTCTCTCTCTCTCTCTCTGGCCGTCACTCCTAAACTAAAACTTCCCCCTCTTCCTAAACATCCAAATGTCATGTTGCCATATCAGTTTTTGATTGATCGACATGGTACATTTTTCCACCAACACAAGGGGTGTTTGTTATTTTTTGGGTCATAAGTAGAGAGTGCTTGCTAGTGCTGTCCTTAGACAGTAAACGTGATGTTTGCGTATATATTGTTTATCATGACTCTGGTTATCAACACAATTTAAAAACTGGTATATATCACCTTGTTGCTTTGTCATCTTGAAGTGGTCATGTGATTGGCTTACCACGACTAAATGGTAAATGGCTATATTTGTATAGCGCTTTACTTAGTCCCTAAGGACCCCAAAGTGCTTTACACTACAGTCAGGTTTATATAGTGGATTGTCATTTATGCTTAGAAATATCTACTCATATATGCTTAGAGTTTTATAATCAATGTCATGTTGGTAGAGGTTTGATCCTTAGTAGTCTGTGGAGACTCTGTGTGCCTCCCAGGGTGTTCTGGCATGCACACACAACTTAAGGTCAGGAGAGAGGTTATATCTGCTCTTACTGATATATGGTATAGGAGGACACCTACTCTGTACCTGGTTAAGTCTAAGTGCCTTTTGTTTAGATGAACTGCTGGACTTCCAGACCAGCAGGTTTAGGGAAGTCATTTATGGGGTCACACTCTGACCCCCCCCCCCCCACACACACACACAAGGTATTCTTTGTTCACATGTATACCTATGTAAGACGTTATATGTTAATGAACCTATGTATATTCATGTAACCTCAATAAAAGAGCAGTGTTACAGGGGAGCAGACGAGAGAAACTGGGGTCAAGCGAAGGAACGGCGTTTGTCCAGTTCTCTCCCGTGCACGAGAAACATAAAGAACTTTGCCTACTCGTGTCTTGCTTTGCTGTGTAATTAAATTGTCTTCAACGTTCCAGTGAATAGGTTTAAGCTACAAACCTATCAACTACATTCATTTCTACATTTCTGATCTTTTAGAATCCCACACTCCCTCTCGCAGCCTGAGATCTTCTAATCAAAGGCTGTTGGTCGTCCCACGAACTCGTTTTAAGACTAGAGGTGATAGATCTTTTAGAGCGGTGGCCCCAGGTTGTGGAATGCTCTCCTCCATCTTTACGTTGTCTTGATTGTATTTATTCTTTTAAAAAGCAGCTTAAGACTCATTTATTTAGATTGGCTTTTAATTAGATTTGTGCTGTATGTTTGATTATTAATGTATTTTAATGTATTTTATGTATTTCTGTCTTATATTACTGTGAAGCACTTTGTGGTTTTTATCCTGTGAAAAGTGCTATATAAATAAATTGAAATTGAAATTGAAATTGAAATTCAGTCATTCACCCATTCGCACACTGGTGATGGCAAGCTACACTGTAGCCACAGCTGCCCTGGGGCGCACTGACAGAGTGATGGGATTTCCGGCTCTTCTTAGAGAACCGGCCCTTTCGGCTCGGTTCACTAAAATGACCCGGCTCTTCGGCTCCCAACCGGCTCTTCAGGTTGTTTTGTTGCTTTAATTAATTTATTATTAACAACAATATAAAATTATGCACAAAAGGAATTACTAATGTAAAAAAAAAGCAACAACGTGGTTTTATTTATACATGTTTATATATAAATATATATGGTGGCCCCTAGTGAGAAAGCACGTACAAACTCCAAAACACATTTCTAGCATTAACTGAACTTCCAAAACAGAGCTACTGTCACGGGTTCAAAATATTGGGGATGGATACAGGAGGAAAACCAAAATAACAACACTGGTCCGGCCGGGTCAAGTCAAGCGATGATTTTAATGCACACGTGTGGGAGATGGGACACTGTACGCAGACAGCACCAGATCTCTCACCGAAAACCACACAACAATAGTTTTTATGAACATCAGGGTATTGGAACGCCCCCTCATGCGTAAAGTAGGTACAATACAATCAATGTTGACAACTTTTAACACATTAAAAGAACATCTTCTTCTTCCCGAGGCCAGATCCTTCCCAGTAATCTTCTAACTCTGCTTATCCCCTGGAACAAACAGTCTCTCCTGCAAGCATAATCAAACAGCTACAAGGCTTTGCAAACTATTATTTAAATATTTGAACTCTCCCCTCTACATGAATTTAACTGCTGCTTGTGTGTGTGCGTGTGTGCCTCGACCTCAGCATTCACTCTGTCTATAAGGACAGAGGCCAACTCTTCATGTGTGCAATAACCTAACTGAAACCATACATGTAATAAATGTTCTAATCAAATGCCACTACTCAAAGCTTAATAAAAAGAGTATAAATGAATAAAGGATAATGATGAATAACATGATATATGTGTTTTGTAAGCATGTGCGGCCTTAAATTACACAATTGAAAGCATATGTGTATTGTTTGTGTATTTATACACAAACACTCATATATATTCAAATAATTTTAAAAAAAAGTTCATTTACCTGTTACTACCACACACCAAATCCAGTCGTTGGTACTTCCTGGCTTGTGTAGCCACTAGGTAACAAAAGCTCAACACTGCGCTTAGCATCCTGGAGCACTTCTGTTGTGTTTGGTACGTGTTTTGGAGTTTGTATGTGCTTCAGAGTTTTTACGTGTTTTGGAGTTGTACGTGTTTTGTCTCTAGGGGCCACCGTAAATATACTTTTATTTATTCACTCCACTTAAAATGTAATAAATAAATCATATAATACAAATTATACAAAATATAATACAAAAACCAACTCTTCACATTTCAACTTTTTCTATTTAAATTTTCAGCTTTTCCCTTTTAAACAAATTTAAAGTGAAACAACACAAAACACTGCAAACCACAACACAATTAAATATAAATTAAAATATGAAAACAAAAAGAAGATGCACATTCTCTGTCATATGGGCCTGCATGAATAAACTTTCTGAATCCTTTATCATCCGCAACTGAAAATAGTTGTGGATGATTACTATACCTTTCTAATGTGACGATGTTGTCCCTGGCTCTCTTTCTCTCTCTCTCCCTCCCGCTCTGTTCCTGTGCTACTGCGAGTGTAACTACTGCCCCTCCCCCCTCTGCCCAGCGCAAAGCACAAGGCTCGCGTGCGGAGTGAAGCGGAAAAAAAGTGCGAGAGAGAGGGTAAGATAAAGAAGAAAAACCCCACGGCCCCCAATAAGGAGCCGGCTCGCGTTGTTCACTTCAAAGAGCCAGCTCTAAGAGCCGTTTCGTTTGCGACCGACACATCACTAGGGCGCACTGAAGAGGCGAGGCTGCCGGACACTGGAGATACAGAAGTTCTGGAGGGAGTTAACTTTACCAATAAATAGTATGTTAAATATAACTCTAAATCCAGACCCCAAATTATTTTTATCAGGAATTTATCCGCCAACTCCTACAATTCAAAAAGAAATCAGGACCCTCATAAATATGTGCCTCTTACATGCTAAATGCCTGATTGCATTGTATTGGAGAAAAACTGATAGACCAAAACTGGGGCATTGGCTACATGACATATGGTCTGTCCGGAGAACCTGGAGTCACATAATTTGGAGAGACATAACGTGATATAAGTAACCGTGAGGGATAAGGTGGAATGACACTTTGTGTAGTCCATCCGGGTTTTTTTTTTTTTTTTGCTTTTTCCTTAAATAAATAAGATAAATATTCTTTCATATTTCTCTATATGATGTATTTGACTTGTATTTTGTGTGTTCTAAAAACTCAATAAACATATTGTTGCAAATGAATAGAATAGAGTAGATAGAAAGCATTTTACAGCCCTTTAAAAAAACAGTGAATCCCTGTTTTACAATCTGCTTCTCAGCAAATCTTCTTTAAGCCACAAACAGAATAAGGAGTACCTGAGAGATGACCTCATCAGACAGGTGAGTTCTGGAGCATACTCAGCAGCAGCTTCATCGCTGTCTGCACAAGTTCAGTTGTGAAAAAGAAACCCCACCCACAGACTTCATGTAAGCTCCACCCTGACCCTAATTCTGGGAAAACAACATCACGCAGTAGCTCAGGCTCCGCCCCCACACAGATGTTTCCTCTGTTATCTCAACTATCATAGTGGGAACGTGAAGATCAGACCTCTACAGGCAGAAAGTACAGCGTACCCCCTGACACACACACACACACACACACACAGAGACACTCACACACACACACACACACACACACAGATGTCGTCAGTATTCATATCTTATGAGGACATGTTATTGACATAACGCTTTCCCTGGCCCCTTACCCTAACCCTGACCTTTACCCTAAACCAGGGGTCGGCAACCCGCGGCTCCGGAGCCGCATGCGGCTCTTTAGTCCTTATAGTGCGGCTCTGGGTGGTTTGGGAAAATAAATTAAGTATTTAGAAGTATTTAGCTGAAGTGCATTTTATTTGTGTTTAGTTCTTTTTTTAACTTGTAGTTCTAAATTGGGAGATTATTGTGATATTGAAATATAAAAATAAAATTATTTTATTATTTTTCATCGCTCAAAATAAGAGTCACACTCGCGGAAGCCGGTATACCCGCCGAAACACCGTGCATTTATCGAGACTTTCAACCCCAGGTAGGCCAATTATGGATCTTCGGATCCACATTATGTCAGCAGCTATTCTCCACTGTGAACTATGTTAAAAACAAACACCGCTCACGCCTGACAGATGACAGCTTACAGTCCTGCGTAAAGATGAAAGTGACTTCGTATAGCCCCGGTTTGCAGACGCTGTGCGCAGAGGTTCAGGAGCAGAAGTCCCACTGTAAACATGTCATGGCAGACCCGCTGCTTTTCAGCATCTCTTTATTGACCACTTTTCACACACGGTTGCCGTACGCATACAGCCGGCTGTAGCTTTTCAGCTCACAGCCCGACAACACAAGAGTAGAGAGAGAACAGGCTTTAAGGCGGCGACGCGTGATTGCGGGTGCCGCTAAGGTGCGTCCGACTCCCCTGCAGCGGCACTGCAGACCACCCCCCGCCACACACATTAACCAGGTAAAATACATATTTAGGCAGAATTTGCAAATATCTATTTTTCATTTTTCAGCAGCATAGTGATTTTTTTCAAATTATTTTTTAAGAGTCAGGTCAAGGCTCCAACAGCCCAAAGGCGATATAAGGGTGGCGGCTGACAACAGTCTTTGTTTGCTACATGCATCATTTTAGTTCAGCTGGGTGTCTTTGCTTTTGTTATATTTCTTTAAGAGATAAAAATATCTTAATTACAGAAATAAAATGTAATTTTCTCTGTAGCACTTCATGGATTTCATAAGCAACACACTGTAGTTGTTTCACAAAAGCATAAAGGTAAAAAAAACAATATATACAGTGTTATCTTCATTTTAGATGTCAAAAAGTATTTGTGGCTCCCAGTGTTTTCTTTTACGTGGAAACCGGGTCCAAGTGGCTCTTTGGGTGTTAAAGGTTGCAGACCCCTGCCCTAAACCTACACATAACCAATTGTAACTCTGTCACTAAAACCACATTTTGAGTCTCAAAAGTACCTTGGTCTCCACAAGTATAGTAAACTCACAATTTTTGGTCCCCACAAACACATGAATACACACTCACAGAGTGTGTGTGTGTGTATATGAGGGGTGGATACTCGCAGCTCTGATGGGAGGAAGCTGGAAAGTCACAAAAACAACATGCGTATAAAATTCCAGCACATTAAAAAAACCCCTGCAGACTGAAGGAGTCTAACTGTTTTGGGTGGTGAGGGAGGGGTACGTGTGCGGTGTATGGGACACAGGCCAGGAGTGCAGGTCTGTGTGTTAAAGAAAGCTTTACTCCGAGCTGAGGACGTTTATGATCTGAGTGAGTTTACGCCACACGCGAGCTCGTACAGGTTCGAGTTGTCCCGACTTAAACTTATCATCATGCTGAATAAGCCAGAATGATCCTCTAGTTCTCGATTGTGTTCAGGAAACGTGTCAGGGTTTCTCCGAGTCTGGTTGTTTGTTCAGAAGTGTTTTTTAGCGTTAATTTTAGAGTTTCACTTTGGCATGTTTGAGGTTTTCAGGTTACACTCTTCAGATTAGATCAGTGAATGTAAAATAAAGTCATTTTTTTTCTATTTTCTCTCCGTTGGAGACGTTTCTCTGTTGGCTTCTCTGATTTCCTCAGGAAGCCACGCCTGACCATCAGAGCAGCAGCAGCAGCAGCAGCAGCTCAGAGACTGAAACGAACTTCAGCGAAGACCTGCAGCAGCAACCAGTAAGTGAAGCTTCTCCTTCACCGCTTCAGCATTGATCAGAGTCCAAACTGGTTTTGATTTTACTGGAAACAGTGAGGTTAGAGTGTATGACAGAGCGGGTGGTGTAGTCCTGCCTGCTGTCGGTGGTTCGGTGGAGCAGATCCGTGGATGTGTGTTCGGCTGTAGCAATAACTCGGTCATATCTGACACTCGGATTTTTAACCTCTTTTTAGGATAAACAAACTGTGATGCAGAGCGATACAAACTCCTGTATTCAGATTAGATAAGCACTGATGAAATGTCAAAAACAAAACAACCTTCATTTAACAAACGTGTATTCAATAGCCCAGGAAAACGGAAGTAACGTCTCTGTTAGGGGACTGATTGGTCAGTGAGGGGTTGACAGCTCTTTGAGGGCTCTGATTGTTTCCAGCTGTGATCAGGCTTGTCTCCAGGCAGCTGCTCCTCCCACCAGCACACTGTTACACAATTCCTTAGTCATGTCATCATGTGGAACTCCTTCAGATTTCCAGTGAAATGCCTTTAAACTCAGAAGTGAAGAAATTGGGCTCAGACTCACAGTTTACCCGGAATGCACGAGTGATCAAACATCAGAGTACCACCACTGGTTTCTGCTTGTCACACAGCTGGATACAGATGTTGTCTTCTGACTGAGACTCATCAGAGCTTCAGTATTAATGTGGTTGTGCTGGTGGAAAGTCAGGTGACTATGATGGCGTCGGGGGCACCATTGACTTGGTCTAAGAACACGCCTCCTGTGACCCACAGTGGCTCTGACCGTCGGTCAGCTCGTGTCAGAGCGGTTTCAAACCTGCTGCCAGGCTGAGAGACAGAGGTCAGTCAGTGAAAACATCACAGTGAAAGAGGACGTGGAACAGGAAGTGACGGGGAGGGGTGGTTGTGTCATAAAGTAGCAAAACAGACAGAAGAGGATTCGTGTGAGACACTCGAAGGCAGCAGGTAAGAGGACAGAGCACGCGTGTGTGTGTGTGTGTGTGTGTGTGTGTGTGTACCATGTTGACATATCTTTGTGAGCACAGATAATTGGCATTATGCTTTCCCCAGCAGCTTACCCCAACCATCCAAAATGAATGCCTAACCCTGACACCAGAAGTGTCTTCAAACTCGTGGGGACGGAGAGTTTATCCCCATAAGTGACTGTTGGTCCCCACAAGTATAATGGCATGCCAATTATCTGTACTCACAAAGATATGTAAACATGGTACACACACACAGACACAAGTGTGAGACAAGTGTGTGTGTGTGTGTGTGTGTGTGTGTGTGTGTGTGTGTGTGGAGTGCATGGCATGGACGTGGAGAACATGGTCACCGTCGGTGTTTCTATGTTCGTCTGTGTTTGTTCAGACTGATGAAGGAGATGAAATAACGTGTCTCTATGAGTGCGTGTTATTGAACATGCATTATAATGAGTTTACAGAGCTGTTGTTATGCTTGCCCTCTCAGTCTCTCTTCAAAACTGATTTTTAATGTCGCTGTTTTTACCTGGGTCAATAAAGAAAACATCAAAGTTACAGGAAAGTTGTCTGTTGCTGAAAATGACCTGATATCACTGACGTGTGTGGGACGCACAGGCTGGAAAGTTGTTTGCATCAGGTTAAATTCCTCCGCTCAGTGTGTGTGGAGCTGCTCGCCGCTCCTGCAGGAACGTGGACGCCATCCTTACTTTGGTGCTTTTAAAGTCCTGTGTCTCTGTTAACCTGACACACGCCGATCCTGTAAAGCCTCAGGCTCACGAAGCCTTTGTGACTCCCAGATATCGTCTTTTCCTGTAGTCACATGATCACTCGTCTTCATGGTTACACAGACACAGGTGTGGCTCACGTTACCTGCCCGTCCTCCCCTCAGTAAGGCAGGAAAGAGAGGAGGCAGCAATGAGGCTGAGATGAGCTGCAGGTGTAATAATAATTTAAATATTTCCATTATGTGAGCAGCAGCTGTGAGCTCAGGAAGTGGGTGTGTGGTAGCGAACAGGAAATAACAAAGTGAGAAACATAATAACACCTCAAGCGTGACCCGATCATGTGATGCTGACTGAGCCAATATGAAGCAGAGGACAGGGCTGGACTGCGTCCCTGAAACCGTCCCTCTATGATGATGGTAGCTCACAAACAACCCAGCATCCAGTAAATTGAAAGGACTTCCTCTGACTCGCTGTGTTCTGCTCCTCTGCACAGGTTCATCATGAGTCTCCCAACTCACCGTCAGTGCAGCATCGAGATCCAGAATAAGACCACGACGTTCACCCTGTGCAACCCACGGTGAGTCCTGCAGCTCCACGGCCACAGAGAGGGCATAAAATCACTAACCAGCACTCCCTGCGTCAGCTACATGACAGTTATTACAAAATCACTTTGATGTTTCTGTGAGGTTAAATCCAGATATATGTAATTATTGTTGTTTTCATTCATGAATGTTCAAAAAAGCAGAAAAAGTAAAAGCACAGTTGTTGATTGATTAAATTACAGTTCACACATGAATGATATTCTGGGATGTCTGGCAGGTTAGCGGTGAAAGACCTGAGAGAGCTGTGAGGATTTTAAAGCATTGTGAAGTTTGACGAGATCCCAGGAGCCCATGAACGAGCCTTTCAGACTCATGCTGGGACATGAGGGGTCAAGGAAGGACAGTGGGAAGGAAAACTTCCTGTTAAAAGGGAGTTTTCCTTCCCACTGTCGCCAAAGTGCTTGAGGCGACTGTTGTTGTGATTTGCACTGTATAAATCAAACTGTGTAAATTGGGAGTGTCAGAGCAGAGTCAAACAGGATGTGACACGAGTCAGATCAGAGCTCTGACAGGAAGCTGCCATCTTTCTGTTGAGCTACATTCCTTCCTGCTTTACCAAACCTCAGACTTCCTTTTGACCAAACCAATCCAAATCACAACAGCAGTCACATCAAGGCACTTTATACTGTGAGGTACAGACCCTAGACTAATACAGAGAAAACCCAACAATCGATTTGCCATTATTTCTATTTCATATCACTTTATAACTTCTTCATCACAAAGAAAAATATCTCCTACACGGTATAAAAGGATGCATTGTCTATGAAAGACACAAATATTGTTCTTTTCATGTACTGGCACCACTACATTTGTCTGAAAGCTTACTTTGTGGCTCTTGTATCATTATCTGTGGTTCTAAATAATATGAGCGCTAAATTTACCCACGACATGGTTAAGTTGGTGCACTGCCCAAATGTCTGGCTCCTGTGAATAAACTACCATTCTTTTAACTTAACGAGTGAACTGTCTGCTCGTTTCTCCTTAAAACAAACGTCGGTTTGACTCGACACCACCAACACAACCAGCTTCAGCAGCAAAATAACTGAATGAACATTAATCCATCCAGATGTTTGACTGTAAAAGTGGCACACAGTGGCATGGTCCTCCTGTTCTGTTCTGTTTGCTGGTTCTGTTTGTGGATATATTACTACTGTTAATTATCCATAAAATCATGATCTGTCTGCAGGGTTAAAGTCAGTCTTCTAAAGTAAAGGCTTTAAAAGTAAGTGGAACCTGAGCCGCATTAAGTACTGACATCGCTAATGTCACCTCACTTTGCCGACATTTGACCAAAAGTAACTTTTTCCACGTTCTTCAAAATTTGTATCGCTACTTAAATAAGTGAGAATAAATATGTGACAATAGATACGTGAGAATAAAGCCCAGCACTTGTCTTCCCCCAATTTTTAAAAAAAATTATCCACCAACACACTTCCGCATCTGGTCCATTAAGTTATTGTGTTTCCAGAAACGCTTCTGTTTTCTGAATGGATTTTTTTCCCCTTAGTTTTGGCTTTTAGCTTTTGCTGCATCACCCCTTCTCCCCACCGCCCCACCACCCATTTCCCATTTTGGGTCAGATACATTAAATAATGTCTGAGTATTGGCTAATTAAAATATGGAAAACAGTTCCATACTCCTTCCCAAACCAGTGGAGGGATGCAATCTGTCCAGCATGTCCTGAGTCTGTGGAGGAGACTCTTTGAGGCTCCGTTCGATCACTACCTCCAGGTCATGATCATCAGTGAGGACAGGAACGCAGAACAAGCTGCAAATCACAGGCTTCTTGCTCAGCTCTGTCCTCACCACAACAGACAGATCACTGCAGCCTGTACAGTCTGCATTCCTTCCTAACTTCCTTCCTGTCAGCCTTCCTTCCTAACTTCCTTCTGTCTTAAACCCGTCTCCAACCTAAAGTGGATGCTCCGCCTGGTCCTTCACACTGCAAACCAGCTAATGTGAGCTGGAGGTCACTGATGAAGCTGGATGCTGCTGTTCATCCGACAGATCTCCACTCAAGCTCATTAACAGTAAACTCCTGATAAAGTTTCTTTAATTAATCCTTCACCATGTTTGATGTTGTGTACAGGGTTCAGACCTCGGCCTAAAAGTCCTCCTGCTCTGTTTGAGCGTTTTAGATTTGAGTCTTTGCAGCGTTTGGCCCTTAGAATCAAACCTCCTCTCAGGTGTGTACACAACATGAAGACATTGTTGCCTCACAACAAGAAGGTCCTCGGTTTGACTCCACCATCGGACCAGAGTCTTTCTGTACCCGGGTCTGTGTGGGTTCTCTCCAGGTACGCTGGCTTCCTCCCACAGTCCAAACACCTGCAGTCAGTGGGGTTAGGTGAACTGGTAACTCTAAATCATCCACAGGTGTGAATGTGAGTGTGTCAGGCCTGCGACAGACTGGCGACCTGTCCAGGTGTGCCCCGCCTCTCGCCCTATGATAGCTCAGATAGGCTCCTGCCCCTCCGCAACCCTGATGAGGTTAAATGGACCACTGATGGATGGTCTCTGAGCATGACGGTGCTTGTGGGTGCAGGTCTCTGCCGGTTGTTCAGGTGTGTTGCAGGTGTGAGGTGTGTGTAACGGCAGCGATGTCTTTCTGTTTCTCCAGTATGCACATTGTGAGCGGCTCCTGCAGCTCACCCCTGCCTCCCACGCTCAGCCCCTACGAGAACGGCAACGCCCTCTTCACCAAGAAGCCTCACACGGCGTGTGGCTCTGTGACCGTCTTCACCTACGACCTCCAGCACGTGTCCACCCTGCAGTTCAACGGCAGAGTCGCGGTGATGTTCTCGGTGCCGTACGACTTCAACTTCTACTCCAACTGGTACGCGGTAGGAGTCTTTGACATGGACAAAGCCTGCGACCAGCACCTTTACGACGAGATGTACAACAAGTCGGAGCAAAAATTCGTCAGGGGCAAAGCCAAGGGGCCGAGTCTGACCTACAGGGGGGCCTACATCACTGTCAGGGCCACCATGTCCGACACCTACCAGCCCATCCTCAAGGTCGCCATCTGCAACAACTGAGGCCCAGAGCGGCACCTGCAGCGTGCACCATAAAGTCAGTCAGTCAGTTCGATTCTCTCCTCATTTTGTATCCACAAACAAATATTAAATCTCAACATTTATTTGAAATTTGGATTTCTTTCCCTGCCCCTACTTCCTGATGACATCAAAAAAATGGTGAGCTGTGATTGGTCAGTAGTGTGTCTGTGATATAGTCTGAACCTGATGTTAAACTGTTTTTTTGTTTTGTTTGACACAAACTTAATTTTTACTTTTGATGATGTCACTCAGAAATCGTCATGGCGACTGTATTCCTGTGGTCCAGTGAGATGAAACCACAGAGCTGTGCAGCTGTGAACATCTGGATGAGATAATAAAGGCTGAGTGAGCACTAAATGTCTGAGCTGTTTTCTTACGATAACCAATCACAAAGCAGTCTAAGGAGCTTGGGAAGAAAAGCATCGGGACTTCTTTAAGTTTCTTGAAGACGTTTGGTCCGAGAAGCTTCTTCAGTTCTCAGAGCAACTGGTGCAGAGTCCAAGGTTTTAAGCCCTATGAGAGTTTTTCTAAGGGGGTCGCTGACCCACTATTGATCCTCTGCCTAATCACATGAGCCAAGGTGTGAAAACAGTTGTGGGTCACTATCAGCCAATGTTGTGAAACCTAGCCCCATCCTATCATGTGACTTACTGAGGTCAAATGGTCCAGGATGTGAGTGGGCAGGAAGCCCCGCCCTCTGTCCAAATATGGTCGTTCACCATCTGTCTTCTCTGCCCAACATGTGAACATTGGCATCCTCAAAGAGTGACCTTTGACCTTTAGATGCAGATGTACAGGTGAGTCTTGTCCTGTGGAGGTGGCTCTTCTATGTTGTAGCTGTTTGGTGTCTCCAGTGTAGGTCTGAGCACTCCTCGCTGCTCTGCACAGCTACACTACGTTGTTGAGTTTTTTGGGTTTTTTTTAATGTCTGTACTTTAGCCACGTCTGCTCAGAGTTACCTCAACACACCACCAGGTTCTCAACTACAAACAAACCCATGGTGAGCTGGAGGTCAACAGAACCACACCATCTGCAAGCCAAGCTAAGACTCCAGACAGGACGCCGTGTATGTGACCCAATGGGACACGAAGTCCACAAAGACATGCAGCACCTGCACACGCTCAGATAGCTGCTCTGCTAGCAGCACTGCCATACACCTCCTCGTGGAGGGCTATGGAGCGTGATCTCCTGAAGATGGAGCCCGTCCTCTGTTGTGGGACCAGCTCTGCCCCTCCCTGGCACAATAAACCTTCAGTAATCTGGATTATAGATGAATATTATTTGCTATTGATATCTATTGACAGTGTCTTGATTTGTCCACGAGCTGCCCTCTGATCCCATATTTATCATCATCAGCGTCACGTGATTTTCTGAAGGTCAGTAAACGCCACACAGCAGATTCTCCAGTTTTCACTGCATTTAATTTAAAAAAGATCTTTGTTTATATAAATAAATAAATAAATAAATGAATAAATAAATAAATAAATAATCTGAATAAATACATAAATAAATAGAGATAGGAACATCAGAAACAGTCTTCAGATATTGTGTCAGTGTTGCGTTGCTGTTGCTGTTGCGTTGCTGCAGAGCGCCTCCTGCTGGCAGAAGCTGGAACTCTGATGGAGGCAACGAGCAGCTCCAGCTGATCCAGGCGCAGTTTGGTTTCCTTCCTGAGCAGCTGCCACGACGCAGTACTGCAGCCCTGTACACACAGTACTACAGTTAGTACCACAGTCACAGCACACAGTAATATACTGAGTACTACAGTACTTGTACTTACAGAGCAAGACAGAGTACTGTTGGCCAGAGTCCTGTAGTAGCTCCTCAGTGTGCTGTTGGCTGGACTGTTGGTCGAAACCTGGAGACAAAAACAGTTCAGACTGAGGCTCTGAAAGGAGGTGAAGCACTGGTGTGGGAGGAGGTGAAAGGAGGTGAAGCACTGATGTGGGAGGAGGTGAAAGGAGGTGAAGCACTGATGTGGGAGGAGGTGAAAGGAGGTGAAGCACTGGTGAAGAGGAGGCTCTGGGAAGAGGTGAAGGAGAGTGGGTGTGGGTGTATGTTTGCTCCTGTGAGTAGGCTGAAAGCAGTAAAGTGGGCGTGTCCACTCACACACGCGCTCAGTTCCGTGATCTGTCTGTGGATGACCGTCAGGAAGCCCTCCGTCTTGTCGGCGCCCCAGGGAGCGGCTGACAGGTTGTCATGGCGATACAGACAGAAAATAAGCTGCAGACTGTCTCTGATGAAAACCAGCTTTGACTCCACCTGGAGAGAGAGCGAGAGAGAGACAGGTGAGCTGCAGGCGTCTGATTGGCAGAGTGATTTGATGTCATCGATGTAAACATGTGACCTACTTCAGAGTTTCTCATTTGCTTGTAGAGATGTTTTGGGAATCGAACCGGATGAACTGAAGGGTGCTGTTCAGTCAGCTGATCGCCCTGAAACAGAGAGCTACACGCTAAACATGTGACCTGTGCTGTTTACAAATGTCCTACAGGCTCTGAGTGCATCATTTTAGTTGTCAGTAAACCTTGTGTTGAATATTCATCACGTCTGCAGACGAATGTCTTATTGGAAGAGTTTCAGTCAGGTTTCAGAGCCCATCACAGCACAGAAACGCATCATCTCTAAAATTAGAAATATCCTGTCTCAGAGTGACGCTGAAAAACTAGTTCATGCATTTATTACTTCCAGGCTGGACTACTGTAATTCATTATTATCAGGATGTCCTAAAAACTCCCTGAAAAGCCTTCAGTTAATCCAAAATGCTGCAGCAAGAGTCCTGACAGGGACTAGAAAGAGAGAGCAGATTTCTCCTGTTTTGGCTTCCCTTCATTGGCTTCCTGTTAAATCCAGAATTCAAAATCCTGCTCCTCACATACAAGGTCTTAAATAATCAGGCCCCATCTTATCTTAATGACCTTGTAGTACCATATCACCCTATTAGAGCACTTCGCTCTCACTCTGCAGGCCTACTTGGGGCAGGGATAGCTCAGTAGGTAGAGTGGTGGCCCCATGATCGGAAGGCCGGGGGTTTGATTCCCCTGAACAGCTACCCTGAGGTACCCCTGAGCAAGGCACCGTCCCTACACACTGCTCCCCGGGCGCCCAAAGGCTGACCACTGCTTCACTGAGTGAATGGGTTAAATGCAGAGAGGAATTACCCCACGGGGATCAATAAAGTACACTTTCTTCTTTCTTTCTACTTGTTGTTCCTAGAGTATTTAAAAGTAGAATGGGAGGCAGAGCCTTCAGTTTTCAGGCCCCTCTTCTGTGGAACCAGCTTCCAGTTTGGATTCAGGAGACAGACACTATCTCTACTTTCAAGATTAGGCTTCAAACTTTCCTTTTTGCTAAAGCATATAGTTAGGGCTGGACCTGGTGACCCTGAATCCTCTCTTAGTTATGCTGCAGTAGGTGTAGGCTGCCGGGGGATTCCCATGATGCACTGGGTGTTTCTTCTTCACTCACTGGCCGTTTATCAATGCCCAAGTACGCGAGTACGTACTCGCGTGCTCGGTGAGTACGTACCCGCCGAGAACGCACGGGAGTACGTACCTGCCGAGAACGCGAGCACGGACTCGTGATTTGTACAATTGGAACACCTGCGTACGTGATGATGTCACAGGTCCGGAGTTTTTACTGCCGTCCCCTCTTAATTTAACTGTGAGTAACATGTTATGCAGCTTAACTTTAATCACAGCCAAACCGGTTTACTCAGGAACAAATAAAACACTGAAATAAACCAAACATTAACATTTAGAAGTGATCTAAGTGACTTATATATCATTTTTAACCTCAGTAGTGAAACCTCTATTAATAAAAATAGTGTACATGTACATACGTGTACATACCTTAATAAAAACAAGCAGGTGAGATGTTAGAACGCTTTTATTTCTATTCTAGTGGACACTCAATACTATAGACAGCTGCTGGGGTTTCTTTAACCTGAGTAGTGAGAAGACTGCGAGCGGCGGGGGGGGGCGATGTGCCGGGAGTCCGCTGTTGAGTTTTGGACGAAATGCATTCTGGGATATATAGCTGTCCCAAGTCTACACCGATGCATGCTCGATGAAATGGGCGGATCGAGAACACATCCGGGACTTTTTCGCGTTCTCGGTGTGATGCGTACTTCGAATTGGAACAGTACTTGGTCTCCGACTGATGACGTATCACGAGTACACGAGAACGCAAGTACGCACAAGTACGCATATTGATAAACGGCCATTATGTGTTAATAGACCTCTCTGCATTTAATCATTAGTTTAGACCCCACCTGGTCGCAGCAGATGGCCCCGCCCCTCCCTAAACCTGGTTCTGCCGGAGGTTTCTTCCTGTTAAAAGGGAGTTTTTCTTTCCCACTATCGCCAAAGTGCTTGCTCATAGGGGGTCATATGATTGTTGGGTTTGTCTCTGTATGTATTATTGTAGGGTCTACCTTACAATGTAAAGTGCCTTGAAGTGACTGTTGTTGTGATTTGTAGCTGTATTAATAAAATTGAATTGTATCTAAACGTGTCACATCCTGAAGAATCACTGAGAGTCTCTCACTTAAGTTCTTAAATTCAAGAACCCTGAAAATCCTCTTATACAGAATCTCTTTATGTATTCACACGATATATTTATGCAGTCCTGGAAACATGTTTTTAAAAACCAACCAGTGTTTTTAATGACGTCCTGGGATAATTTCATCACTCTCTGAATGTCTTCAAGGATCCTGGAAACTCTTAAAGGACCCTGGAATTGTCTCTTTTCAACTGTCTAAGGAGTCCTGGAATGTTTTAAAGACCAGTTTAAGGACCTGGAGTCAGTGCTGTACTCACCATGAGAGTGAGGAAGCACCGAGCTTCTTTCATCGGTTGTTTGTAGTGTGTGAGCCAATCACAGCAGAGGGCAGAGGTCAGGGCGCCACAGAGAACGAAGAGAAGGCCGGTCCAGGTGACCATGATGAAGACGATGAAGATGCTGTGCAGGGCTGAGAGTGCGTGTCCATGCTGGCAGCAGAGTTCAGGCTTTTATTTTACAAACAGGAAACAGAAAACAGTACAAAAATTCCGTGTTTCAGTTTTCAGACAGAAGCTGTGAAAGGGCGGACTTTCAGAGTCTCATCTCTGTAATCAGGATAAATGTTGTCACAGAAACTTCAGCTGCTATGATCTGAACCTGAGCCGGGTTTTAACACCTGTCTGCAGGTAAAAGTCCCCACTCTGTAATTTACAAATGTCCCGAGGGCACTGAATGCATCAATTATTTGTAACGTTTATTAATTCATTTATTTATTTGTTTCTAAATCAGAGGCTTTTTTGTCTTGGATCCAAGTTTGTGTTTAATCTGCGTGTTTGGGCTCTTATATTCAAAGACCCTGGAAATCCTCTCAAGGACCCTCACTTTAAAATGTCCTGGCATGTTCTTAAGCACCCTAGAAAGTCTTGAAGTGTCCATCTTCGTGAGCTGTGATTGGTCGTATGTGTGTGTTCAGTGATCAGTTCATTGATCTCAGGCTGATCGATCACTGATTGATCGACCAGCTGTGTATTGGTAGAGGAATGACGGCGTTTGGGTGGAATTCCCTCGCTTTCATTTTCCACACTGACAGGAAGCAGCAGCATTTCACAATAAAAGCTGTTTCTGTGTGCGGTTCACTGTGTTTCCTATAAATAAAGATTTATAGATGTCTGTGTATTTTATAATCGATGTTTGAGTTTCTGCACTTCCTGTTGTTAACCTTCTGCTTTCCTTTTTGAGTTTTTTTTTCATTCAGTCTTTATTTAAACCTTACCTGGAAACCATCATGCTTTTATTTTGGTTTGCAGTTTTGTTTTCTGCTAACACCCAGCTGACGTCATCGTCGTTTTCGCTTTCGGGTGTGCAGGAAACTCTCTGTGACGTCACAACAGGTGAGCTCACTGCTGAAGCAAGAAAGAAACTCGGAAATGAAACTTTATTAACACAGCAGAGTGGCGACAGACACGTGCGCTCATCCTGCTGCTCCTTACTTCCGGTCCCAGCAGACAAAAAAGCTTCATTGAACAATCTCTCCACGAGAATCACTATGACAACACAGCAGACGTAAATAGAAAAGCAGAGACGGGATTGTTAAATCACAGCCGTGAGACTCGTGACGAACAAACATCTTTAAAATGACACCAATGTGATTTCCAGAAGTGTCTTCTTCCTCAGAGGAGTCAGGTCCGGCAGCGGGTGGACTTCAGTGATTGGTTCTGTGGGAGAACGCTCTGATTCGTCGAACATCGTCGCTCTGTCCTCTGATTGGTTGCAGTGGCAGGCTCCGCCTCTCAGCGGAAGCGCGCTCCCCTCGGGCTGAGCGCGTTATCAGTCCAGGTGACTGTGAGCAGCACACGTGCGGCCGGGATGGAGGCGGAGGTCGTGGACTTCCGGGTTCCCGTGGAGAGCAATAAGACGGTGCTGGTGTGGGACATCCCGCCGACCTTCGGCGAGGCGCACATCCACGTGAGTGCACACACGGTGACGTCAGTTTGTATTAAATAATGAAGGTCAGTCGTGAGCTGCTGGTGTAAAATCAGTGGATGTGACGTAAGAGCTGCAGGTGAGTGAGGCAGGAGTCGTTGCGTGCTGCACTCAGGTCAGGTCACATCACAGCATTTCAGAATAAAAGCACGAGCACAGGAAGCATTGACGAATGTTCTGATCAGGAATAAGACTTAATGAAACCTGCTGATCTGGTGCCTCAGTGATGCAGATCAGTGATGTCGCTGCCCACCAACCAATCAGATCTCCATTCCTGAAACATCCCTCAGAGCGCTGTGTGTGAACAGTGTGTAACATCTCTGTGTTTCCCTGCTGAGCATCAGTAATCACAGTCAGGTGGATTATTATCGTTGTGTTGTTGTAAGCATGTATATGGTAAATGGTAAATGGCCTGTATTTCTATAGCGCTTATATCTGGACGTGCTGACCCCAGATCAGACAGATGTGTTCATATTTAACCTCAGAACCTGAAACAGAGTCAAACAGGTGATGGTCAGAGTGACGGAGAGTCTCCTGGGCGCAGAGCACACGCCTGCTCGACCAATCACGTCCATCCACTCTGCTCTGATTCCCATGTCTCCTTCATCAGGCTGTGGGATAGGAAGCTTTCACGTTTCCATGGATACAGCCTTACTGTGCAGCTGTGAAGCCAGAAACCAGTTTCTGCTTTTTCAGATCATTTCCTGTCAGATTTCTAGTCACCGTCTGATAACACCTCTGAGGTTGGTGGCACTCTTAGAATCAAGTTCTGTGGAAGAAGTGTCACATGACCCACCAAAGGCCCCTTTATAGACAGCCCCGCCCCTTTGACATAAGCGTGCTGGTTAGTAGGGCTGGGCCATATCATACCGTTCACGGTAATAGGGCTTTGGAGTTGACGTCATGCCGCAATGCATTGTGGGAGCGCGGCACCATTTTCGGGGTCTACGAATCAAAACTAACACAGCTGTGTTGGAACGACGATTACAAGATGCTTAAAAGCAGCTCAAAAGAGAATGGACTGTATAGAGACCGATTGCGTCCAGAAGCGAAGCGGCGGTACTTGCAGAAAATAGCGTGCATTGGAAATGTGGACTCGTATGAAACACAGCGGTGGAGTAGAAACCCTGAAGACCAACCGCTACTGACATAGCCTGATATATTTTCGTACCTTATCTGTGGAGTCAGCGCGTACAAGTCGTCATTCAAACAAAGGTAAGTCTGCTCGAGTACTGCGTGTGAAATGTGTTTGATTTCCCTGCAAACATTCAGATTAGTGCAGCATAAATTCATTCATGAGGGTGAAATTACAGTGAGAACATGTGGAGGCTCTGTTAGAGGGATAACATAGTGAGTTCAGTGCATTGATGTGACATTGTCCTGAAGGATTTAGTTATTCTCTATGGTTAAAGAAATTGCAATAATTTATTCATATTTATTATAAATAATTCTAATTATACATCTTGCTTCAATATTTGTATCTTGTGTCACTAAAAATACATCTTTAGTTTTATACATTGATTAATGACCTGCAGAATCTCCTTATCATATTAAGTGATTCATAATTGTCACTTTATGCTTTCTCCATCTCTAAAGTGATGACATCCTTGCATTACATACTTTAGGTTCATTTTCTGCAGGCAGGTTTCTGACAGAGAACAGGCAGACCCCAACGTAACTGAGTGAAGTAAAACATTAACTTACGGTCTTATGAACGCACACACTGCCCGTTGTTCGGCTGCCGTTTGTCTCTGAACTAAAGCTGCGGACATGCGCACCCATGGTGCATTCAGGGGGCATAGGGAATCCCATACACAAACCTAACCCTTTTGTACATTTAGAATATAACATGCAGCGTTCTATAGATGGACACATAAAGAAAATGAAAAATTACATGTATGTGCTAACTTTCTAAAGACTGTTACATTTATGATAAAGTAGATAAAACACATTTATGTCGGCCTTGGCTCATAGTTCTTGTCTTTAAATTAACTTTGTCTGTGTGTGTTTCAGGTGCTGCACTCTCAAAGACTGCATGAACAGCATTGCAGCCATGGGTCACTGTGAGCATCACAGGGAAGGTTGAAGCCGCCCACTGCACCTGTATGGCCGGAGTCGTGAAGACCTGCACCCATGTCGCTGCTCTTCTGTTTAATGTAGAAGCAACAGTGCGGATCTGTGGCACAAGGCCTGTTACAGATGAACCTGCATACTGGGTTTTGCTGGGTAATGTGACCAAGATACAGCCAGAGGTTGGCCATAAGATAGACTTCTCCTCTTCAGCTGCCCAAAAAAAGGCTCTTGATCAAAACATAAACAGACCATCCGTATTGAAAGGTAAAAGGAGCCGTCCTCAAAAAAAAAAAAATCCCACCTGCTACTGTGGAGGAGTTGTCACTGCTATAATGCCATAATGTTTTATCTAGGGGTCTAGATTTATGCCTGTAGTGCACTGCCATGTAAATAATTTGCATTTACTGAATATGTACTGACTGAGTACCACTGTTCAAAAACTGAATAAAGAAACAAACTAAGTTTTGCCTCTTTTTTTATTATTAAAACCACTTTATAGAACATCACATCAGTTACAATGTAGAATCCATGTCATTTATAGTTTACAAAAGACAAAATGTTTACATAAAATCATTACTAACATTATTTACTGTATGTTTTGAAAAAAAAAATACCACTATTTATACAGCAAAAGACTTAAGAATATTTAACAGGAGCAAGTTTCATTTTCCCTGGTTTTACTACCACACTGTTCACCAAACGCAGCAAACCTTCACCATCTTATCCAGAAGGGTCACCTCTTCACCCTCACATGGAAGAAGTAATCTGATTGGCATGGTGGTATGTTTGAAGCAGGTCCCTTGTGTAGCGCTGGAACCCAGTCACGATGTGTTTCATCCATTTCATAGGCTGGTTTGCTGCAATAATGCCAAATAATTAGAAACTCTATAAAGAGAAGGTAGTTCTGCAAAATCACTCAGTAGGATGTTTGTTCTAATTTGCTATGACCTCAGAGCGCATCGAAAATAAAACTAATAGGCTATAAAGAGTGATATGAACAGATTTAGAACTTACCGGAATGAAACTGTCTGGAGCACCAACAGATATTTGGAGATGGAATAGAACTGGATATCAGCTCGTCTCACAGCTGCTATCCAGGCTAGACGCCTTCGTTTGGTAACATCGATACACGAGCTGCCTCATGTTGCTTCCAGGTTGGGAAAGAATGAAAAGATAAACCATTTTCAAGCTTATTCTCTTGCCGGTCGTGTGATCACACATTGCAGCCGACCACACAGCAAATACGAACCATGGCTGTTGTGTGTGCCTTTGCTCCCTTTTCACTTGCGCTAGACCCCCAAAATGGCGGATCGGGCCAAAATCCTTTCCACGCCCACCCCCGTGACATCATGATGATGATCTTCTGCTTGCTGCTGATTCTGGACTTATATCCATCCTCATTCTCCTTGACCTTACAGCAGCTTTTGATACTATGGCCCACCGCATCCTCCTTCACAGATTAGCATCTATTGGCATCAATGGTACAATACTCGCCTGGTTTACTTCTTATCTCTCTGGCCGCTCACAGTTTGTTCAGTTACTCCCTCACAGATCAGTATCTACTCCAGTTAATTCCGGTGTACCCCAAGGCTCTGTCCTGGGTCCTTTACTTTTTATCATCTATCTCCTACCCCTAGGTAATATTTTTAGGAAGCATAACATCCAGTTTCACTGCTACGCAGATGACACCCAGCTCTACCTATCCTCCAAACCCACAGCTACTCTCCCACCTACATCCATTTCTGACTGTTTAAGTGAAATCAAGGTCTGGTTTACTCACAACTTTCTTAAACTTAATGGCAATAAAACAGAATTCATTTTAATAGGCACCAGATCAAAACTGACTACAGTTCCAACCAGTCCTTCATTATCCATTGATAACTCTGTTGTCACACCCTCCCCTCAGGTTAAGAGTCTTGGTGTCATCCTCGATAGCACTCTGTCCTTCACAGCACATATAAATAATATCACTCGGTCTTCCTACTTTCATCTCCGTAATATTAACCGTCTTCGTCCCTCACTCACACCACACAGTACCGCCATACTTGTCAATGCTCTTGTCACATCGCGTCTAGTAATTCTCTTCTCTATGGTCTACCTCATAAATCCCTCCATAAACTGCAGTTGGTTCAAAATACAGCTGCTCGTATTATTTCCAGAACTAGATCCACTGAACATATAACACCTGTTCTTAAACAGCTCCATTGGCTCCCAATTCACCTCCGTGTCAATTTCAAGATCCTGCTTCTCACTTTCAAAGCACTTCATAACCTCGCTCCTCCATATCTATCCGATCTTCTCCATACATACTCACCCCTTCGTACACTTCGCTTTTCTTCAGCTTCCCTTCTGTCAGTTCCACCTGCTCGCCTGACTACCATGGGACTCAGAGCCTTTAGTTGTTCTGCCCGAGACTTTGGAATGCACTTCCACTTGCTCTACGGACCACACACTGTCTCACCTCTTTTAAATCACTACTCAAAACCCATCTGTTCAGAATTGCATACACCTGATCTGACTTAGGCCATTTTTACCTTGCTCAGTTTTTATATTTGCTTTTATGATTGTTTATGTCTAAATTCTATCTACCATGTTTGCTATATATACATCTTTTTAAATGTTTTTTATGGTATTGTTTAGGGATGCAACGATACCAATTTTTTCAAACCGATCCAATACCGATACTTAGATCTGAGTACTTGCCGATACCGAGTACAAAAACCGATACTTCTGCCACACACAAGTTAAACTTAACCGGTAGTAAAGAAACGACCCCACACAGCTCTTTAACACAAACGAAACGTTTACTGAACGTAAGGGCAGAGACAAATACTGTACAACACATCCCTTTTTTAAACTCAAATGATATTCCAATTCCTTAACCAAATGAAATACACGGTATAAATGAAATAATTCCCTTTCAAATTATATTAAACAACCCAACTTATGTTATCACCTTTTGGTAAGTGACTCACTAATATACACTCCAAAACACGTTATATAAATCCACTAAACATACAATATTCACACATGGGCGCCACACACACTCACATTCACACTTGTTGCAGGCCTGTTTGCTGCTCACGCCGGACGATGGAGAAAAATCCTCTTCTCCCCAGTAAGAGCACAAAAGTCTGACTTACAGTTCCGTTGCTCGGTAGGTCGCCGTTCACCAGTCCCACACTAAATCCACTCCCTGCGGACCTGATGCTGTCTCTGCTACAGCGCGTTAGCCAGTCACTGTCCAGCTCTCCGACAGTCCTGCCTCCGTGGCGCAACCAAGCAGTCCGGGCTAGCCTTTAGCCTCGGCGGTCATGGCTGGAAACACAGTTTTCCACGGACGGTGGTGCGACCATTGAAACAAAAAGTCACTTCACCCACACTCTGTTGCGAAGCTCTCACACAGTTAGCTTTCTAGTCACACACTCTTTTGTGCAAGTTAACCTCAGTAAAACTAGCCGAGTCTCTCACTTTGGTTCAGCTAACCTCGTGCATCTCTCCATGCCGTTCTCTTCTGTGAACTGTGAACACCTTATGTGGCGTTCAAGTCCATGGGAATTATGAGTATCTACTACCAAATTCCCATCCGGGCTACATTAGTATCGGTTCATGGTATCGGTTGACTTTTACGAGTACGAGTACGCACACATTTTACAGTATCGGCACCGATACCCGATACCAGTATCGGGATCGGTGCATCCCTAGTATTGTTTATGTGCTACTGTAAGGTGACCTTGAGGGTCTGAAAGGCGCCTATAAATAAAATGTATTATTATTATTATTATTATCACGCTCCAAAGCCCTATACTGGTGTAATTTTGGGCAACGATAGAAAAATGAAATATCGCGATAGAATATGGGTAAAACGCGCATGCGCAGTGCCTATGTTTACATACGCACATGGCGGCGACACAGAATGAGAAGAGCGAAAGTGGATCGTTAAATGAAACAGATGAACCAGAATTGGTTTGTAAAAATGCTGCAACTTCAGTGGTGTGGAACTGGTTTAGCTTTCGTCCGTCAGATACACAACAAAGCACTATTTTTGGTAGAGCATGCTAGCGGGCCGTCGTTATTACCGTGTTTTTTTGGAAAATACGGCACACTTAAAATCAATCCTTTGATTTTTCTGAAAATCGACAGTGCCCCTTATAATCCCGTGTGCCTTATGTATGAATTCTGGTTGTGTTTACTGACCTCGAAACGATTTTATGTACACGGCGCTCGAAAATCTGTCAAATGTTTTAGTCCGACTTTGCTAAGCTACGAAGCCGCACCGCTTGATGGATTGTCGGAGCATTACGGCTATCGTAGGCAGGAGCCTCGCGGAGTGATACATACTGTGCTTCAACATAATATTACCGTATTGTGTGGATAAGCTCTTTTTAAGTTTTGTGGATATTATACATGGTTATGCTGAGGATATGTCGGCCAGTTTCCACTGGAAATGCCTTTTGGTTAAACTGTCAGCGAGGAATTTGCACTGTTACATTTTTATATAACTTTAATGCACATAAAAAACAGCTGCTTGTTTAAGTGAAAATACATTGATGAGGTTTTTTGCACTAATAAATTTGTGGAGTTGTAAAGTATTTTGTCTAGTGTCAATTATATCGTCAGTTATATCGTTATCGCAAATTTTCAAATGTATATCGTGATAAATATTTTTGGTCATATCGCCCTGCTCTACTGGTTAGACTGTGAGCTAACAGCGAGGTGATAACCTGAGCTCCATGTTGGGATTAGTGAATCAAGATAACAGCGATACCCTGGCTATGGCTTTACTCGCTGAATATTTCTGATACTAAATCTATCAGAAGGAAACAGCGGCCTGTTTGTCATGATGTTGTTGATGATGAAGGCTGATGAAGACTGTCCACCTAAACACAGAGATGCAGGGCAAGGGCGCTGCTAGGATCCTGAAACCCTGGGGGCTTAGCCCAGCCCTGAAATCTTTTGGGATTTTACTTGATAACAGCGCCTTTTTAACAGTCATTGACTGCTGTAACAGATGAGTGCATGATGAAGCGTTCATGTGTGAGGCGGTATGTAGGCGAGTTTAACAGCGTTCCCTGCTCCAGCCTCAGAGCCTCTGCTTTTCACTGCTCCTGATGGCTCATCTTCTTCACGCTCGGGTCTTCTTCACCAGCCTGCTGCACTCTTCATCTCCTCTGCTCTCTCCAGTCCTGTTATGAGAACAATGTAAACAGTCATCAGAGTCAGCACTGAACACCAGCTGAGGACCTGCCCTTTGCTGCTCTCCAACCAATCACATCTGTCTACACAGTCACATGACTTCCTCCTTACTTGATCGCTGTTTTCTGTTGCACCATTTTATTTTTAGAGCACTTTAATAATCACTCTGTTGATGTCACTGCACTTTATTTCGTACAGACTGTCCCGTGCAGTGTCCTGAGATGTCCACTAGATGGCACCAGTCCTCTGTGAACATGGAACGTCAGTTACCATCAGTACCAGTGCTCATATTACTGTATCATCAAGGTTACTGCAGTAATACCGTGTACACATGCAGTACTTCTTTTAAAAGGCTTCAGTGTTGCAGTAGCTGATACTGCATGGGTATAAAACCTGAGAACTTTCACTGTATCATCACAGCATCCCCTGTAACCACGGTTACACACCATCCTGCAGCCTGTGCTCAATATCTGAGCAGCTGCCTGACATCGTGTGTGTGTGTGTGTGTGTGTGTCAGGCCCGGCTCCATGCTATCTTCTCGTCCTTCGGTCCTGTGTACCTGTTGAAGGTGAGCCCTAACGCTCCGCTCCACCCTCCTGGTTTTTATGCCCTCATCAAGTTCTTCTCGGCAGCTCACGCCGCTGCAGCTCAGCGCGTCACAGATGGACGCCCGCTGCTTGACGACTCGCCGCTGAAGGTGACAACATTTTCTTCCTCTTTGATGAACTTTCCGTGTTTACCTGGAGCTCACCTGGCCGTATTTGTGGGTTTCAGGTGAAGCTGAGCTCCAAGCAGATGCCTCACTTCCTGTCTGGCAGCAGCAGACCTCTGAGTCACACCCACTGTCTGGAACTGGCCAATCACGTCCTAGGATTCAATGGCTGGACCTCTGACATCATCACAGTGAGAAAGGCGCTGCATCGGTGTATTCAGGTGAGCGAGTGAGAGCGCAGGTGGCTCACTGTCTGTCTGCTTCAGCTGAAGGAGCTCACCAACGAAGAAGAAGGCGAGGAGGAGGAGGGGGGAGGGGCCAGTCAGAGGAGGCTGAAGTTCGGCTGTGTGCTGCAGCTCTGCTTCCCTCATCACGGACAGACGAGCAGAGGAGCTGCGGTGCTGGAGGACTGCTTCACCTGCACAGGTGAGTGCGGGGTGAGCGCGACACTTTGGACATTGCTGCCTGGTTTGTTCTGGTCTGAGGTGTGTGTGTGTGTGTTTCAGGTCCAGATGTGTTCCTGCAGAGGTGCAGCAGGCTGCAGAGGTTGGTCAGAGAGAAGGCTCTGGTTCAGGCCTTCAGCTCTGTGCTGCTCATACTTCTAGGTACTGTAGTACTCTAAATACTCTAAATACTGCCGTACCTGCACCACTGACTCTGCTCACCTGTGTGTGTGTGTGTGTGTGTGTGTGTGTGTGTGTGTGTGTGTGTGTGTGTGTGCAGGTAATGGGAAGGTGATGGTGGAGGTGAAACAGACCCCTGATCAGTCTTTAGCTGATGACACTGAAGGAGTCCTGCAGGTAATCTCACCTGCTGTGTGTGGGAGGGTGGGTGTGGGGGGTTAATGCCTTTAATTAAACCCTCACACAGGGTGTGTGTGTGTGTGTGTCAGGTGAACGAGTTTTCCTGGACAGAGGGTCCTGCTGATGAAGAGGAGGCTGATGATGCAGAGTGGGCTCTGACTGTGTCGTAGATCAGGACTGTGGGTGGGTGTGACGTGTTTCTGAGAGGAAAGCTTTCAGGTGTAGAAACAAAACCACGGCGCTCCTCAACGCGACGCTCCGGCTGTACGAGGACGGGAAAACTGATCCTGAGATCCAAAAGCTCACGGCACACACACACACACACGCACACACACAGCTGTGAAACATCACCAATCAGCTGTGCGTGTTGCTCTCGTCTTCTCTGCAGCAGTGAATCATGATTTTCCACACAGCTGTTACAGTTTAGCATTTCCTCATTATTTATGTTTTGTTTTGAATTTTAATTTTGAATCACCAGACTGAATTTTCTTGTTTCTGTATCAGTTTGATTCTTTTTAATAATTAGGATAAAAGAACTGTGAAATAAATAAAAGCACTGACTCAGTGCTGATGGATGTCCATCAAAGAACTCTGACAATAACTCTTTATTGTCATTGCACAGTCATACATAGTACAATAGTACAATGAAATTGGAAAACTGTCCACACTACGTACAACACAACATCACACAGTAACTTAACCTAATGTAATAAAACTAACTAACGTAATAAAATGAAGAATAAGTGTATGTGTATTGCACACTGTTATTATTGCACATGAATTATTATTGCCCGTTGTTATAAATATAAATGTTGTTATTGTTGTTATCCCCCCCCAAAAAAGTCCAGGGAGGTAGCCAATCAGGTCAGCTGTTAGCATTGCCCTGTTGTAAAAGCTTGAGTCTGTTTGTCCAGGACTTCAACAGCCTGAATCCCAAACGGCAGCAGCTTAAACATCCGGTGTCCTGGGTGTGTGCAGTCCTGTAGGATGCTGCGTGGCCTTTGGAGAAAGCGAATGAGACTCAGGTTCTTTCCTTTGACTTGAATAAATTGGAAGAAGAAGGATGTTCATATGGGACCTGTTTGTGATGAAGCAGCTGAACTTTGAGACGTTTGAGAAAGTCTCTGTAGAAAGTGGATGTCCTGAAGCTAAGTGGGCTTTGATGGTTCAGAGAGAATAGAATAGATCTTTATGGTCACTTTTACAAGAACAGTGAAACAGTTTGGCATCTCTCTGTTGGCAGCATGTAGATTAAAATAGACTGAAGTTTAAGAGGTACCAACACAGGGAATGTATGTAATACACAATAACGATCCCTTCCCAGACGCTTTAACGCCCACTCACATCCTGGGCCATCTGACCTCAGGAAATCACATGATAGGGTGGGGCTAGGTTTCACAATGAGCTCACCCAAAACCTTGGCTGATTGTGACCCACACCCGTTTTCACACCTTGGCTCATGTGATTACATCGAGGATCATTAGCGGGTCATTTGTCCCTCTTTGGGGGGGGGGCACTCCCACAGGGTTTAAATCTGGGACTCCCCACCATTTGACCCTAGAACTGAAGAAGCTTCTTGGATGAGAGGTGAAACGTCTTCAAGCAACTCAAAGAAGTCCAGACGCTTTTCTTTCCAAGCACCTTAGACACAATAACGTAAGTATCTACACAAAAAGTGGGAATTTAACGTGTTAATTGCGATTAATTGATTTGAAAAAAATTACACATTTAATCACACTTTGCCTTCCAAGCAAAGTCAAAAGGGGACCTTTTGTCACTGCATGATTTACTGGTATACAAATTATACTGATGCACACATCAGAGCTACGTTGCTAGGACTGACTAGAAAACACTACCCGAGGGAAGTCTTCATAAAAGCGTGGTGTTGTGCAAACTGTGCAAAAAGTGAGTTTGCATACCACCGAAGCACTTCAACCTTACGGTACCATGTAAATGCAAAACATGTTGCAGCGAGCATAGAAACTGTGGGAGCTGTTAGCAGTCCCAGCACCAACAAAAGGTGTTGGCAGTAGTGATGGGAATTCCGTCTCTTTTTAGAGAACCGGCTCTTCAGGTTCTTTTGTTGCTTTAATTAATTTATTATCAACAACAATATAGAAATATGCACAAAAGGAATTACTAATGTAAAAAAACTTGGTTTTATTTATATATGTTTATATAAAAATATATGGTGACTCCTAGAGACAAAGCAGAGAGAGAAGGAGAGCCAAGGACGACAACAAGAAACAACACCATCACATTAGAAAGGTATAGTAATCATCCACAAGTATTTTCAGCCTCGGATGTTAAAGGATTCAGAAAGTTTATTCATGCAGTGAATCCTATGTATGCAATTCCAAGCAGGAAAACACTCTCCCAAAAAACCATCCCAGGCCCATATGACAGAGAATGTGCATCTTCTTTTTGTTTTGTATATTTTAATTTATATTTAATTGTGCTGTGGTTTGCAGTGTTTTGTGTTGTTTCACTTTAAATTTGTTTAAAAGGAAAAAGCTGAAAATTTAAATAGTTAAAAGTTGAAATGTACATATTTGGTTTTTGTATTTTATAATTTATTTATTACATTTTATGTGATGTAATAGAGACAAAACACGTAAAAACTCCAAAACAAAGAGCTACCTAGATCACTTAAATTACACAATTGAAAGCATATGTGTATTGTTTGTGTATTTATACACAAACACTCATATATATTCAAATAATTTAAAAAAAAAAGTTCATTTACCTGTTACTACCACACACCAAATCCGGTCGTTGGTACTTGCTGGCTTGTGTAGCCATTAGGTAACAAAAGCTCAACACTGCCCCCTAGCATTATGGAGCACTTCTGTTGTCTTTTGGAGTTTTTACGTGCTTCGTCTCTATTACATCACATAAAATGTAATAAATAAATTATAAATAAATAAATTACTATACCTTTCTAATGTGATGGTGTTGTTTCTTGTTGTTGTCCCTGGCTCTCTCTCTCTCTCTCTCTCTCTCTCTCCCTCCCACTCTGTTCCTGTGCTTCTGTTAGTGTAACTACCGCCCCTCCCCCCTCTGCTCAGCACAAGCACACGGCTCACCTGCGAAGTGAAGTGAAAAAAGTGCGAGAGAGAGGGTGAGAGAAAGAAAAAAAAAATAAATATGGCTCCGGCTCGCGTCGTTCACTTCAAAGATTCGGCTCTGAGAGCTGGCGCAACCGACACATCACTAGTTGGCAGCCCAAACTTAATGAAATGGCTGGCTTCAGGACCAAAGTTAGTAAGTCAACATCGGACAAACTTACAAAATGGATTGCTCTGGACTGTAATGATAATAATAATAATAATAATAATAATAATAATACATTTTATGTATAGGCGCCTTAAGACCCTCAAGGTCACCTTACAATAACACAAGAACAATAGCAGCAAGAAAATATAATAATCATGGCAAAATAAAATTTAGACATAAGGTAAAAAACAAAAAAACAAAAACAAGCATAAAAGTATAAAACCTGAGCAGGGTAAAAATGGACTAAGACAGAAGGTGTTTGCAACTCTAAATAGATGGGTTTGAGATTTTAAAGTAGAGAGAGAGTTTGTGGTCCGGAGATCTGCTGGAAGTGCATCCAAAGTCTTGGGCAGAACAACCTAAGGCTCTGAGTCATGTGGTAGTCAGGCGAGCAGGTGGAAGCTGAAGAAGAGCGTACGAGGGGGAAAGTACGTATGGAGATCAGGTAAATATGGAGGAGTGAGGTTATGAAGCGCTTTGAAAGTGAGAAGCAGGATCTTGAAATTGACACAGAGGTGAACTGGAAGCCGATGGAGCTGTTTAAGAACAGCTGTTTGGACAGGTGGGGAGATCAGATGGGTTTGAGGCCTTCAAAACACAACAGGTTCTGCGGTGAAGTGACCAAACTAACAGACACAGAGCGGTAAGACTTACTCCTCCAGAAGTGTTGAAGCTAACCACAGCCCAATTTGCATAACAGTGAAATAAATCTACCACTCCACTCCAAACCACTCCACAAGAACAGCTTTAGTCAAGGTAGTAAATGATCTGCTGGTAAATGCAGACAACGATCGCACTTCAGTTTTAGTCCTGCTGGATCTAAGTGCTGCGTTTGACATTGTGGATCACTGTATTTTAATGGATAGGCTTGAACATTTTATTGGAGTTACAGGATATGTTTTATCATGGCTGCGATCCTACCTGTCTGGGAGATCTGAGACTGTTAGTTTTAAAAATGATCTCTCCGAGACTTGCGCAGTGAGGCATGGGGTCCCTCAGGGCTCCGTACTTGGACCATTGCTGTTATGTATCTGCTGCCTCTTGGTGTTCTTTTATGTTCTTTTAATGTAACTTTTCATTGTTACGCTGATGACCTGCAGTTTTATGTTCCTCTAACCATTGGAAATTGTGCTGAAGTCTCTAAACTAGAATCTTGTGTATCTGCAATTAGGGGCTGGTTATCGGATAATTTCTTGCTCCTAAATACTGATAAGACAGAGTTGATGGTCATTGGACCACAAAAATTTCAGCACTTGTCCCAAAATCCCTAATCTTGAGAATTGATGACGATGTCATAAATTGCGGGGAGAAGGTAAAAAACTTGGGCGTGTGGTTTGACATGGTGCTCTCCTTCGAGTCTTATGTAAAAGAGATAACAAAGACCGCCTTTTACCATTTGAAGAACGTAGCCAAAATCAGACAAGTTTTGTCAAGAGACACAGCAGAGGTTCTTGTCCATGCATTTGTGTCTTCACGTATTGATTTTTGTAACGCTCTTCTTTCTGGGCTTCCAAAGAAAAGTTTCAGAGGTCTACAGATGGTGCAAAACGCAGCTGCTCCCATTTTAACAAGAACTGGGAAATTCGAGCACATTACCCCTGTACTGAGATCTCTTCACTGGCTACCTTGTCAGGTTTGAGCAGATTTTAAGGTCCTGCTGCTCACCTACAAGGCTTTAAATGGATTGGCATCTTCATACCTCTCTGAACTTTTACACCTTTATGTTCCATGCCATGCTCTCTGATCTCAGGACTCTGGCCTTCTAAAAGTTCTTAGAGCCAGTAAAAAGACAGTTGGAGAACGTGCTTTTTCTTTTCGTGCCCCATTCTTGTGGAACAACCTCCCTCAAAATATTAGGCAGGCATGCTCTGTGGAGGTTTAAGTTGAAGACACATTTGTTCACCCTATCTTACATGTCTTAATTCTATGCCTTTTAGTGTTTAAATTCTTACTGTTTTTTACTTGTATTGTGTTTTTACTTGTACTGCTATTCATCCCTTTTATTTATTCATCTTTTTAGTTTCAAATAGCTGTACAGCACTTTATTTGAAAGCGCTTTATAAATAAAGTTATTGTCATTATTATTATTATTATTATTATTATTATTATCATTATTATTATTATGCAAATATATTGTAAGAATAGATTATTGTAGTATTAGGGATTTAGTTGTATTAACGATAGTAAAGCATTATATTTGTTATTCATTTAAGTAGGCCATAGGTCAAGCTGCTAAACACTCACACATAGAGCACACACACAGAATTGGGAGGATAAGTCAGAGGTGTATGTGAGAAGCAGAGGCGACAGAAAGGAGAACACAGTGTGCGAAAAAATGGGCAGCAAGGACACGAGATAGGGAGACAGAGGATAGAGAGACATTAGCAGGCGCCTAGTTTTGAGAAGACAAAGGTTGTTGACTTCTGTGTCAAAGTGTGCTGTTGGGACCGCCCCAGCAGATTTTGATAATTGATGCTGAACTGTGAAAATCCCCATGTACATGTAATAAAATTAGTTCGTTGTTTATTCTGAGAAAAAAACAGGAATGAAATATTACACTGTATATATTTGCCTGGACATTTCAAAAAAAGCATCCAACATTCGCACTTTCACTCATTCACAGTAGTGCTGTGCCACACTACAAATTTTGGTATTGATCCAATACCAAGCAAATACAGGGCCAGTATTGCAGAATTTATTCAGGCAGCTAATGGGGGGAGAGTAATGTGCCATGAGTTATGAGATGAATTCTCATTTTAATCACCACTATATTGCTGATCGTGGCTTTCCACAATAATTAGTTAACACAACAAAACACACCTTTCAGGTTTTCATGTGTCTTGAAACTGGGTTTTTGGAGACCTGGAATGTAAATTTTTCTGTCTCTAAAGCACCCAAAATGGTTTGGATATTTTTCATAGTGCATGTTTGAGGTTTATTTTTTCCAAAGAAATAATTAACACAGTTCAGCAGGCTACATAATGAACTTGAAGGAAAAGCAAAGTATCGATCCAATCCTGCTTGTATCAGTCCGATACCAATACTATTGTTGGTATCCATACTATCGATATTTGGATCGATCTGCCCACCTCTACTGGAAACAGTTGGACTGATGCATCCCTCGTGCAGATATGAAATCATAGCGACGATAAAATGTTGGTCAAGAAAACTTGCTGGTACAACATTTCCAAAGTTTCGATGTTAACAACCCAAGTTTGTCCTCTATCGACAGACAAGATTAAAAAGTCATATGGAGTCCAAACACTAAGGTAACGGCTCTTCGCCCCTGTGAGATGTAGGCTGTGTTGGATCTGATGCTAGTAGTTCTGATTCTTTTTAAATACCAGGGAACCACTTGCCTAATATCGCTCTAGGGTTGAACTAGCCAAGCAGAGTCATAAATAAGGAAGTAGGGTATGAGTTCGGCCGGACTGCCCCGAGGACTGAACCAAAGTTGTGTGATTCTCTTCTTGCAATATGCTGACCCTTTATAAAGAAACACAAATTAAGAGACATAGTTTACTAAAATTTCTTGCTTAACAAATAACAGAATTAATTTCAAGGCACTTTATTACTACAATGCTTTCTCTTTTTGCCCAACTTTTGCTTCCTCTGTTTCTTCTCTTCCGCAGTGAAAGCCAGTGATGCCGCAATCTCGTTCTTTCAGTCACTACCCACAGCTCGTGACCATCAGTGATGGCAGGGACGTAGATCGACCGGTAAATTGAGAGCTTCGCCTTTACACTCAGCTCTCTCTTCACCACAACAGACCGGTACAGCGTCCACATCACTGCAGCCTCATCACCAATCCGTCTGTCGATCTCCTGCTCCCTTCTCCCGTCACTCGTGAACAAGACCACCAAAGACCAGCAATAAACAACTTAAACATAAAAAATCACAAAGAAAGAACAATACAGTATCCACATCTGAACCAAAGAGTAAAACAGTGAAATGTGGATTATTAAATATTAGGTCTCTCTCCTCCAAGTCTCTGTTAGTACATGACTTAATAATTGATCAACAAATCGATTTACTCTGCCTTACAGAAACCTGGTTGCAGCAGGATGATTATGTTAGTTTAAATGAATCAACACCCCGAGTCATTCAAACTACCAGAAACCTCGAAGCACAGGCCGAGGGGCGGTGTGGCAGCAATTTTCACACCAGCCTATTAATCAACCAAAGACCAAGACAGACTTTTAATTCATTTGAAAGCCTGATGCTTAGCCTCGTCCACCCCAGCTGTAAAACTCAGAAACCAGTCTTACTTGTTATCATCTATCGTCCACCTGGGCCTTACACAGAGTTTCTCTCTGATTTCTCAGACTTTTTATCTGATTTAGTGCTCAGCTCAGATAAAATAATTATTGTGGGTGATTTTAACATCCATGTAGATGCTAAAAATGACAGCCTCAACATGGCATTTAATCTGTTATTAGACTCAATTGGCTTCTCTCAAAATGTAAAAGAACCCACCCACCACTTTAATCACACTCTAGATCTTGTTTTAACGTATGGCATAGAAACTGAACATTTAACAGTGTTTCCTGAAAACCCTCTGCTGTCTGATCATTTCCTGATAACATTTACATTTACAATAATTGATTACACAGCAGTGGAGAGTAGACTTTATCAAAGTAGATGTCTTTCTGAAAGTGCTGTAACTAAGTTTAAGAATATAATCCACCCACTGTTATCATCTTCAATGCCCTGTACCAACATAGAGCAGAGCAGCTATCTGAACGCTACTCCAACAGAGGTCGATTATCTTGTTAATAATGTTACCTCCTCACTACGTGCGACTCTGGATACTGTAGCTCCTGTGAAAACTAAGGCCTCAAATCCAAAGTCCCTGACTCCGTGGTATAATTCTCAAACACGTAGCCTAAAGCAGATAACTCGTAAGCTGGAGAGGAAATGGCGTGTCACAAATTTAGAGGATCATCATTTAGCCTGGAGAAATAGTTTGCTGCTTTATAAGAAAGCCCTCCATAAAAGCCAGAACATCTTACTATTCGTCACTGATTGAAGAAAATAAGAACAACCCCAGGTTTCTCTTCAGCACTGTAGCCAGGCTGACAAACAGTCAGAGCTCTACTGAGCCAACAATCCCTTTAACGTTAACTAGTAATGACTTCATGAACTTCTTCACTAATAAAATTCTTATCATTAGAGAAAAAATTACCAATAATCATCCCACAGATGTAACATTATCTACAGCTACTTTTAGTACCATCGATGTTAAGTTAGACTCTTTTTCTCCAATTGATCTTTCTGAGTTAACTTCAATAATTACTTCCTCCAAACCATCAACGTGTCTTTTAGACCCCATTCCTACAAAACTGCTCAAAGAAGTCCTGCCATTAATTAATTCTTCAATCTTAAATATGATCAACCTATCTCTAATAATCGGCTATGTACCACAGGCCTTCAAGCTGGCTGTAGTTAAACCTTTACTTAAAAAGCATCTCTAGACCCAGCTGTCTTAGCTAATTATAGGCCAATCTCCAACCTTCCTTTCATATCAAACATCCTTGAAAGAGTAGTTGTCAAACAGCTAACAGATCATCTGCAGAGGAATGGCTTATTTGAAGCGTTTCAGTCAGGTTTCAGAGCTCATCACAGCACAGAAACAGCTTTAGTGAAGGTTACAAATGATCTTCTTATGGCCTCTGACAGTGGACTCATCTCTGTGCTTGTCCTGCTAGACCTCAGTGCTGCGCGTCGATACTGTTGATCATAATATCCTATTAGAGCGATTAGAACATGCTGTAGGTATTACAGGTACTGCACTGCAGTGGTTTGTATCATATCTATCTAATAGACTCCAGTTTGTTCAAGTAAATGGAGAGTCCTCTTCACACACTGAGGTCAGTTATGGTGTTCCACAGGGTTCAGTGCTAGGACCAATTCTGTTTACATTATACATGCTTCCCTTAGGCAGCATCATTAGAAGACATAGCATACATTTTCACTGCTATGCAGATGACACGCAGCTCTATCTATCCATGAAGCCAGGTAACACACACCAATTAGTTAAACTGCAGGAATGTCTTAAAGACATAAAGACCTGGATGGCCGCTAACTTTCTGCTTCTTAATTCAGATCAAACTGAGGTTATTGTACTCGGCCCTGAAAATCTTAGAAATATGGTATCTAAGCAGATTCTTACTCTGGATGGCATTACCTTGGCCTCCAGTAACACTGTGAGGAACCTTGGAGTCATTTTTGACCAGGACATGTCCTTCAATGCACATATTAAACAAATATGTAAGACTGCTTTCTTCCATTTGCGCAACATCTCTAAAATTAGAAATATCCTGTCTCAGAGTGACGCTGAAAAACTAGTTCATGCATTCATCACTTCCAGGCTGGACTACTGTAATTCTTTATTATCAGGATGTCCTAAAAACTCCCTGAAAAATCTTCAGCTAATCCAAAATGCTGCAGCAAGAGTCCTGACAGGGACTAGAAAGAGAAAGCAGATTTCTCCTGTTTTGGCTTCCTGTTAAATCCAGAATTGAATTCAAAATCCTGCTCCTCACATACAAGGTCTTAAATAATCAGGCCCCATCTTATCTTAATGACCTTGTAGTACCATATCACCCTATTAGAGCACTTCGCTCTCGCACTGCAGGCCTACTTGTTGTTCCTAGAGTATTTAAAAGTAGAATGGGAGGCAGAGCCTTCAGTTTTCAGGCCCCTCTTCTGTGGAACCAGCTTCCAGTTTGGATTCAGGAGACAGACACTATCTCTACTTTCAAGATTAGGCTTAAAACTTTCCTTTTTGCTAAAGCATATAGTTAGGGCTGGACCAGGTGACCCTGAATCCTCCCTTAGTTATGCTGCAATAGACGTAGGCTGCCGGGGATTCCCATGATGCATTGAGTTTTTCCTTTCCAGTCACCTTCTTCACTCACTATGTGTTAACAGACCTCTCTGCATCGAATCATATCTGTTATTAATCTCTGTCTCTCTTCCACAGCATGTCTTTATCCTGTCTTCCTTCACTCACCCCAACCGGTCGCAGCAGATGGCCCCGCCCCTCCCTAAGCCTGGTTCTGCCGGAGGTTTCTTCCTGTTAAAAGGGAGTTTTTCCTTCCCACTGCCGCCAAAGTGCTTGCTCATAGGGGGTCATATGATTGTTGGGTTTTTTTTCTCTATTTATTATTGTGCGATCTATTGTACAATATAAAGCGCCTTGAGGCGACTTTTGTTGTGATTTGGCGCTATATAAATTAAATTGAATTGAATTGAAATTGAATTGAATTGAATTGAGAGACTTAGAGTCTTCCACTAGGGGGCAGGAACTCAACCCTGACCTGGAGTGGGCACTCCGCCCTTTTCTGGCAATGACATTAAGAAGGTCCTCGAAGTATTCCTTCCACTGCCCGACAATGTCTTCAGTCAAAGTCAGCAGCACTTTGCCCGCACTTTACACAGTGTAGGTAGAGTACCCCTTTACCCTCCTGAGTCACCTGATGTTTTTCCAGGAATTCTTCAAGGCATGGCCGCTCTGAACTTTTCCCACACTTGAGTTTTTGCTTCAGCCACTGCCCAAGCCGCGTTCCGCTTGGCCTCTCATTACCTATGAGGTGCCTCCAAAGTACCACAGGCTAACCAAGCCTGTTGGGACTCCTTCAGTTTTATGGTTCCCTTCACCTCTGGTGTCCACCATCTGGTTCATGGGTCACCACCATAGTAGACACCAACTACCTTTTGGCCGCAGTTCAGTGCAGCGCCTTCAGCAATGGAGGTGCTGAACATGATCTAGACTCCATGTCCCCAGTCTCCCTTTGAATTTTGTCAAAGCTCTGCCAGAGGTGTGCATTGAAGATCTTGCATACCGGGGCCTCTGCCAAGCGTTCCCAGTACACCTTCACTATAGGTGTATAGGTGTTCCAGATCTGTTCAGCATTCTCCCCTGCCACCTGATTCAACTCACCGCCAGGTGGTGATCAGTTGACAGCTCAGCACCTCTCTTCACCCGAGAGGAACAAACCCTTTCATCTACTGAGAAAAACCCCAACAAGACTTTTTAACTGTAATTGGTGCCTCAATAAAGACGGAGGTGTTCATAAACAAAGTTACTGGTTTGTTTATTCAATTGTTGTTTATTCAGGAGCATTTGGACCCAAAAATGCCAGCAACGTCGCCTGTGATGTCGGACCTAACAACCGGATTAGGTCATAGTACCTTTTTGAAACCAGGCAATGAGGGAAATGGCCACACAGGAACAACAGCATGGTCCCTGAGTCTAACAAAAAGCCAGAGACCAAGCAGCAGACATTTTCCTCTATGGTAATTCCTAGTTCTCTGTTCCAGTCTTAGTTTTCAAGTTTCCTAGCTTTAGTTCCTTGTTTCCAACTTCTAGTTTTTGAGTGTTTGCTCATTAGTACCCTTTGTGTTTGAATATTTTTTATACTGCAAAATAAATCTGCCTCCCTTAGTTCACTCCTTTGTTTTTGGGTCCTCCTCCTGACTCCCAAACAGCTAGCGCTAGTGAGAACCTAACTATGCTGAACTCACTTTGGAGTACAGGACCCAAGTGATGCAATGAAGATAAACACTAACCGGCCTGCCAATCAGAGTCTGCTGATACTGCCTTCATGAACTAAACAAGCCGTCATTGTAAATCAGCCAAGGACAATAGTTGCAGTCAGAATAATTGATACTCATCTATATATGAATACCTACTGACTCACTGACCTTCAAATATTTCAAACAGGTCTGCTAACTGAGAGACAATAAATGACGATGCGTTTTTTCTTTCATTTGCTCCTGTTGATCCTGAAATGACCAAAGATGCCAGGCACTTTAGCTAAAGTAGACCCTGAGCACATCACTGCAGGTAAACAGCAGAGCCAGTGAATAATACAAAAAATAGTTTAATATCATTGACAAAGACACTGACATGCAGTTAACGCACCCACATTTTACACACACTTTCAAGTGCAGTCAGAAATATCACAAATATACAAAAACAGCCTGTAAAAGTACACGAGACACAAAACAGTTTCACAGAAGAGCCGACCGCAGTTTTTACTATGGGATCTTTCAGCACCTAAAGGCAACCGGGATGGTTTTACTAACAGCTTTCTCAAAGGAGAGTTTACGAGGAGACCCTGAAGGCACCACAAAGACATGACATGATTGCTACCATATTAAAGAAGCAGTGCCCTCATTTTGATTCCAGCCCTTTAAAGGAAACACCAATCTGTTTCCAATCAATCCATGGCTAAGAAATATACACATATACACACAGATCACTAACCAATCATCTATAATCAATCTTCTGTGCTTGCTGTCAGCTGGAAACCTCACATCTCCGTCTACAATATGAACATAAACACATTACGAGGTTTTCACATGACAGCAGACTCACACTGGCAGTGTGTTGGTCCAGTTAGAACTGGTTTGTAGAGCGCTATACAAATACCGGCCATTTACAAGCCATTTTGGTCTAGTCCAGTTTGATTCGGTCCGGTCTGGTTTATTTTTTCAGACGCTGAGAGTGTCTCAGTGAGTCTCAGTCCAAGAAGTGACCCAGTGTTTCGGGGACTTCCTGTTTCGACATGAGGAGACCTGGTCCTGGATCAGGAATCCGTCAGCATCCATGTGCTGCTGTTGCAGGTTGTCTTTACCCATAATCCTCCCCTGATGGAGCACGACTGCCCGCCACACCCCCTGACTCACAAAGAACCCACACTGCAGAGAAAAGGAAGGATCAGAGACCTTGTATGTCCACAGAGACACAGAGGCAGTGAACAGGTGACACAGGTGAGTTTGCTGGGATAACCAGTGATCTGCTAAAAGGCAGATTCATACTGGTGCTATTTAATTCCCATAATTCCTTGCATTAACAGCAAACTGAATATTTTTTGGTTTAAGGAGTCTGTCGGGATTTGTGTGTTTGAAATTTGATTTGATTGGCTGCAAAAATCTAGCAGGTGTGGCCACAGACACATTAAAGGGTGAGACTGCTTAATTTTTTTCTGCTGTTTTCCCATTAATGTGCCCTTTGTGGCTCCTTTCAGAATAAAAGTGCCATCAAATCTGCAGAGAAAAGCCAACAAACACAAGCAATCACATTTTTTGGTGAGCTGATGAATCAGAAAAGGTAGAGCAGATGTAAACAGGAGGTTACTGAAAATCAAATGGTTCCTGAGATTCTGGATGAAACAGGTTTTATTATGGCAGATGAATTTGTGGGGATGTCGTTATTAGTAAAAACCTAGAATTGATCAAATTTAAGACAAAATTTCAAAGAACCTCAAAGGATCAGTGCTGACTATTTTAAGCAAGTACAAACTTTTTAACTTTGATCTGACTCAGGACTTTTCATAGTCTCAGTAATCAGTTGGTAACTCTTCCACCTCTGGTCCTTACAGCCGGGCTCTCTGGCTGCGGTGCCCCAGCCTCAGAGCTCCTCGGTCAGCCTGTCGTTCTCAGATGGCTGACTCTTCATCTGGGCCTTCTGGGTCTTTGCCTGGTACAGCTCCCTGGTGCTGGCTCTCCTGAAGAACCCACACTGAACAGCAGGGGGCGACACACAACACTTTACAGAGATAAAGCTCACGATACAGATGAATGATGAATGGTGATGAGTGGTGATGAGGTGATGATGCTCTGGAACCTAAAACTGGAACCAGCCTGGCAGTGCAGCAGAACTGGAGCCATCTTTCAGAAGCGGACACTATTTAGTTTTCAGAGATGGTTTGTATTTCCAGCTCAGGAACAATGATTTCACTGGAATCATTTAAGACTTTTTCTCCCAGTTTCTATGCCAAATGAACAATTTAAAGACTTCCTCTGATCAAAAACATCTTTCAGTTTACACACAAAACACCAGACAGGTGAAATTAAGCTGTTATTATAACAATATATGAGTACTGTGGAGACTTTGGATGATATCCACTTGTGAAAAGTTTCCCTGGACTATGACGTTATCTGCTGCATCTTTTCTGTATATTAACACTCGGGTTACCTTCCAGAGCAGCAGACAGATGAGAGCCAGCAGCAGGACACCTGCCAGGGCAGACAACATGATGATCCACAGGGGGGCGCCAGAGTCCACCTGGAGCCCCAGATCTGAATAGATGTAGACCTCAATCTGCAGAGAATACCTCAGAGATTCAGCAAGAAACTACAGCCACATACAGCGGACTGTGAAGGAGGGTGCAATGGTCCTTAGGGGGCGCTAGCTGCAATCTGTTACCTGCGAGCTGTGAGACTCCATGTTGACGGTGGGTTTGTTGGTCTGCAGCTTCAGAGACGCCTGGCCTTGAACCAACACGCTGCTCGCATCACTGTAGTCCTGAAACACAGCAAGAAGCGATAACTGGCCATGAGAGGATGGAAAAAACAAAAAGTCCTGATATCTGAGCACAGGTGTCTGCAGGTTTTGGACAGGAATGCCTTCTGAGCTCACAGGACGACATTTTTTGCATTTCAGAGGTCTTAAGAGTTTTCATGCAGTATTTAAATGATAACGAGGGTTAATTTCGACAATGCTTTTACACACAGACAAAAAAAACCTAGTTTAAAAAATACAGAGCAAAAGAAACCAAAAATAGAAACTATCAATCTAAATAAAATGTAACAAATAGAATAAAAATCACTTGTCTCTGTAGTTGTGATGTGGACGGTTTAATCTCTTTAAGCTCTAGTTTTGAACTTTTCTGGTCTCCGTTTGCTTCTTTAGCTGCTAAATGTTTGCATTTTAAACTGGCAGGAAGTGAACCAGAAGAATGAAAGTGGGCATTAAACGAGGGTATAAGACTGGGGCTGCCCTTTGTACCTCGATCATGGTGGAGTTCCACAGTCGGGCTTTGACGGTCAGAGTCGCCGAGTTGTTCATGCTGACGAGAGGACAGACGAACTTCACGCACCTCGCTCCGCGGACACAGTCCTGCAACACGGTTTACTGTCATTACTTTGAAACACAACTGTGGACGTCCTAATAAAACTGTCCTCATGTTCTTCAGAAGCCCTCAGTTTTCTAAACCATGTCAAAATGTTCCTCAAATTGTCCTCTCTCCTAAATGTCCCCACATTTAAAACTGTTCTGTCCTCCTAGATCATCAACAAGCTTGTAGAAACAGTGTGTCCCCGTGCTTGTGTCTGTACCAGACTGTAGCGCTTCTTCTTTCTCTGCATATGAAGGACAGTTGGAGTTCTGTCAGTCTGCTCCTCTTCCTCGTTTACTTCATCCAGATTCCTCTTCATTTTCTTCTTCTCCTCTTTTGACAGCTGAACCAACAGGAAGACAGGCTAACTTTCAGAGACAAGTTTAAAATCTTCAGTAAACAGTTCACATTTAATTGGCCTTTATTCTGGAAGAACGACTTTTATTTTGAAAGGAGTGTATGAGGCTGATGTTGCTATGGTTACCGTGAGGTTGAGAGGGTTAATGATGTTGCCGGGTGGAGAGCAGCGAGGCTCTGAGGTACCGTTTATTTGGATCTCTGTGAGGTACAGCAGCCACTTCCCATTGGTTGCTTCCATCGGCCAATCAAACTCCACCTCCAGGGTGCCCAGGTGGCCAAGCGGCTTTCCCTGGACATGCACCTGATGGAGAATACCCGTTCACACCTGGACTGGTGAGGGTCACGCAGAACTGTAAATGTTTTCAGACAAACCTGGAAGGTCAAGAGCAGCAGGCTGCCGATGTCCTCTGTCTTCTTCATTGCCACCTCACCGATCACATGACCACTGAAGGAGGTGGGGCCTGACGTCGAAATTCTGTCGGGGTACCAGATGAAAGGTTACCGTGCCTTCTACATTCAAAATACTTAGAAGTGTGGCTCTGTGATGGTGTTTCTGTGGACCACTGTGGCCCTCCTTTTCAAGTGTCCAACACTCCCGAGTGCAGTGTGTTGCACTCTTCATACGTGCCTCACTTCCTTGTCCCCCATTAACCATATAAGTACGGGGTGTCTGTAGCTCACAAGATAGGTCACCTACTAACTGGAAGGTTAGTGGTTTGATCCCTGACTGCCTTGGGCAAGATACTAACTCCAAGTTAATGACTCGCTGCCCTTCAAAGCCACCTGCGTCGGCTAGAGGACTGTTTACTTTCACTTACCTGGGTGAAAGGATACTCTCAGTTGAAAACACACACACACACACATACATACACACACACAACTGGACCAGGGCAGAGATACCGCAGGACCAGATGCTGCTGTCTACAACGGGTCACTCTTACTCCATTTACCCGCCCTGTTGCTTGTCATGTCTTTTCATGGTGTTACGGTACGAAGGGATAGGGATAGCTCAGTAGGTAGAGTGGTCGCCCATGACTGGAAGAGTTTGAATCCACTGAATGGCTACCCTCAGGTACCCCCTGAGCAAGGTACCATCCCTCCCAGAGATGGGCGCGTTACTGTAATCCGATTACTTTTTTCAAGTAACGAGTAATGTAAGGGATTACTATTGCAAAAACGGTAATTAGATTACCGTTACTTTCCCGTAGGAACGCTGCCTTACTGCGTTACTAAAACCGTGAGTTTTTTGCGAGAATGTCTCATGACAGTGACGTAAGCGAGTGCGACGTTCGTGACAACAGCTGTGTGCAGATCAACAATGGATAATATATCGAGTGCGGAGAGAGTATGAGCGTGCAGCGTTTAAAGCGTGGAAGTACTGACCTTATTTTGAGTTTGATTCCATAAAAAGTGACAAAAACATTAGTGTCTGTTGTGCGTGGGAAGAAAATTTCTTTTTACAATGAAAAAAAACCCCTTAAGTTCCAAGCAAGCGCCAAGTGCGCTATGTGACTGTAATGGGAAATTCACAGAGAAACTCGTGGAGTCTTCAACTGACCGCTGCGGCACACCTGCACCAGGGTAAACCTCCGCCTACCCAGTCCTGCTTTACAGGTGAAAATAGAGCAACTAGCCTTTGACTTTATTTATTTTCTGCTGTGTTTTACTTGCATCTATTTGAAAGAGTGAGTGTAAACACAAAAACATATTTTATTTTATGTGCTGGAATGTGCAGAAAATAGGTTTAAATGTTAAACAAATTTCTTCCAGTCAGAGAATGTTGCATATAATTTAATTTTTGCTTGATGCATAAAGTTAAAAGATTAAAACTAATAAAACAAGTTTTAAAAAGAGACTTTTCCATTTGATTACATTTTGTATGATGGATTATGCAGAAAAAGTAGAATTGGGCTGAAAGATCTATCGCTTTATCACCTATTCAGGTTGTAAATCGTGTTTTAAAAAAGTAACTAAGTAACTAAGTAATTAATTACTTTTGAAAATAAGTAATCAGTAAAGTAACGGGATTACTTTTTTGGGGAAGTAATCAGTAATTAGTTACTGATTACTTTTTTCAAGTAACTTGACCAACACTGATCCCTACACACTGCTCCCCGGTGCGCCTGCCTAGTGGCTGCCCACTGCTTCACTGAGTGAATGGGTCAAATGCAGAGAGAGTCATTTCCCCACAGGGATCAATAAAGTATACATTATTATTAGATTCATTCGAGTTTTTGTTTCCTGTTCTCATACTGATCCCCTACCAGGAGCTCAGTCTGAGTAGAGTTCTCTGTTGTTCTCCTCCACTCCCTAATGTGTTGCACATATCATTGTTTTTCCTCAAAGCTACCTGTTCTGACCTGTCTCCCCGATGTGATGTTTGTGTGATGCAGAGGTTCCCAAAGTGTGGGGCCCGCCCCCTAGGGGGGGCGCAGAGCCATTGCAGGGGGAGCGCGGTATGAAAAGAAAAAAAAAAAGAGCGCTTGGACACTGTGGACAGGTTTTTGACGGGGCTCCCACACAAACGCAAACCAGGAGATGAAGCATCGCTGAATATGTTTCCAAACCAACTTCCTTCCAAGCCAAAGACTAGAAAATATGGTGAAGCATATCTTCCCTTTGGCTTCACCTGCACAAGTGCCAAGGTAGGCCTCCCCTGCAAAATTAGTTTCCCTTTGTCGGGAGCAGCGCTGGGCTCTCCAAATCACGGACAAACAGGATCCCACATTCTTGATTTTTAGTTCACAAACACTTCTTGTAATAACTAACTACTCCTGACATTTTGGACATGTTAGCTCTTTATGCAGTAAAGTTACAGCGGGATACAAATAATATCAGGCTGATCCTGCCGTAATTTGTTCCCCCTGTTCAAATCCCGGACAAACAGTATCCCACAGCTGTTTATGTGTTTAAACCCATTTTGCACAGAGAGACATTTTTTGAAAAATGTATTGACAGCAATGTTGAATATTATTACACAGGAAAAAAAACAACTACACCTAAAATAATCACAGCGTGACGCCTCTGCCTTTCTAAATGCAGGGACAGTAACTGCGTGTGTGTATGTAAGCGTGTAAAACCTGCAGATAGTCAGATTAACAGCAACAGTATTTTGTCTCTATCTGCAATTCTGCAATTCATCTCAAGTAAACAATAACGTGGCGCACAGCGTGACGTGAAAAGAGGCACATACTTTTGTCGTTGCGTGACGAACTCTGTAATCCTCGTCCACACGTAAACGCAAAAAAGGAGTTTTAAATAATCTCCGTTTTCGGTGAATCGCAACGCCGTTTACGTGTTGACGAAAAGCCCAAACGCATAGAAACAGCTGCGTTTTCAAAAAATACCCGTGTAGGTGTGGACGCAGCGTAAAAGAGTTAGTAGTTTATTTTATTACTACCTGTAATTTATTGCAGTTTACTTGTATTTGCTTAATTGTTTACTGAATGTTTGAGGTGTGAAATAAACCACAATGGAGCAAAATATGGGTGTGTGTGTTTGGAGGATGTGTTTGTGGTGGTGGTGGGGGGCCGAACATTTTTCTTGTAAAAAAGGGGGCCTGGCAAAAAAAGTTTGGGAACCACTGGTGTAATGTATGTACGGTAACAAGGAGTCCAATTTCACTGCAGGGAACTGCAAGTGACAAATAAAGGCTTCATCATCGTCATCATCATCATCATCATCATCATCATCATCAAGTTGCTCTGAAGATGCTCCACATAAGTATGAATGTGTGTGAACGTGAGATATAACGCACTCAAGTGCTTGTGTGAATGATGCAAGTTATATAAAGCGCTTTGAGTAGAGCCAGTCTATTCACATGGATGTAAGACATGTGTTTATTGATACTGTCTGTTATCTATGTTCTGATGTTCATCACTTTTTTTATTAATTTTGCACTTGGTCAGAAGTGTCTGACGCTGTGAGCTAAGGTCAACATTTCCACTGGGGCGTGGTTACTGTCCTTGTCAGTCTGGATTCATTTCATAACAAAGAGTCGTAACTCAGATTCTTCGTCTGCCCTGGCTGTGAGCTTAAAGCTCAGACTGACCACCTGATGTGCATCTGTACTTACAGACTAAGCGATGTCTGCAGCAAATACTCCACCACCATGGAGACGGAGACCGGGGACAGATCCGGCTGCTCACTGAGCCTGAAGACACACAGAAATCCCACTCAGTAACCTCCAACAAACACAGAGAGAGCGAGAGCAGCGTGTGGTGAAGGCCGTACGTGGACAGCTGCAGCACAGACTGGATCTCCCGTGTGTCCAAACTGATCTCAGATGGCTGAAATTTGATCAGAACCTGAACCTGAAACACAGGAAGAGACAGTACATCAGAAAAAGCTCAGCAGGGTTACTGCAGTACAGACAGCACCAATGCTAGTACCCTGCGTCAGCAGCAATATTCCCTACCTTGTTGTTGCTTCTGAAAGGGTTCCCGAGCTCACACTGAAGAGAGGTCCCCTCCACAGAGCACTCCACCACTGCTGAGGCGTCACCCTGAAACACAAAGAAAAAGGGGTGATATGGTACTACAAGGTCATTAAGATAAGATGGGGCCTGATTATTTAAGACCTTGTATGTGAGGAGCAGGATTTTGAATTCTGGATTTAACAGGAAGCCAATGAAGGGAAGCCAAAACAGGAGAAATCTGCTCTCTCTTTCTAGTCCCTGTCAGGACTCTTGCTGCAGCATTTTGGATTAACTGAAGACTTTTCAGGGAGTTTTTAGGACATCCTGATAATAATGAATTACAGTAGTCCAGCCTGGAAGTAATAAATGCATGAACTAGTTTTTCACCGTCACTCTGAGACAGGATATTTCTAATTTTAGAGATGTTGCACAAATGGAAGAAAGCAGTCTTACATATTTGTTTAATATGTGCGTTGAAGGACATGTCCTGGTCAAAAATGACTCCAAGGTTCCCCTGCAGTTTAACTAATTGGTGTGTGTTACCTGGCTTCATGGATAGATAGAGCTGCGTGTCATCTGCATAGCATTGAAAATGTATACTATGTCTTCTAATGATACTGCTTAAGGGAAGCATGTATAATGTAAATAGAATTGGTCCTAGCACTGAACCCTGTGGAACACCATAATTAACCTCAGTGTGTGAAGAGGACTCTCCATTTACATGTACAAATTGGAGTCTATTAGATAGATATGATACAAACCACTGCAGTGCAGTACCTGTAATACCTACAGCATGTTCTAATAAATTCACCGTGGTGTTACACTTTAGATGGTCTGAGCTCTGCTCTACCTTTGTTTCTACTCCAGAGTAGATAAGTGATGGTGGGATGCTGATGCTCAGAATGGTGTTGTGAGCGTCCTCTGCTGGTCGACCTGTTGATGGTGTATTGCTGACGTTAACCTCCAGAAACAGCCTCTTGATGGTGGAGTTGAAGTACAACACCTGAGTACCCTCAAGCCTGAAAACACACAAGAACACAAACATCGGCCGAACTGCAGCAGCTGTCTTAGTTAAAAATCAGCTGATAGACTCTAACCATGTTGTAACTCACAGACTCTAATCCAGTCTTCTGCTCTTTTGTCTGTTATTGTTTATTCTTAATGTTTATACAGCTTTTGTTAAAAGTGAAATATTTCAATTTTGTTTTAATTTTTCATTGTATCTCAGTTTTTATTGAGTACCTAACAGTTGGTAGGAGACACTGGCCTTCAGGCTTTCTGGCAGAACACCTTCAGGGAAGTAAGTGGAATATCAAAGTCAGTCATCAAGTAAGTCATTGTAGTGGGATGTGGTCTGTGGCTTGGCCACAGGGAAGGGTAAGGAAAGGTGCCAAGGGGTACAGGTCGGTGTACGATGGACTTGGGCTGCACACAGACTCTGGTCCACCAAACCCTGGTTTGCCCAGAGCATTGGGGGAAACAGAGCATGGGGACATTCCTAAATATCCCATAGTGCTGGTGGAAATTAAATATAGGGGCAAAACCCACCTGCCTGGCACATTAGATTAGATTAGACGAAACTTTATTAATCCCTTGGGTGGGTTCCTCCGGGAAATTCGGTTTCCAATAGCACAGCACTGACAGAAGTTACAGAATGTCCCTTAATTACTAGGATGGACTGGCCTGGGTTCGTGTTGGGATGGGATGCACTGATGACCGTTACTGACATTACTGACATCGTCAGTAGTGACGAGGGGTGAGTGAGGTTGTTTAATGCTGACTCTGATGAGGAGGAAACAGCGGGGCTTCCAGTAATTCGCTCCACAGAAATGTTTCCACTGGAGCATCGACACTCGATGCTCAGCCTTTGACCAAATGATAAAAACGGATGTTCACATGGTGCGCCCAGGGATGGGAACTGATAAGAATTTAGCACTTTCAATTTCATTATTGATATCACTTCTCAATTCTATTCCTTATGGATTCTCATTGGTTCCACCATTAACGACAACACATTCATGCAAATTAATTACATGCTGCTTGGTCAAATCAATCACTACAACTTATTGCTGCTAAAGGAGGGTCTGAAGCTGCTGAATCATGGAGTGTACAGCTGTAACAATGGTACTACAGTCTCAGAGCTGTACGTGTAGTTGCTTTATTTTCTTTTTCAAGTATAGTGGATTTCTGGGTATACAATTATAAACGAGATAATAAATAATGATAAATAATAACAAAGACTTTTAACCCCAGTGAAGTACAGAACTTCTTATCTGCTTCATCATGCCTTTAAATTGGCTTCTGATCACATGACCTCATGCTTCCTGCTGAATATTTCTGTCCAACCATGTTTTTTTGGACTCTGTGCTGAGCAGTTCTTTTCACTCACTCGGGGAAAGCTTGCTGGCTCTCATCGGTGAACCGAGCCGTCATCTGCAGGTTACTGTGGCAGCGGTTATCGGAACCACAGGCCTTCTGGATGTGGATCTGAGGGACAAGGACAGCATTGGTCAGACCAGCAGAGTTTGGCTTTTCTATAGGAAGGTTCTGATGGGTTCTGACCTGGGTTCTGATGGGTCGGGGGGTCTCACTCAGCACCGGGAGGCGTTTCAGGTCCTGCACGTTCTTTTTTTTCTTGGGAAACTTCTCGTACAAGGAGGCGTTCAAGGAGAACACCAGAGGCTCCACTTTGTCTCTGATTATACTCTTCAGAACATAAGAACACAGAACAGAAACTGAACATCAGCTCAGTGCCAACATGACGTGGACTGCAGGATCTTCTTTGGAGGATCTATCCAGGCACTGATGTGAACTGGCCACTCGGAGCTGAGGAAATCAGGCTGAAAGCAGGTGGTGATCAGCAGGAATGTGAAGTAAACACGAGTCAGAGTCAGTGGACTGAAAGCATGAGAACCAGCAGGCTCGCTGACAGTCTGAAACAGCATCACAGAGTGAAAACAGGACGAGAGCCGAGCGAACACAATCACAAACACAAACAGAAGACATGAACGAACGTGACTTTTGCTTCAACCTGCAGAGATTTAACCTGCCTACACACCACCTCAGATGCTCGCTGTGGTTTTCCTGTTGAGCTGTGGTGGAGAAGCAGGATGTGGAGTCTGTCAGCAGCTGAATGAATAACAGGGCAGCAGAAAGTCATCATGACTTTGATCATCAGAATCAGTTAGTCATATCTCACACAGCAGAACTTCCTTCATCTGACTCTAATTAAAGGAAAAAATATAATTTAAGATCTTTGAGGTTTTTTCATGCAGAAATGGAGGACCATGCTGGTCTTTGCTCTCATTATGTGGTGAGCTGGTTTGGGACGATTCTCAGAGTGAGCTAGTTTTAAATAAACTGTGACAGAGCTCCGACACTCACCATTCACATCGACACTAAATCTTCTGTTTCAGTGGACGTGCTTGTCAGATTTCAGCAGCCTGTAGGGGGTGCTGTGCCTGTGTTTGTCTCACCTGCAGTCCCACTCTCAGTGTCCTGCACTGCTCCCGGGGCATCGACAGGTAATCAGAGTACACGCTCTGCCCGTTGTCACGAAAATTGAGGCGGGGCTTGACACTAGTGATGTCAGCTGTCAGTGTGAAGAGGATGGCTGTGACACAAAGATAAGGGTTAAAATATAAAACACACAGGAGTAAGATAATCACAGGCTGTGATGTGATTTATTTGTTGACCCCTAACCCTGACATGTGACAAACTCCAATACAGTCAGTAAACTGAAGTTTAAGACTTTGTTCTGTGGGTATAGCTGTAGCTCAGGTGGGAGAGCAGGGCACCTTCTAATTGGAGGTTTGGTGGTTCGATCCCAGTCTACATGCCAACCCCATGCCCTCCAATGTAGCGTGCGTGTGTGTGAATGGTGGATAGAAAAAAAGTGCTTGTTTGAATGGATGAATGAGGTAAGTTGTGTAAAGTGCTCAGAGTAGCAAAGCGCTCCGTCTGTTTAGCATTCTGTGCATTTTAGATAAAACTCTAAAATATAAGACTGTTTTATTTTCTTTAAAGTTAAAACTCCGGAAAGTTTTTTATGAAATTGAGTAGGACCAAGAATTGAGCCTTGAGGAACTCCACATTAAAATTCATAGATAAAGATAATCTACATTTTAGACTGGATTTCAATACACAAAATTTTATTTCTGATACTTTAGTTTCTCTGTCAAAATATTAAGAACAAACGCTTGATGACATTGTGAAGTAGCATCAGATCGTGGAAGTTTACAGCCACACTCAGTAGCTTACATTGAAAAACATGCGCTGAACTAAATTTAAATGAATACACTGCCCAGGTAGCGCATCAGAAGTTACTTTTACAACATCACCTTTGGTGGGACATATCAATTTCATTTCATTCAAATGAAAATAACTCCAGCAGCGTTAGCTGATATACTGTAGAAGATGGATATTTAAAGCTTCAGTCAGTCATTTTTTAAGTTATTTAATAGAATAAAAGAATACTGTATTCATAAACATATATACAGACAAAAATAGTGTTATTACATAGAAAATGATGCATTCGCAATAACGTATAATTGATGTATTATTATTATTTTAGCACAGTGGCTGGGGGACAACTCCCTTCTGACTAATGTTGGGGATTTACATATGTGTCCATCATCAGTCAGAAGTGAGCGTCTCTGACTCACTCGTATCAGACTACAGCCTCCTCCAGAGTAAATAAAGGTGGATGCTTCTCACTCGGCATTGACAGATATCACTCTGGATTACTGTCATCACACTGATTTTTCTGTCAATACTACAGTTTGGGGTTTGAGTATGGGTTTAATTATAGCAGAAAAGGTATCAGATGTATTACTGATAGTTGGCTGAAGCCTCACGATGCTTCTGTAATGGAACAGGACGTCTTTAGAGGAGATCAACTTGCAGGAAAAAAAAAAATCTTTTTATTAAATTGAAATGATTTTCAGTTTTAGTTGGTGTGACCTGCGATGACTGATGAATTAGTCTTTTTATGCTGGGGTTTATCAATAGTTTATCAATATATTTATATTTGCAGACCAATGCTAAATTAGCCAATACTTGAATGGACTCTGGTCTTCTCTTCCTGTGTGTAGTCGACATGTTAACAGTTATCAGGTTCTCTGTGAGACAGAAGACGCTCAGGTCCAGAGACACAGTGAGGGTGACCTTGTCTCTGATTGGTCAAATTAACACAACCAGCAAACACACACACACACACACACACTGAGAGAGTGAGAGTCTCAGATGTAATAATATCAGTTTCTGTAATGTGATTTATCATTCAGAGAAACACTCAGGGGACAAGAGGACACACAAGGACACGGCATGATGTCAACTGTGCGCGTGTGTGTGTGTACAGGCGTGTTATAGCAACAGTGTGGCCTCAGCTCTGATTGGTCGAGTTAACAAGACACAATAAGGACACACACACTCAGAGTGTGTGTGTGTGTTTCTGTGAGTGATTGACAGGACACAGCTGTCAATTAGCTCCAGTTTTTAATCAACACACACACACACACACACACACACACACACACACACACACACACACACACACACACACACACACACACAGGAAGCTGATGTCATTAGCGAGTCCAGCCTGTAACCTCTTGTTAGTGGCAGTGTGGTCGATTGCTGTGCTCGCTTAGACTCTCCTGAGGTGTTACCTCAGGTCACCTGACCCAGGTGTGTGTCTCCAGGTCAGAAACCACTATGTACTGTTTCCATGGCTACACGTTGGTGGGCTGAGAGTCACTGACACTCCACCATCTCGCTCAACTGCCCGATAAAATCCTGCTGCGTAGTTTCCGTCTGCTGGTGCTGAGAGTGATGCGAGATGCACAGTGAGAGTCAGATTCACCTGTTGGAGGTTAATCCAGCCCTGAGCTCAGCTTTGAAGGCAGCACCTCGTCTGTAAATCTGCAGCAGGCCATAGGGACGTGAACTTTGGATGAGTCACATGACTTCATCTTTCAACAGCCAAACTCTGGGAAAACTGGGAATCGTCATCATTTCAATTACTTTGATAGATAACAGTTTATGACAGATTTTACTGGCACGTGGGCACCTGGTAGGATGTAATGAACAACTACAGCCAGAAGGTTGGGGTAATGCACCCTTAAGCTAAAACTGAAGGAAACTCGCAGTTATGGGCATCGGAGCAGGAAAGCAAACAGGAAAAATATGTAAATACAGGGACAACCACAGCTGTCCAAGTCTTGCATCAAACTCTATCAAAAACCAATGAAATGGGACTGATTCTGAACCTGCCAGGTAGACACAGCATGTTACAGGTGTTCTACCGCGTCTGAACAATAGTTCCTGGTTCAATTTGGCTCAGCTACCCTTCAGGGACATCTAAAACTTACGTTTTAAATTCACTGTGAGCAGCTCTATTAGATTCCTTCGAATGTTCTCATCCAGGCTGCTCACAAACAACCACCGACCTCCAAAAGTCAAAAATGAACCCCTGCAGTTCCTCTACTGTCCAGCAGAGGCTCCAGCTTGGAAATAAACATGTTTACAGCCTCATAGAAAGAGTTTTGCTCACTATAGCTCATTTCCCCCTTCATAACACCTGTACAGGGGGAGGGGGTTTATAAAATTCAGCTATTTAAATTATATTGAGGTTTTAAGTTAGCTTTATTAGGGGCGTGGCTGTAGCTGCTAGCCGTCTCCTGCAACCACAGTAATTTTTTCCTGTGATCTGAGACTGATCAGATTTAATATGTGGGTACATTTTTTGAAAAAAGTAATTGAAAGTCTTTGACTCACTGATGTTGTCTCTGTCGCTCTTCTCTCCCCTGTTGAACATGTAGAAGAAACACACTTCCACCTGTATACTGAGAGAGTCAGGCTGTTAGCATGTTATCATGTGAAAACATCTCCATACTGAGTGTGTCTGAGAGCATGTTAACTGATGGTAGCTTTGAATCTCACCAGAAGTCACAGCTGTTCGGGTCCACAATGATCGGAGAAACTCTGAGTGTTTTATTTAAATGGATGACCGGTCGACTCCTGAGGATCAACACATCAGTCCATTAATAAATGCATAAATTTAGTTATTCCTGAGCTCTTAATGCTAGCAGTAAGTGCTAATGTTCAGTGCTTTGAGGACTTCAGAATGTACTTTAGATGAGCACTAGTTAGCACAGAAATTGGTACCTGAACAGAACAATGGTATCATCGAGAGACCCAACCAGCAGGTCCGGGTAATAGTTCCCATCAACATCCCCGCCTGCAGAAAGGGAGTAGCCAAAAGTCCCGAACACAGGGGAGACCATGCTGCCTCGGATCACCTGCACAGAGGAGGAGGCGGGGTCACAGGTGTGTCTGCACACCAATTTAAAAACCATCACTGTCAAAACTTGTCTGCCCCGTGAGGACATGTCTGCACTCTGATGGTTCAGAGTTGGTTTTAAAGTTGAAACATAGAAAAACATAGAAAGAACCGTGTTTTTGTGAGACCTGGCTTGGCTCTGTAGAGATGCCCTCACTGCTTCCTGTCCAGATCATCACACTTCCTGCTTCATGAAAAGGAGCTCCGACTGCAAAGTCTGGAACAACCAAAGACCTGTCACCATGACTACTGATTACTGATCACGAAAACACCAGCGTCACGTTGAGTCCTCACCCTGGTAGCCGTCCTGGTTGAGGTCTCCTGCAGCGGCCACAGCCATGCCGAATGCCGACCCTGCCGGCCCCTTCAGCACCATGCTGGTCTCAGAATTGAACCTCCCTCCTACGTTCATGTAGACATAAACTGCCCCGCCCACCTCTGCCTGACGGTGGAAATAAAAAGGAGCGCCCACCAGCAGGTCGTTCCACCTGTGGGACAGAAAAGCAGCTCAGTGTGTGTTCCTTAAACATGTTCCTCAGGTTTAGATTATGGTGCTCTGTGGTTCCCACTGAGTCGTTGTCATGAGAAGATTTTACTAAAGGTACTGACCGTGTTGCCTCAGCGTGGGTCATGTGACCCATAAACCATTCCTCACCCATCATTATTGAGGTCAGCAATTGCCAAGGCGTTCCCAAAATACGAGCCCATCTGTTGACCATGCAGCTTCTGGCGAATCATCAGTTTATCAGAGCGCTTGACGGCCAGCAGCACCGAGCCATGAGCATCTTCCATACGGTCCCGAGGAGCTCCTGTTCAACAACACATCAATCAACACATATCAGTAAATCTATAGGTCAACCAGCTGCTTCCTGATTGGCTGCTTTTTGAAAGTCTTCACCTGTTACGATGGTTTCATCATCCTCTGAGAGAAGGCGAGGAGCCTGAGCGACAGAATATCCTGCACAAATACACATTTTACATTCAGCTTCAAGTCTTTAAATGTAGGAAAGATTCACATTAAAAGCTTACATGTCTCAACATTCATAGAAACTTCAAAATAAAAGCAGCTGAATTCTGTGACACACAGACAGATGGATACATGCAAGACCGATGGAGGGCTGATCCAGCTGCTTCATTAAAATAAGTCTGCCACGTAAAACAATAACACAAAGCACGATTCAGACCCTGACTGAGCCGCACGTCAGAGTAACGGCTGCTTGTCCATGTAAGAAACTCTGCACTTAGCTTGTGAGGCTGCAGGTATTTATTTAAGTCAAAGGAAAGAGCCGGACCCACAGCCACCTGTGGCGACAAACACTTCCTGCAGAAACCAGAATTACAGTTTTTGATTTCAGTCGTATTAACGATATGAAAGCCGGTTTGAGGCGTGCGTTTCTGAATGAAGACACACAAACAGAGTTTTCACTATGGACTCTTTTCTGCGTCATGTGTGACTAAAAACCTGAAACACTGCTCATAGTCAGCTAAACCTGATGACAGCTTCTGCTCTGCTCTGTGTTGAGGAACATTAACGTGTCTACAGGACACCGTCACTCTGCTCCACCCTCATTAAATCATTGTCTCAAACCGCATGTGGTCATTGCAAACCTTATTTAGGCACATTCGTGTAGCTGATTTAAACACTGCCCTGAGGAGGACACGTGTGACCGAGCTCAGATCTGAATTCTGAGTTATTTAAAGAGACGGCACACCGATGTAGATGTTCCTGTGCTTCTGGTTGGAGAAGGAGCTCTTCTTGGTGTCAAACTCATCGTCAGGGTTCATCCAGGAGACGTGGATGTTTCCTACAACACACACACACCATGAACTGCACTAAATTTCTCAGAGCTGAGATGCTTGCTCTGAATTTGGGTGAAAAGGAAGAAAAACATCAGAATAGAATAGAATAGAATCACCTTGCCATTCGAAGCTTCCAGGCGAGCCAACAATGACTTCGCTTTGAGTGATGGCCGCTGACATCCCCATCCCGCACATGACCTCTCCAGTGAAATCACCCAGATGACTGAATACAGACAGGCAGCAGGTGAGGAGGCGGAGCATCACTCGTCACCTGTAGTGTGCAGTCATGTGACCTACCTGCAGGACTGTTCAGGGTCCTGCCAATTCGAGTCGTTCTCGTCGTACTGCAGGTCGTTTCCACGGAGATAACAGCGGCCAATCATTTGCCTTAAATTGAACGCTCCATAGAGTTTTGTGAAGCGGTGACCGCATGCCTGCAGAGCAAACACGCCGCTCTTTAACTTCAGACCAATAGGAAAATAATCAGCCAATCGGAGCACAAACTCACCAGGACACGCCCCCCAGGCCGGCCCTGACTGGCTACTGAGACGCCCAACCACATGTCCTCAACCAGTTCATCAGCATAGATCTGGGCTGAAACACATCATCACAGGTGAGTCACAGACTGTAGGTTCCACCTACTGGCAGGGTAAAGGTAAAAAAATAAATAAACTTTTGAGTGATTTATTCCACTGACTCTAACCCCATACAACCTGTGCTGCATATATGTTGTCCAGCAGCTGACAGAGCAGGTCGTATCCTGGACACCTGAGCTGCAGCAGTATGACAGCACAGCTCACCTGGACCTGTCACACAGGTGTCACACACCCGCCGGCTAACTTCAGCCACGAGAATCAGCTCACATCAGCGAGTCGCTGATTCATGACAGTTTCTCTCCATATAAACACTGTGTGTGTGTGTGTGTGTGTGTGTGTGTGTGTGTGTGTGTGTGCATGTGGGTGGGTGTGTTGTTGTTGTTGTGTTTGACAGCAGTCGATAACGCAGACAGCAGCTGTCACTGCTTACTGAGGGATGGAGTTCCCATAATGCACCAGGACACTGATAGCATCACCCATTAGTGCAGCCAAACAAGCTCAGGAAACGGGTCGCTTCCTCCTGAGTGCTGACTGTCAGGCTGAGTACCTTGTCTGTGATTGGCCGATACAAGAAAAAGTAAATAAACCAGCCAATAAGGTTAAGGACACGTGTGACTCACTTGGATCTATGAGCTTCATCCTCCTGCAGTCTGACTGGTTGGCACTGATTGGACAGGTGTACACTCCTCCTGTGTGATTGGCTGGAACATTTGGCTCCGCCTTCTCTCTGGGGGCTCCGACTAATAGCCTGTCAGGATGACACAGACGGCACAGTTAACGTTTGAGATTCTGGGTGGAATAAATGAGGAAACGTCTGAAGGACACACACAGAGGACACGGGTCGCCTCCTTCTAAGGAGCTTCAGTCATGTGACGTGAATTATCTGAGGATGAGCAAACCAGCCCAGCCTTCCAGAGACAGGTCGGGGGACTCTGTTTCAGTGCCGTCTACATTTAGTCTCACAGTAAAGTTTTACTGGAACAAACGTGTCCTCCCAGCTGAGAGCTCATTCACAGCAGCCTGACCTGACTGTGCATCTGTACCTGTTTAACTGCTGCTGTGGGGACCCACCTGTTTCACAGGTCAAACCCTATCAAACACACACACACACACACACACACACACACACACACACACACACACACACACACACACACACACACACACACACACACACATTTTAACTCTGCCTGTCCTTAGGCCAGAAACATCACTACCTGTTTAACGTGTCTCCCAGAATCCCCTTGCTATCCATCTAGTGTCCTCAAGAACCCATAAGACCATGGCAGGTGGCCCCCCCCCCCTCCCTGAGCCTGGTTCTGCTGGAGGTTTCTTCCTGTTAAAAGGGAGTTTTTCCTTCCCACTGTCGCCAAAGTGCTTGCTCATAGGGGGTCATATGATTTTGGGGTTTTTCTCTGTATGTATTATTGTAGGGTCTACCTTACAACATAAAGCACCTTGAGGCGACTGTTGTTGTGATTTTGAATTATTGATCATGAGTGTGACAATCACAGAGGGACACACCTGGGGGGAGGGGAGGGGGACTTCCAATCAGAGAAGACATTGACTTTCTAACCCCTGAACACTCCAAGGAAGCTACATTAGAGTGTATGTGTGTGTGTGTGTGTGTGTGTGTGTGTCACTAACAGCTAATCCAATTACAGAGTATAAAGAGACAGTTGTCATGGTGACTAGAGACAGACAGCTGGGTGACCTCTGTGTGACCGCCTCTCACACAGAGACAGGAAATGTGCAGCTTTAGTGTGACCTGCACTTCCTGTTAGACCTCCATCTGACCTCAGTTTACTCTCACACGATGCTCTGCAGACAGAAGCTGCGCATAGAGACTTCAGCTGCTTTTATTTTGAAAGTTTAAGCTAAAAATGTGTGTGTGCAGTGTGAGGCTGCACCATGTGACCTGCCGGCATCTGCTCGGACTCACTCTGACGTTAAACGCCGCGCTGACAGACATGGGCGCTGTCACTGCTCTGCTCCCCGACATTATGGAGCCCCTGAAAACCTCCTGAAGCTCCACCTTTCTTAATACTGCCTCGTCCTTTAGCTGCTGTTTTCACAGACTTCAGGAGAATTCAGACACATTGTTAACGCTGCGGGGCATTCACCTGACTCTGTGTGTGTCTGACGCACACACACACAGGGTACGGTGTGTGTTTGATAGGGTCCAGTGAAGGAAGTGGAGAAGTCGGCCAGAATTCAGTGGAGAACAGTCACCTGAACCCAGATAGACCACTCCATGAAGACAGAGAGCGGACAGAAATGTTACCCACGACGACCACCAAATGATCCAATATTTTAGACGCCCTCACAACTCCAAATGCCACGTTTATTATTCACACGCGAAAGTGTTTCTGAGATATGACCTCACTTCCTGTTTTACTTACTTCTAACTGATGAAAAGTGGAAACAATGTCGCTTTGAACTCTGCTATATCAAAATAATCCAGCAGTTCTTCATATATAGAAAAGGACCCACACAACCCTGCTCTGTTACAACACTGGTGTTATCACTTTTAGGACAGTAACGATCTACTGATCCAAGGTTCAGTCTGAAGTCAGATCATTTACCCGGACACACCTGAGAGCAGATGTACAGCTAGCACACACACACACACACACACACACACAGGTGTGTACTCACAGGTAACTCTCTGTCTTCAGGTCTTGGTGCAGAGCAACAGAAAATCCAAACAGACTTCCTCGTTCGCCCATCTTCAGCAGTGGAAATGATGTGTCGAGGTTAAACGCTGCACACATGCTGATACACACAACCAGCAACATGCACACACCTGTTGCCATGGAGACACACCTGAGGCGATGACAGCAAAAACAGCAGAAAAAAGTCAGAAGTGAGATTAATGTGTCAGTAAGTTACCTTTAATGTCACACAGGTTTTATTCTACCTGGGTATATCGTCATGGTAACTGATGCTCAGTGGAAGACGTATGAAATGTGAAAGCTGCTGAGCCGTACCTTCGTCATGTCATCAAATTAGGCCTGAGTGAATCTCTCAGAGTGTTAAAATGCTGACTGTGGGTCTGGATAGCCATCTATCTCTTTCATGCAGATGACACTGTGTTATTGATGAGCCTCTTTATACCCTCACAGTCACACTCCACCGTGAACTTAACCTGCTGCGTTTCAGGACGTTTTTGTATAATCTCAAAAAAGCTGGATTGGGGTTTTATTTGGAAATGTAATTCACAAAGGTAGCATGATTTTTATCTAATGAAAATCAGAAGTCAAAGATTATTGGAATCTTTTATTTGAAGTTTGAATCTCTGGAAGCAGGATTGATGCTGCTCAGCTTTCTCTGGGTTATGTTAAGAAAGAGTGCAGCTCATCCAAGCTGTGTGAGGTTCCTACTCTGTGATGATCTGGAGGAGTGTGTCATCTGCTGGGGTTGGTGGTGGTCGCTCTGCCGTGTTTGATTTGAAGTTGGTATGGAAAATGAGGAGCATTTCATCATTCTACCTGCTCACAAGCTTTATGGAGATGCTGATTTCTTTTTCCAGCAGAGCTTAGCAGGTGTCCGCAGTAGCAAAACTAAAGGAAACAGTTTTCTGGTCACCCTGAACGCCACAGAGAATCTACGAAAGTCACTTCACCCAAAACTCCAGTTCACGATAACCAGAACTTCAGTAACACCTCAGCAACTATGAGCTTTTCTCCTCCGTGCTATCGTTGTGTTCCTTATCCTTTTATACTGTATTTTCTTTCAGTTCTTTACTCTTCTCTATGTCTTTTCTGTTGGGTTTATGTGTTTTAGTAAATACTGATAAACTGTCATTTCTGTGAACTGCAAACAGTATACCTGTACTGACTGTATTTTTGCTTTCACTTCAGGCTTTTCGTTTTGGCACTAATGAAATATTAATTACATGTAACAGCGCATCAAATATGAAATGTTTTTATGCTCTCTTCTATTCCACACAAACACTTTACTGTCACAGCATCTTTACCCAGCAGACTTACAGTACATTAGCTTTAGATTTTGAGTATTTTGACTCTGTGGCACTTCATTACAGTGTGAGGATACCCGTCTAACCCTGGAATGAATTTACTGAGATATTAAATTTGCTGCTGAATAAGAGAAATCTGGTCTGAAGTCTGTCCCTGTCAGATCAAATGTAAAGAAATAAGGGTAGAGGAAGAAATTCAGACCTGTTGCTCTTCCTGGTGGCTCGTTGGTTTGTCCCTTGCAGGTTGTCAGTTTGATTCCCGCTCTGCTCCGTCTGACTTCTCCTCCGTCTGCTCACCGACTGATTCGCACACGCTCAGATGCCTACCTTACTCACTCCCTCATTCTCATTCTTCAGCTGTGCTCACTCGCCCTGAAATGAAATCATGTCTCTCTCTCTGTTAACCCCACCCTCCCACACACACACACACACACACACACACACACACACACACACACACACACTATGTTTGTCTTTCTAGCTTTGTGAAGACCCATGTTCTCATGTTGCTTGTAGAGGTCTGAAAGCCTGATCTAGAACCTGAACCTAGGCTTAAACAGAACCCTGAAATTGGTTTTGAAGGTCCAAGACGTTCAAAACCCCTCAAGCCCATGAAAACAAACCAAATGTCCTCACAAAGCCTAGAACTCACATGAATAGGCATATGAGCACCCACCCATACACAGAAAGTCATAAAATGATTCAGGTTGTTTGGACATTTGAGGGCACCTTGATTCTCGCTGCACACACACACACACACACACACACACACACACACACACACACACACACACACACACACACACACACACACACACACACACACACACATTCAAACACACATTCAAACACACATGGTTTTCTGGGTTTATTTCCTGTCTTTGTTGCTGCTTCCTGTCTTGCTTTCTTCTCCTTTTTCTGATTTTAAAAACACAGTTAATGACACACACAGACACACACACACACACACACACACACACCCTGCATACCAGAGACCCATGCAGTAGGAGAGCATGCTCTCTGCTGAGGAGCAGTGCTCCACTGAGAGCACCACAACTTGAACCAGCAGCCTCTGGTCCAGGTTCTTCTTCCTCAGGACATGGAGGAAATGCAGCCACTGCTGGGCCTTCTTTACCAGGGCGATGGTGTTGTGGGTCCAGGTGAGACCAGTGGAGATGTGGGTGCCCAGAAACCTGAAGGTGGAGACAGATTCCATCCCTTCTCCCTTTATATTGAGAGGGGAGTGGACCTGTCTGTGCTTCCTGAAGTTCAATATGAGTTCTTTGGTTTGAAGGACTTTTACTTTCACACTTTTACTTCTATTGGACAGATTATCCAACAGAAGCAACTACACCACAACTAGAGATTGATGAGATACAAAACAAATGCTATGGCAAGGGGGAGACAGGACATCAGGTCAGTGGGAAGAAATCATGATCTCCATCCTCCGAGACTGGGTACCAACTGGTGCCTTGACTGTGAGAACATCTGACTCAAAAGAGAGGATCATTGCAAAGTTTGAAACCTGGACCCTCCGTGGTCAATCACTAAGACTATGTAACATAGTCTTAGTGCATCGAGCTACCTGGGGGGCTCTTCAACTGGTGGGGGAGGCTGTTACATCTTGCAGGAGGTCTCCTCTCTTCAGGAACTCACTCTGCAGGAGGGGGAGATATAGGAGAGGTTCAATTCAATTCAATTCAATTCAATTTTATTTATATAGTGCCAAATCACAACAAAAGTCACCTCAAGGCGCTTTATATTGTACAGTAGATCGCACAATAATAAATAAGGAGGAAGATCTCAGCCTGGGCGTCTATTGTCTTGTGTAGTCTGGAAGATGAGTGGATGACGGGGTGGGTGCAGTTTTCTCTGTGGTGGGGTCGGGTGGGCTGTCCCGGGCTCTGTGGGGCCAGGCAGTGCTGCTGAACTGGGCCCCGGTCCGGATGGGCCTGGACCCCCTTTCCCTGGCGGGTTGCAGAGTACGGGGGTGCCTACTGGGGTCAGCGGGGGAGCTGGCCCCAGGTAGGGGTCACTTGCCCCTCCCTTCCTTTCCTCCCCATCTCCAGCTGCCTCCCTCTTCCCGCTCCACCACATTCAACCACACATGCAGGGCCTTGGGGTAAAGGTCACCAGGGTGCAGGGGAGGCATCCCTTCCCCTCTGTCCCCTTCTGGCTGCCTGTGCCTCAATTTTATCTCACAACTTAGACATTCACATTACTCACACTTTCATTACACATACATATAGGATCTTGGGGGTGGGCACGCTACACAGAATCCAAAAGACCATCAGGGTGTACACCTCACCCCTGGCGTCGTTGCCCACCTCTCAATTTTAAATACATGTAGACAATGAGGGCTAGCAGGAGGGGCTATGCGCTTACCTGCTGCTCTCTGGCAGGTAGCTCCATGCCCTCCTGTGTTTTAAATGCACCTTAGAACACACATGCATCAACACTACATATGAGCGGGTGGAGGGAGGTTTGGAGTCTTCCTACACCCCCGTTCTCTGCGGCCTGTTGGGGCGGGGGGGCTGGGAGGAGGAGTTGGCCATCCGATCGGGGTCTGGATTGTGGGGCCTCCCTGCTGCTGCCGAGTCGGGGCGGTCTGCTTCTCCCCACCCCAGGGAAAATGGTAACACCACCTGGGTCTGGGTGCAGTTTCCCCCTCCAGGGGCAAGGGTACCTAGACCCGGGGCTTAGGGTACGCCTGGGGAGTGTGATTGTGTGTACAGTGTCTCTCTATGTCTGTCTCCACGTTGGTTGAGTGTTGAGTAATTGCATATGAGAGCATGAGGGTGGGAATGGATGTTTGTATCTGTGTGTGCCTGTATGTCTGTGTCTATATGTCAGGTCACGTATCAGACGCCACCTCTCTAGGGACATCTCAGGCCCTCCAAGGTATGGAGGTCTATCTCCCCCTACCACTTCCCCTGCCAGTGGCAGACCACCTCAGACATCGGTGCGTTGGTGGTTCTTTGTGTCCAGGTACACACTGGCTCACTCCTTGGTGGCTGCTTGTCGGGGCCTGGAGCCTGGGGCTCGCTCGGGCCACTTCGAGGGTGGGGTGCCCTCAGCCTCTCGGCCAGGGGCTCGGTCACTCTGGCACAGCTGGCTGCCGGCGGAGCTCACGGGCACGTCACTGCAACCCCCCCTGGCTTCTGCTCCACGGCTGCTGAGCGACCCCTCATCTGGGACTCTCCTCAGCTCTTTCTGGGATAGTGGCGCAGCTGCCCCTCCGTTGGTCTTCCTGGGTCTCTTGTGTTCTGGGGGCCTCTGGATGTCTGGAGTCTTGATCTCCTCCATACCTGCTTCATGCCCTGGAGGACGGGGCTGTGGCCCCCCCACACCCTCTAGCAGATCACTACATGAAGGAACCTTTTAAATACAAGCGCGTCCATGCTCACAGGTGTACACACAGGTGCTCACACACACAAACTACACCCCTTTTGGCTCCTACCTCAAAGCACACTGTGTGCTGTCGATCTCACGTGCTGCACATTAATGTTTAATATTTAGTATTTCCTGTTATATTTCCATAGATCATCGTGATGTTGTTTATTATTTTGCTCTTTTTTTTCTTCTGCTTGTTTTCTCTTTTTTCTTTCTCAACAGGTGATCCAGGTGATTGATATATGTATTTTTTGTCTGCTTATTTTGTTGGTTTTTATTTTTTGCCCTTTATCACCGTCCCTCTTCCCCGCTGTTTTTCTTTCCCTCTTTCTTTCTCCCCTTTCTTTTCCCCAGTCAAGTCTGTTCCGTATTTAGCAAGCGAAAATAAAATAAAATAAACAATAAAAGGTGAATCAAATAGACCATTACGGCAAGGCTGGGATGGTCCATTTGGTAAAGTAAATCTGTTGGGCATCTTTCTTCACCTTTAGACAATAATTCTGATGGCAAAAGAGCCAAATGGGACTGGCAAAAAAAAAAAGAAAAAAAAAGAAGACTATGTAACATACCCTCTGAAGGTCTTCTAGCCTTCCTGTCATGTTTGGGTCAAATCTGACTGATTTACAACTTAAAACACTCATAAATATTGTTTTTTGCATCTGATTGCCTCGAGGCCTTATGACATCCTCCACACTATGCGTTTTAACATATAACAGTGATGGTCACCTCTTTCACTGAATTTTGATTGTTTTAATCAACCTTGTTACATCTGTGATGTTCCCGGTCAAAAGTACCCGCCATAGGAAATGAATGGGAATCCACTCAACCCCTCCCCCCATTGACTGAGCGACCCCCTGAATGGCCCACTGAACGACCACTGAACTGAATTTTGTAGTGAAAAATGTTTTTTATGCTAATTTAAGAGCTGTTAAAACTAGGGATGGACCAATCTGATATTACCTATCGGTATTCGATACTGACCTGAATTACTGGATAAATAAAAATAATAAAAAATGTAATCTGATCCATTAAATATCACAAAAGCACCTCACAAACTTGCAACATGGCGTAACCCAGGTAATGACCTTAGCACGTCGGAGCAGTATGCGTCACGTGATAGAGCGGCTGTGGCGTGCAGGCTCCAAATGCTCAACCGGACCTGTCGGCAGTCTGGTTGAGCATTTGGAGCCTCGCTACATGTTTCCAAACCAGCATTTTATCTCCAAGAAAACTATCCCAGAGAAGTAAAGCAAGTGTGTAAGTTCATCTCTGAATGTTTTTAAAGCATTCCCACGTTAAGCTTAACAACCAATATATGGAGCGACTGCCTCTTCTTCTCTCCCCCTCCCTCTCCTGTTGCTACTTCAATCATGAAACTGATCAATGATCAGCTTTTCTTTCTTGTTTGTTTATCGCCCACTTTGCGCCACAAACAGGAAACCAGCGGATAAACAACAGCAGCACGTTTAAGCTTGATAAGCTGTCGTTAGAATGTATTTAATATTACGGTTAGGGTTAGGTTAGGGTTTTAAAAAACGGTGTTGTTGATTATAAAATACACTATATCAGATTTATATTGATATCAGCAGATATCCAAATTTATGATATCAGTAGCGGTATCAGACATAAAAAAAAGTGATATTGTGCCATCGCTACTTAAAACAGACCGGTCAATTTTGACCAGAAACACTAAAGTAAGGGGGCTGGAGGTGTACAAAACTGGAGGACTAGAAGATGTGAATGCAGCATTATGGACAACCCCCACTGCGAATATTACTGAAACCAACCAGCTTATCCATACCATGGCAGCAGCTTTTATTGCAATGCTTGGCTACAAGATGGCCACAAAGAGCAGTACATTCCATGGAGAAGGAGATTTGAGGCTGAATCAAGGCAGCACGCAGAAAAGTAAGCCAACTATCAGAGCTGCAGAAAGGTGTGATGAACAAAGCGATGACTAAGAAGTACAGCAAGCTTGCCTTGGAAACTACCAAGCAAAGAATCACAGCCTTGGTCAGCTGCCTGATAATGCATACCAGAGAAACAGAAGGCAGGACAGTAAACCAGCTGTACTCCACCAAGGCTGGAGATGGAGAAATACTGGAAAAGACTATTGGGAAAAGGACACAACCCATAACAACAATGCCCAGGGGCCAGTGCAGCTAAGAGCAGACCACAGCAACCTCCCTGAACAGAATTCAGTAACCATCACAGTGGCAGACATCCAAGATAATCATTGTTTCCAGTATGATGAGCTGGACAGCAGGCCCTGACATGATCCACACCTACTGGCTAATGAAGCTAACTGCAGTCCATGAGTGTCTGGCAGCACAAATGAACCAGTCGCTAATGGATGAGATGCACCCAGAAAACCGAAATCCACAGAAAGGACCCGTCCTATCCAACTACTGACCAATAACCTACCTCAGCACCACATGGAAGCTAAGATAAATAGGCACATGGCTCAATACATGAGCAGGGCACAGAAAGGAATTGGCAGAACACCAGAGGGAGAAAACACCAGCTACTGGTAGATCGAGCAGTCACTCGAGACTCTAGGACGAGACTGACCAACTTGTGCACCACCTGGATTGACTACAAGAAAGCATGTGATTCTGTGCCCCGCACATGGATCCTGCAAGGCAAGTCCTGAGGAGTCAGCTGAATGGGAAGAATGGTCTGTGAATATCTCAGGCAGCAGAATGCAAGAAAGATGTGAGCAGAAGAGGAATGATAAGGGAAGAACAGACCCCTTCACAGCATGTACCACTAGCACAAAATCCATAGAGGCAAGCTAAGATCCTGTGAGACTTGCAGATACAGATGGACAAACTGGTGATGGCTAATCAACCAGACATAGTACTGGTGGACAAGAATGGAAGACGGCCTTAGTGATAGACGTAGTCATACTGAATGACAGCAACATCAGGAAGAAGGAACAGGAGAATCTTCACATTACCAAGGGCTCAGTGAAGAACTTGAGAAGATGTGGAAGGTGAAGACAACAGTGGTCCCAGTGATAAGTAAAGCACTCAGGGCAGTGATCCCCAAACTAGGCGAGTGGCTCCAGCAGATCCCAGGAACAACATTGGAGATCTCTGGCCAGACGAGTGCAGCCCTAGGAACAGCTAAGATACTGCGCAGGACCGTCAATCTCCCAGGCCTCCAGTAGAGGACCCGAGCTTGAAGGGTAGACCGCCCCGCAGGACGATATTGCCCTGGTTTGCATGCAGGTTTGCAGGTTTCAGACACTTATGCACTGCCTTGAGTTGACAGACACAAGAAGGTCTGTCCATGTTTTATACTGTTTATGAGTCCAATAAAAGACACATCAAGAATATTCAAGCTGGTGTGAGCTCAACCAAGTGCCGTACTTATGGCAATGTCTGCAAAAGGACTGACACTTTTAGTTACACACTTTGCGTCCTACGCTCAACTATTTCCAACACATTCTCACTCCAGTCACTACATGGCTGGAATTATTACCGTATTACCGTTCTACTGGACTTCATCCATAACCCGGCGTGTAGCATAAAAAGCAGACAGTCACCTCTGCGTTCCTCAGAAATGCCGTGGGACGTGAGAAATTGTCATTATATTATGCCTCGGGAGTGAGAATGGGCTGCTGTTTCAGTTTGTGTGCCACACTACTAAAAATATAAAAAGCATTCAGTACTTGATTGAGACGTAACATTTTAACAACAAAAGTATAGATACCCCCCCCCTCCCAAAATGGTTTGTTCCAGCTCGCCTCTCCCCTACTCTGGCTCTAGCGCCGTTGCTGCCAGAGCGATGGTGGCTGAGATGCAGCGGAGCGGAGGTGTGAGTGCTGGCTTAAAACAGGACATATTAGCTGCATTTAACCTTCAGTTACTCTTTATATAGTTAGGTAGGAGTTAGGCCATGTTTCTTTTTAACTGAAAAACATTACACCCAGGCAACCTGCAGTGTTGGAAACGTGTTTTCCAACGATGTTTGCTACCCTACAATCCGTCCTGCTCTGTAGTAAAATCAGCGACATTTGACCGTCCTGTTGCTCCCATTGAAATTTAGCCTATTTAAAATCTAAAACTGAAAATTGTCTGTAGCCTGCTGTTGTTGCCACTGTCCTGTTTGAAGTGGAATGAGAGAAGCTGGTTATTTTGTCATATGTGTATGTGCTGATATTAAACCCAGGAGCCACATTCAGGTAAACTTGTAAGATTAAATGATGCGTCAATAAAGGATAATGTTGGATCAGTGTTTCAATATTTATATCTTTTATTAGATGTACATGTGGTTTGGTTATTTGCCATTTGGTTGAAAGTACACTGGGGACTTTTTTTTATTAGTGTTCTTAATAATAATAATTTTTTTTAATGTTAATGTAATTTTTTCATCTAATTGAATACAATCTATTTGTGTATGATTGTCAGTCCAAAGAGGGAGAGAGGAAAGAGGGGAGCGTGAGGAGAAAGTACAAGGTCAGGAAGAAACAGGTAAGAAAACAGACAGGGAACAGTGACATTCAAAACAAACTGTTAAACTGCTTGAGAGAGTTGACCACCAAAAAGTGATAGACAGATTTGCCAACCTCAAGGTGAGGCACATAGGTTAAATTAAAAGAAAAAATCTGCAGAGCCGTAGAAGTATCTGCAGTAAAGATCTTTTCATACATTGTATACATTGTACCATAGGCAAAGTTGCCTCCATTTTTATAATTTTTTCATCAATATTTTGTACATTTCAAGGACTCAATTTTTGGAGTATATTTTTATATATCTGTATTGTATTATACATACACATTAAAAGTGAATCTCTGTCCAAAAAATGCACTCAGTTTACTTGTTACTCACTGTGAGCATCATTCATCATTTTCCCCCAGTAATTAAGGTTAGGATATGTATTTTTTTTTTATTCCAATCCATTCTTCGTTTGCAGCATTTAATTAACCTTTATCTGATTTGATGGTTTTGTTACAGACTTTAAAAAAAAGTGTTTTGCTTTTCTTTCACAAATGTGGGGATTAAATTGTGTTAAAATGTACAAAACAATGATGTCATGTTTTGTGACGAGGACCCAGGCACAGAGAGACTTGATGAGTTTAAGAATCTTATGATTCGATAAAGAAATTTGCAGACTTGCACAGAGAGGGTAAAATTATGATGACTGATAATGGAGATGAAGACAACAGACGATGAGGACAGGGAGGAACAGGGGTTTAAATGCACCAAAGAGACAGTCAGAGGAAACTCGGGACAACTGGAGACATTTAAGGATGCAGGGACTGACAGAGACAGGGAAGAAGTCTCATCGTGACGAGTAAAGTTTATCTTGCCTGGCTGGGCAGCTCTCTGGGTGCTCAGCACCCCCAAAGCTCTGATCCTAGAATCGCCCCTCCTGGGTCAACTTTGCTAGCAAGAGACAGAGAGAGGCGTTGAAAGGCTGCTCCAACGGAACTTATTGTTTCGGAGGAAAACACGAACACAGTGTACAGTTGAGTCTTAATAGCTTACTTAAAACTGGGCTCGTCAGGCACTCTTTTTGGCTGCAGTGGTTATTATTATATTTACATGCTTCCAGCTCCTGTTTCTGCTCGGTGACAACTCGTACTTTTCCTTTCTCTCCCTCCCTCGCTCACAGACACATAACGGGTATGGCAGTCCATTCTCGCTGCAGCACGGACTACACTGCCCATGAGGCTACATTCTTTAGGGCCATGCCTGTAGCATTCTGCCTATTGGCTTCATATTAAATCATTTTAAAAAATATTTCTTCACGTCATTATGAGACGTAAGATTGAGACACAGGCATTAGGGCCTCTTAATGCGTGTTTTGTTTGGGTTTCCACTGGCGTGGAATTACCAAAAATAGAGAGGGCATTTGAAACAGGAAAAGACCACCGTGTAATCCATTTATTTCAACAAAGTAACTGTATTCTGATTACCACCTTTTTAAACAGTAACTGTAACAGAATGCAGTTACTCATATTTAGAATTTTAAATACGTAACGCCGGTACATGTATTCTGTCACTCCCAACACTGAATAATAATAAGACTAGTTATGTGCAATAAACATTCACTCATTCTTTTATTTAATTATTAAGTCATTTCCCTTTTTTTGCTCATACCTCTTTTGCACTTAAAAAAACCCACTTTAAGTTACTGTGTTGTGTCGTGTTGTGTTGTGCGCAGTGCCAACGTGGGACAGTTTTTTATTTTGTTTTAGTAAGTATGATTGTGTAATGACAATAAAGATGTATCGTATCTTCTCTTATCATCATATCTTATCATCTCATCTTATTGTATGGTACGATATTGGTGCCTTCAGGCGACTGTTGTTGTGATTTGGCACCTTATAAATAAAACCAAATTGAAAAAAGTTGAATTGCAATGAATCAGGGACCCTCAATGAACTTTCCCTGACTAAGGTTTAACCCTCCACCCCTGTGCTAATGTGTTTATCTTACCTTAACCATAGATCTATACCTAGCCACCAGCAACCATATCATTTACATTATGATGTCAGGAGCCATAAAAAGATGTTGCTGCACTTTAGTTTTACCTCTGAGTTTCCATCCAAAGTTACAGCAGAGTGCACATTTTCATTTTTAGAACTTCCCCAGGCAGGCTGTAGCCCTCGTTATATGAGAACTAGCTCACTACCTGCAAACTTCTAACTCGCTCAATCACAAATGCTTCTTTCTAAAGACCTAAATAACTGGTTTGAGATATATGTGTGTGTGTGTGTGTGTTCCTGTCTAGCTATCTTTGTGAGGACCAAAATCTGCATTCTACTAAACTTGTGAGAACCAACAGTCACTTGTGACTTGTGACTTGTGAGGACCTCACAAGTTTGAAGGCTTTTTTGAGGCTCATAATGTGGTTTTAGTGTCAGGGTTATAATTAGGTTATGGTTAGGTTTAGGGTAAGGGTTAGGGTTAGGCATTCATTTTTAATGGTTAGGATTAAGGGGTAAGGGGCTAGGGAAACCGTTGTGTTAATGAAGGTCCTCACTAAGATAGCTGAACGGGATTGTGTGTGTATGTGTGCAGTAGCGGTTTTTGATACGGGCGACACGGCCGGTTGCCCGGGGTGGCATCATGGTGGGGGGTGGCATCACAGGCATCGACAAAAAAAAAATTTACTCGTACTCATGCTGCCCCGACATGATGCTATATTGGGAATGGCATAGGCACCAATCGGTTTTCTATCGCCCGTTTGCTGGGAGTAAGGGCGCCCTCCATTTGTGAGGTGCGCCTGCTGCTTGCGGCACAGGGAGAAGAGGGTGGGGCGGCGGGGGATTCTCTGGCTGGCTGGAGCAGCATCTAATAACCAGATCGCAAAATAAAACAAAATAAAAACAAACCAACAAACACGAAAACAGCAGACATCATGATACAGACTTATAATTTGCACCAATGTTTTTTCAAAATTCTATACACGAAAAGTGAGTGCGAGAGACCTCGGTGCGCCTGCGCGCTGCTGAAGTCAAAGTAAACTTTGTCATCTCCGCTACATACAGTCCAGTATATAGAGAGACGAGACGACGGGGCTCCAGTTACAGCAGTGCAAGTAAACAAACAATAAATATAAGAAGAGTAAGAAAATAAATATAAACTTTAGGACTCGGGGTAAAGGGATCAATAACAATTTAAAATTTATAATTTACAGTTTGATGATTTAAAGTCTCACACACAACCTGTCGAAAGGGGAGGGGGGCCGGCTGCTTCCAAATAGAGCACATTTCATTCATAATGTTGTAAATCCAAGCCCATTATGTATTCATGATCTGAATCCTGGGTTGTCCGAAGTCCCAGAAATAAACCCTAGACAAAGTGAATCTGTGAACTAAGGTGTAGGTCTGTTAGGTTATGTTGTGGTGATCCTTGGGTTGGAGGATGGGTGTTCATACTGGAGTGCAAAATTAAAACCAACGGAAGATGGACAAGAAGAGTTCAAAGCCATCAGATGATCACTTTAGAAAAAAGAGAAAAGAAGAGGAGAAACGAGCAAAACATACAGGTAAGCAGATGTGTCATTGGATAATGGCAGGTCATCCTGAAACAACCAGAATCATAATCAGAATACTCTATTAATCCCTAAGGAAATTATGTGGGTTACAGCTGCTCCAAGACGAAATGGTAAAAATAGTAACAGTAACGGACTAAACTCCAAACAATACATTATGTTACAGATTTTACATATTTAAGAAATAGAACTAATATATACAGATCACTCAATTATAAATATCAAGGATTAACAGACGGGATTATAAATAAATATCAAGAAAATTGACAAGAATATTACAAAGTAGAAAAGAGTGTTTGTAAACAGGGGTGGGGGTGGGGGGGCGCCAGAGGGCGTGTTCGCCCGGGGCGCCAAACAGGCAAGGACCGCCACTGTATGTGCGTGTGTAAACTAAGAATCAAACAGCTGAATTGATTCAAACTGAGGACGAGACCAAGCTCACCACCCATGGTTCCCAAATGACAGACAGACAGGAACACACACACACACATTTTATCTCTTGCTGCATCAACATGACACACACAGATTATCTGATGCTGTGTCATGGATACAATAACCAATCAGACACACCAACAGTTACTGACAAAGAGTGACTGATCAAAGGGTTTAGGCGACACCTGTGTGATGGGAAATACTCGTCAGTGTGCACAAGGACTGCCTCCATGTCCCTCCCCTCCCCTACAGTAAGGCTTCATATATGATGAACAGCAGACAGCCTGCCTCTTCTAAAAGAAGAGTTGAACTCTTGCTTTGTGAAAGCAGTTCTCTGACAGCATTGTATTTTTCAGGAACACGTTTGTATTTAGAGTTGACAGTTTTAACTTTGAGGAAGTTTTGACTCTAACCAACAATTTAAAATATTTCCAAGAAAAAAGCTTTTTTAGTTTTGAATTTGAAGCTCGTTACAGACTAAATAGATCCAAATCGGGAACACGTACTCAGAGTTGAAGGATTTCTATTTGCTGTACTTTCATGCTCACGATTTCTGTGAAATCAATGGTGTGGATCATCCCTGAATCTGAATCTTAAACAGAAACTTTCATACACAACATGAAACCAAAGCCAGGCGGTGACCAGCATCTATTATCAGTCCCATCAGTTTTACGTCAGACAGAAGTGGTCAGAGAAGACTCCATTAGGGTTCCTTCAGCCGGCGGCGCTGACTTATCGTCTTATTCTATAAATGTGAAGCAAAGTGAGTGTGTCTGGGAACCTTCAGAGGCTGTTTTCTGTCTATCAGCACAATCAGGAGGAGGAGAGTGCATCAGCTGCTCAGGCTGGAAACACCACAATCAGTGATGTTCTACCATCTCCATCATCATCAGTGCTCAGACTGCATCAGTCATGATTACTCAGTGAACTCTTTCATATGCAGGATGCAGACTCGGAAAAACAAACCTGAGATGTTTTCACAGAGGCTGACTCATGGAGGGGTGGGTTCGAGTGCTCCAGGTCAACCCAGGTAGTTACCGAGGGGTACCACCGCGCTGACCATGGTAACGGTAACAGTGTGTCCAGCGTGTGAGGCAAGCTCACCGCCATGATGTCGTAGCATCAGTGTGAGTTCCCCATAAAAGATGAACCTGCTGGATGTGAAATATTCTTCCAAAGCTGAACACGTTTGCACCCAGCTGCAGTCAGGAAGTCAGCCCGAAGTGGAAACACCTGCATCACATTCGGGTTTCGCTGCGGGGCTCTCTAGCACTGACTGGAGTGTGAAACACATTAAGCTGCTGATAATACAGAAAGTGAAATCTAACACTGCCGAGCAGAGATAAGGAGCCGAACCATCGACCGTGTGTCTCACACGCTTTCACCTAAGAGCCAATCACAGGCTTTGCTCCTGTTTTTGAACTCATTTCCAACACAAAGGAAAACACTCTAAAACAAAGTACACAGTGCATTCTGGGTAACGCCACCAGATCTGCAGCAGCATTACCAATAATAAGCGCTGCGCCTAACAGTGACCTCTAACCTCCAACCGGAGCTGACGAGTGACAGTGACTGACAGCACAGTAAACCCCGTCCGTGTGACGGTCGATGCGAGACCATGCCATGGGGCGCGGCAGGAAACACACTCTGATGTGATTGGATGGTGAGCCAATCTCTTGATGACCGTGTGACTTCCTGTCAGAGTCAGACAGGAAGTCCTTTCTGCAGATAAAGAGGAAGAACAGGACCCTGATTACTGTTTGATAAACAAGGAGAGCCTGAGCCATTCCTTATCTCACTTCCATTTGGAAGCACATGATGGGAAATCTGCCTCAAGTCAACGATGTTTGTTCTAATATGTGGGGGAGCCACAGCGCCACCTACAGGACAGAGTTCACACCTGAAACTCACGCTGTAGAGTCTGGAGCCTCAAACGATCCAGCTAACTTCTCATTGGGCTATGTCACCATGGTAACTAACACTGCAAACCTGCTCCAGATTACAGATGAAATCTCAACGTGCTGACCAGTCAGAGCTCCTGATGATCCGTCAGAGCTCTGTGTGCAGCGTTAGTCGGTTTCTTTCTATTGCCTGGAAACAGGTTTACTCTTCTATGAGCGTTAATAACGGTCACTGTGATACATTACCCTGTTCAGTTACTTAATACACTGCTGTGCTAATATGGCACAAAGCACTTTAACATTTCATTTGCACAATGTTTCTATTTAAATGCAATTATTGTTTATGTTTGCAGAGTCAAGGAGCGGTTCAGGACACATTTCACAGTGTGTTGTACTCGCATGACTTTGCATGTGACAAACAGAGTGATCTGACCCCAGATCAGATTTGCTCTGGTTTTTATTCTTTCCTCTCGGAGCGATAAACTCCTGCGATGTTGCAGCTCAGAGAAGCAAAACTCAGACTGTCTGTGAACATTCCTTTAATCAAACACTCGATTGTAGCCCACCGGATTCTCCGTGTCCGATCGATCAGTCTGCCCGCTCACGCAGGCGGCGGTCCTCCGTGCATCCAACATGTTAAACTTTCTTTAGTCTGTCCAACGAAAGCGTTAAAAACTACACACACATTCATTCAGTCTTCGTAGTCAGAACCTTTACTCATACACTCACTTGTCTGTATTTAATCATTCTACTTCAGTTTGATCTTTATTTGTAAAATCAGCTGTCCGTACACCCATGCTTGTTTGTGATTGGTCAGATGCTGTCAGCTACACCCTTCCTGTGAGCATGCAGGGAAGCCCTGGGTTAGTTTCATGCTGACCTCTGAACCTGACTGGTAACTTTAGGGTAGATGAGCTGGGTCTGCCAGCCTCGTTGAGCAGCACAGGGCTCTGCAGAGCTACAGGTGAACCTATGTGAAGTGTTTTACTGACCCCCAGTGGCCAAACGCAGGAAGTACATTTTTAGTCAAACAGGACTTAACACCATTAACAGTTTAGACAAAGTGAGATTTTGAAGGCTTCGTGTTTTGTCTCTCAGCTGCTGCCATTCTCGATCCTTGGAGGAAGGTCTTCATCCTCTACTTACACAAAGATCAGGGCCGTCCAAAGTCACCTGACCTAATGGGTTGGTTATCCTCAGATCCTGGCAGGAGGCACTTCTGCATCGCTTCTTGAATCTGTTACGTTCTTAGTCTAGGCGTGTATTGAAGGCAACAAGAAATTGGCCCACTCCCGCACCACCCAAGCAAGAACACAAACAGTAGTACCTTTTAAAGTGCTAAGCAGCCATTTATTTGCTTCAGCAGTGAGCAGTGCCAAAAATAACAAACAAAACTCCCTAATGGTCCCGCTTTCCTACACAAATGAAAACCAAACAAAAGACAATTCACTTACCTAACTTTCTAAATGAAAAAGAGGAGAAAACTCAATCAACAAAAATGGCTTAGAACGCCTACTAGGCTGCTGCAGTGAAGAATAAACACAAGGTGAACAAAATACACGATTGCTACTTGACAAATCTATTTACAGCTATTTACAAAATTGAGGTACTAACACCAGACACACACACAAGGTTATACTTGCAAACCACTGGGCACAGACACTCTATCAAAATAACGAATCAAAAACACATGCTCTTTGTTGGATGGTGGAGGATAGTAGAGAGGGGGCCAGGTGGCTGTCATCTGGTAGTTAAATACTGGAGGTGATCAACCAATTATCCAATCCAAGGACAGGAAGAGACTCCACCCAACTACTCAGCAGGCACGCCCAGGTGTCCACCTCCTAAGAGAGAAAGGGGAAAAAACCCACAGCCATCCTCTGGTGGGAGGAGTCACACATAAAACAAACACTGACAACATTGGACCATAACAAATCCGAGATGATGTCTACGGTTCTGAACAGGTGTACAACAGGTATCTATAGACTGCCCAGTCCAGGGTTTCTGCTCCGTGTCAGGTCTGAGCTGGTACAGGTATGCAGCAAGCATCAGCTGCCAGTGAGTCCAGGAGCTCCTCTTCCTCATGGAGAGTCAAAGGAATTTGGAACCAGAGAGAATCAGAATCAGATGGGACAGTTTAGTCTGGGAACCAGAACCAGAACCCAGCCCACAGTCTGATAATAGCGGGTTACAGAGGTATGGAGCTTAAAAAGCAGCTTCAAGCTGAAAGATGCAAAATATATGATTGAAATAAAAAATAAATAAAATGTTCATCTGATACTTTTATTTTGAATAAACTGAAGCAGCTTCCCTCACAGAGAATATCACACAGGACCTTAATGTACAGAACAGCACAACAGAGGAAATGAAGGTCACATGTTGCAGAGATCCGTTTCAGACTGGCACACCTGCTGCAGGTGTGTTTGTGCACCTGAGCTAAAAGGCACCCAAGAACCATCCCTGCCCCACAGCACCATGTTCATGTTTCAAAATAAAAGCTTTGAAACTGTGACATGCCTACATTTTCTACCCCTATGTATTGGCCGGTGTTGTCACATGACCCTAAACCGTTCTCCTGTGGCTCACTACCCATCACAGCCCACAGGTTACTAACTGTTAACGGGACCTCGAGCGCCGTTAGCGTGAAGACCCTCAGGTGGTCCCGTGTGCACGTCTGGTGATTCTTGTGACTTGTGTCACACAGACTACCTGAGACGGTGATCGAGTCAGGATGAGAGCAGCAAGCACACTGAGGTATGTGCACCTTCACTTTCTCACACCAAGAGACTCTTAGTCAGGCTAGAAAAATGCATCGTGGGTAAAAACATGCAGGTACATCACAGTTTTGCAGTCAAACAAGCAGCAAACCCACACCTAACAGCCTAACGTTTACCTGGACAGGTGAAGCTGAGCTTCCTGTCAGCTCCATGTGTAGAAAAAGTTATAAAAAAATCAAACACAAACATTAGGAAGCACAAAGAAACTCAGAATCGGGGGAACGAGAGGAAAATGTCCTGACCGCAGTTCCATGAATTTGATCAAAGACCTCAGGGGGGCAGCGCTAACCGCTCCAGCTGTCTACAAAACCAAAACACAGGAACTAGGAATGGGACCAGCTGTTTTTCTTCAGCTGGAATCTTTTTAAACTCAAAACTGACGAATCCTCGCTGCTCAGCAGGCTCACCTGACCCTGTGAACCCGGCCGCAGGTGCACTTTGTGTAGCAGATGGTCATTTTTAGAACATTTGAGGTCAAACTGATGAAACTTCATTAAAGTCGCTGTTTTGGTTTATATTGCAGCTGGAAGCGGGGCTAGTCTGGAGCACCGATGTGGGCGGGGCACAGGACTGAGGGCGGGACATTTCTATGACTCAATAGCATAAATTGTTTAAAAACTGTACATGCTCAGTAGAGGTAATCCAGCAGGTCTGGGGGTGGGGTTAAAAAATGATTCCTGAGAGGGATTATGGGTGAAGGTCAGACGTGTGAGGCCTTTCCCAAAGTCAGACCTACACTGGCTCATTTCACCCAGTTCAGTCCAGTTTGGTCTGGTTCAGTTGGGTCGGATGTTGGCGTAGTTCTTGATGACCCCGGAGAACCTGATGATTTGGACCTCTGGGTTTTTGGGTTTGAAGTCCTGCCACAGGTACTCAGGTGACAGCACCTTGCTGGGTTTGTTGATCCACATGTACCTGAGTAAAGAAGCAGGAAGTAGAATCATCAAACGATAACAACAAGGACCAGCACATCCAGCACCTGCCCAGCCACCTTTCCTACCTGTTCAGGTGACTCTCCTCCTGCCAAGCTGCCTCGATGCCCTTCTTGGTGTCATCCTCAAAGTTCTTGCGGCAGGTTTTGGTGAGCAGGTGAACTTCCTGCACCAACCCCCCAAACGCCCCTCCACAGTAGTAGAAGTCCCCCTCCCCGGGAGCCACATAGGCGTTGGAGGCAGGCCTCCGCTCGTAGGGGAACTTGCTGCGGTCATCTCTGTAGTAACCTGCAGACACAGGTGGAAGCGATGTCACTAAAAATTCCAGGGCAGAGCGAAGCCGCAGAAAGCAGAACTGAACGCACCTGAAATCTTTTTCAGAATTCGGCCAGAGTTTTTGAGATGTACTCAGAGGAGATCAAGCTACCATTTTAGGGTTGATGTCTCTGTACCTTTTCTGTTTTCATATCATAATGCCATAAACGTAACGCCTGCTGTTTTTGACCTTATAACAATATAGCAGGCCTGCGATGGTTTAAGTAGCTACATTGGCTAAAAACTGAGTTTGACCTCCAGAAACCAGATCACGTAAAACAATGCACAAATTTGTTAAAATTTGTGCATTGTTTGTACAGAAGCCAAAGATTTCAGCCAATTCTGCTCCAGTCATAAAGATAATAAAATACAATGTTTAAGTATGTAATGCCTTAAGGTCATAGGTCAAAGGTCAGACATTGGCATGTTTCAGTAAAAACATCCTAAGACACCAAAACAGCCTTAACCTCTGACCCTACATGCTGTTTTGGACCATAAGTGAGACATTTGACCGGCGGTCACCGTGGAGACCCACAGCCAGACTTTGTTTCTTCGGGAAGTGGAGGCGAGGGCGGGAGGTTCTCTGCTGATGTTTACAGATGTGGGAATACTCAGATGTGTGTGTGCTGTTTTTGATCGAGCTAAAACGCCGACCACAAACTCCTTATCGCCTCTGTCAGTGCGCCCCAGGGTGGCTGTGGCTACAACGTAGCTTGCCATCACCAGTGTGTGAATGTGTGTGTGAATGGGTGAATGACTGGGTATGTAAAGCGCTTTGGGGTCCTTAGGGACCATAAAGGCGCTATATAAATACAGGCCATTTACCATTTACCATATCGTACTGTTTCGTGGCGGCGCGGGAAAACAGACCTGGATGGATCACGGCCACGAGTCCTCCCAGCGACTCGGCCCCCCAGCGACCGTGGAACTTGGAGTCGACGTCCAGACAGAAGATGTAGTCGGCGCGGTTCTGAAGCTTCTCCTCGATCAGGTTCTGGATGATCTCCATCCTGCGAGCTGAGATCTCCTGCCAGCGGTTTGAGCTGGGCACCGAGCGCACCGTCAGCTGGAGGAGGAAGAGGAGGAAGGAGGTGGAGTCAGAAAACAAAGAATCCGCCAAGAGGCTGCGTTTGGTTACAGGATCCGTTTACCTTTCTGCCGGCCGCCATGTTCACTTTGGGCACCTCGTTGGGGCGATCGGTGAACACGTAAAAGTCCACCCTGAAGCCAACAAAGAAGTGCTCCTCAGACGTCTGCAGGAAGTCCTTCAGGAACATGATGTACCTGTGCAGAGGAGAGGTCAAAGGTAAAGCCAGAGACGCTGCTTTTAGGCCTGCAGGGAAACCGGAGCGTTGTGATGTCACACTAACTTTCCGACAGCGAAGACAGTGGCGGCAATGGTGATGTTCTTCCTTTTGTAGATGCTGTCCAGGAGAAACGAGTTGAAGGTTCCCTCCCAGACCACGGGAGCCAACCATGGCGTCACCGTCACCACGTCAGCACGACTGCCATCACAGAGACACGCCATCATCATCTCCATCATCATCTCCATCATTATCATCATATTTATCAAAAATACAAACATCATGACATAAAGGAACAGAGAGAGATACTGACCCGTGCACGATGCTGGGCTGGTTGTACTTCAGACTGAAACACAAAAACAAAGAGGTCAAAGTTCAATACGAGCCAACATCATGAGCCTGACGCAGCCAAGCGCGTTCAGTTTGTCCAGCAGGGAGTGCTGCAAGAGGACCGCATTTATGATGACTTGATGCACACTCAATCATCCAGGTAAGGAAATTCCAAAAAATTGATTCTGTTCATCTGGATGTTTTCAGTTGGAGATTCCTTACATGAAAAGACCATCTCTGAATCGAGGAGGGGGCCTAAGGGTACATCTGTCACTATCCTACAACGCTGGGAATGGGACTCGTGGACATTGATCAGTGGTCATGAAAATATGCATGTTAATGATCATACACTGACCTCACAGCCCACTGCAAATCAGTGGTGCTGGTTTTATGTCCTGTTTATAAGGTTGGAAACCTGCAGCCAGCTGAAACTGAAGGAGTCACCTGATGATGATGAAAAGATGAACAGAACCAACCTTTTGGGAACACATTTATGAGTTAGATCCAGATCCTGAAGGAGGTCCTGATCCAGATCCAGGTTTATCAGGAAGGTCAAGATGCACGATAGACGTGCGACGTCTCCACACGTCAGTGTCCCCTCCATCAGTTCTCAATCAGGCCCTCATAGACGTCAGGACGGGTCCGACTTTCGGATGTTAGCAGATGTAAAGCTGAAGTTTTTATAATATTTTTAGCCTTTTGTAGGTGAATCAGAATAATATTTTAGTGGTGTTTCTGCTGAAAACTGCACCCTGCAGCTTCTACTCGAATGATCAGAATGAAAGTAAAGATCCGTGATCTTCAGTCACATGCATGCAGTTCCTGCTCCTGACCAGCAGGTGTCAGCCGTCACATGGTCTCAGCAGAGGAGCTCAGAGGATTCAGAAAACTGAAACCTGCCTCCTTCTACCTAAATGTGCATGATGTGCAGGTGGGAGCCAGAAGTGTGCAAACATTTCACAGATATGAGGACAGTCTCAAACTGCCTCTTTCACTACCTTTCCATGACCTGATGAAAACTTCATCTGCTAGAAAAGTTGATAAGGAATAAGAGGCGAGCAGAGTGGTGCTCAGATATCTGAACAAACTAACTTCAGCAAAAAATGGACTACAAAACACACGTGACGTCAGCACGGCTGTTCTAACCCTGCTAATTTATGAGAACATCCAGTAAAAGAGTAACCCTTCATTCAAGAAAGAACGATCAGATCGACTCATGTCGGAGGCAGCAGTTTGCCTTTGGGGGAAGAATATTTCTATGAATCATGCAAACTTGATTTATTCGGGTTTGTGGTACACAGTCAAACACTTTTGAAAATCATGTGTGTTGATTTATTTGAATGAAGGGGGGAGTCTAAGGAGCTTAGAAAGAAAAGCATCTGAACTTCTTTTAGTTGCTTGAAGACGTTTCACCTCTCATCCGAGAAGCTTCTTCAGTTCTAGGGTCAAATGGTGGAGAGTCCCAGATTTAAACCCAGTGGGAACCCCCCCAAGAGGGACAATGGACCCCCTAATGATGCTTGACCTAATCACATGAGCCAAGGTGTGAAAACGGGTGTGGGTCACAATCAGCCAAGGTTTTGGGTGAGCTCATTGTGAAACCTAGCCCCACCCTATCATGTGATTTCCTGAGGTCAGACTTCAGGGTACGACCCCTGTCCTGGGCCAGTGCACCGGCCCTCTGATCTGTTGCACACCCAGGATCAGTTTTCACGGGAAACAGGGAACTAGCAAGACCATTTCCTGGAGGCAGATCAAATGTGCACCTTAAGATCACTTTCTACAAGTTTATGAGGTCCGATTGGGTCTCGTCAGAATAATCTTGTTTTTATTTGTTGACCATATCATGGTAATAATATTTGTCTTGCATACTGCATCGTTTTGTTTTTGTCAGGAAAAAAAAGCTGCTGATGAAAACTGTGATGCAACAGAGCGAAGAAGCTGCTGATTAGAAAGAACAGTACTTACTGCTCAGGAGACTCCAAGTGGAGATCGATACCAGGCTGACTGAACTTGGTGGTTTCAATGGCAGATCTGCAGCATGCACACACACACACACACACACACACACACACACACACACACACACACACACACACACACACACACACACAGTGTCTGTTTGTGAACCTTAAAAACGCCTTTAGACTGGACTGACCAAGTTCCACAGATCAGCAAAGGTGGTTTATATGGTAAGGTTAAGACCCTACGATAACACAGGGAAAAGCTAACAATCAGACAGTCCTCTATTTGAAAGCAGTTTGGTGACAGTGGGAAGAAAAACTCCCTTTTAACATGAAGAAACCTCCGGCAGAACCAGGCTCAGAGAGGGGCGCGGCCACCTGGTGCGACCGGTTGGGGTGAGAGAAGGAAGACAGGATAAAGACATGCTGTGGAAGAGAGACAGAGAGTCATACAGGGCTCTAGACTGGAAACTAATTCCTCAGTGGTGTGACTAAAAAACATCCTCGGTCGCAGCGGTGCAACCAGCCGTTAAAAAACCTCTGCAAGTCTCCGTGTGGTCAACAGCAGACACACACTATGCCCACATCGTGGTGGAAGCCAATCAGAGATAGTCAGGGGCGGGACCTCTGTGATTGGCTGTGGTCCAGACATTCCTGTAGGCCTACCTGTGTATACGTTTGAAAGCGTAGGCGGATGGACAGAGTGAGTAGGGCTGGGTTTAAAATCGAATTTCTGATTAAAATCAATTTTAACTTGAATAAAATCACTTCAATTCATTAAATCCTGAATGATTTAAAAATAAATGTATTTCACCAGAAATGCCAGAATCTGAGGTTAAAGCTCACAAAACCACCAAACAGCTAAAACAGGAAACCCCCCCCCCCCATTAGTCACAACCAACCAACCGTGCTGAAACCGGATTTACTGCCTGTTCTCAGTAAAGCCGGTCTGCGCTATGGGCTGAACCACTGTTAATGGTGGTGGGGGGGGACACTGTGTATTCAGCAATGTTAACTGTAGCCAGGCTAATGCTAGCTTATTTTAATCGTATGCTAAACTGGGGTGGCAGGAGAATATTTTAGGGTGGCACACGCCACCCCTGTAGATCGGCCCCTGCAACATCCATTAGATACAGTGGTATGCGAAAGTTTGGACACCGCTGATCATTTACATGTTTTTCCTTCATAAATCATTGGTTGTTTTGATCAGCAATTTCATTTACATATATCATATAACAGACAAACACAATGATATTTGAGAAGTGAAACGCCCTATGACAGCTGGGATAGGCTCCAGCGCCCCCCGCGACCCTGAAAAGGATAAGCGGAAGCGAATGGATGGATGGATGGAAATAAAGTTTATAGGATTTACAGAAACTTTATTTCACTTCTCAAATATCATTGTGTTTGTCTGCTATATGATATATGTAAATGAAATTGCTGATCAAAACAACCAATGAAGGAAAAACATGAAAATGATCAGCGGTGTCCAAACTTTTGCATACCACTGTAGATCTGTTTCATCCACTGCAGCACAGCACCTGTAACACCTGTTAGCTGTGTGACTCTTTCAAGGATCTGGCCTGTAAGTAGCTAAGAGCGCTGACTCTTTGGGTCTAGCTACTGCCAGCTTGAAGGCCTGTGGTACATCTCTGATTCCTCTGAGCTTCATTCATGACTCATTTTAACCAAATATGAATGAGTGTCCACGTCTTACAGAAACTCATTTAAACAACTACAGCTTTCTTTCTAAACTTTATAAACCTGATTTGATGATCTGTAACTGAGAGAACGACAAATCGGTGATATCCAGCAGATTAGTTTGGGGGATTCCCGTGGAAAACACACTCCTGCTTGGAAGAACTTTTGTGAAGTACTTCAGAAAAGTTAGAAATCAGCTGATCCGCTGCATTATTACCCATGATTCGAATGATCACCTGCAGCATTGAACCCAGCAACATCGTGAACATGACCGTGTGGATTTTTGCTGTCTGAACTTTGACACTGTGACATAAGCAGCAGCCTTCAGTCGTCTCGTGTTTAAAGAGCTTCACTCTAGCGATTCACTGAGTAACTCGCTTTAAAAACACTCGGCAGCTTTTTCCTCATTCCTGGAATCACTGGGATCTTTCTCGAAACAAGTTATTCAACTTACTCGAATTACAGGGGTGGGATCATTGTTCCTGCAGAGAGCGAGAGCTGCTCACGCCACACATTCACCTCACCGATCGTTACAATCACTCACTCTGCTTTGGACTCGTTCACTGTATGTTTGCACGTTTCAAGACTTTTGCACAGTTCCGTAGGTGGACACTGACAGGTGGTCGCACCTCTTTCTGTCCTCACATTGAGGCTGATGAAGAGGATCCTGCCTTCTTCACTCATTCTAACAGATAGTGCTGAAGGTCAGTGCTGAGGGCAGAGCTGATAAGCTGATATCAGTGCCGCCTTAAACACAAACACAGACACACACACAGAGTTCTTTTTACTTACCCCGCCTCCACTGTCTTCCACTTCTCCTCAAAGGACAGATAGATTCTGCACGACACAGAGATCACAGTTAGCCCCGCCCACCTCCGACAGGTTACCAGTTATCGATCAGATCCCGGTAACCCGCTCCCATCTTATTATCGGTGTTGTCGTGAGTGCTTTCAGTGATTTGTGCAGGAAAAAGAAGAGGAGCGCATGAAGCAAGGATGTCCCAGACAGCCAATCACCAGCCAGAACAGAAAATGTGCAAGCCAATCACGTGTCAGCACAGCACGGGGCAAGGTCAGGTGCCATCAGACACGTCTGCTTGTTATCGCCGTGAAGATGGAGACACTTCTCCAGCTTCTGTATCTGCACAATGGCCTTATTAACGACCTTTGACCTTGAACAGCCGTTTCTGTCAAACAGCGAAGAACGGCGCGTCGCAGAGTCAGCTAACCCACACTGCCCCCTGCTGATAGTAAACAGCAGAGTGCAGGAAGCCCCGAGGAGGCTTTGGGGTGACGCAGGTGTGAGGCCCAGGCGCACAAACAGACAGAGGACACAAAAAGGCCTTCTGTGTAACTCGACTCCATCAACAGGACACAAAGCAGAGCTCACAGCTGCTCTTTCAGCTGCAGATGCCGTGAGGAAGAAAATCCCAGAAAAATGAATCTGAGAAATGCAAATCAACAAAGGAGGGTTTGGGTGTCGGCCATCTGTCCCTAACTCTGCCCTCGCCCCCATAACCATCAGCCGAGTGTCACAGCACTCCCAGAGAGGAACACTGATCCCAGACCTGCTCTATTTCACACCTTCATCACCCTCGGTGTGCCTGTGGACAGGAAGCTGATTGATCAGGGTGCGCAGAGAGAACATGCTGGAATCAGCTGAGCAGACCACACACATCAAACACTGACAGGGGTGTGGCTTATGGATGTGCAGCTGCTGCAGTTACAGGTGAAACAGGTGAGTCACTCTTCCACGAAACCCATAAGCCTCGTGTGAGTTCATTTCCATGGCCAGTGAAAGTGAGCTCGGAGTTTTCACGGAAATGCAAATCAGGTCATGGAAAAAGTTTTCACAGCAGAGAGAAACACATCAGGGACAGGACGTCCTGCAAACATGAGCCGGCCGTAACCAGGGAAACCATCAGTGGGAAAACACTTCACAGATCTGAGATCCAGGCGCTTCGGAGACTCTCGCGCTTGCCTATGGGGAGCAGAGAGCCGCCAAACGTGTGGACGAGCTGCAGCTCAGGGACCAGCAGGTCCAAACATCCCCAGACCCCCGTTACATCCACTTTAGCTCATTGCTAAATCCCAGTTAGGTTTCCTTAGCCCTCGCGCTGACCGGCAGCTCTCACTTTACCCACCCCTTTCTGCTGATTGGCTGCCCCGGCACATGGAAGTGTCACGTTGTCACACATTAATTAGGGTGACGAACCAGTTTTTTGCACTTGTTGACTTGTAGAAACCTGTGTGACAAACAGTATTAATAAAGTTTTTCATGACTTGGCCAAGTTTCCTCTTTTTTGGAAATCAAAGCATGGTCACCCTAACATTAATACACTTCCTGGCTGTGACATCATCCTCAGATCATCCAATGAATCCAACACAGCTTCACGTCTCATTCGGTTTGTGTTGATGCCGCTTCCGACATTCACGCAGATTCGTGCGCTCAGACTGGGTCACGTGACCGTTTCAGCTGCAGTTCGAACTCAGACAGGAAGCTCTGAGACTTTTATTCTGAAAGTCAGAGACTTAGCAAAGAGGAAGCTAGCAGGAAGGAATCGTGCGTGTCTGTGTGAGTGTGTGTGTTACCTGTAGTACTGGGACAAGTACAGCAGCCTGTGGGGGTCAAACAAACACAATCATTAATCAATCAGCAGACCTTTAGCTCGTTAACGTGTTCCTAACCCGAACGGCGTTGGGTCGAGCGCCTCTCCTTGCCAACACATCAACACGCTAACACTCAGACTCGACCGCCGCCTTGGTGCCGTGGCCATGACTGCCCATGGCCGTGTCTGATTATCTGATACAGACACGTCTCAGAAACACCCGATCGATGGTCCTGACCTCCGCCTGCACATTCAGTCAGACCTTCACAATAAAAGCAGCAGAGGTCAGCGGTTACATTCTGTAAAACTGGAATATTACTGGACTGTACACATGATCATCAGGTGTTTGTGATAGAGCTGACCAATAGGAGCGCACGAACACAGAAAACTTCAGTCATCAGCCTGAACACACCTGAACAAACAGCCGTCACTCACGAGGCTTTGTGCCATTCTGAACCCTGAACCACGCGACGCAACGCTACGAGCTCAAACACAGAGACGGGATTAGCGCTGACGGGCACAAAGAGAAACGCCCTGAGCAGACCGAGCTACAGACCTGGCAGGATCCGCCTGAAACCGGAGCACGCTTCGTGTGTTTGCTCTGCTCAAAGCTGACATCGCAGAGACTGAACAGAGGCTTCAGTACTAAACACTGCATTAACAGTAATATTAAACGTAGTATTAGTACATGAACTCACCCCAGCAGCACAGTGACAGACAGGATCACAGTCACAGCTTTTGTGTGGAGCACGGCCATCTTTCAGTCCAGCTCAGACTGGGACGGGCCTGATCCTCGCAGGTCTCTCGGTCCAGATCAGGACCACACCAACCAGCTCCACCAAGACCACGTCCAGCACTCGGCTTCCGATCCAGCGAGTCTAACAAAACCAGCCCAACTCCTCTGTGTCTGCACAGAACGCAGCGTTTACTGGCTCAGCTCTGATCCTGATCAGCAGGTTGAAGTGTTCAGGCGCAACTCACATCCTGCTCGCAGAGGCGAGTGTTGGGGATGAGCGAGCTCCACACCCTACAGAGAGACAGAGAGAGAGAGAAAGAGAATCTATACTGTTAATAAAGCTTAATAGGTTTTGAGGAGCAGCCAATCAGCGGAGAGATGGGAGGAGCTAAAGCAGCTTGTTAATGAATGGAGGGGCTGCAGCAACGTCTACAGTCTCAGAAAGAAGATCAGCAGGTACAGCAGGTACACACCTGTGGCTCAGGTTACCTGAGACAGTCCCTCCTCCTCTCAGAGCTGTCTGCTCACACACTGAACTCTTATTCCAGCAGTGGTTGTATGCGTGTGTGTGCGTGTGACACACGCTCCCTTTGACTTGGGTGTTGCTCACACACGACTGGGAATCCAACCAACAACCTCCGGGAGCAGTACCTGTTACTGTAGGATCACATTTAAAGCCCGCCCTGACTTCCTGTATGCTCTGACCTCTGACCTCCTTATCGCATCGTTATACGGAGCTTCTTTTCACGACTGTAAACCGAGACGCGTGTTTCAGCGCTGTAAAGTCTGAAGTTATCTCGGCCTAAAATAACACGGCAGTAAATGGAGCGCGGTCACCTGACACAGGTGTGCTGTTGTCATAGTAACACAAAGTCGTCAGATCAAACCTTCACACCGTGCTCAGGCGAACATCACAGAAGACCCCCGGTACCATTTCAAAGCCCCGCCCACATTCAAGCACCGCTGCAGCATTCCAAAATGAAGCTTTTTTTGCTTCAATGTTTCATTGAAGACGCAAGTTTTGTTTTCTCCTTCGAATATTAATGTCAGTGTCTGTCAGTGCGCCCCAGGGTGGCTGTGGCTACAATATAGCTTGCCATCACCAGTGTGTGAATGTGTGTGTGAATGGGTGGATGACTGGTTGTGTAAAGCGCTTTGGGGTCCTTAGGGACTAGATAAGCGCTATACAAATACAGGCTATTTACCATTAATGATTTCTTATTATTTACAAAAAGATTCATTTCTGATTCTTCAGTTAGTCAATAAAATACTTGAGACATCAGCTCATCATGCAGGTGTGGAGCTGTGTCCACTCACGTAGAACAACATGAAGGTATGCACACGCTTCACATGACAGCCCTCTGTTTCTATGAAAATGATGGTTGTTGTTCAATTCAATTCAATTCAATTCAATTTTATTTATATAGCGCCAAATCACAACAAAAGTCACCTCAAGGCGCTTTATATTGTACAACAGATCGCACAATAATAAATCGTTGTTGTTGTGCAGGATCATAAGCCTGTGCCTCCCTCCTGAGCTGAGCTCCAGCAGATCCTCGCTGGTCTGGAGTCACTAACAGTACATCACATGTTCAGCTGCTCCTCTTAGCAGAAACAGGTAAACGGTTTTCCTGAGCTGCTCGGTCCTCCTCCGGCACAGAGGTCAGAGCACCTGCAGCATGCAGACGGGAACGGCTCAATGCTATGGACACGGTGCAAACACTGCCCACAGCGCTGTGCCCACCCTCCAAAAACACAGATTTGTTCCTGTTTTAAGGTCTCGGAGCATTTCCTCATTCTGACATCACTTCCTGGCTTTGAAAGGAGCCAGTTGAGGTGGTTTGGGCATCTGACAGGGATGCCTCCAGGGTGAGGTGTTCTGGCCATGTCCCACTGGGAGGAGGCCCGGTGCAGACCCAGGACACAGTGGAGGGATTCTATCTCTCAGCTGGCCTGGGAGCGCCTCGGTGTTCCCCCGGATAAGCTGGAGGAGGTGGAGAGGGAGGCCCGGGCTTCTCTGCTTAGGCTGCTGCCCCCGTGACCCCTAACCCTGGAGACGAGGAAGAAGATGGATGACACCACTCCCACACTCTGCATGTGTGAGGCAGTTATGTCTGTCTGTGTGTCTGTGTGTGTGAGTCTGTTCTGTGCAGTAAAATAACTGTTCTGGGATCACACACACACACACACACACACACACACACACACACACACAGTAGCGGTTTTAGATACGGGCGACATGGGCGGTTGCCTGGGGCGGCATCATGGTGGGGGGCGGCATCACAGGCATCGGCAAAAAAAAAAATTGCTCGTACTCATGCTGCCCCGACATCATGCCAGCGCATATTGGGAATGTCGTAGGCACCAATCGGTTTTCTATCGCCCATTTGCTGGGAGTAAGGGCGCCCTCCATTTGCGAGGTGCGCCTGCTGCTTGCGCCCAGGGCGCCGCCACTGCACGCACGCACGCACGCGCGCACACACACACACACACACAGCGGTCGTCCCTGTCTCTTCCCTTCCCCTCCCCTCCCCGCAGAGCCATATTGTGACGTCACAAATCGATAAGACATGATTATTGGTCCTGTGATCTGACCCGGTACCGGCACCAAACCTCGTGATGTTTCCGCTTCTCCGTTTCCAGCCCGGAGCGGCCAACCAACCCGGAAACAGCGCGACACACACTCACACACACGGGCGGACAGAGAGCACCTACCTGTGCACGCGCTGGTCGCTCTCCTCCGTCTTCGTCTGTCTGACCTTTCATTTCCTGCTCCGCCACAGCGAGAGGCGAGGCCACGCCCCCTAATCCCCCGGTGCTGTGTTGAAACGCTTCCGTGTTTCTGTCTGATGCGTTTGGTCGTTATTGAACAACACAACACAGAATATTACACACAGCGCAATGTTTACACAAACACGCAGTGTTTCCTTGGATGGATGAGTAACGGGAGATCGGTGAGGGTTAGCAGAAGCATCAAAGTGAGCATCAACTTCTTAAAGTGCTTTAAAAGTACAAACAGCTGACTGAGTATTTTAGGGAAGTGCATCGGTGTATGGGACATGCACCTTCAGCATGCTACATTGTTTGTAAGATGACCACAGGGGGCAGTATAGAGCTGTGTGAATATGCTTTAAACAGGTTTACTGGACTTGTGTTTGCACAGAGCTTACAACATTGTAATAAAGTGACGGAGGTATTTTACCGTTTCCTGAACTTTAAGAACATTCTTTTAAAGTTTAAACACAGGAAAAGGCAACATTGTAACCTGCCAGGCTCTGCATACCAACACTCTATTACACACCATATTCAGTACAGATATTAAGGACCTGCTGTAAACCAGCACTACTTGGGCTGAAGACACCACGTCATCTGCACACGTAACATGGTTTATCAGTGTTTTGTCTTCACTGTTACTCTGCTGTCATCATCATCAGCCTGTCTGACACCACTACCAGTGAGAGAGAACCCTCCCGATGTACCCAGGAACTCCCGTGGGTTTGATTCACCAAAAGGCTTCCTGTGATTCACTTGATCTAAAGCCAGTGAACCTGTGGCTTTAGAAGCATCAATAAAACCTGTGAGGAATGATGAATTTTTGGACCTGTACACGTTTCCTTATATACACTGTCAGTACCATGCTTTCGCTTGAAGCCAAACCGATTTTCCAGGGAAAAGATACACACTTATCTAGACCCTTAGATAAAACACTGGCCTAAAATTATCCAGACAGCTCACCTTTTCCAGCTTTGACCTTAATAACTGGGACAAGCAAAATACACAACACTGAGTGCGGTAGTATGTCATGGATCACAAATCCAGTGAAACAGAGCACTGAAACAGGAGCTAGCCTTAAACTAGCATGTCTTAGATGTTCTGCAGTAATGTGATCCAAACCACAGGCTTTACTATCAAATACTTTATGAATGGCTTCATATACCTCAGGTGTCAATACACTCTTAGGTCCATTGTTGTATAGTGTAGTGTAATGTTGTCTCCATAGTGCTGCAGTATTATCTGCCCCAAAAACTCCTTCAGCCGTATACAGTAGAGGTGGTTTTTTAGTTGTTACCGCTTTCCAAAAATCTGCATTTTCCCATGGATCCATCGGAGCAGAGTAACAGATGGGGATCAAACCACCAACCTCCTGATTGGTAGGCAACATGCTATACCACCTGAGCTAGGCCACCCCAGTGCTTACATTGGACAACAAACGGTTTACCGCCTTCATGCAGAGCAGTCACTGTATCATCATACAAGGAACAAAGTTTATGTTAAGGCTGAAGATGCTGACGTTGGACATCCTGCTCAAAATCGATTCTTTAGGCAAATAAATGTTGTTTAGTTATTTATTTTATTATTATAAAAACCAAGAAGTCATCTTCACTAAATGCTCTAATCTTACACTGGCAGCAGTGTGTTATTAGTGACATGATTATTAGCAGTTGTTGCTGGAAGTTGTTCCATATTTACAGTAAAACCCACAGGTATATGGTCTGACACTGCTACCCCAGACTTACAGTCATGTTTTCTAATCCTGCATGTCAATCAGCTGTACTGATGCAATGATCCAGCCATGATGAAGTATAACAAGCTTCACTTATTCGGCAGCTGTCTTTGAGCAGTAACACTTTGGTAGACAGGATAAGAAGTCGGAAGGATCAGCGTTAAAATCACCCACAGCATGTGTGAGTACTGTTATCCAGAATAAATGAGAAATAAGAGCCAGCCTAATGAGATAGTCCTCGTCATTTTCACAAGTTTCATAGGGAGGACAACCAAACTCTTGTTATTCTGTGTATATTGTACACCACTCTATATCCAGCCTAATGGGCTTTATCGCAGCCCTGGTATTCTGGTCTGACTGCAGCTTCTACACTGTGACAAGAATGACAGACGTGTTTCTGACATTTTACAGGTCTAGTTTAAATTCCTGCACTTGTGTTTTCAGCACAGAGGCTCCACAGCGTGTTCAAAACTTTCCAGGACTCCTTCAGTGTTTACAGCCTCGCAGCTTTCAGAACATGAACGTGAAAATGAAAGTGAGAGCGGGAAGAGAAAGCAATGACATCATCGCTGCACAGAGATGTTTTACAGTTTCTGTTTTGAGTTTCTTAACCAATCAGAGCACTTCTGGTTGGTTTTAATAACAATAATAACAATAATAATAATGATAATGATATGAAGGAGAGTCGGTCTAAGGTCAGGTTCTTCTCTCTCATCAGATCTGCTGATTTCAGGTGTGCTGTCATTATTTCACTGGAAGTAAAATAAAGTGAAATGTGAGTGACAGGAACACGTTTATACACGAGTCTGATGTCGTCCTCTCGTCCAAACGCTGAAAACTAACCAGTCTTTAATAATCTGAGCACACCTTCAGCACCTGCAAGATCCACCAATCGGCGCCCAGCCTCACTCACCGGTCTGAAGGTACTTTTGCCCAAGAAGGAAAATGAAAGACGGACTTTCTTTTCAATATTTCCGTTTCCTGTTTGTAAAATAAAAGCCTGAACTCTGCTGCCAGCATGGACACACACTCTCGCACAGCATCTTCATCGTTTTCGTCATGGTCACCTGGACCGGCCTTCTCTTCGTCCTCTGCGGCGCCCTGACCTCTGCCCTCTGCTGTGATTGGCTCACACACTACAAACAACCGAGCAAAGAAGCCCGGGACCTCCTCACTCTCATGGTGAGTACAGCACTGACTCCAGGTCCTTAAACTGGTCTTTAAAACATTCCAGGACTCCTTAGATAGTTACAAAGAGACAGTTCCAGGGTCCTTTAAAAGTTTTCAGGATCCTTGAAGACATTTGGAGAAATTATCCCAGGACGTCATTAAGTTAAAGAGATAAAGAGATTCCTGCCATAAGAAGATCATTTGTAACCTTCACTAAAGCTGTTTCTGTGCTGTGATGAGCTCTGAAACCTGACTGAAACTCTTCAAATAAGACATTCGTCTGCAGACATGATGAATATCCAACACAAGGTTTACTGACAGCTAAAACGATGTACTCAGAGCCTGTAGGACATTTGTAAACAGCATAGGTCACATGTTTAGTGTGTAGACTGAAAGGGTGTCCAAATTCATAGGCTGCATCCTCCCGAGGACCCGGCCTTCGCGGTCTACGTGGGCCGGGTCCTCCAAAGGCCGGGTAGGCCAGAAGTGAGCTGCTGCGAAATTGGACGGTTTAGCCTTCAGATTTGCGTCACTGCTGTCTCGGTGGAGTTCAATAAACTCAGCCGTCTGCTCCTTGCGATCTAAAATATAACAGGACACTGGCGTAAACTCTCGACCATCTCACACTTCTGTTTAATCTGTTCTCTGTTTGACGTTTATTCAACTGTGTGAAAACTATAACTTTAATCTCAGCCAAACCGATTTACTCAGGAACAAATAAAACACTGAAAGAAGCCAAACAATAACATTTACAAGTTATCTCAGTGACTTATATATCATGTTTAACCTGAGTAGCCAAAGACCGCGGGGGTTGAAAACGATGTGCCGGGAGTCCGCTGTTCTCGCTCCGGTCAGCTATCGAGCTGGTGGGTAACAGAGATCTCTGAAAACGTTGGAGCACTTTTCAAATATGTGATGTCTTCATAAACTGAGCAGATATTTGAAGTTTACACAGCTACACTGTCACATGAAAATATGTTAAAAGTTTATTTTGTGACCCAGAAAGATTAATAAGAGTAATATTAAAACCAAGCAGCTGCCGCCATTGTTGGAAAGTGGAGTTTGGCTGGGCCGCGCTATGAATTCTGGGATATGGTGGGCCACGAAGGACACACCCGACCCATCCTTCAAATGTGGGGAAAAGGAGGACGCATTTGTCGGCTGCATTTGGAGGAGTCTATGAATTGGGACAGCCTTCATCGCGTCGCTATGACGTAATCGGTCTACAAATGCGGCCTCAGGAGGATGCAGCCCATGAATGTGGGGATGTTAAAAACACGTCATGGTCAGACAGCTCAGAGCGATGTGGTGAAACGAAGCGCCGTCTCTCTCTGTTTCAGGGCGATCAGCTGACTGAACAGCACCCTTCAGGTCATCCGGTTCGATTCCCAAAACATCTCTACAAGCAAATGAGAAACTCTGAAGTAGGTCACATGTTTACATCGATGACATCAAATCACTCTGCCAATCAGACGCCTGCAGCTCACCTGTCTCTCTCTCACTCTCTCTCCAGGTGGAGTCAAAGCTGGTTTTCATCAGAGACAGTCTGCAGCTTATTTTCTGTCTGTATCGCCATGACAACCTGTCAGCCGCTCCCTGGGGCGCCGACAAGACGGAGGGCTTCCTGACGGTCATCCACAGACAGATCACGGAACTGAGCGCGTGTGTGAGTGGACACGCCCACTTTACTGCTTTCAGCCTACTCACAGGAGCAAACATACACCCACACCCACTCTCCTTCACCTCTTCCCAGAGCCTCCTCTTCACCAGTGCTTCACCTCCTTTCACCTCCTCCCACATCAGTGCTTCACCTCCTTTCAGAGCCTCAGTCTGAACTGTTTTTGTCTCCAGGTTTCGACCAACAGTCCAGCCAACAGCAGACTGAGGAGCTACTACAGGACTCTGGCCAACAGTACTCTGTCTTGCTCTGTAAGTACAAGTACTGTAGTACTCAGTATATTACTGTGTGCTGTGACTGTGGTACTAACTGTAGTACTGTGTGTACAGGGCTGCAGTACTGCGTCGTGGCAGCTGCTCAGGAAGGAAACCAAACTGCGCCTGGATCAGCTGGAGCTGCTCGTTGCCTCCATCAGAGTTCCAGCTTCTGCCAGCAGGAGGCGCTCTGCAGCAACGCAACAGCAACGTGACGCTGACACAATATCTGAAGACTGTTTCTGATGTTCCTATCTCTATTTATTTATGTATGTATTTATTTATGTATTTATTTGGAATATTTATTTATTTTTCTACATATTTGTTCAAACACTGTTTGTTTGTTTATTTGTTACTTCGGAGTAACTCAGTGGTTTAAGTACAGAAACTTTGTCTTTAGTCACTCTGTCACTCTGAATTTTTACTTTAGATTGGTCTTATATATTTATTTTTTTGTATTAACATTTCATGTTTTACTTTTTTAAAATTATTGAATTATTAAAGTTATTGAAATAAATTCCATCTCATTTAAACTGAGCTGCATTCAGTGATTGTAGGGAGGAAGAACTCCTTTTTAACAGGAAGAGACCTCCATCAGTAGCATGCTCATGGAGGGCTGCTCTCTGATGGGATGGAGAATGCAAAGAAGCATTCACGAACAATAAAACAATGATCTTTACTCTTAATGAGATCCATTTCTATGCGGACGATGTGTTTCTGTTTCTTTATGATGTTCCTCACAAGATAAGCCCCAACTCATGACCATTGATGGTCATGACAATTTGCATGTTAAAGATCAAGGAACTGACCTCACTGTTCCTCATTGTTCATTCAGTGGTGCTAGTGTCAGTCATTGTGTAAATGTCCTGTTTATAATGTTGGTGAAACCTGCAGTCAGCTGAGACTGAAGAAGTCTCCCAATGAAAACGTCCAGATGAACAGAAGAGGTAAGGTGCTTTTGTTTTTTGTATGCAAACTAAACTTTATGAACTTTGTATTTAACATCTGTATTTACTTCAGACTGACTGCAGCAAAGAGACTTCAGCCTTGCCTAGTTTTAAAATCAGTCGGTCTTTACAAAGAGCAGGAGAAGTCCATGTGTTCTGAGAAAGCTCTGACCAGCCAAAGAGGCTAATGTATTTACAATAAAAACAATAAAACCACAAACTATATTTAAAGCCAACAGCTATATTTCCAGTGAACTGTCAGCCTCCTAAAATACTGCTAAAAATACGAGTACACACATGCTGAGAGCCAGTATGCGGTCAGCTCGAGCTGTCCTCATTCTAAAAGCTTTTCTTGAAGTGTTTCAGCAGATCAGCATGCTCTGCATCAGCTGCTGGAGTCTGGCATAGCACTTAATACTTCAATCTTTAAGCGGCCCTACCATTCTCTACTAATGAACTACACACCACAGGCCTTCAAGTTACACCATGACTTAAAAAGCCATCTCTTGACCCAACCGTCTTAGCTAATTATAGCTATTGCGATTACAATTTTTGCAGCTATTGCACCATTCCTCTGTGCTTTGGATAAAGGCGTTGTACAGAGATATCCACAGGCAGGAATGATTTCCTGCTGTGATTGGTTTTATGAATAAGGCTGGTTGGTCAGACAAACCCACGTTTCAGAGATGATTTCACTTGCTTACAAGAAGATGCCTGAGCACATGTGCTCTTTGCTAAACACTGTACTGCTTGTGTTTGAGTCTGAGTGTTGCAGAGAGGATTTACCTGCTGTGGTCATGGGTGCAGTCACATTTGGGCACATATGAGAGGTTATTAGGAACCTTTCATTGAGCAGAAACATTAGAACTATACCACCTTGTGAAGGAGTAATCTGTTAGTACTTTTACTCCATACAACCACTGAATACTCCTCTGAGCTACCTCTGTTACTCTGAGCTGTGACTGAGTACCTGACACCCCCTGCTGGCTCACACCGATCATCACTACTGATGATCGGTGAACATCAGTGAAGGGATGTGGACAAATACTCATTTGCAACTATGAGCATGTGTACTGCAAAAGTAAAGTCCTTAATGATGCAGTTATTCAAATCAACTGGATCTAAAAATTAAAACTCCAGAATAAGATCATTTGAGCAGACAGCGTCAGTGTGGACATCTAACCCTGACTCTTTGAGGTCTTTATGGATGTGCATATACATGTATGTTACGCCCCAGTCTAGGGGTACAGGAACGTAGCATAAGGGTTAAAAAGGAAGTGACCCCGCCCTGGTCCCCAAAACCATACACAGAAAAACCAATTTCTTAAGTGAACAGTGGTTTATTTGTCTACACTGAAAACAAAGCTCCGGGGTGAACAAAGGCCAAAATACCAAACAAAAACAAGCTAAGTCAGGAGAGGAGGTGCTGTCTAAAACCCTATGTGAACACAAAAACCAAACAAAAGACACACCTAACTCCCTAACTGAAATAAACAGGAGAAAACAGAACAGGAAAATAATAAGGCAGCACACCCCGTCTGTGTCAGTGTCTATTTACAATGTACTTTTTACAAGTGAAGACTAATCTACACACTACCTGCAAAGCTCAGTAAATCTGAGGAACCACACACGAATAGCACAAGGTTTGGAAGCCAGGGTCAGGTCTGCTGCTGTCAGTCGCTGCCGCTCAACTGCTGGGCAGGGGTATTTTTAAAAACAGCCACCTGAAGAGGGGACCAATCAGCCGCCATCAGCTCCCCAATCAGGAAGGACCTGTAGAGTCTTAAAGACACAGCACAACAAAAATACACAGCTGGCCCAGGGCCATAACAATGTAATAGAAAGAAATAACAACAAAATAAAGTAAATAAATAAATGAATGATAGAGTCCCACTTTTAGTCCTCCAGCTGTCCTCCGAGGACACTCTGTGGATGCTCCGTGGACACTTCACAGCAACCACAGACATTACACGTGAAAAGTTTTGTTAGTGCTCATGCATTAATGACTGTGTTTGTCATCATTACACCTCATTTATACTGACAGGACACTGCAGGATCACCGCTGCATCGCATCTACTTTGATGGGATGGAATCATCATCACGTTTCCTTCACACACACATTCAGGTGTCGAGGACACACCACGCCTGTGCTCCTCTTATTTAGCCCTGGTTGATGTCTGACCTTCTTTCTTGTGTGTCTACGCTGATTTGATGATGGTCCTGTTCCCACATGTATGAAGAGCTTTCTTTACATGTGTGTGTTCCTTTTTCTTTCCCTTTTGGCATAGAAGGAACATAAACCAGTAAACTTAATGTTCAGGTTTCCAATCTCCTCAGTGTGCACAGCACAGTCCAGAAACAGCAAACAGTTATCTTTGTGTCTTTCTGGTGAACTTTATGTTCCCATCCACAGAGTTGATGTGAGCAGTGAAGGATTCTACTTGTTGGGTTTTGATTTTGACCCAGGTGTTATCAGCACATCTGTACCAGTAGCTTGGTGCTGTCCTGGAGCCCAGAGCCTTTCTTTCCACTTCCTCCATGTAAAGGTTGGCTACAATAGGAGACACCGGGGAGCCCATGGACATGCATGTTTGTGTCTGTAGAAACCCTTGTTGTATTTAAAACATGTGGAGGTAAGGCAGAGGTCTAACCGTGTGCAAGTGAAGAGGGAGACCACATCAAAGGACACTATGGTTCATCTGGATCCAGGGTAAGTTTCTGGAGCTTGTTGGTGCAGTCGGTGGAGTTTTTGATGTGATGGGGGGTGTGGCTGAGTTTATACTGCTAACAGTGGGTCTGAGTGGGACTCCTTTGTGGATCTTTGGAAGTCCTACATACAGTTGAGTTCAGGACAACAGCGGACCTCCCCTTGTCGGCTGGTAATATGGTGAATTTTGGTGGGTATCCCACAAGCAGTGACGATCCTGCTGAGATAGTTTAACATGGAGTCTGTGTACACACTCACACAGCCCATCAGAAAACACTGCCTGGCTCTAAAGGCTGAACCAGCAGCTGCTCATCAGTCAGGCCAACAGGCTCAGTTTCCCCGTCTGTTTAAGATCATCCAACAAGTTTAGTCATGGAACAGTTCAGCAACAGATCAACACCCTCCAAGTCTTCATCAGGGTTTGATAGGCAGGGCTAAACAGCAGCCAATACCTGACTCTTTGAACCCCTAGAGGGCACCAAAGGTTAAAAAGACAGATGTCTATACACAAGAAAACAATAAACCTCAACAATGTGGTATAAAATTATGCAAGACATACAAAACAATCTCTGAAAAGGGCAAAAGGTCATACACAAAATCCATTCATTGTCTTTCGCAGGTCTAAACTAAAGACAATCCACTGAATAAATGGCTTATATCAGCATGTACTGACCACTCAGTGCATTTTATCAACAATTTTAATATTTTTTGGGAACGCGGGCATCTGTTTAAAGCAAATGGATTTAATTTTAACAAGTCAGGGGTGAAACTTTTCAGCTCCAACTAGTTTTATTTCATACGTCATCCATCTGTGCTTGGCACCAAGGCTGAGATCAATGAGGAGTTATCTCACAAAGAGGAACAAACAGTACAGCAAAAACAGACAAAGCCCAGCAGAAACCTTGAGGAGCTTCATCTGCCCCCACCCGGGAAGAGCCTCAGAAAGGAGAGACATCAGAGGCAAGAAGAGGGGTCCCTATTTGCCTCCAACTCTCTCAACAACACCAACAACCAGGACCAGGGACCATGACCTTCCCCAGTTCTCCAAACCCCTGACAGGTCATCACCCTCCTCCCCCTCCCTTTCTCCCTCCTCCCCACACCTGAAATTCACTGAGGAGATGATGGAGCAGGTTAATGCTAGGCTCAGATTTACCCCCCAGCCCAGTCCCTTTTTGTCCCCCATAAACCCCCCACCAGAGCGGCCAAAGGTTCGCCATCGAGCCACGCCCCCAACCGAGCAATCGAAGTTACATTGCCCAGCCCCACCCCCTTTAGTCCCTCCTTACCACCTTCATGCTCTGTCTCCACAGTCTGATGTATGAGTTTTCCCAGGAGAAGCTGGGACCCTGTTTACTAGAAGTTTTTTAAATTTCTGTACTATTAGGTGACAGAAGGAGACATGTGGCCTGGTCAAAACACAGAGAGCTGCACTCTAAAAGATCTTTAGCAGTGATCACAAAACGGTGTATAACTGAAAACAGTAGTGAGATCTTTAACCAGGTCTTCCCATTAACACCTGGCCTGTCCAGAGGTTCAGTCAATGAGCTCATCAATAGCTTCAATGCTAAAATGTTAAATGTTATGGACACTATTGCTCCCATTAAGGTGAAGGTTATCTCTGGAAGGAAAAAGTCTACATGGAGAAACTCCACACTGGTGAAAAATGAAACAAGAGAGTGTAGGAAAGCTGAGCGCAGATGGAGAAAAACAAACCTCCAGGTTCATTATGACATCTATAAAGAGAAACTTCACAATTATAATTTACAACTGAGGAGTGCAAGGAGGTCCTACTTCTCTGACATCATCACCAAAAACAGTCATAACGCTCGGGTCTTATTTGCTACAGTTGACAGGCTAACAAACCCTCCTGTGTCAGTGGCAGCTGAACTTCATTCGACCATGGCCTGCAATGACTTTGCCAAATTCTTCACAGACAAAATCCAAAAGATTAGACAAGCAATTGGTACATCAACAGCAGATCCAGGATATGTACTGTGTCCACTGAAAAACTGTTTAAACACCATCAAACAGTTTCACCCTATTAACAGCAAAGACCTGAAGGACATCTTAGGTCAACTGAACTCCTCCTCTTGCTGTTTAGATGTCCTGCCAACAAGTTTTTTCAAAAGGTCTCAAAGACTTTGGAGTCAGACCTGTTACAGATCGTCAACTTTTCTTTAATATCAGGTGTGTTTCCAGAATCACTAAAAGCTGCTGTAATTAAACCTCTACTGAAAAAGGACAATCTTGACAAGACACAAATGAACAACTACAGGCCGTTCTTAAATCTCCCATTTTTAAGTAAGATCATTGAAAAAGCAGTTTCTCAACAGCTCAATTACTTCTTAACACAGAATAACTGCTATGATGCCTTCCAGTCAGGTTTTAGACAGAACCACAGCACTGAAACCGCTCTGACCAAAGTGTTTAATGACATATGTCTGAATACAGACAGTGGAAAAATGTCAGTCTTAGTTTTAATGGATCTCAGTGCAGCATTTGATACAGTTGACCACAACATATTACTCAAACGACTGGAGAACTGGGCAGGTCTTTCAGGAACTGGTCCAAAACATACTTAGAAAACAGGAAATACTTTGTATCAATAGGTAACTTCACATCTGAGCAGACAAGTATCACATGTGGAGTTCCCCAAGGTTCCATCTTGGGACCCTTTCTGTTTAAGATTTACATGCTCCCACTGGCACAGATTATAAAGAACAACGAAATAAACTATCACAGCTATGCAGATGACACACAAATATATATCACAATGTCACCAGGAGACCGAGGCCCTGTACAGGCTCTTGGTAAATGCATTGAGGAAATTAATGACTGGTTGTGCCACAATTTTCTCCAGCTAAACAAAAACAAAACTGAAATAATAGTCTTTGGAGCCAAAGAAAAACGATTACAGGTCACCAGAGAACTTCAATCTATACACCTAAAAGCCACCAACCAGGCGAGAAATTTGGGTGTAGTGATGGATGCAGACCTAAACTTAGAAAAACACATTAAGACAATAACAAAATCAGCTTACTATCACCTCAAGAATATTTCAAGGATAAAAGATCTGATGTCTCAACAGGACCTGGAAAAACTAGTCCATGCATTCATCTTTAGTAGGCTTGATTACTGTAACAGCATCTTTACAGGTCTAACTAAAAAATCAGTCAGACAACTACAGCTCATTCAGAACTCTGCTGCTCGAGTCCTCACTAAGACCAAAAAAGTGGACCACATCAGTCCAGCTCTGAGGTCTTTACACTGGCTGCCTGTCCGTCAGAGGATACATTTTAAAGTCCTGGTGCTGGTCTATAAAGCTCTGAATGGTTTAGGACCAAAATACATCAGTGACCTCCTGACCCAGTATGAATCTTCCAGATCCCTCAGGTCATCCGGATCCTGTTTTTTATCAGTTCCCAGAGTCAGAACCAGACATGGAGAAGCTGCATTCAACTTTTATGCTCCATATATCTGGAACAAACTCCCAGAAAGCCTCAGATCAGCTGAAACACTCAGTTTATTTAAATCCAGGTTGAAGACTCACCTGTTCTCAGCTGCATTTGAATAAAGCACCAAATCCACACTGTTTCACTTTTAAGCTTAAATTTCAAAACTTACATTTTAACTACTGACTTTATCTACTGTTCCTTTCTCTTTTTTCCATTTTAAATCATGCCTTTTATTTGTTTTTGTTTTTTAATGTCTCTGTAAAGCACTTTGAATCACCTTGCTGTTGAATTGTGCTATATAAATAAACTTGCCTTGCCTTGCCTTCCCTGTGTTCTGTGTTAAGTTTACGTATCTTGAGTTTAGTCAATGTGTTTCCTGTTTTACTTTGAAGGTCCGTGTCTTATGTCAGTGTATTCAGTTTTGCTTCCTCCCTGTCTCGTTGTATTTAGGTCCAGCCTTGTCTCCCTCCTGTGTGCAGTTTCCTCGTTTCCCTCTGTGCTTATATAGTGTGTGTTCTCCTGTCACTGGTCCATTTGTGTTACCTTTGCTTATCACCACTTGTAAATAAAGTCGACTTGCAGTAAATCAGTGACTGCACGTGGGTCCTTTATTCAACGTTTCACATGCCTGCCGCTGCAGCTGTGACAGTTTCTGGTTCTTACTGACAGCAGTGGCACCAGTGCTGTTATTTTTTGTTGTTTTAATTAGAGTGCTATCTAGAAACTCCAGAGTTTTGATTCTATTCATGTTAGCTTATCTAATAATGTTCTTGTATTTGTGTTCAGCTTTTCAGATTTCATCAGTTCCGAGCAAAGGTTAAATAAAATAGTATTTTTATTTTTGTGACTATAAAAGTATTCCACATACTTGTATGTACATTATAGTGAAATATACCCATGTACAATTAGAGTGTTGTTTTTTATTCATCTGTGGTCAGATATGAGATGATACAGGACAGCTGGAATTTTTTTCCAGCTGTCCTGTATCATGTGTAACCAGCCAGTACTCAGATTACTTTCTCATGTATCCGCCCAAGTTTCAGATCAGGATTCACTGTGATGGTAAGAATGACAGTTGAAACCTTCAGGCTTTTATCGTAAAATGTTTTTGTAGATTTTCACATTCAAACATTTCCTCAGAGACTGAGCATTTTTCTAAAAATGCATCTTTGGTATAACTGTATCTACGATGCTAACATTTCACATGCTCGTGTTCATTTCAGGCAGAAGGATCCAAATGTCGCGTTATTTTTTATTGTGTTTTTGTGCTGCTGTGGTTCAACGAGTGGCCTTAAAAAGTCTTTAATTATTGCTCACACATGGGAGGGAACATTTTATCAAATCCACCCTGAGTCTGAAGCCCCCGGGGACCGTCCAGGTGAGCAGAAATCATATTTAATGAGGAACAAATTAACGTCGCACAAAGCTCGTGTTAGTCTGAGAACAACTTGCAGATGAGCCGCTCAAAGGCAGCTGCAGTTAGTTTGGCATCAGAGCAGTGGGGTCACCCTCAGGGGTCAGGGGTCAGGGGTCAGGGATGGTGACCTGAGTGTATCAGGTCAGTTTTTCCAGTCTTAACGGTTCATTTTTAATCACTTTAATAATTCGTCAGGCATCTGCGTGTCTGACCTCTGAAGTGAACCCGTTTGAATCAAACAGGTAAAAATTGATTCTACTGTCAGTAGATCATCTTTAGGTGCAGAGAAGACCGAGGACTCAGACATGTGTGCATCATCTGTCCACGTTTATGTTTTATCCCTGCACAGTTGGTGTGGAGGACCCACAACTCATTAAAGACATTACTATTCTATTCTATTCTATTCTATTCTATTCTATTCTATTCTATCAGAAACAGCACATCGTGTTTCATGTTTAAACACGCTGCTGATCATCGGTAACGTATGATGGGAGCTTTCCGATGAAGCACAAACTTCCTGCCGCTGGAAGCAGAATCAGTCATTTGAGTATTTCAGGGTAAAAGTTGCCTCGGCCGCGGCTCAGTGTCGCTCTGACTCTGCAGCTCGCTTCAGTTTCAGCGTCACTCGCCCCGCGCTTGGTGACACTGAGCGACTCGTCGAAGCTGAAGTGGAAAACGAAACACTCGCCGAGGACTCATTTCTCCACAGAGGAGCTCCACGCTTCCTTCCTTCTTTCTTTTCTGTCAAAATGTGACTGAAGCTGCACTTCCTGCCACTCTGCTGCTCTCTCTTCTTCTCTGTAAACTTAAACTGAAGTATTAAACCACTTCCTGTGACGAAACTCACAGGTTTTACTTTGATTCATAGAAGCAAACACAAGGATGAGGACAGTTCTGTCCATGAACGCTTACTGAGAAACTACAAGAGACATCATTGTTTCCATGTGACTCAAAGGGAACAAGCAGCAGGCAATCCAAGTGTTTGTTTGTTTGTTTCATGAAAAACAACAAACTGAATATTAATCCTTTATTTTCTGAATGAGAAACATGGATCATCACAATCACTTCAAACAGCACATCTCTGAACTGCGTCTCCAACTTCAAATTCAGCAAATAAGCATCCAGCACAACAAATGCAAAGTAAAACCACCAAAATAAAACAACCATCGATCCATCGTTCATCCAACCTGTGATCTGGATTTTGTCTCCTTACTTTTGACTTTCAAATAATCATTTATACAGCAGCAAAACTCAGATGTCCACATACTTTTGTGTTTAAGGACAGAAAAGCGAGGAGAAAAACTGCAGGATAAACTTCCTAAAGTTAAACTGTCAGAATATTCCTAACACCAGCTGGTTGACCTCTCCAAAAGTTGATTCTGTTCATCTGGACGTAGCGTTTTGTGGGAGAAACGTTTCGTCACTCATCCAAGTGACTTCTTCAGTCTCTGCTGACTGCAGGTTTATCCAATCTTATAAACAGTTCAGTCATTATGCAAATATACTGTTTATAAGATTGGATAAACCTGCAGTCAGCAGAGACTGAAGAAGTCACTTGGATGAGTGACGAAACGTTTCTCCCACAAAATGCTACGTCCAGATGAACAGAATCAACTTTTGGAAATTTACTTACCTGGATGATTGAGCATGCATCAAGACAGCTGGTTGACTGTGAAACAGTAAATTAACTACAGATTTTTCCTGGTGGGTTCGATAGCTCACCTTTCAAACCAAACTGAGGATTTTGATGGAGGATGAGCTGCTTCTCAATACTTGGTTAGTTTTTTAAAAAAGTATTTTTACCATCAAAAACAACATTTAAGAGAAAATGAACAGTAAGTAATTACAAAGGTCTTAGTGGCCAATGTGTTTGTCTAATATGTATCTGCTTTGATGACTTGTTACAGATTACTCACTTTTATATTTGACTTTTAAATCATTTTTGTTACCTTGTTCATTTACATCATTATTTTAAAACTGTATTTAATTCTGTAGTTTTGTTTATTTTTTACTCTTTCATTTAAGTTTCAACTTAAGTAGTTCTAGTTTTTATAAGACTTTATTGTTGAACAAGATTATTGTTGCACTTTAACTAGTTGCACACTGCTGTCACAGTTTATTTCAAAATCAAATAAACTAATGAAGCAGCTGACATATTTACAGTTTGTGAGTATCCAAAAAATCGAACAGTTTGCTAATCTTTTTCCTTCATATAGATTTTATTTATATAGTTTTCCAAGTTTACAAAATCGATTAATTGAGTTTCTTTGTTTTTAAAACTTTAAATGTTGTTTTTGCCTAATAAAAAATGTTAACATCAAGTTTTAGTTTTAGTGAACAGTAATGATCGTGTGGAGCTAACATCACATCAGAGCTTTTGATTCTTCTGCCCATTTAAAACTTTTTTGCTTTGACACTGCACACTGAAGTGTTACTGCAGTAATGTGATTACTTTTGAAAGTACCCTTGTATTTGAGACATGGAGCGCTTCACTAAATTCTTTTTATTAAAGTATCTGGGCACTCCAACCAACGACACATGTAGCTGACGTCAGCTGTCCATAAACTTTTGACCGTCAATGTTTCCATATGTTTTGTGTATCTCTGCTGTTGCTGGATTTCTTACCATGTTGAGTCAGCAGTTGCAAAGCGAACGCTTGCACCCTGAGGGGGTGGCCAGGAGGCAGTGGGGCCTGAGGTTGGGAAATTTCCAGAAGTTCTTAGAAATTTTTAATTTTTGTTGAATGCATCAGAGTTTCATTTACTGCTTTCCAGGATGAAGCTTTATTTAAACCACAACATGACACAAACTCTCATCAGAACCACAACAACCACCAGAGGAAGAACCAGATCAGCGCAGACCTCCGACACCTCCAACCCTGCAGCACCCTCGCCAACGGTGAGTGTCTCTCCTCAGAGATCAAAGCACTGAAGCAGTTTTAGATCAGATGTGGGCTTTATTTAAATCCTCAGATTAATCCTCATACTTCTGGATTAAACACATTTTATTAGAAGACAGCTTGAAACCTGATGCCATTATTGATTTTCTATTGCTCAGTCAGCTGTTGAACTTTCAGTTACTGTTTCCTAAAATCTTTGATTGTTTATGTCTGTGACAGCTGTATTTGTAATTTGATGAATGAAGTCTGCAGTTTGGAAAACCATCAGCTGTTTTAACCCTGTGAAACAGAAATGTAGCAAATATGAAACGGTTTCATATTTGTCAAAAGCTGGACTGCAAAAGCTGGCTCACTCGACCACAGGCACAACGGCTTCAGTAAATATTGTTCCAAATATAATCACAAAAAGTGTCACAGGGTTTTCAGAGCTCTACATCATCAGTGTGACTTTTCCCAAAAAAATCTGATCCTTCAAAGAATACCAAGTAAAACTCAAATTTATGATGATTTCGTTCCTAATTTGTTAGAAGGTTTAAAAGAGGTTTTGAGGGTTTTAATAAAGTTTCAAGACTTTTTAGCATTATGCCCTGGCCGCCTGCGAGCTCTGTACTGTTGAATAAAGTTGCATTATGAACTATTTGGCTTCGGGTCCCTCTGTGCCGATGATTAAAAGCCCCTGATGATTAGCAGTAACGCGCTAACGAAGGCGCTTTAAGTTTCATTTCAGGGCCAAAGCTTCAGATAAGTGACTCACTGACTTTCAGGACTTTTCTTCTTCATTAGAGTCAGAACGTGAATTTTCCACTCATGATGCGAGACGAGAACGTCAGCTGACAGTTGGTGCCCGATCGGGTCTCGTAGCTCTGACGAATAGTTCCACCACTGCTCTGAGGCGCGGCGGGAAAACCTGCTGACTGGAAAGAGTGTCGCGTTTTTATGTCTGATAGGATCTGAGCGAGCGACACGTCACCTCGGCGCACTACAAATACCGTTCGCTACAAGTGCCCGATATCAGTCCGGCCGATCGCTCACAGGTCAGAGTTCAGCTTTGGTGACTGTAGCTACCTTTGCCTCTGTCAGAGCTGTGATGTCACATCCTGTTTCAGGCATTTAGATGGATAGTAAGCGTCAGGGAAACTGTTTGGGATGTTTTACCGATCAGAGCTGAAACCAAAGATATGACCATAAATATGTGGACATGTCTAACTTCTCACCGATGTTGTTTTTTTTTTCATAAATACCTGTTAATGAGCTTTTCACCACTCCTCTAGTGACTCACCTGGCATTAGAGGGTCCAGGTTGTGCTTTCGAACAGATTCTTAGTGGTTTGTGAGTGAGTCACACAGGTAGATGTCCTCTCATTGGCTGATGTGCTGACATCCAGCCCATCTGCTTTTCTCTGTGTTCCAGGTTACCTGCCGGCTCACACAGCACACACCTCAGACCAGACAAGGACCTGCTTGGCTCTCATGGCGCCCTACATCATCCTCCTCATTCTCCTGCCGCTCTTTGGTCTCCAGATGATGCTGGTTGCCAAGCCAACGCCGCAGTGCTGTCCACTGACAGGAAACGTGGTTAAGGAAGCCCACCATCTACTCAAAACTATGGTAGGAACTGAAACCCTCACAGCTTAACATCAGCTGCTGTTAGCCGGTCATCTGTCCATAAAGATTTACTGATTCCTGTTTGTCTGACTCTGCAGGGGGAGCCAAAATTTCCTCTCCACTGCCGGCCGGTCAACGCCAATATCTCCTTTCCAGACTCCACCCTCCCCACCACTGCAGCCAATCGATCTCAGGTAAACTTCACCGTGGCCTTCGGCTGTCACAGAGCTTTGTTTTCTATGTCTGAATATGACCTGATTTCTGATTGGTCCACTGCAGTGTCCCCGAGTACAGTGGGTCGTCTACAAGTCACTCGAAGGCATGTGGCTGACGTACGAGGAACACGAGTTACCAGTGGGAGATGGCGGAGTCAACTGGGACGAGAAGAAACTCGATGATTTCTTCAACCTGCAGTACCGTCTGCAGGAGGAGGGCCGCTGTGTGAGTACCAGAGCCCATCTCAGTAGAACCTGTCTGAGTTCTAATCATCTCAGTAGTACCCCCTGAGTCATTGTGGTCTCTGTTATCTCTGTCCGGTCATTTCTGTAGAACTGGTTTGAGGTCTGATGTACTCTGTAGAACCGGCCTGTGTAGAACTGACCTGTGTAGAACCGGTCTGTGCAGAACCAGTCTGTGTAGAACCCCTCCTTGTAGAACTGGTCTGTTTAGAACCCGTTTCTGTAGAACCGGTCTGTGTAGAACCTGTCCCTGTAGAACCGGTCTCCTGTTGCTGTGATTTGATGGTTCTAAATGCTGGTCCGTGTCTCTGCAGCTGCCCTCGGACGTGGAAGCATCAGGTCTCCTGTCGTCCTACTTCAGTAACGTCACAGCAGTCATTGAGCAGCAGGTAAAAACTGATCTCTGCAGTCTGATTCATAAAACTTTATTTAAAGTCACGATTAATAAATATATTTTATTAAATCAATTCAACATCAAATGAACGACATAAAATGATTAAATATTTTATTAAAGCTTCGTCTTGATAAATGACATGTGTCAGTCACTGTGTGTGGACCAATGACAGCTGAGTGGGCGTATCTTGTCGTGTCTCACAGGACAGTGCTGCGTGTGGTTGGGAGGCTCTGAGGAGAGATGTGATCTGGGTCCTAAAGTCCACCCAGCAGATACACAGGTCCTGCTTCAACTTGAGCCACGCCCATTGTAAAAATCATTAGCCACGCCCACCAAGGAGTACTGATAATCATATATTTTATTTATTCCTTTATTTATTCATGTATTTATTGACAGGGACTGTTTTTGTACTTTTTAAATTAAATTTTTCTTTATTTTTCTGATTTCATTTTTTCTTATTTTTTTATTGTTCAAATGTTTCATTTCATCTGAATAAAGCATCAAAAAATGCTCTCTCTTCTTTTCATTATTATTATTGTTATAAGTCTGTTAAACCAGGGGTTTGGCAGCAGAGGGGACTGTAATATCAGATGTAGCAGTGCAGGGAGGGTAAAATAAGAACTTTGAAATGAATTAAATGAACGTGAGGCTCTGATCAGCTGACCTGTGCTGCCGATCTGATGCTCTGCAGAAACAGATTTCAGCCCTCTTCATCTCCAGATATCTGATTTAAAAAGCTTGAAATGAACATTAAGATTTAAATTTCCAGCTTAATAAATGTGACTCGGCAGTCCTAACCTCTTCCTCACCTTCACATCTTTCTCCATCTTTGACTGTACATTGATTCTGTCCTAGAAAAACACATCAGTTTGCACACACATAAACACAGTAAAAAGTTGATGTTACCTGACACCTTAAAAGCTTCCCTCTTAATCAACAGCCCCGAGTCATTCTAACTACCAGAAACCTCGAAGCACAGGCCGAGGGGGCGGTGTGGCAGCAATCTTTCACACCAGCCTATTAATTAACGAAAGACCAAGACAGACTTTTAATTCATTTGAAAGCCTGATGCTTAGCCTCGTCCACCCCAGCTGTAAAACTCAGAAACCAGTCTTACTTGTTATCATCTATCGTCCACCTGGGCCTTACACAGAGTTTCTGTCTGATTTCTCAGACTTTTTATCTGATTTAGTGCTCAGCTCAGATAAAATAATTATTGTGGGTGATTTTAACATCCATGTAGATGCTAAAAATGACAGCCTCAACATTGCATTTAATCTGTTATTAGACTCAATTGGCTTCTCTCAAAATGTAAAAGAACCCACCCACCACTTTAATCACACTCTAGATCTTGTTTTAACATATGGCATAGAAACTGAACATTTATCAGTGTTTCCTGAAAACCCTCTGCTGTCTGATCATTTCCTGATAACATTTACATTTACAATAATTGATTACACAGCAGTGGAGAGTAGACTTTATCACAGTAGATGTCTTTCTGAAAGTGCTGTAACTAAGTTTAAGAATATAATCCACCCACTGTTATCATCTTCAATGCCCTGTACCAACACAGAGCAGAGCAGCTATCTGAACGCTACTCCAACAGAGGTCGATTATCTTGTTAATAATTTTACCTCCTCACTACGTGCGACTCTCTGGATACTGTAGCTCCTGTGAAAACTAAGGCCTCAAATCCAAAGTCCCTGACTCCGTGGTATAATTCTCAAACACGTAGCCTAAAGCAGATAACTCGTAAGCTGGAGAGGAAATGGCGTGTCACAAATTTAGAGGATCATCATTTAGCCTGGAGAAATAGTTTGCTACTTTATAAGAAAGCCCTCCGCAAAGCCAGAACATCTTACTATTCGTCACTGATTGAAGAAAATAAGAACAACCCCAGGTTTCTCTTCAGCACTGCAGCCAGGCTGACAAACAGTCAGAGCTCTACTGAGCCAACCATCCCTTTAACGTTAACTAGTAATGACTTCATGAAGTTTTTCACAAATAAAATTTTTATCATTAGAAAAAAAATTACCAATAATCATCCCATAGATGTAATATTATCTACAGCTACTTTTAGTAAGATTGATATTCATTTACTCTTTTTCTCCAATTGATCTTTCCGAGTTAACTTCAATAATTAATTCCTCCAAACCATCAACGTGTCTTTTAGACCCCATTCCTACAAAACTGCTCAAAGAAGTCCTGCCATTAATTAATGCTTCAATCTTAAATATGATCAACCTATCTCTAATAATCGGCTATGTACCACAGGCCTTCAAGCTGGCTGTAGTTAAACCTTTACTCAAAAAGCATCTCTAGACCCAGCTGTCTTAGCTAATTATAGGCCAATCTCCAACCTTCCTTTCATATCAAACATCCTTGAAAGAGTAGTTGTCAAACAGCTAACAGATCATCTGCAGAGGAATGGCTTATTTGAAGAGTTTCAGTCAGGTTTCAGAGCTCATCACAGCACAGAAACAGCTTTAGTGAAGGTTACAAATGATCTTCTTATGGCCTCTGACAGTGGACTCATCTCTGTGCTTGTCCTGCTAGACCTCAGTGCTGCGTTCAATACTGTCGACCATAATATCCTATTAGAGCGATTAGAACATGCTGTAGGTATTACAGGTACTGCACTGCAGTGGTTTGTATCATATCTATCTAATAGACTCCAATTTGTACATGTAAATGGAGAGTCCTCTTCACACACTAAGGTCAATTATGGTGTTCCACAGGGTTCAGTGCTAGGACCAATTCTGTTTACTTTATACATGCTTCCCTTAGGCAGCAGAAGACATAGCATACATTTTCACTGCTATGCAGATGACACGCAGCTCTATCTATCCATGAAGCCAGGTAAGACACACCAATTAGTTAAACTGCAGGAATGCCTTAAAGACATAAAGACCTGGATGGCCGCTAACTTTCTGCTTCTTAACTCAGATCAAACTGAGGTTATTGTACTCGGCCCTGAAAATCTTAGAAATATGGTATCTAAGCAGATTCTTACTCTGGATGGCATTACCTTGGCCTCCAGTAATGCTGTGAGGAACCTTGGAGTCATTTTTGACCAGGACATGTCCTTCAATGCACATATTAAACAAATATGTAAGACTGCTTTCTTCCATTTGCGCAACATCTCTAAAATTAGAAATATCCTGTCTCAGAGTGATGCTGAAAAACTAGTTCATGCATTCATCACTTCCAGGCTGGACTACTGTAATTCATTATTATCAGGATGTCCTAAAAACTCGCTGAAAAGCCTTCAGCTGATCCAAAATGCTGCAGCAAGAGTCCTGACAGGGACTAGAAAGAGAGAGCAGATTTCTCCTGTTTTGGCTTCCCTTCATTGGCTTCCTGTTAAATCCAGAATTAAATTCAAAATCCTGCTCCTCACATACAAGGTCTTAAATAAATCAGGCCCCATCTTATCTTAATGACCCTGTAGTGCCATATCACCCTATTAGAGCACTTCGCTCTCACACTGCAGGCCTACTTGTTGTTCCTAGAGTATTTAAAAGTAGAATGGGAGGCAGAGCCTTCAGTTTTCAGGCCCCTCTTCTGTGGAACCAGCTTCCAGATGGATTCGGGAGACAGACACTATCTCTACTTTCAAGATTAGGCTTCAAACTTTCCTTTTTGCTAAAGCATATAGTTAGGGCTGGACCAGGTGACCCTGAATCCTCCCTTAGTTATGCTGCAATAGACGTAGGCTGCCGGGGATTCCCATGATGCATTGAGTTTTTCCTTTCCAGTCACCTTCTTCACTCACTATGTGTTAACAGACCTCTCTGCATCGAATCATATCTGTTATTAATCTCTGTCTCTCTTCCACAGCATGTCTTTATCCTGTCTTCCTTCTCTCACCCCAACCGGTCGCAGCAGATGGCCCCGCCCCTCCCTGAGCCTGGTTCTGCCGGAGGTTTCTTCCTGTTAAAAGGGAGTTTTTCCTTCCCACTGTCACCAAAGTGCTTGCTCATAGGGGGTCATATGATTGTTGGGTTGTTCTCTGTATGTATTATTGTAGGGTCTACTGTCCAATATAAAGCACCTTGAGGTGCCTTGAAGTTGTTGTGATTTGGCACTATATAAATATGTCTGTGAAGGTTCTCAGTCATCCAGGTCATCGTAGTCAAAGGAGTTTGCAAAGAAACTGAATTGAGAGTCTATGGATTTCACTGCGTCGCTGGGACTGAACCTTCTCTGGGACTGAACCCTGTGTGATGAACTGACTCCAGGTCACAGTCAGTGACAGCAGTTTCTTGGCTCTGCAACAATGTATCTTGTATCTATTTTGGTTTGTGAACATCTGAAGCATCAGCACAAACATTCCTGATGAATGAATGAAGCGCTGCTGAGTCAGCGTGATGGCTGTGTTTACAGTCTGATCAGGTAATCATCTGCTGACAGGTTGTGGTTTTCTTATTATACTGAGCTCTTACCTGAGGCACGAGTGCTCACATCCAGACATGCAAACACAAACCTTCAGCTGACTTCAGGTCAGAGGCTTCCAAACGGTTTGTGTCCAAAGATCAAGCTAAAGGTCAAAGCACACCCAGGCTGACAACCAGTTATCAGACCCTTTCACACACAGGTCTCTACCTCGGGTCCACATCCCGCTGAAACAGGGTCAGAGGTCAGTTTCCTAATCTTGGTTGCTGAGCACTTTTTCAGCTTAACTCAGAACCATGAAGATGGAGCTTCTTCTTCTTCTGATACTGTTCTACAGCTGAGACAGACACTATCTCTACTTTTAAGGTTACGATTCAAACTTTCCTTTTTGCTAAAGCATATAGTTAGGGCTGGACCACGTGACCCTAAATCCTCCCTTAGTTATGCTGCAATAGACGTAGGCTGCTGGGGGATTCCCATGATGCACTTTCTTCTTCAGCCATCTTTTTTTTCATCCATCTGAAGACTCACCTGTTTGCATCTAAAGATGGCCACTTTTCTCTATGAGTGTGCTGTCTCTGTGTATGGCTGTAATGATGTTCATGGTTAATATGTCCAAAGGTTTATTTATTCACAGGACCAAGTCGTTCAGCACACTCTACAATGTAGATGTGAGCAAAGATGACAGCGTGAATCTAAGGAGCTTGGAAAGAACACAACTAGACTTTTTTCGTTTTTTTGAAGACAGAGACTTCTTCAGTTCTAAATACCTGTGACTTTCCACCTTTTAGTTTTAGAACTGAACAAGCTTCCTGGATGAAACATCTTGGAAAAACCTTAAAGAAGGGGGTGGAGCCTATGCCAGCAACCATGGGTGGGACCTTCAACCAGATTTTAGAGCCCTTGTTCACGCCTGAGACAGACTGGATTATTCACACCGAACAGTTAAAATGAACTAGAAATCAGTAATCACTGTTAATATACTGCAAACTTCATTTTCTTTTCTTGTTTTTTTTCAAAGATTAACACGTTAAAAATAAAATTAAATAATGATGCAATGTTTGTTTTCACTGTTTCTTGCTTCTAGCTTTGCCCCACTGTAACCTTGTTCTGTTGATTAAGAGCTCATTAAATCGGACACGTTTGCATGGGAGGAAGCAGACGCCAAGCAGGATGACGTTTAACTCTGACAACGCAACTCAGGTTTGTCATCTGGCCCCTTTTAAAATGAATCACCCACCCAACAAAACACATTTTGGGGGCAACTTGGAGGAAAAAGCAGATCTTAAATGTCAACATGAGGTCAGACATCAAATGTGACATCACTATGAGACATTTAGAATCGCCATATACCAGCGTCATTTCATAAATAATGCCAACACTTTCAGGGGGCTGGGCTGGTGTGACTCAGCATTTCTGAGTTGTTTTGCATTTTGATTGCTTATTATATACTGAGAGAATGTTCTAGTGTTATTATTGTTAGCTGGTCTTAGTTGAGCTTTAGTCTAGTTTATGTTTATTCTGTCTCCTGGTTTCTTTTCCTGTCCTCTGTGATTTACTTTTAGTTATGTCCGTGCTTTCATCTCCTTTGTCTGTTCCCACGTGTCTCTCTATGTGTTCCGTATCTCCCCAGTCTGCCATGTTTTTCATGTCTGTGTGTTGTCATGTCTACGTCCCATTATGTTTCCTCTTTTATTTTGAAGGGTCTAGTGTTTCCATGTTCATTGTGTTTAGTTTTGCTTCCCCTGTAGCGTTCAGGTTCATTTGTGTCAACTGTGTTTCCCAGGTGTTTCCACTTCCCTCATTACCCTTCTGTGTATTTAAGTCCTCTGTCTCCCTCTGTTCAGGGCCTGGTTGACTGTTTGTATCGCATCATGTACTTCAAGTCTCATGATTACTTTCTGTCATGGTCCCTGTGCCTCGCTGGCCGACCCTCTATTAGGCAATATGTTTGTTTTGGTTATTTGCTCTCTCCCTCCTCCCTCTCCCCCTCTCGCTCTCTCTTTTGCCGCGGCGATGTTCATTGCGGGCTCCCGCTGCTGGCCCACACACCTGCTCTCATCACCGCACCGGTCGCTGATCCCAGCTGATTGCAGTGCTACTTAAAATGGTGGATCTACGCTAGTCTTCGCTGGATCGTTGAGCTATCAGCGTCAATCAAATTGTGCATCTGCAAACCTGAATCTTTAAAGCTTTTGTGACTATCCCACTAACCTGACCTTCTTGTTTGTAGATCGTTCCTGGAACCTGATTACGAGAGGAGTGGCAGAGGAGGAGGACTTGGAGCTTTTGTACAGAGAGTGTGAAGCACCTTTTCCCTAAACCCCGTTTCCCCATGGACCCTGGCGACCTGGACCCCTTTTCCCTTCACATTGTATATAGCCACTTGGTGATTGTGTTCACTGTAAATAAACGCACTGTCTTTCGCATAACAGAAAAACCTGGCCTGCGCCTGAGTCCCTTTCAGAATCCTTATCAGAACGATCTAGCCAGCATGGACTCAGCAGGACAGGACCCCGTGGGCCAGGCTCTGGCCGCCCAGGAAGCCATTCTTGCCCGTCATGAACAAATGCTCGTGCAGCTACGGAATGACATCGCCACATTAACCCAGGCGGTAGCGCAGTTAATACTGCTGGAAGGAAATGCGCAACCGGGGAATCCTCAGCCACCCAGCCCAGCTCCCCAGGTGGCACCACCTGCCGCAGCGTCAGGTAGCTCACCTCGGGTCCTTACGCCTTCTGACAGACCCCTACCCACGCCAGAACCATTCTCGGGTGAGTCTGACAAATGTGCTGGATTTCTGGCTCAGGTTTCTCTAACTTTTCGCGAGCAGCAGCGTTTTCATAACAATGATGGGGCAAAGATCACTTACTTTGTTCAACTTCTGAGGGGCAGTGCGCTAAAGTGGGCCCAGGTTGTGTTAAACTCAGATCCTGTCATCACGTATGCCAGGGGTCTGCAACCTTTTACACCCAAAGAGCCACTTGGACCCGGTTTCCACGCAAAAGAAAACACTGGGAGCCGCAAATACTTTTTGACATCTAAAATGAAGATAACACTGTATATATTGTTTTTTATCTTTATGCTTTGTGTGAACAACTAAGGTGTGCTGCTTATGAAATCCATGAAGTGCTACAGAGAAAATTAAATTATATTTATGTAATCAACACATTTTGAACTCTTAAAGAAATATAACAAAAGGAAAGACACCCAGCTGAACTAAAATGATCCATGTAGCAAACAAAAACTGTTGTGAGCCGCCACCCTTATATCGCCTTTGGGCTGTTGGAGCCTTGACCTGACTCTTAAAAAATAATTGGAAAAAAGCACTATGCTGCTGAAAAATGAAAAATAGATATTTGCAAAATTCTGCCTAAATATGTATTTTACCTGGTTAATGTGTGCGGCGGGGCGTGGTTTGCAGCGCCGCTGCAGGGGAGGCGGACGCACCTGAGCGACACCCGCAATCACGCCTCGCTGCCTTTACGTCTGCGCTATCTGTGCTGTTGTGTTGTTGGTGGTGTGTGTCGGGCTGTGAGCTGCAAAGCTACAGCCGGCTGTATGCGCATAGCAACAACCGTGTGTGAAAAGTGCTCAATAAAGAGATGCTCAAAAGCATGCTCATGGAAACATCGTCGGGTCTGCCGTGATTTGTTTACAATGGGACTTCTGCTCCTGAACCTCTGCGCACAGAGTCCGCAAATCGGGGCTATACGAAGTCAGTTTACGCAGGACTGTAAGCTGTCATCTGTCAGGCGTGAGCGGTGTTTGTCTTTAACATAGTTCACGGTGGAGAACAGCTGCTGACATAATGTGGATCCGAAGATCCATAATTGGCCTACCAGCTTCAAAGATTAAAAAAAAAAAAAAAAAAAAAAAAAAAAAACATTTTATAAAAGTTTGACCTTATCCAACCTTGATGAAGAGGTCAGAGGTCACATGTGACATGACATTTTAAAGCTCTATATAACGAGAGGAGCGTGGATAGAAGAGCTATACAGTACACCATCATAGTTTTTAGGTTATAAATAATGAGGTTCTGCCAAACACAGAAGCCCCTGGGTGCAGGCAATGATCTGAAATAAATAACGGTGACTCGTTTGCAAGTTCTTACTGTGTACACTGATGGGTACTAAAGACCACCGAAGCAGGCGGCTTGGAGCGTGTCCTGATGAGGCCTCGTGTTGTTTTAATGAACAGCACAGATCTACTGAAGGACACCCACTCACCACCTGACACATGCATCACTGCACACAGCTGACAGCAGTATCTCTGACATATTACTGATCACTTCCACAGTGCTCGGATTCACGCACATGTGTTTACGCAGGCGTGTTACTGATACATGTATGTGTGTGGGGTGTAGTAATTATAGCCGCTGACTCAGGTCGGTGCTTGTGATCCCACCAGACACGCCACAGCGTGTTTTAGAAGCAGTGCTGCTAAAAATAGCAGCAGGTGTAATTTTCAACGAAGTCACGTCAGAGCAGGTGAGGACAGGAAGGCAGAGCCAGGAGCAGCGAAGGAAGGTACAACAGTGTCAGAGATGTGACGAGGGTTTGACCCGGGTTTGTCTCACTGTCAGCTCAGACGCAGCGATGACTCCGACTCTGAGTCACAGAGCTCAGTCAGGCGTCCATCCTCTGTCTGCCCGGCAGCACCCGACAGGTGGAAACAGGTGAGAAAAGATCTCAAAACACCAACTTTGCTGTCATTTGAAGACATGTAATAAGATTACAATCACATTATCTGCAGGTGGGTCACTCCCTCTCAGGTCAGCACGGACCTTCAGCTCGTCTTCGATTTCAGTCTTAATGTTGTGGTCCAAAGTTTGAACAGTTATAAGAATGCTGTGAAATTTTAACTTCATGAATCATCAAAAGTTTTCAGGTTATGTTTATTTGAAAAACGACCCTTTGACCTCCTGTCAGACCGTTTTCTTCCCTCAGATCTAAGGCCATGAACATGACTATCTCAAAAACCATTAAAGTTAAAAGCCTGAAATTTTCTCTGCTCTTTCTTGTCATTAGCTTGAAACAGGATCTTTAACTTAGAACAGATAAATTAAAAATGTGCGATTTTTGGCTAAATACTATATGAAAACCCAGTCCAGCACTCCTTCAGAGTCTCATATTTGAGCACACATCCATGAAAAAAAATAATTTCAGAAGTTTTTGAATGGTACATAGTTATGTTTCGCAGTACTATGAAAAAATGAAACACAGAATATATTTACATGAAATTCTGAAATGGTGTTTTCATTCTGAACTGAGCAAATATAACAAGTTATTCCACAAAAACAAAACTATTATTAGATAGTCTAAATAGGACAAAATACTGTGCTTTCATAATAAATGAGAAATTTATTTTGTCAAATGTGCCTGTTTTTCATTTTTGAGACCAAAAGCCTGGAGCAGTCTGACAAGTTAAAAATATACTCAGGAGCATTAAAAGCTCAACAAGAACCAATGTAATGTTTTGGTACCTATAAATAAGTAAAACAATACAATTAAGAGTAATGACAGCAGAGTTACACTGTGTGGTCACGCAGGGCCAGCACGTCCAGAAAATGAAAAATATACACGTTTAATCACTTTCTTTGCTCAGTTATAGATGTTCATCTAGACTTTATACTCGGGGGGATAGGGGTTAAAGTAGGAAAAGATAAAGATGGAGAAAGATAAGAAAGAAGGACGGGAGAGGAGCTTAGAGTCAAAGGAAGGATGCTCATTTAAAGCTCACATGGAAGTCCTCCTGTTGTTAAATCTGTACGTGTCACATGATGTTTGTTCATAAAGCTGCTGCTAAACAAACTGAGGCAGACTGACTGTGTTATTTAAAGGCTGCAGGTTAGTGCAGGATGAACAGGTGAGTTTGCTGCCCTGTGATGAACAGTGTGACTGCTGCACAGTGGCTATCTAACATAAACAGAGTAGTATCAGTGTAGAGGATGGACATCCGCTGTGTAACATCTGCTGACATCTGGATGAATCCATGTGTGTAATCCACAAAGAGCAGCAGGTCAGCTGATCACATTAGAAGTTCATGTGAGCTGTCACATCTTCCCCACACTGAGACACTCCACACATCTTAGTGTTCCTCCACCTGCTGACCCCAGACTCATGTTCCTGTTTAGGTGTGGAATTAAAGTCCCCTCTGCCATGTGGTGACAGAACATTTATTTCTGCGTCCCTGCAGGTGTGCTGCAGAACAGATTCAAGCTGAGTACACTCATTACAATGAGAAGGTAGATTTGAATCATATTACTATTCTCCTGTACTCAGATTCTTTTATGATTATATTACTACAGCACCAGGTTCGGTTTCCTTTGTACAAACATGGTTAGTAGAATTGTCCTTCAGGGAGCTCCTTTTACTTTCTTACTGTGAGTACATTTCAGAGCTGGTACTTTTTCACTTTTACTTGAGTAAAAAGTTGCTTCAGTACTTCCAGTTTTACTGGAGTATTTTAACCCTGGTATCTGTATGTCTACCTAAGTACACAAAGTCTGTACTTTTGCCATCTCCGATAAAACACATGATCACTATTTACAAATGTAAGGCTCGATAAGGTTATCACAGAATTTTGTTTCTGTTGTTTATTATGAGACAAACACACACAGTCTTCCACTAACACTGAATCAGACCTCACAGCACCAAAACACAAACATAAGCGACCAGCAGGAGGCGCTGCAGGCCACCAGCAGCCAATCACCAGAGCAACCAATCACAGTCCAGATTCAAACCTGAAGCGTGGTTAGCTTGGTGCAGCAGCACGGGGTGCTGTGACTGCTTTAAAGCTAAAAACGGGCAGAAAAGTCTCTGAAAAGTTTAGTAACTGTGATCAGCCTTTTATCATGAAGCTGCTTTTATTGTGGTAGTGATTTTTCAGCAGGAAGTGGAGGATTTAGATCATTGCTGACCATGTTGTTTCTGTTCATGTTCTGAAGTGTGACTGGCTGCTGACTCGGCCCCTGGTGTAGTTTCATCATCCTACTCTAAATATGAACTCATTTTCAAATAAAAGTGTCTCTGTTGAGTACCTGAATGCACCATAAGAACAAAAATCCATCAAATAAAAACTACCCAGCACATCTGAAGGGATTTATTCAGTCGTGGGTGGGGCCTCCATGGGTTTCTGTGGATTAGGATCCATGTAGTCCTGGTTGAACATGACGGTGTCAGCTCCCAGTTTGAACCTGTGGATGGCAAGCAGGCTCTGCAGCACCTGCAGACACACAACATGCATGTTAGGGGTTGTTAAAAGCACCCACAATAATCAGATAAAAAGTCTGAGAAATCAGACAGAAACTCTGTGTAAGGCCCAGGTGGACGGTAGATGGTAACAAGTAAGACTGGTTTCTGAGTTTTACAGCTGGGGTGGACGAGGCTAAGCATCAGGCTTTCAAATGAATTAAAAGTCTGTCTTGGTCTTTGGTTGATTAATAGGCTGGTGTGAAAAATTGCTGCCACACCGCCCCCTCGGCCTGTGCTTCGAGGTTTCTGGTAGTTAGAATGACTCGGGGGTGTTGATTCATTTAAACTAACATAATCATCCTGCTACAACCAGGTTTCTGTAAGGCAGAGTAAATCGATTTGTTGATCAATTATTAAGTCATGTACTAACAGAGACTTGGAGGAGAGAGACCTAATATTTAATAATCCACATTTCACTGTTTTACTCTTTGGTTCAGATGTGGATACTGTATTGTTCTTTCTTTGGGATTTTTTATGTTTAAGTTGTTTATTGCTGGTTTTTAGTTTGTTTTTTGTCTGTTTGGGAGCTGACACAGTCTCAATGGAGATGGGTTTTTGGGGGGGTAGCAGGAGGAGAGAAGCTGCAGAGAGGCGTGTAAGACTGCAACTCTGCTTCCTGGTCCCAACTCTGGATAGTCATATTTTGGGGGGTTTAATAAATTTGTCCATATTTCTAGAAATGAGAGCTGCTCCATCCAAAGTGGGATGGATGCCGTCTCTCCTAACAAGACCAGGTTTCCTCCAGAAGGTTTGCCAATTATCTATGAAGCCCACGTCGTTTCTGGGACACCACTCAGACAGCCAGCAATTTAAGGAGAACATGCGGCTAAACATGTCACTCCTGGTCTGATTGGGGAGGGGACCAGAGAAAACTACAGAGTTTCAAGCCATGTAATAACAACATGTGCCGGAACATAATAGTGCAAAAGCAACATGACGAAACTCTGTTCACACAGTGAATGGACTGATTCTTATATAGCACTTGTCTACTCTCCCGGATCTCTCAAAGTGCTCTATACAACATGCCACATTCACCCAATCACACACTTTCTCTAAACTGAGTACTTCCTAACTACATTCATACACATTCCACTAACCTTCCGATCAGTAGATGACCCGCTCTACCTCCTGAACCACAGCCACCCAGTGGTAAACATGAGTAAACCTTCACTAGGTTTTGGATAAAGTGTACACTCACAAACCTGTCAAACCTGCATTTGAAACATTGGCTACCATAGCTGTACAGTATTGCAACATGGCATTTGGGTCTTCTAACTAAAATAGGAAAATTGGAACATAAATAGTGCCATCATTGCAGACCTGGCCCACATCTCGTTGACATACACCCTGACATGACACCAGTTAGTCAGACGTGCCAGCTTGATGCCGGATCCGGGGAAGACCTGCTTTCTATGGGCCTGGGCCACATAAACCAAACCACAATCGGGCCAGATGTGGCATGCCATTGCATAAACTGTGGCATCATTGCCAGACCTGGCCCACATCTGGTTGACATACGTCTTATCATGCCAGAAGTCAGCCAGCAGTGCCGGCTTGATACCAGATCCGGGCCAGACATGCTTGCTATGTGTGAATGAGCAGGAAAGTGCCGGAGGGACAGGTGAAGAGGCCATGCTGCTAGCAAGTCAGCTAAAGCTAAGCTAAGCAAGCGAAACTCTAAAGAGGCAGTGAGCGAATACTGTGAATGTAAATTAGCGAGTGAATGCACAGAGAGTGTGCTTTGGATAAAGCATGTTCCACTGTTACCTTCACCCTCCACATCTCCTCCAGTTCTTCTCTGAGCCCTTGGTACTTCTCCAGCTTCTCGTGTTCCTTCTTCCTGATGTTGCGGTCATTCGGGACCGCTACATCGATCACTACGGCCATCTTCATCTGCTTGTCTACCACCACTATGTCCGGTTGGTTAGCCATCACCATTTTGTCCGTCTGTATCTGGAAGTCCCACAGGATCTTAGCTCGTTCATTCTCCACCACCCTTGGGGGCCACTCCCATTTTGACCTCGGGACTTCCAGGTTATACTCGGCACAGATGATTCTGTATACTATGCCGGCCACTTGGTTATAGCGTTCCATGTATGCCCTGCCTGCTAGCATCTTGCACCCAGCTGTTATGTGCTGGATTGTCTCAGGGGCATCACGCCATAACCAAGTGGCCGGCATAGTGTACAGGAACATCTGTAACATCTGTGCTAAGATCCTATGGGACATCCAGATACAGATGGACAAACCAGCGATGGCTAACATACCGAACATAGCAGTGGTGGACAAGCAGAGGAAGAAGGCAAGGCTGAGAACTCGATAATATGTGGAGGATGAAGGTAACAGGGGCCCCTAGTGCTAATTTGGAGGAACAGCACACACACACACCCACACACAAATATATATGTACGTATATATATATTTTGTCTGATTATATTCTTTTTCCTTTTTTTATCTATTCTTGTTCTTTTAATTGTGCGTGTTATAAGGACAATAAAGATATTCTGATTCTCTGATTCTGGACCTCAGCTATACCAAAGCACCGTGGAATCATCCTGACAGAGAACAAAAGGCAGATACATCCAAAGAGGAGCTTTGAATGTCCTTCAGGAAGCCTGGAGAACTATTCCTGAAGATCCTTGTAGAGATGAGAGAGCTGCTTAGAGAGTTCAAATGGAGCTGAAGGATGAAGCTTCTCAGACCAACTATTCACTTTCAAGCTCGTTAGAATCATTCAAACTCATTTACTGTATTCCACATATGTTCGCACAGGTTTCAATAAATCACTGCATCTATTCTTAGCTATCCTGTAAAGCATAAAGAAAAGAGGGGTGACTCAAGAGTTTTGCTCAGTACAGTAAGTTTGTTCTTTAGTGTTGCACATAAACCCAATCAGGTGACAGCCAGCAGCAGGGAGCAGTCCATTATCTCTCCATGGACCTTGCTTCTACTTTATTATGTTTAATCTTAATGTGACTTTGTTACATCTTCATACACCAAAGTACATGGTGATATCACATCACACACAACAGCATCACTGCAAAAAGAAAACACACGACACAGTTCATGAATCACTCTGTTACCGCAGCAACAGTAAGGCACTTAGGATCAGAGTCCAGACTGAGCTATGAGGAGGAAACAGGAAGCACATGAAGGCTCGTCCCTGATTGGCTAAAAGAGACAAGTGAAGTAAGGTTTGAGTTTCAGGCAAGAGGAGGGCTGAACAGTTTGTTGTATTCTTCCTCAAAGGAGACTCTCTTCAGACGCTCCAGAGACAGCAGAGTGAGACCTCCCTACATACGACACGTCACATCACATGACACATCACATGACATGAGGCACGTCACAACACATGACATGGGACACAACACACACATGACAACAGAGACAGAAGGAAACAGAATCATATGAGTTGTTTGTTACATGTACACAACATATCTTATACATGTGCAAGAGTTTAAATATTTCTAAATAAACGTGTTTGTGCAGTAGTCTGACCAGCAGGTGGCAGCAGTGGAAGCCTTCACGCACTTACCCAAGTGAAGATGGAGAAGAAGGAGAAAACAATGGTGGCTCTGGCTGCGTCGAATCCTTCGTTCAAAGGATTGTCCTCTTTTTTAGAGACCTGCCACTGATTGGCCAGAAAACAGAAGCCCACAAACCAGATGAAGGCCCATAGAGCTGCACACAGCACGGAGGAAACACATTTAACAAAACGCATAAAACACACATACCTAATCCCACCGACTCCAAAGCACAGGAGAGGGACACTCACCTGACACCACAATGTCAGCCATGACGGCCTTCTTCCTGTCCTTCACGCCGCTGATCTGGGGGAAGTAAACATCCAGTGCCAGGAAAGCAGCGCTGCATAGGAACCCCAGTGTTCCCATGGTGATGCCATAGTTGCAGGCATCCTGGTTGCGGTTGAAGATGCAATACGGCTCCACCTCCTCTGGCCTGTTGACATAGCCCTCGTTAGCAACGCAACCGAGGATGACGATGGAGAAGAGCTGGAGTAAGGAAGTAAAGTTTATTCATGAGCAAGTTTAAACACAGCTTTTAATGATCAAAGTGTACTGATCTTGTTAGAATGTACTTTTATATTTAAGGCTATATATCTCATAATTTGTTCATTTTCCCTCTGAAAACGCTACATCCACATGAACAGAATTGACCTTTTGGGGCATGGTAGAGAGCATGAGAGTGTCATCTCCACATAAGGAGATGTCCAGAAAGGTGCAAAAGAAGAAACATGAGCCGATATCAGACCTAAGGCCACGCTCAACAGTTTTGACCAATCATGTTAACGTTCTGTTTCTGTGCCCCGCAGTAACACTGTTTACTGGTTGGGTGTGGGGCTCTTTCTTTCTTTTGGGTCTCCTGAGTGACCAAAGAGACACAGCAACCATTTTTATCTTGAACCTTTAACTGCTTAATAATTTTTTTTAAATGCACATTGAGCATATTTGTCTTCTCTCTCAAAACTGCACCCAACAACCACGTGCATGAAATTACATATATAAATAAAAAAGCAAACGCAGACAAGGAACCATTAACAGGCCATCGGCAGGGCTGGGTAGCCGTAGTTTTTGTTGACCGCTGCACAACAAGTTTCCCCTTGTTGTATTAGAGCCTGTGATGTTTTAAGAGTCTGAATCGCAAGCCGATCACATTACTCTGTAAACTCTCAGAGCACTTTAATAAAGTATATATTGTATATCTTATTCCTCTGTTCCTCTGTCTCTCTTGCTGCATTGAGCACATGTATGACAAAAGAATTTCTCTCGGGATAAATAAAGTTCTTCTTATCTTATCTTATCTTACTGCTGAACATGGTCCATTCGGACTCAATGTCCTCAGTCTCCCTTGGAATGCTGCCGAAGCTTTACCGGAAGACGGAGTTGAAGATCCTGTGGCCCGGGGTCTCTCCCAAGCAAAATCTTGGGTGTGGGAGGAGTTTTGTGAGGCCATGAAAAACACATGAACTAAACTGGAACATAAACTAAAGCAAGTCTGTTAGCAGCAACCAACCAACCCGGTGATGTCACATTGTGCTGTAACACAAGATGGGACTAATCATGTTTTAAAAATGTTAAGCACTTATTTTTTTAAATCCAGCTTCACATACAGAGTTATCTATGTCAGTTTTTGAGAACAGGACTCCTTGGTGTGAATTTGCCTCCATTGCTGGAGCTGCTGTACTTCTAATGGAGCTGCGTGAGTATTCTGAACCTGGGTTTAAAAATACTACAGTAAAAGTTGAAGTACTGAAGCAACTTTTTTACTCAAGTAAAAGTTTACCTTAAAGAAGTCACAGCACCATTTAATTCATTTGAAAGCCTGATGCTTAGCCTTGTCCACCCCAGCTGTAAAACTCAGAAACCAGTCTTACTTGTTACCATCTACCGTCCACCTGGGCCTTACACAGAGTTTCTGTCTGATTTCTCAGACTTTTTATCTGATTATTGTGGGTGCTTTTAACAACCCCTAACATGCATGTTGTGTGTCTGCAGGTGCTGCAGAGCCTGCTTGCCATCCACAGGTTCAAACTGGGAGCTGACACCGTCATGTTCAACCAGGACTACATGGATCCTAATCCACAGAAACCCATGGAGGCCCCACCCACGACTGAATAAATCCCTTCAGATGTGCTGGGTAGTTTTTATTTGATGGATTTTTGTTCTTATGGTGCATTCAGGTACTCAACAGAGACACTTTTATTTGAAAATGAGTTCATATTTAGAGTAGGATGATGAAACTACACCAGGGGCCGAGTCAGCAGCCAGTCACACTTCAGAACATGAACAGAAACAACATGGTCAGCAATGATCTAAATCCTCCACTTCCTGCTGAAAATCACTACCACAATAAAAGCAGCTTCATGATAAAAGGCTGATCACAGTTACTAAACTTTTCAGAGACTTTTCTGCCCGTTTTTAGCTTTAAAGCAGTCACAGCACCCCGTGCTGCTGCACCAAGCTAACCGCGCTTCAGGTTTGAATCTGGACTGTGATTGGTTGCTCTGGTGATTGGCTGCTGGTGGCCTGCAGCGCCTCCTGCTGGTCGCTTATGTTTGTGTTTTGGTGCTGTGAGGTCTGATTCAGTGTTAGTGGGAGACTGTGTGTGTTTGTCTCATAATAAACAACAGAAACAAAATTCTGTGATAACCTTATCGAGCCTTACATTTGTAAATAGTGATCATGTGTTTTATCGGAGATGGCAAAAGTACAGACTTTGTGTACTTAGGTAGACATACAGATACCAGGGTTAAAATACTCCAGTAAAACTGGAAGTACTGAAGCAACTTTTTACTCAAGTAAAAGTGAAAAAGTACCAGCTCTGAAATGTACTCACAGTAAGAAAGTAAAAGGAGCTCCCTGAAGGACAATTCTACTAACCATGTTTGTACAAAGGAAACCGAACCTGGTGCTGTAGTAATATAATCATAAAAGAATCTGAGTACAGGAGAATAGTAATATGATTCAAATCTACCTTCTCATTGTAATGAGTGTACTCAGCTTGAATCTGTTCTGCAGCACACCTGCAGGGACGCAGAAATAAATGTTCTGTCACCACATGGCAGAGGGGGACTTTAATTCCACACCTAAACAGGAACATGAGTCTGGGGTCAGCAGGTGGAGGAACACTAAGATGTGTGGAGTGTCTCAGTGTGGGGAAGATGTGACAGCTCACATGAACTTCTAATGTGATCAGCTGACCTGCTGCTCTTTGTGGATTACACACATGGATTCATCCAGATGTCAGCAGATGTTACACAGCGGATGTCCATCCTCTACACTGATACTACTCTGTTTATGTTAGACAGCCACTGTGCAGCAGTCACACTGTTCATCACAGGGCAGCAAACTCACCTGTTCATCCTGCACTAACCTGCAGCCTTTAAATAACACAGTCAGTCTGCCTCAGTTTGTTTAGCAGCAGCTTTATGAACAAACATCATGTGACACGTACAGATTTAACAACATGAGGACTTCATGTGAGCTTTAAATGAGCATCCTTCCTTTGACTCTAAGCTCTCTGCTTCCTCTCCCGTCCTTCTTTCTTATCTTTCTCCATCTCTGAGTGAACTCAGCTCTCTGTCTTTTCTCTCACTGTCAAATAAGCAGCTGGACCTTTAGCTGCAGCACACTGTGAGACAAACTGCACACACACAGTTTCTGTGTTTGCTGATGTTTGTCGAGCTGATTTGATTTGATTTGATTTGACAGTGTTTGAGGCGAGCTGAGAAACGCTATCATCCGTGGTATCAGTCAGAATCAGCTCTCCATTATCAGTGTAATGTGAGTAGCAGATCGCTGTTAACAGTTTCAGTGCTATGAACGGCTCTGAAGCCCAACTGAAGCAGTTCCTGTTTCTCGCCTGAGCTGGGACCTGACCGCTTGTAAAATGAAAGTTAACTCAGGGACAGGACGGTACGTTTTTGGCATCAAGGTTTGATGTATTTGTGTCATGGCTGGATTCTGGAGGCAGAGTGGGCATGATCACATGAAGTCTGATGATTTCCTCAAAGAAAGGACTGCAGTCATTAAAAATGCTAACAACACAGCGCAGCTCGGGTGGATACACCGCTCCTGTCACACTTTAATACATTTATACAAAGACGATCACAGTTTTGGAAAGTGTTTTATTTGTGGTCCTTGAATAGCGTCTCTAGATCTGCAAATATTTCACAACAGAAGCCTGTTAATAAAGGAAGGTTTTCAGCTTTTAAACAACCAATCATGTGCAGCTGGACCTAACACAGCTCCATGTGACCTTTAACCCGCAAGCAGCTGTTACCCTGCAGCATACACATCCCAGCTCCACAATTACCTCTTCCATCCTGCGCTATCGAGGCATGGAGGACTGCATGTTTCTATCCAATCGCGGCACTTTCTCTCTCCTGAGCTGTCCAATCAGAGTGGGTGCAGAGTCAAACAGTGGGGTTTTGTTTGAGGAGTCTTGTGTTGAGCCTCAGGAATGTTAACACCAATCTCATGACTGAATCACACAGGACTCTCAGGACCCAACAGCCAATAAAGTGACAGCAGCTGACCCCAAACAGAGAGGGAACCAAGCAGAACCAGAACCAGAACCATTCAGTCACACATAACACACAGGCTGATCAATTACACTTCAGAACAGGCAGATATTTGTGAAGATGCTGATCTCCTGAAGTTTTACTTCCATCATCTCTCAGGTCAGAGGCACATCACAGGAGGTTGGACATCAGCAGACCAGGTGGACCCAGATTCACCTGAACTGGATCAGAACCACAGATCTGAGAGGTTCTGTCAAACACCAGTCTTCATTCATAATTCGGAGAATTCGGGATTTGGGACATTTGAATTTTTTCTGCCTAACTTGCTGGATTTACTCTAACCTGTCAGACATTCATCCACCTGCTGGAGGGAGCTTAAAACATGTGCTGGAGGACATGCGGGGCATGTTTTGAGAGGAAGGCATTCAGGGAGGAGGCCAGGCACCAGAGCTGATGTGAGACTGTGCATTCAGCAGATGAGACTCTAAAAGAATGTGTTGCCCACGTCGTCAAACTCACCTGAACCCTGTAAAATAAAACAGGTGAGCCTCAGAGTAACTGTCACATGACACCACAGCTTCTTGGATCCCATTTGATGTCACTGTGAGACCTCTCAGGTTTGTCCAGAACACTAATGATTGCTTTGTTTAGAGACCCATCTATGACATAATTATGACATCACAGGACTCACCCAGCACAGGATCCTCACGACGGTCTGCGGCTGCCTGATGAAGGTCGCAGGGTCGAACGCTCCGCCGGCCTTCCCCGCCCCGTATGCCTGGAAACCGTCCATCCACTTCCTGTTCCTCAGACCAGCTCAGACCACTGCACACCACCACAACCCTCCAGAACACAGCCAAGTCCAGTTAGTCTCAGACGATCAGACAGACTGGTCCCAGTTCACTGCATCAGGACAGGCCTAGTCAGACCAGTGGGCTCAGTTGGTCTGGGTGTGCCTCTCTCTTCTTCTTCTCTGCTGTTATAAACTACTCTGTAATCTGCACTAATCCTCCTCATCCTCCCTCAATGCACAACAGCCTTTAGCTCCCCACGCACTGACTCACAGGGTGGGCACCGCCCCCAATCCACTGCACCAATCAGAGGAAGAGGCCACAACCATCCAAACATAGTGAAGGAGGCGTTACTCTGCCTGATAGGAGGAGCTGCCTGTGAGGCAGAACTCAGGGTGGAAAACTATACTAATGACCATCAGCTTGATTGTCCCTTATGGTGTGGATGAGGGGTGGGGGTAGCTGTGACCCCTGTGAAGGCCTCATTAATGCTGAAGAGCAATATCTGCTCTGCGCCATCTGTCTCAGGGAACCTCACTGAGCTCCATTCCTGACCTGAATCACCCACTGAAACATCTGGAGCTTCACAGAACCCAAAAGCCACAAAAACATCCGGTTTCAACCTGCAGCAGCTGGTCTCCTCAGTTCAATCAGAGCTGTGGCCTGAACTATGAAGCAGGACTTAGTCATATGCAGGTAACTTCAAGGTGAACTCTGCGTTTCTGAGCTTCGAAGGTGGTTCGCATCTTACCAGACTAAATCTCCATCGGAACTTATGCTGTGAATTTAACAGATCAGCAGGCATGGCATCACCGCCTACTCCCCAATCACATCTCCAGAAAATAGCATCACCATCACTGGAAGATCCCTCAGAGCTCTGTGGGGAGAGGAGGAGGGTCTGAAGTCTTTGTGTTTCCCTGATGAGCATCATTGATAAATAATAATATACTTTATTCCAGTTATACAGCAGCTTGATTCCGCTATATCTCATCCCAGGACACCTACACTGCGCCCGTTGAGCTCAGAGCAGGTTTGTTTGAATTCAGTTGTTTATATTTAATGATTGTTGTGATCTTTACTCTTTGACCCTGAACCAGCAGTGAGTCTGAAGCTGAGAGAATAAAGACTCCGAGTTTCCTCTCATTCGTTAATGTGCAGCTTGTTCCTGAAAGCAGGAAATGAAGCTCCAGCTGCTCAGACTGAACATCCATGTGATTGTGTGCTGATGCAGACCATGGTTCTGATTTGCTGCAACACACACCTGAGTATTTGTTCAACCAATCACATTCATTCACTCTGATCTGTGACAAACTGCAGCAACTTCCACTTTAAAGTCTGAGCGCTCTGATAGGGGACGCCGTCAGAGTGGCTCTGAGTGTCACAAGATTAAACTTTTTTCTGCCTTGGTCTGTATCAGCTGTTCCTCTGATGATGTCGCCTCCTTTTATGTGAGCATGCTCACCACGGTGACCCCTGTTAACCCCTGAATCAGGCTTTAGGTTCGGTCAGATGGCACAAAGAAAGCCTGGGTGAAGTTTCAGTTCACTGTGACTGAGTGTCCTCACAACAAAGGAGAACAAGTGCGTGTGTGTGTGTGCGTGTGTGTTAATAGGATCAGTGGGAACTTCGTGTGTCATCTCGCTCTTATTTCCTGTTTGTTTGTTTACAGATGGAGCTGTTTCTTGTTGAGTTTTACTGAAAGTGAACTTTATTGATAAACATGTTGCAGTGCAGACATTTATTAAGGTGTCGATCAATAATCAGAGCACCTCCCCCTTCATCAGTGATCATGTGACACTGGGTGTTATTCAGTCATGTGACCTTCAGACAAACGCTGCTCATCCTCATCATTGTCTTCATCTTTGGGGAGACGAGTTCGCCTGAAGAAACCAAGCTGCACACACACACACACACACACACACACACACACACACACACACACACACACACATCTTACTTAATTACTTGTCAGACAAAGTAATTAGTTACATTATTCATTGAAGTACTGTCTCGTAACAACATAAAATTTCCTGGAATTTGTCACATAACTACTCATTAAACAGTCGACAGTCACACACCAACCCAAATACTTATCCTAATGCGGACACACACACACGCACACGCGCAGAGACACACACACACGCACACACACATGCACACAGACAGTATTTACATGTGAACATAAAACAAAGATGAAAACCAGCCGAGGTCGTCACGGTGACTGAGGATGCCTGCACAGGTATAAACTGAATTTAGTTCAGTAATGCATTACATTACTGTAGAACTGACAAATGGAGTGTGAATCTAATTAATCACAAACATCCTGTAAATCAGTGGTTCCCAAACTTTTTTTGCTATGACCCCTCCCCGCACAAACACATCCTCCAAACACACACACACACATTTTCTTTTCAAACGTTGCAGTTTATTCCACATCTCAAACCTTTTGGAAACAATTAAGCAAATAAAAGTAACTGCAATAAATTACAGATTGCACTCGTTTGGCTCTCAGCGAAGACGGTCACACTTTTCTCCTCTCCTCCTCTCCCCCCTTAGCTTCCCTGCTTAGCCTCTTGTGTCCTTGTCTTGTCTCATGTTTTTTGTATTACTTTTCCCTGGAACACTCTCTCACGGTCTGTTCTCTAAAACCTAAAAGAGAATTATGGATTTGATCAACTGGTCCCTGAATGCAATTGACACCCCTTTTTCAACGAGAAGTCTGGGCTCGGGTGAGCCTGAGTGCTAAAGATATCTACCTATTCGGAATCATGGTAACAGGGTTCTGGCTGATCGGAGCTGGCTTGGCCCTGGCTTATCGAAGAATTAAGGAAGCGGAACCGGCTGTTCAAACCCCCACAAGGCTGCCCGCTGGGATTGAAACGATGGGACGAGGCGTGAGTTTCTCAAAATGGGCTCATTGAGTGCAGCATGGATAAGATCTTGGAGAAGCTTACGGCTGCTGTGAATACTCAGAATAACACCTCTGAGCACAAATTGGATCACATCTTGGAGAATCTCACTGCGGTCGTGAGTTCTCAGAATCGGCTCTTTGAGCACAAGAATGACAACATCACGGAGCGTAAGTCTGATAACATCATGGAGGAGCTCACGGCTCTCCAACGGGAGATTGAGAGACCAGTGTGTTAGACCAGCTTTGAAATTCATATGAGTTGTTCGCACTAAAGTAAAAACTACCATCACTTCATGCGGATACCCCTTCGGCGCCAGCTGTGGTCTCAAGGCTGGAGCCGAACAACAACACCCTGATAACGACTGTGTTTAGACTGTTCTTCCCATTCTATGCAAGGCCACCTGGGTTGGCTGGAAGACTGTTTACTTAGCCTGGCAGGGCGAAGGACACCGTCTCAGCTGAACTCTGGACACGCACACACATACATATACACTGATATGCACACATTCATCCCCCCTCCCTTTCCAAACGCCTTCGATGCTTGTTTCCTGCTGGGGAACACGGCGGGTCTGAGCAAAGTGGGCGATAAATAAACAAGAGAGAAAAGCCGATCAGCTGATCATTGATCAATTTCATGATTGAAGTAGAAACAGGAGAGGGAGGGGAGAGAATGAGAGAAGAAGAGGCAGCTGTGCAGCAAACACAGAATAACTCCAGCTTTGTGTCTTTTTCATTGTAGCTGAAGTCCAGAACAAACTGTGTTCCTTTTCACCTCAATACGAAACGCGTAACATTTTCTCTAAATGCGGGACGATTTCATTTTTACTGGACGGTTGGCAACTCGACTACTAACTAAGCTTAAAATGAATAAAAAAGTTCACTATCAGTAACATCACAGCACCCACCCAGCTGTATAGAAACTCCGTCATGCTAGTTAGTACACAGTACGAGTTATTGTAACTGACTGTAAAAAGTCAGCACAACGAAAATAAACTCCACCTAAACTTGGTTTATATCTGACCCAGATAGACTGCAGGTCATAACTTCTTACCTGAAGTTCAGTTCACCGCCTCGGGTCTCTGCTCCTCTTGCCTCTCCTTCCCTCATCCACCTGCTGGCCTCTGTGGAAGCTCCGCCATAGCCACCACCAAACAACTGAGTTATTTTTACACATCGGCCAGCATCTGGCCAATCCACCACCTCTCATTGTTCATGCCGTTACAAAAAATAAAAATAAATAAATAAGTCATCGGCCCATAAAAACCAAAAATCACCATCGGGCATACCGGGCAAATGCCCGGTATGCCCGATGGCCAGTCCAGCTATGTCGGACGGGATTATTTTAACAAAGGACAATTATTTTTATCCTCCTGTAACTTGTAACTGTAACTACTGTATAAAAAGCTAAAACCTCCAAAGTTTCAGGAGTTAGTCGTTATAAGAAGTGTTTGTGAACTAAAAATCAAGAGTGTGGGATACTGTTTGTCCGTGATTTGGACAGCCAGCCCAGCGCGTGCTCCCGACACAGGGGAAACAAATTCTGTCAGGGAGACCTACCTTGGCACATCTTGTGCAGGTGAAGCCAAAGGCATGATATGCTTCATCAATATGTTCTAGTCTTTGGCTTGGAAGGAAGTTGGTTTGGAAACATATTTGGCGATGCTTCATCCTGTGCTTTGTGTTTGTGTGGGAGCCCCATCAAAAACTAAGCTAGCAGTGCCCAAAATTTCTTTTTTTGAAAAAAAATTCATACCGCGCCCCCCCGCTCCAATGGCCCTGCACCCCCCACTTTGAGAACCACTGCTCTAAATTGTTCCACTTCCTGTTAACTCTACACTACAAAGATTGGCTGCAGTTCAGTCGGAGTTCAGCAGGGGGCCTTCAGAGGACCTGTTGTGGGTCTGTAATCAGGTTGTGTTACATGGCTGCAGCCAGCCTATCAGACTTTCCTACTTTTGTTTATTTGTGTTAATAAACTCGCCGCTCGTTGCAGGTGATTTGATCTACTTCCTGATCATTGTCGTCAGCTGTTATTGTGATCTCGTTCTTTCTTCATGGTGAGACGTGTGTTATGTAACGGTGACATTGATGTGAGGGGTGTTAGGCTGTAATGTTCTGCCTCCAGCCTGTCCTGGGCTCCCTCTCATGGTGCTACCATGATGTTTGGGTTCTCCAGCCGACCTCAGACCTCAGTCCGTGTCCCCGGTCCGCTCTGACCACCACACTCTGTCTCACTGTACAGCGCCTCATCTCAGGTATTTTTGGTCACATTCACGTGCTGATCTTGTTCGGGTCACCTTTAACCATTTGGCCACATGGAACCATAAGGAGACACGTCTGACAAGCCGCTATTGCAGAACTTGTTCTTGCTCAGGTACATGGTATGGACAGGTGTAACTTGAGACACCTTCACCTCACATCTGCAGGAGCTGCTCGCCCGTGAAGCTCCCGGCACACAGATTAAAGCCATACAAGGGTCAGAGCTCTAAAACACACCCGACACACCGAAATTCACACACAGGCAATTCTCAGTCAGACCAGCTGTGTCCCTGTTAAACGCTAGACTGGTCTGTACATGACTGGCTGAGTATTGATTGAATGATTGATTGACTAATTGATTGATACCTTCCAGAAGATGAAACAGAGAATGCAGAGGAGGAGGAGCCCACAGATGACTGACAGAATGATGTAGCCAATGGGAACAGTTTTCTCATCAGGACGCCACAATACTCTGAGCTGAGTCTGCACACACACACACACACACACAGTTACCAAATTAGCACCTCAACTACGGAACTGGTGTGTGTGTGTGTATGTGTAGTACCTGTGTGTGTCCACTGTCCAGCAGTAGCGGTTGGACCTTTGATGATGTGTTGATGACATCATAAGTTGCAAAGGAAACGAGCTCATAGTTCTGATGAGTCTGTAAGGAGAAATGCAATAACATCACCACCTTCACCTGTGTGTGTGTGTGTGTGTGTGTGTGCGCGCGCGCGTGCGCTTTTACCTCTATAAGTGTATTTGTCCACAGTCGGGCTGAGATTCGTATAACTGCACTGAAGCCCCGCCCCAAGTCTGTGACATCACACACAAACCTGACGCAGCCTGCCTTGCCACTGCTGCAGTTCTACACACACAAACACAATCAATCGATGATTGATTATTGATGCTGAGCTGATGAGGTGATGTTATCGTTATGGATGTTGTGAGATCAGTAATAAAGTTTCTTCACCACATGAACAGTCTGTCTGTGTGAGTTTGGCTCCTCCTGCTGGACTGATGGAGAAACTGCAGACACACCCGAGGAGTTTCCAGCCAGCTGCAGGCGGGCGGAGGGAGAGAGAGGCGTGAAGTAAACTGTTTAAAATACAGAGTCCAAATACAACACTGAATATCAAAACTGGGAATTTTTAAAGTTGTGTGAGAAAAGTTTTCTTATTTTGGATTTGATGCAGCGACATGTTTCAATAAAGTTTTTACAAGACCAGTGAAAGGTCTTAATGCTGAAAACCAAAAACAGCATTGAAGGAAATATAAACAGGAAACATGAGGTCTCTGGGTAAAAACATGGACGAGCTGTGCGCTGGTTAGAAACCAGAGGACATATCAGGCTGCACCCGACCTCAGCACTTGGACACGTTTTCTTCACTGTTCAGGCCAACAGAGACGGCAAGCTTAGCAGTTACGAGAAAGGTGGAGGGACTGCAGTGTTTGTTTATGCAATGTGGTGCAATCGCATCCTGGACGAACAAGGGCGAGTTGAGAAGGATACAGCATGAACTCGGGCATCTCTTCAACCTGAGCCTGCAGCAGGAAAAGATGCAGACGCTGCTGAAGACATCAACATCATGCTTAGTGCTGGTACCAAAGAAAGCCTCCCCTTCTGGCCTTAATGACTTCAGAGAAGTTGCCTTGATGTCACATGTCACAAAGGTGAACCTAACACCGTTCTTGCAGATGAAATATCCTCTCGACCATCTTCAGTTTGCTTCCAGCATCTCGTGCAGGTGGATGATGCTGTTATCTACCTGCTGCAGTGTGTTCACTCTCACCTGGGTAATACTGCCTTTAACACCGTCCGTCCACTTAGAATGTGCGTCGCCATGTCACGTTCAGTGTGTGAATTTGGAGAAAGACGACCCAAATGCAGGACTCGCAAGATTATGGAGTATATGTGCACGGTGTTTATCATGAAGACAGGATGAGCAGAACATGAAAGGCTGAACTAAACTGAACGACTGACCTGAAAACACAGAATCGCCGATGACGAGACAAAGAACTGAGGGAAACCGAGGGCTTAAATAAACCAGATAATGATGAAGAATAGAAACAGGTGACAACATGGCTTAACCAAGCCTGACTAACGACACAGGAAGTAGAAGTAACCATACAGCACACGGGCAGATGACCGACACAATAAAACAGGAAAGATACAGGTGACAGACATCCTGTGGTGTCAAGGATGACAGACATCATTGACACCACTTCTACTGTCCCCTGACCATCTGTCCTGTCTGATGTGCTGGTCAGTAATACTGGTGCCCACAGGGGGCCGGCCTTTCTCCATTGCTGTTTACCTTGTACATCCCAGAACAGTGAAGCATGCCACCTGCAGAAGTCGCACTGCAGTGGGTGGGTGTATGAAGGGTGGGCAGCAGTCGGACTAGAGGGAGCTTAGGAGGAACTTTGTGAAGATGTCCAGAACAAATAACCTCCTGACTGCCAGCAACACAAAAGAGATGGTGTTTGACATCCGGAGGAACACAAGTATGACTAGGCCCATCAACATCAGCACCTGGGTGTTCACCTGAATGACAGACTGGATTGGAGGAGCAACAGTGATGCTGTGTACAAGAAGGGGATGAGCAGACTTTAAGGAAGCTGTGCCGCAACATGTCGGAGGTCTTCTCTCCAGCTGTGGTAGCGGGGCAGCATCAGTGCAGAGATGCAGCAGGAGGAACAAACTAATCCAGAAGGCTGGAAGCATCGTTGGTCAGAACCTGCAGCCGTTTGAGGCAGTGAGGGTCAAAGGTCACTAAACAAACTGTCCTCCACCGTGGACACCCATCACACCCGCTCCACTTCACATTTCTGAGGCAGCAGAGCTCCTCCTCCTCCCCCCTCAGACATACTTTCATGCCTACCATTCTCTGTAAAGCTGGTTAATAACTCTTCATTCTGTCACAGGTGAACTCACCTGTCAGGCAGAAGATCCCAAACATATTTTCAATAAGACCTTCATGCAGCTACTTCTTTTACATTTAGAGTGTACAGTGTTCTCTCTCACACAGCGTCAGTCTGACTTTGCACTGGTATAAATATGGAAATTGCTGCACTGTCTCGCAGTATAAGGCCGTCACCTGTGAAACTTCATTTAAGTGTGTTGTTTATCTGTTGTATATTACAGACTGTACTTGGGTGATCTTGGCTCAAGAGTTGGCAGTTCCTCTTGTAAGTGGTTTGAACAAGCCCACGGACTCCACACTTTTGTTAAAGTCTTCTGATTTCAGGAGCTGCACAGCTGTGTTAGATTATTGGGGCGATCGTGGCTTAAGAGTTGCCGGTTCGAGCCCTGGCTCGGACAGTCTCGGTCGTTGTGTCCTTGGGCAAGACACTTCACCCGTTGCCTACTGGTGGTGGTCAGAGGGCCCGGTGGCACCAGTGTCCGGCAGCCTCGTCTCTGTCAGTGCGGCCCAGGGTGGCTGTGGCTACAATGTAGCTTGCCATCACCAGTGTGTGAATGTGTGGATGACTGGTTGTGTAAAGCGCTTTGGGGTGCTTAGGGTCTAGTAAAGCGCTATACAAATACAGGCCATTTACCATTTTAATTACTATTAAAACCCGGTGTTGTGTTTGGACACTTTGACTTAGTGTGTCCTTTGTGAGTCTCAGTCATTGGGTTTTGTTCCTTTGCCTTCCATGTTTAGTTGTTCTTGTCTCCATGTGTAATGTCCCTCTGCCCCCCTGTCAGTCATGTCTCTGAGTCTACGTCTTAGCGAAGGTCTCGTGCTTCATGTTTTACTTTGATAGTCCTAGTCTTATGTCAGTGTATTCTGCTTTGCTTCTTTTGTCTCGTTATGTCTGATTGGTCCCAGCTGTCCTCTGCTTGTGTATTTAGGCCCTGTGTCTTCCTCTGTTTGTTGGTGCTCCGTCTGCATTTCTCCATGTTCCTCCTCTCAGGTTTTGGGTTCCTTTGTATACTTTCTGTAATTGTCTCCCAGTTTAGGTCACGTTCTGCTTCTGTTTGTACCTCCCCCACTCTAAATAAAGCTCCCTCGCAGTGAAATCAGTGCCTGCACTTGGGTCCTTCTCTCCCCACTCCACACGTCTGTCTGTCCATCTTAATAAGGGCGAGTGAGAGTGTCACAAGTACAGGTGATGGCTCAGTGAGCAAGCACCTCCCATTGCTTGGATTTTTAGGCTTTTTCAGATTTTTCTACCTTTTGTAAAAACAAATTCTAAGATGATGAATTATTATTTTACTAATGTGTGATGAAAGCACTGCTCTAAGCTGGCTACGAATTATTCTACTGACATTCACCTGTAACGCACTCACTATAACCACAGCAGGAACACTACACTCTGTCCAAACATTCATATATTTCAGAAGTAAACGGTCACATATGAGACAGAGACAGGTTACAGACCTTGAAAGGGTCAATTTGTGATGTGTTCAGGGTCCAGCAGCTCAAAGATTCTTCAGATGCGTTGGAGAAGATATAGAGCAGGAAGTGATGTCGCCAGGTGGAGGGGAATTCCACCGTCAGCCGAGCATTGACCGCACTTGGGCCCTGATTCCTCACCTACACAACAGCACCATCCATGTCATCAGTACGACACAGTTTTACGCCCTGACACAAAGGTGAGGTGGGACTGTCAGAGAGACTCGGGCTCACCTCATAGACATGTTCCACCAGTGGACCCACTTCCTCTAAACTCCCAGGGTGCACTGCAGGCTGCCAATCAGGGAGGGGCAGGACAATGTCTTGAGGGGAAGAGCCTCTGAAAGATGGCGACGTGGTCATGATGTGAATCAACTCAGACGTTGAACAAAGGAACAACATGTTGATTTTTTTTACCCTCTAATCTGCAGCGTCGCCTCGGCCTCCACCTGAACCTCCACTGTCACCTCGTTACTGCTCGAGTTCACAGAGTTCTTACTGGGACATAGACGAACGGGCGGATGGTGACATAATGACCAAACGTGCCTACAGTGAACCAACAGAAACTGTGCGTACCTGCGTATTCTGAGGTTAAAGGTGATGTGACTCTCCACCTCCTCCAGGTAACCGACACTGAACAGGAGACCAGTCTGCAGCTACACACACACACACAGCTCTGCATCATTTCACAATCAGGTCAGCAAAAGCAAAGAGGACCCGTTCTGCTCACGCCAGCAGACATTTGGACCCACTGCACCACAGAGTCCACAGCAGAAATGCACGAGTGTGTATGTGCAGGTTTCATGATCAGACATGCATCTATCATCTGATTCCTCAACTGATATTTCACTCACTGGGACCACATGGTCAGTTACGATGAGCGATGATGGGGGAGGGTGAACTGGTGCTGCGGTTTGGGGAAGGCCTCGAAGGGCACTGGGAGAAGGATATGGAAGAAAAGAAACTGAGAACAGCAGGTTCTGGAAGGGGCGTGAGTGAGGTGTGGTCCCGCTCCTGAAATTCAGATAATATCTCCACTTAAGCTGTCGAGTAATAAATGCATATATGCAGAGTATTCTGTATAAATACGGGAGATACACATCTGTAAAGATAAAGTAGTCACACATCCTCCCAGCTCTGCAGAATCTGTTTGATGAGAAAGAGTTTCTAAAAACGTCACTAACACAGCGATGACACGGCAGCTGTGCTGTCTATGCACCCAAAGTAACACAACCGAGGATTATGGGTAAATAAATGTAATAATTGGTCATGCAACCGTGGTGGATTGGGGACGCGCTCACCTTGTGTCCTTGCCTCATGGGGTTCCCGAGGTCGCAGGTAACAACCACAGTCTGGTTCTCCTTCCTCTGCATACACACCAGCCCATTTACGCCCTGTTCACACAGACATCAACGTAACACACAGCTGGCAGTCAGTGTGTGTGTGTGTGTGTGTGTGCGTGCATGTTACCTGACTGCTCTGGAAGTGTGTGTGTTCAGGGATTTGGACCACGAGCTCGGTCTCGTATGCTCCCTCACCGCTGTTCATGGCCGACACCAACAGCAACACTGACTGATCGCCACCAACAAACACAGTGTCCGATGCACTGACACACACACACACACACACACACACGCACAAGCCTCAGGTCAGTAAAAAAATTTGGAACAGGTGTTCAATTCAATTCAATTCAAAATGTATTTGTATAGCACATTTAAAAACAACAGAGTTGACCAAAGTGCTTCACAATCAGTTAAGAACGAGAAAAAAATAGAGAAACAAATATAGATAAATAAGAAGACAGTGAATTAACAATAAAAACATAAAACAGACCTGATGGTACTCATACTGAACTCGAATTAAAAGCCAAAGTAAAAAAGTGAGTTTAAGATGTGATTTAAAAGACTGAATAGACTCTGAAGTACGAATCTCCTCTGGCAGATTATTGCAGAGTCTGGGTGCTTCTACTGTGAAGGTCCGATCTCCTCTATGCTTCAGTCGAGACCTTGGTTGTGCTGAGAGCATCTGGCTAGATGATCTCAGTGCTCTTTTGGGGTGATACATGTTGAGGAGTTTGTTTAAATAACAGGGCGTTATAGTATTTAAAACTTTAAAAGTAAGTAAAAGAATCTTAAAATCAATACGATATTTTACAGGGAGCCAGCGTAAATTTGCTAAAACTGGAGTGATGTGTTCATACATTCTAACACCTGTTAAAAGACGTGCAGCGGCATTTTGGATTAACTGTAAGCGATGGAGAGATGAGTGTTTGTGACCCAAATAGAGAGAATTGCAGTAGTCTAGTCTAGAGGTGATGAAGGCATGAATAAGTGTTTCTAGGTCTCTCGGAGGAAGATAAAGCTTAGATTTGGCAATTTTACGTAACTGATAAAAACTTGTTCTCACAACTGTGGACACTTGCTTCTCTAATTTAAAGGAGCCATCTAAAAACACTCCAAGATTCCTTACACTGTGAGAAAGATGAGAAGCAAGAGGACCGAGGGTATCAGTTAACTTGTTGTTAAACATCTGGTGTTAAACATCTGTCCATGCGGGAACAACAACAGCTCCACAAAGATGCTCTGATAGAAGACAGACGTGTCCACCTGCTCCATGAGCTTCACCTTTTAGCTTTATGGATGTGGCCACCTGCTGGACCCACACCTGTGGGCGTCCATGTGTGGACACTCACAGTGAGTACGGATCAGCCAATGAGAAAAGCACACTGACAATTCTCTTCACGTAAAGACAGTTTGACTCACGGTTCAGCGCTCAGCTTCAGCTCAGGAACACAGACGTGATCGGCCCCGCAGTCCAGGATGATCCTGGTCTACACACACACACATGCGCACACACACAAACACACACACACATTGCAAGTAAAAAGTTTACTCTATGTGTGCATGGCTGTGTGTGTGTGTTAAACTTACCTGTGTTGCAGTGTGTGTCTGTCCATGTAAGAGAGCGCGCTGGGTGGTGTTGAGGAGGCTGATGTGAGCAGTGATGAAGATTGGACTCAACTTATCCCGAACTTCTTCTTCAGACTGTGCACACACACGCACACACATGCACGCACACACACACATGCACACACACGCACACACACACATGAACAGGTGTGTCCCTGTGTTCTCCCTTCAGTTTTTTTGTTCTGTTACTTACTCTCAGGTATGCTGTGCGATTCACACAGGCCACACCCACTTTCCTTTTAATTGTTATCTCCATCGTCTCTTGTGGCTGATTGGCCAAGAGCAGCAGGGTCCGTCGGGCCATTGGTTGCTTCATCCTATCCAGCTTTAGTTCCACCTCCAGAGCTGTGTTAGCCAATTAGCAGAGAGAGAAAAATGAGGTCACCAGTAGTAAAGTCTTACATGTCCAAGGACACATTTACCTGAGGATTTTACCTGTTTCCTCTGGAATTCTGTGACCTGATAGGTGGACACACATCTGAATGACGAAACTGAAGAGACACAGAACAGTTGGAATGAAACTTTGGTGTGAAGTTTATATTTCTTTACATTTTCTGGGATATTTGCCAATATGCAGATGACATTGAACTTTTCATCAACACGTTATCCTGATGCCTCAAACTCCCAAAGATAGCTGGACCCTCTCAATAGTGGTAAATAGTAAATGGCCTGTATTTGTATAGCGCTTTACTTAGTCCCTAAGGACCCCAAAGTGCTTTACATTACTTTCAGTCATCCACCCATTCACACACTGGTGATGGCAGCTACATTGTAGCCACAGCTGCCCTGGGGCGCACTGACAGAGGCGAGGCTGCCGGACACTGGTGCCACCGGGCCCTCTGACCACCACCAGTAGGCAACGGGTGAAGTATCTTGCCCAAGGACACAACGACCGAGACTGTCCGACCGGGGCTCGAACCGGCAACTCTTAAGCCACGATCGCCCCAATAATCTAACACAGCTGTGCAGCTCCTGAAATCAGAAGACTTTAACAAAAGTGTGGAGTCCGTGGGCTCATTCAAACCACTCCATCATATGCAGCAGCCAAAGAACAACCCTAACCCTGCGGAGCCATCTCAAGCTGCTGATGAACCGATGGAACCTCACTGAAACCACTCAATTCATATTTTTTAATCAGAATCACGTTTATTGGCCATGTATATGCGCAAACACATGCAAGGAATTTGGTTCCACTAGATCAGGGGTGTTCAAACTTTTTTCACTGAGGGCCACATACATAAAAATATAGGAGGGGCTGGGCCACTTACTAGAAATTAGGTATATAACCTTAACTGTAGTGTATTAAAGTTAGAAAAATCACTTAAAAGTGGTCAAATATGTTATATTGTTGAATATAATTAAAGACAAAACTGCCTTCATCACAGCTTTCCATAAATGGATCTTTATTGATCTATTCAGAAAAAGCTTTGGTAGCTCATTCTCAGAACAGCAGCCTCAGATTTCTTCTTAGACAGAAGATTTACAGCACAGAGGAAAAACAATAAAGGGGAAAATGGGACGGGTAAATTTCAAGTTTGTTATTTAAGTTATTAGGCTTAGCAACACACCTATTAACGTTCGTTTGAAACTGTTATCAACATTAACAGACTGAACTGGACTTAATAACATGAGTCCATATAATTTTAGTAAATTATTCTGGTGAGTATCAGCTGTGCTGGGTATGTAAATCGGGCCATCCAGCCGCGGTGCTGATCGCCACTCGTGCCAAAAATCTGGCAGAAATCTCTCACTTGATCAAGGAGCAAATCTGCATCAGATGAGATCAGCTGACTTTGCGTGTGCGTGTGCTGTGCACAGCGGTGTGTACTCTGTGTGTTAACAAGAAAAACACATATAAGAAAGTGGTGCGCAAAAGCAGGGTAGTGACAGAATTGATGCGCATTATTGATATTTGAAGCATGTGTACCTGCACATGCATGCTTATTAACACACGGGTACTGTGGAATATATTTTTTACTCACCTAAAGTGCTCGTGCTCTTGTTCACTCCCCGCAAAAAAATTAGCAGCTGTGCGGTTTAATGTTGGCTGACAAGTCTTCAGTGCATTGCACAACTGTATTTCTGGACATGCTGACGTTGTTGAAGTCCTGCACTTTTTCCGGCCACATTATTTCGGTGACTTTAACGAGGCGTGTTTTATGAGGTCTCCATCTGAAAAAGGCTCGCCATGTCTTGCGATGAGTTGGGCGACCTCATAGCTGCTATTGGAGCCTTTTCCTGGACAATTTGAGCACGAAAAAAATACTGTTGCTGACCCCGCAGGAGAGCGACCCTTTGCTTTAATTTCTGCTCTCGCTCAGCACCAGTGTAGGATGCATAGGCCTGATGTTTGGTTTCATAATGACGTCGTACATTATACTCTTTCATAACTGCCACAGTTTCAGTGCAGATCAAACAGACACACTTCCCCTTGAATTCTTTGAAGAAATATTCACTCTCCCACCGTGTCTGAAATTTTCTGCACTCACTTTCGACCTTTCGCTTCTTTGGTTCTGCCATGTTTAGTAACTTGGGGGTAAATTTCTTCTGTGATTGTCCTTTTCTGTACAGTTGTGTACTGTATTTATTCTTATTTTATTTTATTCTAATTTTTGCTTCATAACTTTTGCACTGTCCACTTCCTGCTGTGACAAAACAAATTTCCCACGTGTGGGACTAATAAAGGTTATCTTATCTTATCTTATCTTATCTTATCTTATCTTGTTGGTGGAGCAACTGCCTTGATCATCAGTAGCTCCCCCTAGTGTTAAAACTAAGAAGTGCAATACACTCAAGTAAAAGTTGAAGTGCAGGCCATATTCTATTCTATTTATAAAATTACTTGCGGGCCAATTAAAAGTGGACAGCGGGCCGCAGTTGGCCCGCGAGCCGGAGTTTGGACACCCCTGCGCTAGATGGTGACTCTCAAGCACACCAATGTAAATCAAAACGTTATGTAAACGAAACAATACACACACGCGTGCACACACAAATGTGTATATCTCTATCTATCTATATATATATATATATGTATATACATACATGTACACATGCACATATGCACACATACATACACAAAGGTGTATAAACCAACCATAAATAACCAATCTAAATCTTATATACATAAAATACAGGATGACAGAAGTGAATAAACACCACAAGGTGAATAATTACCAGGTGAGTAATTATGATTTAATTACTCATCTTTTTAAAAAGATAAATAACAAGCTTGATTGTACATTTTTTTATGGCTGAATTTATTGAAGGAAAATTTGATCATTACCAGGAAACAGATTGCTTTTCTCGATGGCAGAGTTTGACATCTGGATTAAGGAAGTCTGGCAGCAGAGACACATAGACTCTGGACCGGATCACTGTCCAAGACCTGAACACACACGCACACACACATACACACACACAGTTAAAATACCATCCAGCTGTTGCAGTTGTTGCAAAGGGTTTATGAGAACTTTATGGCATCCTGTTGTTATTTTCACTGGTTTCAGTGTAAATAACAATGTCATCCAAGTTACTTCAGCAAATGGACTTTCACGGAAGACGTAAGTACGTTTGCATAGAGACTCACACTAGCACCACTGATTAACAATGGGCTGTAAGGTCAGTTTCATGATCATTAATATGCAAATTGTCATGACCTTTGATCAATGACCGTTCACTTAATGGTCTGCTGAAGCCAGCCGATCTGCTGCCTGGGATAACCACTCAGGGCCTTCTTGATGTGATGTTCTTCCTTGGCCGTTGTGTCTGTGGGGATGGTGTTCGCTCCGTGTTGTAGCGATCGTGGCTCAAGAGTTGGCAGTTCGCCTTGTAATCGGAAGGTTGCTGGTTCGAGCCCCGGCTCCGACAGTCTCGGTCGTTGTGTCCTTGGGCAAGACACTTCACCCGTTGCCTACTGGTGGTGGTCAGACGGCCCGGTGGCACCAGTGTCCAGCAGTCTGTCACCTCTGTCAGTGCGCCCCAGGGCAGCTGTGGCTACAATGTAGCTTGCCATCACCAGTGTGTGAATGGGTGGATGACTGCGCTTTGGGGTCCTTAGGGACTAAGTAAAGTGGTATACAAATGCAGGCCATTTACCATTTAGCGTGCTGATGAAACCCAGTTTGTGGTAGTGCTAGTTTGAGTTATTGTGCAAATGTACTGTTTATAAGGTTGGGGAGACCTGCAGTCAGCTGAGACTGAAGAATGTTTTGGATGAAACGTTTCTCCCACCGAAAACGTCCTGATTAACCGAATCAACTTTTTGGGATTTCCTTATGATTGAACATGCACTGGTTGTACTTCAGATATGTAAATATAAGTCAGATTAATCGATTATAAATCTATAATACTTTGTAAAAATTGTAAAGATTTGTAACAGTATAGGTCAAGGATTAATGGAAGTCTTGGATCTCTGGAGTTCTGTGGACCCTGAAGGTCTGGAGACCTTGGGCAGTTTATTATTACCAGTACGCTGGATGGTCAGGCTTTTACCTGTAGACAAATGCTCGATCCGCAGCCCACGCTCCAACCAGCAGGTCTGCAAACACAAAGACAGTGCAAGAACACAGATTACTGATTGCTGATTAGCTGATTGCTCCTTATTAATCTGTATTATCGATATAATAATTGTATTTATTTTTTTAACTTGTTATGTGTTGTATTTGTTGTAACTTTTGCTGCCCTATTGGCCAGGTCTTTCTTGGAAAGTAGATTTAAATCTCAGTGAGACTTTTCACTTGGATCAATGATGGATAATAAAACTAAACAACATGAACATACCCGGGTATCCATTCCCATCAATGTCTGCACCGGACCTCAGAGTAAAGCCAAACGCTGTCCTGCTAGGCAGCGGGCTGTTAATCACCTGGGAGGGTGTGCCTGACAGTCCATTACTGTTTCCCAGGTAGATGAACACCTGGCCCTGCCCACTTTCCCCTGACCAGGGGGCACCAACAGCCACATCTGCAGATAAACAGCTGATATGACCCAGATCTCACTGGGACATTTATTTGCATTTACTGTTTCTACAGTTATGTCTTGATGCATTCTCAATCATCCAGGGAAGTAAATCTCCAAAAGTTGATTCTGTTCATCTGGACGTGACACCGAGTTCCTGTTTCTCTTTATTGTGTGAATGCCTCACAGGCATTGTCATAGTTTTAAATACTCCCTCAGTTTTCAGCCGATTTTCACCATTCAAACTGTAAACCTACAGGCCAGTGGACACTCTTTCAATGATGAGGATGTACCCATCCTGGACAGGGAGGAACGCTGGTTTGAATGCGAAGTCAAGGAGGCCATTTACGTGAAAAGGGAAAGACCATCTCTGAATCGAGGAGGGGGCCTAAGGGTACATCCTTCGTCATCTTACAGTGCTGTGATTGCAGCCATTATGCAAATGTACTGTTTATAAGATTGGGGAAACCTGCAGTCAGCTCAGACTGAAGAAGTCACTTGGATGAGTGATGAAACGTTTCTCCCACAAAACGCTACGTCCAGATGAACAGAATCAACTTTTTGAGTTTCTATAGTTACCTTGATAACCATCCATATCCAGGTCACCCAGTGCAGCGAGGGCAGAGCCAAAACGCCCGTACAAGGAAAGGCCAATCAGTGATTGGTCTGGCTGAGAGGAAAAAGTCTTCTTCTGCAGGTACAAAACCACCTAGACAACAATAAATCGAAAAAAAATCGGTTTGATGGATCAATAAATTGAATAATGGTATGATCAGAAAAATATGCAAAAATATTTAAAGATGTTCTTCAGACAAGTGCACTTGTTTGTCTTTCAGCAAGTGCCTACAAACTGTTTCAGTACAACTCCTAGAGCTGGACTGGGCAATAAAACTAATGAGAAAAATGTAAAATATTCATGCTCAGATGACTTTGACCTTTTGTGATGATATAAATTCAGACTGTATGAAAATATGAATGAACTGTTATTAAGAATTAGTCCTGGAAGGCCAAGAATTCAGTCACACACAGCTAATCAATTACAGCAGTCTCTCGTTTATTGCGGGAGTTACGTTCTAAAAATAACCCGCCATAGATAAAACGCGCAAAGTAGCCAACTTTATTTTTTACAATTATTGTGTGGATGCTTTAAGGCATCCACACTATTGAGTTCCTGTTTCTCTTTATTGTGTGAATGCCTCACAGGCATTCACACTATTGAGTTCCTGTTTCTCTTTATTGTGTGAATGCCTCACAGGCATTGTCATAGTTTTAAATACTCCCTCAGTTTTCAGCCGATTTTCACCATTCAAACTGTAAACTGTTCTGCTATTTCTGCTTTCGACTGCTATATCTTTTGGTACTTATTACTATTATACTTTTTAAAATATTAAGCTTTTTTCCTTTTTTTGTCCCATTGAAATGAATGGAGAACTTCCACAATTCTGCTAAAACTTGCTTGTGTTTGAAACCTCACTACTTCCTCATACTTTCACGTAGAATCTCCAGTCAAACTTTAAAATGTTCTCAAATTTTTGGGCTATTCACGTCTAAATCGTCTTTTTCACATCTGTTACCATTTTAATCTTATCCCTCTTTAAGTCTTCAGTTGGATCATTGTGATTTTTCAGAAAAAACCTGCGTTGTTATGGTTGCTATGCAATTAACTTAGAGTGGCCACTTGTCTTTTCTGAATGTTCTCTTCATGTCTGAACAATTTCTTGCTACTCGCTCAATTTTCACTCAACCTCCACAAATTATACATCAAAACGTAGGTATTTTTGTTGGCTTTAAGACAATGTCACTATCTTTATTGTGGGAGCTACCATTATTTCGCAATTTGCCTCAAAGTGACACAAGGTCTGAAAACTCCCCATTCAAAGTCTATGGGGAGGTTAAGAAACTCAGAGCTGAAATTCTGTAACGTGAGGCATTTTCATATCGTCATATCTCCTTAACAAAGCGAAGTTAAGACATGAGGCTTGTGCCAATTCATCTTCAGACACTGCTGACACTCACGGTCGAAGCAGTTTTTACAGTCATCTTACCGTTGAGCCATGAATTACGTTTGTTTGAGGGGTAGAAATCTGTCCTTCTCTTAGTTTTCAAACTCTGAAAATGATGGTGTTTCTTCTCTCGTCATATCTCCTCTCACCGCGAACTATTTCTGACTGCTCATCACTCTGTTTTCCAGGCACCTACACCCTTTGCCAGTGGCGCAGTTGGTAATGACACAGGTCTGCAGCCCAAAGGTCGTGGGTTCAGTTCCACCTTGGTCAGAGACTGGTCACAGACCAGTAATTCATATTGCTAATTTATTACAATTCTGCAACATTTAATGATTTTAGCAGCTTTTCTAATATGGACCTCAGATTCTTGTTAACACTCCATGGCAGAAATACATACAAGTACACAGCCTGATGAAGCAGACAGAAGCAGTACCTCTGATTGGTGGACTGAAATTGAGCAGAACCAGGTTGTTCTCCCTCTTTCAGCAGAAAGTTCAGTGTTTTCACCTCTTATCAGCACAAATCTCAGCCTCTTCTGTTGTTTTTATCAGAATTTTCAGCTTTTTCACCTTTTTTCAGTTACGTAAGAACCAGTTTGGCTCAATGAGTAGCTGAAAAATTTCAGCCTCTTCTGCTCTTTCAGAAGAATTTCAGCTTTTTCACCTCTTTTCAGCACAATTTCAGCTTTTTCATGTCTTTCTAGCATACAGTTCTGCTTCTTCACCTCTTTTCACAACAATTCAGCTTCTTCGGCCCCCTGCATATTTTTTCTCTCATCATATCGCTTGTTGGGACAAGAGCTGCTTTGGCTCAGTGAGATGAGCAGCTGCTGTGAGATCAGTTGGTTCCGGTTTGAATCCTGCTTGTGGCTGTTAGCACACTTCTGCTCTGCTTGCATGCACTCTGCTTTAGTGACACTGTTCAGTGTACTCTTTCAAATAAAGCAGTTTTCAGCAAAGAGTTCAGCTTCTATACAGTGTTTTCAACAGATAGTTCTTCTTCTGCTGTTTTCAGATTCCACTGCAAAGCATTCACACAGCATTTTCGCAGGAAATGCAACTTTTTCTAGTTATTCTTCTAGTTGCTTCCGTACGTTTTTTGCCGATTGACTACTCCCTCAGTTTTCAGCTGATTTTCGCCATTCAAACTTTAACAAATTCTGCTCTTTCTGCTAAAGCCAGCTATGACTTTTGGTGCTCATAACTTCTATACTTTTTGAGATATTGAATTTTTTATGCAATATTTTTTGCCCATTTCTTCCACATTATCAGTGTGGTCACTGATTTTCCTTGCCGGGCTGAGCTGTGTTTTAGCTCAGTGAGATGAGCAGCCATTCTCAGACTGGGAGGCGACAAATCAAATCCCGCTTATGGCAACATTTTTTTCAGTTAACAGTTAAACTTTTTTAACTCTTTTCAAGACAAATTTCAGCTTCTTCACAGTTACCTGAGAGCCACTTTGGCTCAGTGAGATGAGGAACTTCTTTAAGACTGGGCGATCCAGGTTCGAACACAGCTTGTGACAACATTTCCTTTCAGGAGATAGTTTAACTTTTTCATGTCTTTTCAGTAGAAATTTCAGCTTCTTCACCCCTTTTTACCGGAATTTTTGGCTTTCACCTCTTTTCAGCACAAATTCCAGATTCTTTAGCTGTGCTCAGCACAAACTTTAGCTTCTTCAGCTCTTTTCAACAGATTCTTCTCCTTCTGCTGTTTTCAGATTCCACTACAAGGCATTCACACAGCATTTTCGCAGGAAATGCAAATTCTCTAGTTCGTTATTATTCTGGTTGCTTCCATACGTTTTTCGCCGCTTAACTACTCCCACAATTGTTGTCCGATTTTTACCATTCAAGTTTTAAACTATTCAGCTATTTCTGCCAATGACTGCTATGACTTTTGGTATTTTTTGCTATTATACTTTTTAAAATATTAAGGTTTTTATGAAATTTTTTTTCCATTAAAATCAATGGAAAACTTCTAAAATTCTGCTAAAACTTGCTTATATTTGAAACTTAACTACTTCCTCATACTTTCACGTAGAGACTCCATTCAAACTTTAAAATGTTCTCAAATTATTGGGCAATTCATGTATGATTCAGCTTTTTCATATCTGTTACTGTTTTAATCTTATCCCTCTTTAAGTTTTCAGTTTCATCTTTATGATTTTTCAGAAAATACACGCATTGTTATGGTTGCTATGCAGTTGGCTTTGAGTGGCAACTGGTCCTTTCACAATCTTCTCTTCATATCCGAACAACTTCTTGCTATTCACTCAATTTTCACTCAACCCCCACAAATTATATATCAAAACGTAGGTATTTTTGCTGGCTTTCAGGAAATGTCACTATCATTGTTGTGGGAGTTATACATATTTTGTAAATCCCCTCAGAGCAACACAAAGTCTGAAAACTGATGAGACACTTTTTCGAATCACCATATCTCCTTAACGAAGCAAAGTTAAGACATGAGGCGTGTGCCAATATATCTTCAGACACTCCTGACGCTCACAATTCAATAATTTTTTTTATCACTTATTACCGTTTGGCCATGAATTATGTTTGTTTGAGGGTAGGAAATTCATCCCTCGCTCAGATTTCTTCAGATTTCAAACTCTAAAAATGAAGCAATGTTTTCTCTCGTCATATCTTTTTGATGGATTTCCACAGAGACCTGAAAACTTCCATGATTGTTCACCAAAGCCTGCTGTACCTTACGGTGAAAGAATGATATCGATGCTCCATATAGGTTTAGAGTTACAAAACGTTGTTTGGGGGCAAGTCAAGGCAGTTTTCACGTCGCCTCTACTCGGTTATGGTACATTACAAGTCATATATCTTTAATAATTCATATTTTAATTATAGATTGTCAAAACTTGAAGATTCCCCCATCTCTTCTGAATAAAACGGTGTAAGAATGACCGTTCTAACCCCTACGGTTAGGAAATTATGGCCATTTGTTTGAGGGGTATCCTCAATATGAGAAATAGACTGCAAAAATCCTCTCTCTCTCTGTCCCTGTGTGTGTAAGGAGTGAAGGTGTTTTGACGGGAAAAAGTAAACAGCCTCTCTGATTGGTGGATTCAAATTGAGCAGCTCCAGGCTGTTTGACTGACCTAGAAACATGCTGTTAACAGCCCCTGTTCACTTGCTGCTGCTGCTGCTGCTCCTGTGTGTGTTTGTGTGCGAGAGAGAGAGAGAGAGAGAGAGAGAGAGAGAGAGACCCTTTTTATAGCAGCATCTCATTGTTGGATAAAAATATAATATATAATCAGACTGGTTGACTGACATAGACCCTGTGTGTGTGTCTCTCTCTGTGAATTTGTGTGTCCATATGTCCATATTTGATTTTGTGTGTATCTGTTGGCTGTTCTTTCTTGGGTTTTTTTCATTTATTTTTCCATCTTCCATCCATCTTCATCCACTTTATCCGGGTCGCGGGGGCAGCAGCCTAGGCAGAGAAGCCCAGACCTCCCTCTCCCCAGCCACCTCCTCCAGCTTATCCGGGGGAACACCAAGGCGTTCCCAGGCCAGCCGAGAGATATAATCTCTCCAGCGTGTCCTGGGTCTGCCCCGGGGTCTCCTCCCGGTGGAACATGCCCGGAACACCTCACCCAGGAGGCGCCCAGGAGGCATCCTTTTCAGATGCCCGAACCACCTCAACTGGCTCCTTTCGATGTGGAGGAGCAGCGGCTCTACTCTGAGCCCCTCCCGGATGGCCGAACTTCTCACCCTATCTCTAAGGGAGAGGCCAGCCACCCTTCGGAGGAAGCTCATTTCCGCCGCTTGTATCCGCGATCTCGTTCTTTCGGTCACTACCCACAGCTCGTGGCCATAGGTGAGGGTAGGGACGTAGATTGACCGGTAAATTGAGAGCTTCGCTTTTACACTCAGCTCCCTCTTCACCACGACGGACCGGTGCAGCGTCCGCATCACTGCAGCCGCAGCACCAATCCATCTGTCGATCTCTGGCTCCCTTCTCCCATCACTCGCGAACAAGACCTCGAGATACTTGAACTCCTCCACTTGGGGCAGGAACTCATCCCCGACCCGGAGTGGACACTCCACCCTTTTCCAGCTGAGAACCATGGCCTCAGATTTGGAGGTGCTGATCCTCATTCCTGCTGCTTCACACTCGGCTGCGAACCGTTCCAGTGCGAGCTGGAGGCCTTCACCTGATGAAGCCAACAGAACCACATCATCCGCGAAAAGCAGAGATAAGATTCTGAGGCCACCGAAGTGAAAGCCCTCCGCCACTTGGCTGCGCCTAGAAATCCTGTCCATAAAAATTATGAACAGAATCGGTGACAAAGGGCAGCCCTGGTGGAGCCCATCACCCACCGGGAATGAGTCCGACTTATTGCCGGCAATGCGAACCAAGCTCTTGCAACGGTTGTATAGGGATCGGATGGCCCGTAGCAATGGGCCAGACACCCCATACTCCCGCAGCACCTCCCACAGGACACCCCGAGGGACACGGTCGCATGCCTTCTCCAAGTCCACAAAACACATGTAGACTGGTTGGACAAACTCCCATGCACCCTCAAGAATCCTTGAGAGGATAAAGAGCTGGTCCAGTGTTCCGCGACCAGGATGAAAATCACATTGTTCCTCCTGTATCCGAGGTTCGACTAGCAGACGAACTCTCCTTTCCAGCACCCTGGCATAGACTTTCCCAGGGAGGCTGAGGAGTGTGATCCCCCTGTAGTTGAAACACACCCTCCGGTCTCCCTTCTTAAAGATGGGGACCACCACCCCGGTCTGCCAGTCCAGGGGTACTGCCCCTGATCTCCACGCAACATTGTAGAGGCGTGTCAACCAGGACAGCCCTACAACATCCAGAGCCTTCAGGAACTTGGGGCGGACCTCATCAACACCAGGGGCTCTGCCACCAAGGAGTTGTTTAACTGCCTCAGTGACCACGCCTCCAGAAATTGGTGGGTCATTCCCCTCATCCCCAGACTCTGCTTCCTCCTCGGAAGACGTGTCAGTGGGATTAAGGAGGTCCTCGAAGTATTCCTTCCACCGCCTGACAATTTTCTCACTTGACGTCAGCAGCGCTCCGCCAGCACTATACACAGTGCAGGTAGAGCACCGCTTTCCCCTCCTAGAACGCCTGACGGTTTGCCAGAATCTCTTCGAGGCAGTCCAAAAGTCTTTTCCATGGCCTCTCCTAACTCATCCCACACTCGAGTTTTTGCTTCAGCCACTGCCCGAGCCGCATTCCGCTTGGCCTGTCGATACCTGTCTGCTGCCTCCGGAGTCCCACAGGCTAACCAAGCCCGATAGGACTCCTTCTTCAGCCTGGTGGCTCCCTTCACCTCTGGTGTCCACCATTTGGTTCTGGTATTACCACCACGGCAGGCACCAACCACCTTGCGGCCGCAGCTCAATGCAGCAGCTTCGGCAATGGAGACGCTGAACATGATCCATTCGGACTCAATGTCCCCAGTCTCCCTCGGAATGCTGTTGAAGCTCTGCCAGACGTGTGTGTTGAAGATCTCGCGGACTGGGGCCTCTGCTAGATGTTCCCAGCACACCCTCACTGTGCGTTTAGGTGCACCGGGTCTGTCCAGCGTCCTCCCCCGCCACCTGATCCAACTGACCACCAGGTGGTGATCAGTTGACAGCTCAGCCCCTCTCTTTACCCGAGTGTCCAAAACATATGGTCGCAGGTCTGGTGATACGATTACAAAATCGATCATCGACCTGCGGCCTAGAGCGTCCTGGTGCCACATGCACTTATGGACACTTATGTTCGAACAAGGTGTTCGTTATGGCCAAACTGAGATTTGCACAGAAGTCCAATAACAAAACACCGCTTGGGTTCAAATCAGGGAGGCTGTTCCTCCCAATCACGCCCCTCCAGGCCTCGCTGTCGTTACCCACGTGAGCATTGAAGTCTCCCAGCAGGACAACAGAGTCTCCAGGTGAAGCACCTTCCAGCACCCCACCCAGGGACTCTAAGAAGGCTGGGTACTCTGAACTGCCACCCGTGTGTTGAAGATCTCGCGGACTGGGGCCTCTGCTAGACGTTCCCAGCACACCCTCACTGCGCGTTTAGGTGCACCGGGTCTGTCCAGCGTCCTCCCCCGCCACCTGATCCAACTGACCACCAGGTGGTGATCAGTTGACAGCTCAGCCCCTCTCTTTACCCGAGTGTCCAAAACATATGGTCGCAGGTCTGGTGATACGATTACAAAATCGATCATCGACCTGCGGCCTAGAGCGTCCTGGTGCCACATGCACTTATGGACACTTATGTTCGAACAAGGTGTTCGTTATGGCCAAACTGAGATTTGCACAGAAGTCCAATAACAAAACACCGCTTGGGTTCAAATCAGGGACGCTGTTCCTCCCAATCATGCCCCTCCAGGCCTCGCTGTCGTTACCCACGTGAGCATTGAAGTCTCCCAGCAGGACAACAGAGTCTCCAGGTGAAGCACCTTCCAGCACCCCACCCACGGACTCTAAGAAGGCTGGGTACTCTGAACTGCCACCCGGCGCATAAGCGCAGATCACAGTCAGGACCCGTTCCCCGACCCTAAGGCACAGTGAACAAACCCTCTCATCCACCGGGAAAAACCCCAATGTACCGGCAGCAAGCCGAGGGGATATTAGAATACCCACCTGACAGGGGATTTCTTTAAATCACCCTGCCGTTCTTTCTTTAGCCAAGACTCCTGAGTTTAGAAAACACACAAACACTGCAGAAGTTTTTCCTCGCGAGGGGCAGTCACGTACACAGGATCTGCGCCCCACGACTGTCCGCGTCCTTTATTTATACAAGATGTTTTGTGTGTGTGTGTGTGTGTGTGTGTGTGTGTGTGTGTGTGTGTTGTGTACAAAGGTAACAACGTCATTTAGAGCCGCGGGTTTTTCCCCTTCACTACATTTGCATGTTCTTCTAAAAGAGCTGAGGTTTCACTTCTCTGTTCTCTAAAGACAGGAAGCGATTAGTAGCTGCATCGGTTCATCACACAAGTTACTAGGTGAAAAGTCACTTAGACATGTCCTTAATAATAAGATAAAAAGATACATTTCATATAGCTGATCATATTATATACAATATTCTTTTAACACCACCCCACCCCGCCGCCTCTCACCAGGGGCAACTCCAGACTGAGACAGAGTCCAGCCCCTCTCCAGGAGACTGGTTCCAGAGCTCAAGCCATGTGTAGAGGTAAGCCCGACTATATCTAGCCGGTACCTCTCAACCTCACGCACTAACTCAGGCTCCTTCCCCACCAGAGAGGTGACATTCCATGTCCCGATTGCCAGTCTTGGCAGCCGGGGATCAGTCCGCCAGGGCCTCCGCTCCTGGCCGCCGCCCGGCACACAATTCACCCGACCCCTATGGCGCCTCCTGTGGGTGGTGGGCCTGCGGGAGGATGGGCCCATGTCCCCTTTTCGGGCTGTGCCCGGCCGCACCCCATGGACTAAGTCCCGGCCACCAGACGCTCGCCCTCAGGCACCCTCCCCGGGCCAGGCTCCAGGGCGGGGCCCCTGTAACCCTATCCCGGGCAGGGTAAACTGTTCCTTCGATGTTTTCTTCATAAGGGTCTTCTGAATCGCTCTTTGTCTGGTCCCTCACCCAGGACCAATTTGCCATGGGAGACCCTACCAGGGGGCAAAAGCCCCCCAGACAACATAGCCCCTGGGATCCCTGGGACACACAAACCCCTCCACCACGATAAGGTAGCGATTCACGGAGATGTTCATGTTTTGTTTTGTTTTTCACAGGTGAACAACAATTAGTTTTGAGGGAACTTAACTTGTTCCATTTTTTTCAGCTTGTCATTTTACTTTTCCAATATTTTCACTTAAGTTATTACTATTCTGCTCAATCATAGTATTTGTTCTAAATCATTCTCAATCATCAAACGAGAGTATTTGTGCTGAAACATAGTATTTCTGCCAAACGATAGTATTTCTGCTAAATTATAGTATTTGTGCTAAAACATAGTATTTATGCAAAATTACAATATTCATGGTACATCACAGTGTCTCTGGTAAATCACATTATTTCTGCTATGTTGTACTATTTTTCTAAATCATAGTATTTCTGTAATGTTTAAGCATTTTTGGCTAAATATATTATTTCTGTCATCTTATACTATTTCTCCTAAATTCTTGTATTTTTGAGAAGTTATCATGTTTCTGGTAAGTTACAATATTTCTGCTAAGTTCTGCTATGCTACTGTATTTCTGCGAAGTATCATGTTTTCTCTAACATATTGCAGGTCTGCTAAGTAATTACATTTTTGCAAAGTTCTTATGTTTCGGCAAGGTTTTTACAATTTCTGCAACTTTTCAGTTTTTTCAGCTAGTTTCAGCAGACAGCTTCAGCTTTACAGCATCCACACAACATTTTCGCAGGAAATGCAAATTTACCTAGTCATAGATGTTTTAAGGCTGTAAACCCCTCACTACCCACAATACACTTTATAAAGTTTTCTCAGACAGACATGAACATTTCCACACTTTTCTCCCTTGTTTAAACACTCATCGAAAAATAAGTCCAGTATTATAGAATGAAACCAAACACACCCGCAGCTGCTTTTGATGGTGCAAAACATTTCGTTGACATTGTTGTGTTTGTTGGGGAGAAAACTTACAAACATACAGTACAGCACTTCACAGTCACACTGCTAGCGATCAAAGATTTATGTAAATTTGACAAGCTGAACGCATTCTGTATTGTGCGAACCACGATATAGCGAGGGACCACTGTACTCTAGAGCAGGGGTGGGGAACCATTTTTATATGAAGGGCCATTGAAATATTTAGATAGTTCTCAGAGGGCCATACTATTATGAACACGTACTAAGGGATTCAAAAAAGAAAGACAAAAAAGTCTACAACTACTGTGTTACTAAGCCTCATTAGGTGCACATTCTTGGTTTTTAATGCACTCAGCACAAAGCGTAATATTCTCTCTGTCGGTGGTCGTCTGAAAGCTGCTTTCTAAGGACTCAAACTCTGACGAAGAGAGTTCATTTTGAGTTGAGAGCACTTCAGCATGTTTCGAACTGTAATGGCACCAGCGCCTCGCCACAAACTAGGCACAGTGGCTTGCCTTTCACTTCAACAAAGAAAAATCATTCAGATCAATCAAATCAAATCAACACATGGCATTCTGCATCCACCTTCCTTTTCTTAACAGCTGCCATGATTCATTCTTTGTTATCTGTGTCCATCACGTAATGACGCACATCAGCTCATTTTGACTTGGACATATCTGTTTTATCTCAGAAAACTAATGACTGTCGATTTTTTTTCCCAAATTTTTTTATTTGTTCATTATATAGGCACATTTCTAAAATATATGTATTTTATTGCTCTGTGGTCCTATTTAAATGGTCTTGTGGGGCATGTACGGCCTGGAGGCTGGTTGTTCCCCTCACCTGCTCTACAACAGTTGTGTCATGGCTGTGTGAAGGTAGGCAGGAATGGTGGACCCAAGAGCTGGACTTGCGGAGGCAAAGTGAACTCAAAACATACTGGGAAAGCAAAACTAACAGGCAGGCAAGTTGGCAAACAGAACACACAGTGAAGAATGAGGGACGACGCGGCGACGAGCAGGGGAAGACGCAGACACTAAATACAAGAGGTGAACAGGACTGAGAGGAAACAACTGGGAGACACGGCTGACACTGATTACACTGACAAGGCAGGGAGAGCACAAAACTGAACACACTGACATAAGACACAGACCTTCAAAGTAAAACAGGAAATGCACAGACTGGACTCAGAGACACGGTACAGACGGAGAACAGAGAGAATACTTGGGTGGACACTAAACAGAGGGAGCACAGAACCAGAACCCTAAAAAGTCTTAACACAACATCCCAATAAACTGGAACACAAGATCATAATCATAATAATAATAAACTCAAAACGCTGGGTCAAGCGACCCAGACCATGACAAGTTTTTCCACACTGTGGGAATAAAGAAAATATTTTACTGCTACATATAGTTTTCAGCATTAACATTGCATTAAAAGGCATAGTAAAGCCACCAGCATTATATTAAAACGTTTATTAAAGGTGCAGCTATAATCATTTTATACACACATTGCAAATGTGCTCATGAAGAGTGAATGCTCAGTCTATTAAAGGTTTTAAGCTTTGTTTGGTGCGATGTTCAGACAATCTATTGTGTAAGTGACTTGGAGCAACAGAAAGGTAATCCCTACACGCTTACAGACACACAGGATTATAGAAGATAGTTAGGCCAAAGGCCTGGAATTCATTTAGCTTCTAAGTACATTAGAGCTTGCTTAGCAACAGGTGACAGAAGACGAATCAAGAAAATTGTAAGTCCATCTGGAGGGAGAAAAGAGGAACTTCTCTATCTGGCTTTAGCTTGTTCAATGAAGCATTAATTGTAATTGTCGCATGAAGGGGTGGAACCCTGATATATTAAAAGCATTTTGAAATGTATTTTTGGGTGGAGATCCATGCTGATTGTGTGCAGTAATTATCTCCCCGCACGTGTGTTCAATAAAATCATTGTTTGACCAAACTCTTCTGGACCATTGTTGTTTTGTTCTCATCCTCAATATTTTTGAATTCGGGACAACACCTAAAAGCCACTTTGCAAGCCACCAGGTCCTTCTTTGTGTTGTTTCTGACTTATGTCATAAATACAAATCATATTTGTTGTTACTGCTCCTGCTTGGTTCTGAGTGGGTTTTTGCTGTGTGTCTGTCGATGCCACTAAATACAAATTACTGCAGGAAAAAAACTGACCAAACCAAGAAAACTGCTTTTCAATGTTCATACCTGTCCTCTCTCCTGTAGCTGCTCCTTCACTCTGTCCATGAAGAGCGGAGCTCCAATCAGCACATCATCCAGACTACATTCAACCGGACAGATGGAGAGATAGTAATGTAAACCGCTCTGATGTCTGAAAGTATCCAAAGCAAATGTCTTCTTACCCGTCACTGTTGACGTCGGCCACAGCTACACTGTGTCCAAAATATGACGCCACCTGCAGGAGATAGAGACACCACAGGTCCACTTTCAGACTTCCAAATTTTAGTCCTGCCATTTATGCAGCAAATGGAGGTTTTATACCTGAGCTCCCAGAAAGGTGTGGTGAACTCTGAGCGATCCAGTGCTTCTTCCATCATAGATCTTCACCTGTTAACACACAGATGGATGAAAAAGTCCAGGTAAACCACAGAAAACAGAAAGTCAGGCTCACCTCAACACATGGCTTGGGCTCTGGAACCAGTCTCTTGGAGAGGGGCTGGACTCTGTGTCAGTCTGGGGTTGCCCTGGTGAGAGGCGACGGGCTGGGGTGGCTATCCTATATCCCCTTGTCTTGCTGCCTGGAGGTTGGGGTTTCTCCCAGTGGATGAGGGGTTTTGTTCCCTGTGCCTTTGGGTTGGGGAACGGGTCCTGACTGTTGTCTGCGCTTATGCGCCGAATGACAGTTCAGAGTACCCAGCCTTCTTGGAGTCCCTGGCCAGGGTGCCTGAGGGTGCTGTACCTGGGGACTCTGTTGTCCTAATGGGAGACTTCAATCCTCATGTGGGCAACAACAGTGAGACCTGGAGGATCATGATTGGGAGGAACGGCCTCTCGGATCTGAACCCGAGTTTGTCCATAACAAACACCATGTTCAAACACAAGAGTGTCCATAAGTGCATGTGCACCAGGACGCTCTAGGCCGCAGGTCAATGATCGATTTTGTAATTGTATCACCGGACCTGCAGCCATATGTTCTGGACACTCGGGTAAAGAGAGGGACTGAGCTGTCAACTGATCACCAACTGGTGGTGAGTAGCCTGTGGGACTTCAGAGGCAGCCACAGCTCTGCAAGTGGTTGAAGCAAAAACTCGGATGTAGGAGGAGTTCAGAGAGGCCATGGAGAAAGACTTTTGGACTGCCTTAAAGAGATTTTGGCAAAGCATAGTCTGGGGACGAGGGAGACCCCTGGATTGGCAAACGAGGTTAGTGGTTCCCCTTCTTTTCACACAATGCTTGCCTGTGAGCATGTGTCTGAAAAGGATGCCCCGCCTTCAAATTATTTACATATAGATAAAAGTACTGTACATATGTGTGTGTGTGTGTGTGTGTGTGTGTGTGAGAGAGAGAGAGAGAGAGAGAGAGAGAGACTTTGGGTGAATGGGACTGAAAGAGCTTTCAGTGCTCAAAATTAAGTAGAAAGGTGCTCTTTAAGTACTTGCTCTGTTTACAATGTATCACCAGTCTAAACTGATGAAATCCATAAAAAGCTGGAGAATAAAGTAGAAAACAGTAGAGAGTTAAAAAAAAAAAAATAGAATCTTACTGTTCCTGCTGTGTTTCTGTCATTTGGAACACCGACCAGATAATCTGAAACATAAACAGTGAGATGACCACTTACATTATGTCACATTATACTGTATTATATTGTAATATAACCTGGTGTGGAGTCTCCAGTCAGCAGGCCACTGGCCACTGAGTAACCTGAAACAAATTTGAACAGATTTCCAGTGAATTCTGGGAAGTGTAGTAACACCTGATAACAGCCAGAGCTGAGCCTTTATTCTTTAAATTTGAGTTTCCTGTCAGAATAAAAGCCTTCTTCAGCTACTCACCGTGGTAAACATCATAGCCTCCCCTCTCATCTGATTGGCTTATGCCCGCCACATATTTTATAGGATCATCGCTCTTCCCACTGTTGATGATGTCATCAACACCAACAGTGATCACCTGACCTGCAATCAGCACAGTGTTCATCAGCGCTGATGTCAGCAGTGATGTCAGCACTTACCTGCAGGTGGTGGTAAGCAAGTTCTTTAAAGCAAAAAACAGACTGAGGCTGAAGTTTATTCTTAGCATTCTATGAATGTCAGTGACATTTTCACTATGTTTTCTTTCTTGTAGAACAGAATGTCCTGGCTCTGCGTTCAGGTCTATTCAAAGTGTAATGTGTAATTACAGTAAGTGGCCAACAGGGGACCCTCACCCTGAAAGAAGAAGCTTCCGGGAGCTCCGAGCACTAGCCGACCGTCCTAAAACATGCAGGGACATGAAGCATTAGCGCCACCGTGTGGATCATCATTATCATCATGGTACTCTGTGATTCCCACAGGAATGACTCCACCCACCACCATCTCACCTTGGTGACATCAGCGGTGAAGCCAACCTCACAATATCGCTGGTCATTTCCTAGGCAACAAGAAACAGATGTAAGACAGGAAACAGGAAGTAGTCAGGCCCTTTGTCTCTGTGTGTCTTCTTACTGTTGTGCATGCGTTTGTAGTCTTCCTCCATCATGAGCCCTCTGCAGGGGGAGAAGGGGGTGGAGTTTCCTGTCTTGTGTTCCAATATGAGGCAGTTCCCCACAGGTGTTATCCCTGACTCCACCCCTCCCCTCTGAACATTCCAGTGGAAGAGCGGCGCACATGCCTGAGAGGTGCACAGTGAATGATGAATGAACTTCACAAAGAGCTCACCTGCTGCTAGTCTGTCTGTAATGAGCTGTGCAGCCTGCAGATGGCGCCAACAGACCGCGACTTACTAGCAGATGTGTGCTGCCGACCGATCGCACCGCTGCGCCGAACCACTGCTGGCTCTTTAAGCTGAGAAACAACAGACCTGAACTGCGGTGGACCTCATCACCTGCAGCAAGTAAGATAAACACAGCGTGGTGTGTACAAGGTCAGGACCGTGAGATCATGTGAGGTCAGGATGTGGAATTCAATTCAATTCAATTCAATTTTATTTATATAGCGCCAAATCACAACAAAAGTCGCCTCAAGGCGCTTTATATTGGACAGTAGATAGCACAATAATAAATACAGAGAAAAACCCAACAATCATATGACCCCCTATGAGCAAGCACTTTGGCGACAGTGGGAAGGAAAAACTCCCTTTTAACAGGAAGAAACCTCCGGCAGAACCAGGCTCAGGGAGGGGCGGCCATCTGCTGCGACCGGTTGGGGTGAAAGAAGGAAAACAGGATGAAAGACATGCTGTGGAAGAGAGACAGAGATTAATAACAGATATGATTCGATGCAGAGGGTCTATTAGCACATAGTGAGTGAGAAAGGTGACTGGAAGGAAAAACTCAGTGCATCATGGGAATCCCGGCAGCTCACGTCTATTGCAGCATAACTAAGGGAGGATTCAGGGTCACCTGGTCCAGCCCTAACTATATGCTTTAGCAAAAGGAAAGTTTGAAGCCTAATCTTGAAAGTAGAGATAGTGTCTGTCTCCCGAATCCAAACTGGAAGTTGGTTCCACAGAAGAGGGGCCTGAAAACTGAAGGCTCTGCCTCCCATTCTACTTTTAAATACTCTAGGGACAACAAGTAGGCCTGCAGAGCGAGAGCGAAGTGCTCTAATAGGGTGATATGGTACTACAAGGTCATTAAGATAAGATGGGGCCTGATTATTTAAGACCTTGTATGTGAGGAGCAGGATTTTGAATTCAATTCTGGATTTAACAGGAAGCCAATGAAGGAAGCCAAAACAGGAGAAATATGCTCTCTCTTTCTAGTCCCTGTCAGTACCCTTGCTGCAGCATTTTGGATTAGCTGAAGGCTTTTCAGCGAGTTTTTAGGACATCCTGATAATAAAGAATTACAGTAGTCCAGCCTGGAAGTAATAAATGCATGAACTAGATTTTCAGCATCACTCTGAGACAGGATATTTCTAATTTTAGAGATGTTGCGCAAATGGAAGAAAGCAGTCTTACATATTTGTTTAATATGTGCGTTGAAGGACATGTCCTGGTCAAAAATGACTCAAGGTTTCTCACAGTGTTACTGGAGGCCAAGGTAATGCCATCCAGAGTAAGAATCTGCTTAGATACCATATTTCTAAGATTTTCAGGGCCGAGTACAATAACCTCAGTTTGATCTGAATTAAGAAGCAGAAAGTTAGCGGCCATCCAGGTCTTTATGTCTTTAAGACATTCCTGCAGTTTAACTAATTGGTCTGTGATACCTGGCTTCATGGATAGATAGAGCTGCATGTCATCTGCATAGCAGTGAAAATTTATGCTATGTCTTCTAATGATGCTGCCTAAGGGAAGCATGTATAATGTAAATAGAATTTGTCCTAGCACTGAACCCTGTGGAACACCATAATTGACCTTGTCTGAAGAGGACTCTCCATTTACATGTACAATTTGGAGTCTATTAGATAGATATGATACAAACCACTGCAGTGCAGTACCTGTAATACCTACAGCATGTTCTAATCACTCTAATAGGATATTATGGTCAACAGTATCGAATGCAGCACTGAGGTCTAGCAGGACAAGCACAGAGATGAGTCCACTGTCAGAGGCCATAAGAAGATCATTTGTAACCTTCACTAAAGCTGTTTCTGTGCTGTGATGAGCTCTGAAACCTGACTGAAACTCTTCAAATAAGCCATTCCTCTGCAGATGATCTGTTAGCTGTTTGACAACTACTCTTTCAAGGATGTTTGATATGAAAGGAAGGTTGGAGATTGGCCTATAATTAGCTAAGACAGCTGGGTCTAGAGATGCTTTTAAGTAAAGGTTTAACTACAGCCACCTTGAAGGCCTGTGGTACATAGCCGATTATTAGAGATAGGTTGATCATATTTAAGATTGAAGCATTAATTAATGGCAGGACTTCTTTGAGCAGTTTTGTAGGAATGGGGTCTAAAAGACACGTTGATGGTTTGGAGGAATTAATTATTGAAGTTAACTCAGAAAGATCAATTGGAGAAAAAGAGTCTAACTTAACATTGATGGTACTAAAAGTAGCTGTAGATAATGTTACATCTGTGGGATGATTATTGGTAATTTTTTCTCTAATGATAAAAATTTTATTTGTGAAGAAGTTCATGAAGTCATTACTAGTTAACGTTAAAGGGATTGTTGGCTCAGTAGAGCTCTGACTTTTTGTCAGCCTGGCTACAGTGCTGAAGAGAAACCTGGGGTTGTTCTTATTTTCTTCAATCAGTGACGAATAGTAAGATGTTCTGGCCTTGCGGAGGGCTTTCTTATAAAGCAGCAAACTATTTCTCCAGGCTAAATGATGATCCTCTAAATTTGTGACACGCCATTTCCTCTCCAGCTTACGAGTTATCTGCTTTAGGCTACGTGTTTGAGAATTATACCACGGAGTCAGGGACTTTGGATTTGAGGCCTTAGTTTTCACAGGAGCTACAGTATCCAGAGTCGTGCGTAGTGAGGAGGTAAAATTATTAACAAGATAATCAACCTCTGTTGGAGTAGCGTTCAGATAGCTGCTCTGCTCTATGTTGGTACAGGGCATTGAAGATGATAACAGTGGGTGGATTATATTCTTAAACTTAGTTACAGCACTTTCAGAAAGACATCTACTGTGATAAAGTCTACTCTCCACTGCTGTGTAATCAATTATTGTAAATGTAAATGTTATCAGGAAATGATCAGACAGCAGAGGGTTTTCAGGAAACACTGTTAAATGTTCAGTTTCTATGCCATACGTTAAAACAAGATCTAGAGTGTGATTAAAGTGGTGGGTGGGTTCTTTTACATTTTGAGAGAAGCCAATTGAGTCTAATAACAGATTAAATGCCATGTTGAGGCTGTCATTTTTAGCATCTACATGGATGTTAAAATCACCCACAATAATTATTTTATCTGAGCTGAGCACTAAATCAGATAAAAGTCTGAGAAATCAGAGAAAAACTCTGTGTAAGGCCCAGGTGGACGATAGATGATAACAAGTAAGACTGGTTTCTGAGTTTTACAGCTGGGGTGGACGAGGCTAAGCATCAGGCTTTCAAATGAATTAAAAGTCTGTCTTGGTCTTTCGCTAATTAATAGGCTGGTGTGAAAAATTGCTGCCACACCGCCCCTCGGCCTGTGCTTGAGATTTCTGGTAGTTAGAATGACTCGGGGGTGTTGATTCATTTAAACTAACATACTCATCCTGCTGCAACCAGGTTTCTGTAAGGCAGAGTAAATCGATTTGTTGATCAATTATTAAGTCATGTACTAACAGAGACTTGGAGGAGAGAGACCTAATATTTAATAATCCACATTTCACTGTTTTACTCTTTGGTTCAGATGTGGATATTGTATTGTTCTTTCTTTGTGATTTTTTATGTTTAAGTTGTTTATTGCTGGTTTTTGGTTTGTTTTTTGTCTTTTTGGGAGCTGACACAGTCTCAATGGAGATGGGTTTTTGGGGGGGTAGCAGGAGGAGAGAAGCTGCAGAGAGGCGTGTAAGACTGCAACTCTGCTTCCTGGTCCCAACTCTGGATAGTCATATTTTGGGGGGGTTTAATAAATTGGTCCATATTTCTAGAAATGAGAGCTGCTCCATCCAAAGTGGGATGGATGCCGTCTCTCCTAACAAGACCAGGTTTCCTCCAGAAGGTTTGCCAATTATCTATGAAGCAGGTGATGCTGCTCTGAATGCAGGACTGAACGTTATGTTTTTCTTTTTAGTGTTATTAATCTCTGTCTCTCTTCCACAGCATTTCTTTATCCTGTTTTCCTTCTCTCACCCCAACCAGTCGCAGCAGATGGCCCCACCCCTCCCTGAGCCTGGTTCTGCTGGAGGTTTCTTCCTGGTAAAAAGGAGTTTTTCCTTCCCACTGTCACCAAAGTGCTTGCTCATTGTTCTTTATTGTAGGGTCTACCTTACAATATAAATCTCCTTGAGGCGACTGTTGTTGTGCTTGGCACTGTATAAATAAAACTGAATCGAATTGAAGTGTTCTTTTAAAGGTTGTGAAATTTCTGCTGACTGTGCAGGTCTTAAAAGTGTGCCAGACTCACCTGTCAGATCAAAGTCAATTATGTCACAGTCCCCGCCTCTGGATGACCAGGGGCAGAGGAACACACCCCCTGCCTCAGTCACTCCTGATTGGCTGGTGTTGGCTTTGGGAGCTCCAATGACAACAAAGGACCTGCAGAGAGATTCTGCTGCTTGAGTGTTACCGTGGCAATCAGAGCTCAGCAACATTTAAAGCGTAGGCTGCATCCCCCTGAGGCCGCATTTGTAGACCGATTACGTCACAGCGACGCTTCGAAGGCTGTCCCAATTCGTAGACTCATCCGAATGCAGCCGACAAATGCGTCCTCCTATTCCCCACATTTGAAGGATGGGTCGGGTGTGTCCTTCGTGGCCCAACATATCCCAGAATTCATAGCGCGGCCCAGCCAATTCCACTTTCCAACAAAGCAGCTACTAAGTTTTAATATTACTCTTATAAACTTTTAAGATATTTTCAGGCGAGAATGTAGCTGTGTAAACTTCAAATATCTGCTCCGTTTATCAAGACATCACATATTTGTGAAAGTGGTCCGACGTTTTCGGAGACATCTGTTACCCACCAGCTCAATAGCTAACCGGAGGGTTCAATGGTCACTCGAGCCGGCAAAAACAGCGGACTCCCGGCTTCATTGTTTTCAGCCCCCTGCGGTCTTTGGCTACTCAGGTTAAACATGATACATAAGCAGTGTTGGGGAGTAACGGAATACATGTACCGCCGTTATGTATTAAGAATACAAAATATGAGTAACTGTATTCCGTTACAGTTACCGTTTAAAAAGGTGGTATTCAGAATACAGTTACTTTGTTGAAATAAATGGATTACACGGCGGTACTTCCCTGTTTCATATTGTCGCGGGTCAGGACTGTTTGGGTTTGTTTGACAGCTACGTAATGTTGTTCCAGGCGGCAGCGTTACGGTTGCCATGGTTACAGGGTGACGCGCTCTCTCTCTGCGTGTTTCCTGGGTGAGAGAGCGCTTTGTTGTTGTTGTTGTTGTGCTAAGCTAATAGGCAGAATGCTACATGTATAGCCCTAAAGAATGTAGCCTGATGGGCAGTGTAGTCCGTGCTGCAGCGAGAATGGACTACCGTACCCGTTATGTGTCTGTGAGCGAGGGAGGAGAGAAAAGGAAAAGTCCGAGCTGTCACGGAGCAAAACGGGAGCTGGAAGCATGTAAATATAATAATAACCACTGCAGCCAAGAAGAGTGCCTGACAAGCCCAGCTGTAAGTAAGCTATTAAGACTCAACTGTACACTGTGTTCGTGTTTTCCTCCGGAAAAAGTAAGTTCCGTTGGAGCCTTTCAACGCCTCTCTCTGTCTCTGGCAAGCAAAGTTGACCCAGACAACAAAGTAAAGCTAGTTTTCAGCTACCAGCCCGACACGGAACCCACCGTATTAGCCAGAGGTCCCTTTACTACGGTTCGGAGCCGCGGACCTTCAGTAACAGTAATAAATCACAGCAATAGTACATTCAGGTAGTTGTAAACAGCACGATAATATATTAAGTAATCCAAAGTATTCAGAATACGTTACTCTCATTGAGTAACGTAACGGAATACGTTACAGAATACATTTTGGGGCATGTATTCAGTATTCTGTAATGGAATACATTTTAAAAGTAACCTTCCCAACACTGTATATAAGTCACTTAGATAACCTAAAAATGTTATTGTTTGACTTTTTTCAGTGTTTTATTTGTTCCTGAGTTTGGCTTAGTTTGGCTGAGATCAAAATTATTGGATTAGATTAGATTACGTAAAACTTTATTAATCCATCGGGTGGGTTCCTCCGGGATTTTCACACAGCTGAATAAACGTCAAACAGAAAACTGATTAAACAGAAGTGTGAGACGGTCGAGAATTTACGCCAGTGTCCTGTTATATTTAGATAGGAAGGAGCAGACAGCTGAGTTTATTAAACTCCACCGAGACAATGGTGACGCAAATCTGAAGGCTAGACTGCCCAATTTCACAGCCTCGCACTTCTGGCCTTCTCGGTCTATGAAAGACCTGACCCACGTAGACCGCGAAGGCCAGGTCCTCCGAAGGATGCAGCCTATGTTTTGGGACACAGCTTGTACCATGTGAAGCACCTGCATAAAGCAGGTGAGGAAATCAGGAAGTTACACAAACAGCTAAGAGAATCCTGTCAATTTTCAAAATAAAAGACCCTATGCAGCACAAACACACTGCTTCTGAAGCACTCCAGGTGTAATTTGAACCACAACAGATGTGCCAGGTGTATTTCAGCTGTTCATCCAATGAATGAGGAAAGTCTGCCTTAGGGTTTAACTTAGTTTACCCTTTATTTAATTTTTACAGACAGGGAATTCTAAGTTATATCCATGAAATAAGATCAGGGTCTGGGGAGTGGACCCCTTCCTGTCTGAGCTGACACCCCAGGTATTTTCACCAACTTACTTGTTATTGATGGTGTGAAAGTCAACGGAGAATCCAAACAGACTTCCTGTCGGTCCTCTGAACATGACTTCATCCAGCAGGTTCAGACTCACACTCAGAGTCACACACAGCAGCACACACACACACCTGAACATACACATCCTGCCGTCTCACTGCTGCCTGCCCGACTGTGTGGAGTATGAAGTATCCGCTGTGTTTGAACTTATAAACTCTGTGTGTGTGTGTGTGTGTGTGTGTGTGTGTGTGTGTGCGTGTGTGTGTACATTGACAGATCATTGACAGCTAGTTGTGTCAGTTTAACTGCTGAGCTGCTGCTTCCTGTTGATAGGACCTAAAAATAAAAGCCTCCTTATCTGAGTTTCATGTTTCTGTGTTTGTGGTGAGTTCAGGGACATCCAGGAAATGACTCTGTCTTCTTCATCTTTGCACTTGGCTTTTGTTTATTATCGTTCTCAGAGTCATCAGTAACTCCTTCAAGTTATCTCTGTGAGGTCTGAATCATCTTCAGTGATGACAAGAAGCTGACACTTTGTATGTTTAATTGTGTGAAATGTCTTGAGGGAACAACACTAATCTTCACTTTATTTATTACAGACAGAATTAGTCCATGTCATGTTCCAGTGTTTATAAAATCTTTACGTATTGTGTCACCACTATTGAATTTCTTGACTCATTCAAACGGCACATAGTTCCTCAGTAAGACAGGAGAAGTTGGAACATTAGTTGAAACTGAACAGCAGCCACTAATCAACTACCTACAGTTTGGTGAGGGAACTGAGGCATGAGTGACATAAAGGAAATGCTGTAGTTGACGTCAGACATCGGAGATGTGGTGGAAAAAAATGAATGGTAGCTCAGAATAAACAAACTTTTTTCAAGCTTTAATTAATTAATTTTAAGAATCCACTTTGTTTTCCTCTCCTCCTCTTCGATTAACATCTAACTTATTCATGAATTAATTAATTCGATGTGATGTCATAATAGATAAATCAGCATTAATCTCTGTAGCATAACAGTGTTAATTACAATGCTCTCTTTTAGTTAAAATATGTAAATCAAAAGTCAAAGTAAATGAAATTATTGATAAAAAAAACTCAGTTCTTAGATTCTTACACTGTTGTGACACTTACATATAGGGCCTTGGGAGTGGGCATACTGCACGGCATCCATAGGACAGTCTGTTTATTCAGCATCACCTCTGGTGCCCACCTCTCAGTTTTAATTACATGCGACATTGAGGGTTCTCAGGAGGGGTCGTGCTGACACCTGCTGCTTCCTGGCAGAAAGCACTGCACCCCTCTCATGTGTTAAATACACTTTAGAACAACACGCCGTAACACCACATGTGTGTGGGCAGAGAGAGGTATGGGGTCTTCATATCCCCGTTCTCTGCTCGCCATCGGGGCGGGGGGCTGGGAGGAGGAGTTGGGCATCTGGTCGGGATCTGGGATGCTGGGCTTCCCTGGTGCTGCTGTGGGACCGGGAGCACTGTGTTTGTCTCCACCCCAGAGCAAAGGGCAAGGTCTCCTGGGTCTAGGGGCAGATTGCCCCTCTGGGGGTGATGGTACCTGGAACTGGGGTATAGAGTATGTATGGGGAGTGTGAGTGTGTGTACAGTGTTCATTTCTGTGTGTCTCCATGTTGGGCGAGTGCTGAGTATTTGTATATGTGTGCATGAGGGTGGGAATGCATGCTTGTGTCTGTGTGTGCCTGTTTGTGTATGTTTATGTGTCAGGTCGGGTCTTAGACTCCACCTCTTTACATCTCAGGTCCCCCCTAGGTGTGGGGACCTAAATCCCCCCAACATGCTCCCTGCCAGTGGCTGGTGCCCCTACCCACCGGTGCCCGGGGCTGGGCGCTTGGGTGTGTAGTGGCTCACTCCTGGTGGATGCTTGCCGGGACCTGGCCCCCCTGGCTTTGTTGTGCATCATTAGTATTGTGCTGCTCCGTAACATTCAGTATTTATTATTTCCTGTTACTCATGCTGATGTTGGTTGTTGCCGTAGTTTCCCTGCTCTGTTCTTTGTTTTAGCAGGTGATGAAGCAGTTTTTCAGTGACAAAAATCTACATGCCGCCAATTGAGATATGCCAAACTGTGTTTAACTGTTCTGTAACAGTGACAATAAAGATCGATTCTATTCTATCAAGTGTACCAGTACAGCAAAAGTCGTAATGATCCACTTGGTAAAATAAATCTGTACAGTGCTCGACAGGTATTTGACGTGCAGACGTCCGTAGTCATCCTCACTCACTCACATTCAAAATTATTTTGTTTTATGTTTAGTCTTTATGATTAAACATTTCACCCGAAACACAGGCTTACAGTAAGTTCAGGAATACTAACTCGTCACAGAGTTAAAGAGCTTTGGTGTCGCACACCCCACCATATGACTTTGGTATAACATATTGCAATATGCAGAGTAACATATATTGTTAATTATTATCTTTAAAGTGCAAATTACATCATCAAGGTGAAACTTTGTCAGTTTGTGTTTCAGGAAGATAAAGTTATCTAACTTCAGTTATTTTGTTGCCAAGCATGCAAACACTGCAGCCTGATTGTTAGGTTTATATTGTTGGATTGTCATTTATGCTTAGAAATATATACTCATATATGCTTAGAGTTTTATAATCGATTGCATATTGATAGGATGTCTGATCCTTAGCAGTCTGCAAAGACTCTCTGTGCCTCCCGGAGCACTCTGGTATGCACACACATCCTAAGGTCATGAGAAAGGTCGTGCCTTCTCTTACTGATTTATGGTATAGGAGGACACCTACTCTGTATCTTTTTAAGTATAAGAGCCCTTTGTTTAGGTGGACCGCTGGACTCCTGGCACCAGCTTTGGGGAGTCGTTCACAGGGTCACATCTTGACACACACACACGCACACACACAGACAGTACTCTTTGTTCACATGTATGCCTATGTAAGATGTCATATGTTAATGAACCTATGCATATTCATTTAACCTCAATAAAAGAGCAGTGCTACGGGGGAGCTGACTGAGAGTGACTGGGGTTCGAGCTGAAGGAATGGCACTCGTCACAGTTCTCTCCCTCGTCCACGAGCAACACAAAGAACTTTGGTGACTTGCGTCTTGCTTTTGCTGTTGTAGTAGAATTGTCTTGGTGTTCCAGCAGTAGGCCTGTGCTAAACACACCTATCACTGATATAAATGATGCTAAAGTCAGTCTGCTATCAGTCAGCAATCGACTGGGTCAAGCTGGCATCTCAGGAAGTCTGTTATTGATAAGGCTGTCCTGTTTCTGCTGGTGTAAGTGAGCGATGTGTCGAGCTGAGCGTGTCCAGTATTGGAAGCTTTTTTCGTTTTATTGGATGTTAGTTTGCTAACGTCCAGGAGACGAGCCCTTTTGTTTGTAGTTTTCCAAAGCTATTTTCATTTATTTAATAAAATATACATATTTGTCCTGTATCAATACAATATGGCCACGAAAAATATCATGCTGCCTTTATTTTTCCCACAGCCCTGTCAGAAACAGAGTGCATTTATGATTTATTTACATCTACATGTGTGAAGATCTGAAGCAGGAAAACCTTCCTGTTTGTGATGTGTACTGAGTGCAGTTTTTAACTGCCCCGCATGAACATCACAGACACCACTGTCAGTCAGAACTATCATTCTGCCTGTTGTTATGCAGTCCTGTGTTGACTGTTTGTAGCACCGTGGTGTTGGAGGAACGCTGTCATTCCCACCGTATGCTGTACCACTGCACACGGTGGGAATGACAGTAAAGCTGCTTGACTTGAAACAGCCTGATGTCTTTACCACTTTTTCCACTTGGTCAGACAGTCATGATGTCAGCACAAGTCATCAACAGCTGAACAACAAAACTGTCTTAAACTTTGTGTTCACTCCAACATGAACCTCCCACCACTGCACGCCATAACTGTTCCTCTTTTATTGCAGGCCTCTCTTGGAAATGAGGTTTGAATCTTAAACAAAGGATTAATAAACGTGTCCCGCAAACATTTTACTCACAAGTTTCAGCATTTTTACTGGATTCATTTACGCTGACAGTAAAAAGCAATGTGAGACCACAGCTTAGGTCTGAAACAGGAAACTAATGCATGATAACATGACCTGAGTCACATCCTGAGAAAATGAAAAATAATACAGTTTAACAGACACATTACTCAGTGAGGCAATAAACGTACCTGATGAAGGCTGGAAAAAGCATCAAACATGTTGTTAAAAGACACAAAGTTTAAAGGCTGAGCTGACTGAAATGGCACGGTCTGTGTCCGTGAACAACCCTTCTACTCTGAGGAGTTTATGTGGATGAGGTTCAGTTGATTCTGCACGGACAGTTTTTCAAGTGTTTAATGTCATTAACGAAGGTGCTGCAGTTTATTTTTGCTGTGAGATGATTTTATTCATCACATTTCTCTGAAAAACATTTAACATGGTTATGAGGACTTCAGAGCAAATGTTAAAGTGTTCAGACAAAGCCGTGACGCACGTGTTTACAGATGCACATAAGATAATAAAATCAGGTCTTATATTGAGCAGAAACAGAAACTGGACCTCATACCGTCCCTGTTTGCTGCAGTTTGGCCTCAGTCCTACAAAATGGTGCATTAGTTACGGTAAGTGAGACGCCACCTGCTGTTGTTTCTCTGTTAACACATACAGTTGCTTTAGCTCCACCCACCAGTCTCCAGGGCGATGCCAGCGAGGCCGTAGCAACAGGTCATTCAGGAAAGCAGCAAGACACGCCCCCAAACTAGGCCCCACCCAGAAAACCTGCACAAAAGCAACCAATCAGATCTGAGTATGAGACCATGGTTTCATCTGCCTCTATAATGACATCTCTCACCTTCTCAACAAAATCCAAGGTGTTATGGATGAGGTGTTCAGAGCAGATTGGGGATTGAAGCCAGAAACTTGGAGATGTTATAGGTGACCGAGTTGATCATATAGACAATCGGTCTCAAAGGTGCACCCTGTTTATGTATCTTCAGTAAACCATTCAAACTTGGTGTAGCTTCCCCTGTGTATAGCCTGTGGTATCTTCTTCCTGTAACCACTACCTGGATCTTGATTCAGAGGCTCATAAGTATTTTTGTCACTGAGCAGTAACAAAATTTTCTCATGTCTTTCTAGTCTTTCTGGGTTAGGAAAACCATGAACCTTTGCATTGCTGAGAAAGGTAAACTTTCGTCCGCAGTTTCATTAACATGTGACATCTTAAACAGGCATGTGTATGAACAAAAAGTACCTGTCTGTGTATACATAGGTGTGTGTGTATGTGTGTAGATGGGTGTATGTGTGTGTGTGGGGGTCAAAATTTGACCCTGTGAAGGCTCCCCAGACCTGCTGGCACCAGGGAGTCTGTCAGGGTCCTGGGTCTGAGCGACCCAGGATCCCTGAGCAGTTATGGACTCGTTATATTATATGTATTTTTGGTGTTGCTGCCCCTTTTCTCTATGCTTGTACATATCAGTGTGTGTGGGTGTGTGTCTGAACACTTGTTTACAGGCGCCTTCAGGCCTGGTGGGTTTGGCCCTGCTAGGGGACTGGCCACACCCGAAGCCACACACCTGCTGCTGATCAGGGCTCATCGGGGGAGCTACTTAGGAGAGTCTTGGAGCTCCCATCGGCGTGGGATCATTGCGTGAGTCTCCACGTTAGTCTTCCAGTTTAGGTGAAGTCAGTGAGTGCATGCCTGCTATTGTGGAGTGTCCTAACAGCTGCTTCTGTTGTTTCCTGCAGAGAGAGCGCGGAAAGCGTAAGAGCAGACACACGGGAGCAGAGAGCACAAGACACGGACTTATTGGAAGGAAGACACGACACGGGAGTCACGGGAGAGCACGGGGATTTACTGTTATTGTTTCATTCACTGTAAATAAACGCACTGTTTATACACAGAGCACCACGCCTGGGTCCTCCTTCCCTACACCCCCCACGGTTTGCCCTGCCAAACCGTGACAGAGTCCAGCAGTTCACCTAAACAAAAGGCTCTTATACCTAAACAAATACAGACTGTTTGCCATACCATATATCAGAAAGAGAAGGTACGACCTCTCTCATGACCTTAGGATGTGTGTGGTATGCCAGAACACTCTGGAAGGCACAGAGAGTCTTTGCAGACTACTAAGGATCAGACATTCTATCACTATACAATCGATTATATACGTCTAAGCATAAATTATTATATGTTTCTAAGTACAAATGACAATCATAAAATATAACCCTAACAGCTTCCACATCTGCAATGTTGTTGTTTCAAATTGCTGATTCCCTGGATGTGATCAGATCCACCTGTGGGATTTGTTTCTGTTTAGTGCCAGAAGGATTGCCATGATTTACCATATTTTCTGCACTATAAGGCACACTTAAAATCCTTTAATTTTCACAAAAATCAACAGTGCGTCTTATGTATGAATTCTGGTTGTGCTTACTGACCTTGAACCGATTTTATGTGGTACACGGTGCGCAGAAATCTGTCAAAAATGTTTTAGTCCGATTTTGGTAAGCTACGAAGCCGCGCCGCTTGATGGATTGTCGGAGCATTACGGCTACCGTAGTCTGGAGCCTCGCGGAGTAATCTGGGTCCTAAACTCCGTCCGCCTCAGGTCCCAAAGTCAAACGAACACTGCAGCATCACTGAGAGTTAAAAACTGTCTAAATTCTTTAATCATTAATAAAATGATCTGTGTGGCTGCTTTACCAGGTGTTAGAAGTTAGCAGGAAGTTAGCTCACTAGTTTCCATCTAAATATAATATAGCAGCATGTTCAGACTGAGTTTCCAAAACAAATTCAAACGTACAGCTCTGCTATTACTTCCAACATAAATGAGGACAGAAATCGCTAGCGCCAGCGACACAGCTATGTTAGCATAACATAAACACAGTGAAGCTGGAGGATGAACGCTAACTTTTTTCCACTCGATAATGGTTAGGGACAAATGCAATCGCATGGCAGGATGCTGTAAACGGACCAAACTTCAGTCAGGAGAACAACTGAGATAATCCATCCACAATACCAGGTTAGTCATTAATATACTGGGAATAGAGCAGCTGCGAGAGAATTCAACATTAATGAATCAATGGTACAGAAGTGGAGGAAGCAAGAAGAATGAGTTGAGTAAAGTTTGACTTATCTGACTGTTTTGTTTTGCTTAATGCACCTTATGGTCCGAAAAATACGGTATACATTGCAGAAACTAAACAACATCTGGTGAAGCAGATGGCACAACACAGAAGAGCTACTTCGTCAGGCCAGGACTCTGCAGTCTATTCACACCTACAGGCCAGTGGATACTCTTTCAATGATGAGGATGTACACATCCTGGACAGGGAGGAATGCTGGTTTGAGTGCTGAGTGAATGCAGGTCAATTCAGCGTTATTTATATAGCACCAAATCACAAGAACTTCAAGGCACTTTATACTGTAAGGTAGACCCTACAATAATACATACAGAGAAAAACCCAGCAATCATATGACCCCCTATGAGCAAGAAGAAACCTCCGGCAGAACCAGGCTCAGGGAGGGGCGGGGCCATCTGCTGCGACCGGTTGGGGTGAGAAAAGGAAGACAGGATAAAGACATGCTGTGGAAGAGAGACCGAGATTAATAACAAGTATGATTCAGTGCAGAGAGGTCTATTAACACATAGTGAGTGAAGAAGAAACACCCAGTGCATCATGGGAATCCCCGGCAGCCTACGTCTATTGCAGCATAACTAAGAGAGGATTCAGGGTCACCTGGTCCAGCCCTAACTATATGCTTTAGCAAAAAGGAAAGTTTGAAGCCTAATCTTGAATTTATATAGCACATTTAAAAACCAGATGTATGCCAAAGTGCTTCACAGAAACCAAATAAGAACAATAATAAATACAAGTAAATAAAATAATAAAATAAAATAAGTACAAATAAAATATACTAGCAGGTGGGAGACATAACAAAGCAAGGATACACCAGGCATAGTAGGCACGAGCCGACTGCAGTAAGCCTGCAGTGCAAGAGGGAAGTGCTCTAATAGGGTGATATGGTACTATAAAGTCAGATAACTTCACCATCGTCACCAAATCTCTCAGCTTCAGCTTGAAATCCAAATGACGGCACTTAACATGAATGTGTGTGTATGTGGACAGGAACAAGTTTATGATTTTGCTCATTTTTACATGTAATCAATTCATTATCACAGACAGGTTGTCTGTCACTGTCAGCTCGACCTGAATTACAGTTAGTAAGTAAAATTCATTAATATAGCACTCTTCACAGATGAAAATTACAAAGTACTTCACAATAAAACCAGAAATATGAATAAAATAAAAATATGAAACAATGAATTATGATTAAAAGCTTGCTTTAGTAGAAATGTCTTCAGCTGCTTTTTAAAAGGGTCCATGAAGTCTGTACAGTGTAAAGACAACAGAAGAGAATTCCACAGAATTCCACAGCCTTAGAATCCCAATCCACACGTGTTTTGAACCCAGACCAACAGTGACCTTTGACATGAAGAGGAGTGCTCAGGATGAAGCAGGAGGTTTCAACAGGTCAGAGATACACTGGAGAGCTTCACCATGTAGAGTCCTAAAACATTTTAAAATGAAACCTCAAATTTACTGGTGACCAATGAAGAGCAGCCAAAACTGGAGTAACGTGAATTTTTATTCCCTGGCTTTTAACTCTGTGGGTAACTGACATTTTTTTTATTAACTTTATTGCTATGTCTGGTTTTTGCTATTTTATTACTATATTTATATTTGTATTGTACAGCACTTTGGTCTACCAGGTGTGTTTTTAAAGTGCTATGTAAAAAAATGATGATGATGATGATGATGATGTGACCTCCTGTTAGTGCCGTACAATCCGAAGGCAATCCAACGCTGATTGGTTGAAACGAGTGAAAAGACCGTTACAGTGATCCAAACAGGAGAAATCAAAGCATGAAGAATCATCTCAGGCTCTGTGACACTAGCAGAGTTTACAGATGTTTCTTAGATGATAAAAATGGTTTGAACCAGCCGTTCGGAGATTCTCAGACAGACTGAACTGTCAGATATGATGCACAGATTTCTGAGACTGATTGAACGGAAACTGATATGATGCTTAATGTCTGAGATCACGTGATCAGTTTCTGTTTTATCTGTGTTTAACTGGCGACAGTTAACCATTAACCATTGTTTGATTTCTGACAGACAATTATTTAAACAAGACAATTTATAAAACTGACACAACAGAATAACTGAATGTGATCAGCATAGAGATGATGAGGAATACTTTATCCGCCTGTCCTGTAGCAATCACAATTACTGTCTGAAGGCCAAGAAAAACGCCCAACAGATTTATTTTCCCAGGAGGATCAGTATGGGTTTTGCTATACTGGTTCTACGTCCACTTGAATGTCGTGCTCATTAGTTTTTTATATATTTTTTTTAAAGTTATTACAATCAGAACGGACAGGACCGGGGACGGGCATGAGAACGAAGAAAAGAGAAACTGGGAAGGGAAGGGAAAGAAAAACAGAGGAGAATAGAGACGACGCTAAAAATCTGATTACCTGCTGGAAAAAACAAGCAAAAAGAAAAGCGTAAATAATGAATACTGAATATTACTGAGTTGGAAAGACCCCGGCAGGTCCAGGAGGCCGACAGATTAAAATACAATAAAGGTTTAGAGAGCCGACCTTCATCATCTGTGACTCCACCACGTCATGTCCCGAGAGACGCAGAGTTCTGATGACGGAGCACAGGCCGGATATAATCCTTATTTTACCTCAGTCACACATAAAATCTAGAGACTGTTTAACAAAGAGATGTCTTAAAAGAAACAACTTATTGACTATGGAACGAACGTTAAGCAGGACCATGATTGTTGATCAACAGCTGACTGCAGCAGCACTTGAATGAAACACCTTTGCACACCTATGGACCTGCTGGGCAGGGCAGGGACTCCACAGCCGGAGAAACCCCGATCAAAGAACAGACATAGCCATCGCCAGAAAAACAGAGAGCGGATGACGGACACGGTGAGTTGTTGCCTCAGCCCACGTCAAAGACGGCAGGGCAATGTTCCCACCAAACGTCAGGAGAGGAACTGGTCGCAGGCGCCGGGAGTCTCCCCACAGCCAAGAAGCTTCTCAGGTTCACCTGGACACCACCGGCCCTCGCTCCTCTTTTCTGTCTTTTGGGGGTGGGAACCCCGCAGGTTGTGCACTTAGATGAGGAGGAAGAAGTTTTTCTGCAGCTGTCCCAACTGAAATGTTTAACAGTGAATCCCGATCATAACCACCAAACAAATCAGCTGACTGCGAGCGGTCCCAGGCCTGACGTTTCCATCGCCTGCTGATGGAGACACACTGATGGTCACCTGCTGTAGCTCAGTGTCTGTCCAACAGAGGGCAGCAGAGGCACTTCACCAGCCTTCAGTTCGTGTTTAAGCAGCAGGACAGAAACCATCTGCTCTTCTGATCAATAATCAATCACACACTGTGTGTGTGTGAGTGTGTGTACTCATGAAGGCCTTTCCTGCCACAGATGCCGTCTGACTGGTTGTCACAATGATTTTGTTCATTTGCACATTAAATAGAAAAAAACACAAATTAACAGTAAACATAAAAATGAAAGCCTCTAATAATAATGACGATGATGATAATAATAATAATAATGATAATAATAATAATAATAATAATAGTAAAAGCAAAGGAAAATGGACTCCAGAATGACAGAGAGGAGATTTGTTTACAGAAGAATAAAAACTGGATCTTTGTTAGTTACATATCTTAGATGAAGAGTCATAACATTGATTTTGGCTTTAGCCATGAGCTTAACTGTCGCAGTGAGACGACCCTTGATTATCAGTGCATGCTGATCAAAGTAAGTGTGACACAATGGGAGCTGGGAGAAACCTGGAGAGCACAGTTTGTTTAAACACAAACACACAGTCACAGTAAAATGAAGAAAACTGTCATTTCTTACAGTACGAGGCGCCTTCAGGCAGCTGTGGCTCTGTTTTCATTCTCACCTGTTTCCTCTGAATGTATTTATTACTGGTGAAGCTTCAGATTGATACATCAGTATTACTCAATAATATTCCTTTTCTGAAACGCTGAGGCAATGTTTAACCATCAATGTGTCAAAAACCATCAAAGAAAGAACCCTGGAGCTTTCACTGGTCGCTCTCACCATCAGAATGAATCAGGACACACACATCCAAATATGTCCTAAATCTGAGCAGTGACAATATCTAAGTGGTAACAGTTACGGACTAAAGCACTCTAGAAGTTTTAACTCTCACGCTTGTTCGAGGTAACGTGACAAAAACACAAATGTAACCCAACAGAAAAGTGGAGCTCTAATTATTAATTCAATTCAATTCAATTCAATTTTATTTATATAGCGCCACTCCGGGTCGGGGGATGAGTTCCTGCCCCAAGTGGAGGAGTTTAAGTATCTCGGGGTCTTGTTCGCGAGTGATGGGAGAAGGGAGCCAGAGATCGACAGACGGATTGGTGCTGCGGCTGCAGTGATGCGGACGCTGCACCGGTCCGTCGTGGTGAAGAGGGAGCTGAGTGTAAAAGCGAAGCTCTCAATTTACCGGTCGATCTACGTCCCGACCCTCACCTATGGCCACGAGCTGTGGGTAGTGACCGAAAGAACGAGATCGCGGATACAAGCGGCAGAAATGAGCTTCCTCCGAAGGGTGGCTGGCCTCTCCCTTAGAGATAGGGTGAGAAGTTCGGCCATCCGGGAGGGGCTCAGAGTAGAGCCGCTGCTCCTCCACATCGAAAGGAGCCAGTTGAGGTGGTTCGGGCATCTGACAAGGATGCCCCTGGGCGCCTCCTGGGTGAGGTGTTCGGGCATGTCCCACGGGAGGAGGCCCCGGGCAGACCCAGGACGCTGGAGAGATTATATCTCGGCTGGCCTGGGAACGCCTTGGTGTTCCCCGGATGAGCTGGAGGAGGTGGCTGGGGAGAGGGAGGTCTGGGCTTCTCTGCTTAGGCTGCTGCCCCCGCGACCCGATCTCGGATAAAGCGGATGAGGATGGATGGATGGATGGATAGCGCCAAATCACAACAAAAGTCGCCTCAAGGCGCTTTATATTGTACAGTAGATCGCACAATAATAAATACAGAGAAAAACCCAACAATCATATGACCCCCTATGAGCAAGCACTTAACTCCCTTTTAACAGGAAGAAACCTCCGGCAGAACCAGGCTCAGGGAGGGGCGGGGCCATCTGCTGCGACCGGGTGGGGTGAGAGAAGGAAAACAGGATAAAGACATGCTGTGGAAGAGAGACAGAGATTAATAACAGATATGATTCGATGCAGAGAGGTCTATTAACACATAGTGAGTGAGAAAGGTGACTGGTGTTAAAAACTCCCAATCCTTTTAATCTTTGGGCTGAAGGAAGGACAATACTCGGTGTATAAATGCTCAATCAACAATACTTTATTTCCATACAATTCAACACTTGAGAGCATAGGAAACCATCATGATGGGGAGACCTGCCTGCAGAGGGTCACAGCAAGTCTAAAAATGGTGACGGGTTACTTAGCTTCTTATAGCCTCTAGTGGGCCCCACCTAGTCATAAAAGCCTAAACATTCACATTCTTTCTCTCTTACGGCGCCTAAGTTATGACCTCGGCTCCTTGTTTCTCTGCTCTCTGTAAAGGTGGGGGTATGGAATGTGGTCTGTCTCTTCTATTATCGGCACAAGGTCCTCTGCACCCAACATTCTCTTCATGATTCAGCAGTATGAAATGTCAAGAAACAGTGTAACACATTCAACAGTGTCGAGTAATACAGGTCAATCCAATAGATCTAATGATTTTCACACTCTTTTAAGTCAGAAGTATAATGCAAACTAAAACTACATACTGATCACACACTCTATATTAAGGGGTATAATATGATCTACAGCAGTATCATAATTCAACTACTTTGATTACATATATAAGGTAACATATGATAACCGAATAATCTCACACTGGAAAGGAAAAACTCAATGCATCATGGGAATCCCCGGCAGCCTACGTCTATTGCAGCATAACTAAGGGAGGATTCAGGGTCACCTGGTCCAGCCCTAACTATATGCTTTAGCAAAAAGGAAAGTTTGAAGCCTAATCTTGAAAGTAGAGATAGTGTCTGTCTCCTGAATCCAAACTGGAAGCTGGTTCCACAGAAGAGGGGCCTGAAAACTGAAGGCTCTGCCTCCCATTCTACTTTTAAATACTCTAGGGACAACAAGTAAGCCTGCAGTGTGAGAGCGAAGTGCTCTAATAGGGTGATATGGTACTACAAGGTCATTAAGATAAGATGGGGCCTGATTATTTAAGACCTTGTATGTGAGGAGCAGGATTTTGAATTCAATTCTGGATTTAACAGGAAGCCAATGAAGGAAGCCAAAACAGGAGAAATCTGCTCTCTCTTTCTAGTCCCTGTCAGGACTCTTGCTGCAGCATTTTGGATCAGCTGAAGGCTTTTCAGCGAGTTTTTAGGACATCCTGATAATAGTGAATTACAGTAGTCCAGCCTGGAAGTAATAAATGCATGAACTAGTTTTTCAGCATCACTCTGAGACAGGATATTTCTAATTTTAGAGATGTTGCGCAAAATGGAAGAAAGCAGTCTTACATATTTGTTTAATATGTGCGTTGAAGGACATGTCCTGGTCAAAAATGACTCCAAAGTTCCTCACAGTGTTACTGGAGGCCAAGGTAATGCCATCCAGAGTAAGAATCTGGTTAGATACCATATTTCTAAGATTTTCAGGGCCGAGTACAATAACCTCAGTTTGATCTGAATTAAGAAGCAGAAAGTTAGCGGCCATCCAGGTCTTTATGTCTTTAAGACATTCCTGCAGTTTAACTAATTGGTGTGTGTTACCTGGCTTCATGGACAGATAGAGCTGGGTGTCATCTGCATAGCAGTGAAAATTTATGCTATGTCTTCTAATGATGCTGCCTAAGGAAGCATGTATAATGTAAACAGAATTGGTCCTAGCACTGAACCCTGTGGAACACCATAACTGACCTTAGTGTGTGAAGAGGACTCTCCATTTACATGTACAAATTGGAGTCTATTAGATAGATATGATACAAACCACTGCAGTGCAGTACCTGTAATACCTACAGCATGTTCTAATCGCTCTAATAGGATATTATGGTCGACAGTATCGAACGCAGCACTGAGGTCTAGCAGGACAAGCACAGAGATGAGTCCACTGTCAGAGGCCATAAGAAGATCATTTGTAACCTTCACTAAAGCTGTTTCTGTGCTGTGATGAGCTCTGAAACCTGACTGAAACTCTTCAAATAAGCCATTCCTCTGCAGATGATCTGTTAGCTGTTTGACAACTACTCTTTCAAGGATGTTTGATATGAAAGGAAGGTTGGAGATTCAGTAAAGAAATGTGTGACAGGATGGTTCATCCTTTACTTTGGAGCTTCACAGTTTTGAGGTTAACAAACAAAAAGATTCCTCTTAACATGGTCAGGTACAAGGATGGGACTGAACATGAATGAAAAAACAGCCAATGTCTACAGAAGGAAGCTGGAGAACTGACCAATCAGCAGCTCATGTTGCTTCTAAATCTGCATGAGCTGCAGAGCTGCTGTGATGTTAGGGGTTTTTTTTGTAGGTCCTCTGATTCTGCTCACCTGCAGGAAATAACCCCCACGCTCACTGTTTATTAATCTTAACAAGCAGCTCAGTAGAGCTCAGAGATTAGCCTCGAGCTAACGAGCAGATCGGTTGTCAGAAGTCATTACAGCTGAAACAGGTCGCTGCTGCACTTTCACATGAACATCCTGTCAGCAGGGCCTGCTGTACCTGTGAGACAGAGGCTCACCTGTCATCTCCGTGAGTCTGCTGTGGCTCTCTGTGCAGCAAAAAAAACCACAGCCGGAGGCTCAGACAGAGCTGAGTCACTAAAGAAATACCTGTCAGAGTCAGGAAATAAACCCAGCTGGCGTGCAGTAAATAGACTGAGCCGGTGAGTCAGTGCTGATGAGTAAACAGAGCGCTGCTGGGACGGCAGGCGATGTGTTTGGATTGTCTCAGGAAAAAAAATACTTTATTGTTCAGCTGGGTGACCAAGGACACATGAAACATCTGCTGAGCCACCACACCTGAGCTCAGGTAAGGGTGACCCCCCCACCTCCAGCTGACCTGTGCAGAGGGCTGCTCATCCCTGATCCTGGATCATGTTGGGGTTTTCTTCCCTGTACTGCAGGGCTCACAGTGAACATCATAGTCACCCCCCCCCCCCCCATATCCACACTCATGTTGCAGTGCATTCTGGGTAAACTGATCCATAGCACACTGAGGTATCACCCACCGTCCTGTGTGAGTGTGTGTATCTCTGTGTGTCTGTGTGTGTGTGTGTGTGTGTGTGTGTGTGTGTGTGTGTGTGTGTGTGTGTGTGTGTGTGTGTGTGTGTGTGTGTGTGTGTGTCTGTGAGTGTGTGTGTCTGTGTGTGTGCTTTGAGAGGATGTGGGGTGATTCCCGGCCGCGTCCTCAAGTTATGTGTGGCTCAGCTGGCTGGAGTGTTTACACAGATCTTCAACCTTTCCCTCTCTCTGTCTGTAGTCCCAGCCTGCTTCAAAATGGCCACCATCGTCCCTGTACCCAAATCCTCCACCATCTCCTCATTGAACGACTGGCGACCTGTAGCCCTGACCCCCATCGTGAGCAAATGCTTCGAGAAGCTGGTCAGGGACTTCATCTGCTCCGCACTACCCGACTCACTGGACCCTCTACAGTTCGCATACCGCCACAACAGGTCCACTGATGACGCCATAGCCCTGACACTCCATGCTGCCCTGTCACACCTGGAGAAGAGAGACACGTATGTGAGAATGCTGTTTGTAGATTACAGCTCAGCATTCAACACCATCGTTCCCTCGAAGCTGGACAGGAAACTGCAGGATCTAGGACTGAGCAGCTCCCGCTGCAGCTGGATCCTTAACTTCCTGTCTGACAGACGCCAAGTGGTCAGACTGGGCAGCACCACCTCATCCCCCATCACACTGAAGACTGGTGCTCCACAGGGGTGTGTACTGAGCCCTCCCCTGTACTCACTCTACACCTACGACTGCACGGCCACTAACAACTCCATCATCATTGTGAAGTTTGCAGACGACACTACAGTGGTGGGTCTTATCACCAACGGTGATGAGACGGCCTACAGGGAGGAGGTCAGCGCCCTGACCCACTGGTGTCAAGACAACCATCTCACCCTCAACGTCGCAAAGACAAAGGAGTTGATAGTGGACTTCCGGAGGTGCAGAGAAGCACACACCCCCATCACCATCAACGCTGTGGAGAGAGTGAGCAGCTTCCGCTTCCTTGGTGTACATCTGGCTGAGGATCTTACGTGGTCAGTACACATAAACAGAACAGTGAAGAAGGTGCAGCAGCGCCTCTTCTTTCTCAGGAGACTGAAAAGATTCGGCATGAGCCCCCGCATCCTCAGGACCTTCTATCGCTGTGCCATTGAGAGCATCCTCACTGGATGCATCACCACCTGGTATGGCAACAGCACCGCTTACAACCGCAAAGCTCTCCAGAGAGTAGTGCGGTGCTCTGAACGGAAATTGGAGGTGAGCTTCCCTCCCTCCAGGACATCTACAGGAAGCGGTGCCTGAGGAAAGCAGGGAGGATCATCAAGGACTCCAGTCACCCCAGCCATAAACTCTTCAGACTACTTCCATCGGGAAGGAGGTTCTGCAGCATCCGGTCCCGTACCAGCAGACTGAGAGACAGCTTTTTCCACCAGGCCATCAGACTGCTGAACACGTCATAGACACCTCACCCTCACTACTGGAACTTCAACATTATGCACTCCATACTGTACATTAATGCCACTGTTTTGCACATGTCCAACTACCAACCTCTGTGTATTTTATATATTTTATTTTATTGTTCACTCTATTTAATTTGTAAAATATGTATACACACACACACACACACACACACACACATAGAAAAACATATTTAGTATACACATCCAGTAATGCATACACTCTTATATATTGTACATATATTTATTACTCTCAGATTTAGCCATTCTTATGTTTTGCTTGTTTTATGTTATTGTATTTTTGCACAACTCTGTTGCTTGTGAAGCTCGCACACAAGAATTTCACTCGCATGTACTGTACCAGTATACCTGCACATGTGATGTGACAATAAAAGTGATTTGATTTGATTTAATAAGCTTTAATAACGATACAATAGACACACATACAGACACACACAGACACAGACACAAACAGACACACACACAAACACACACACAGACACACACTCGCGTGTGTTTGTGTGTGTGTGTGCATCTGCCTGTCGAGTCTCTCTGTCAGATTAATGTAAGCTTCATGAATCCGTCCCATTACTCTGACGTGCCTCTTCCTTCTCGTCTTCTCGCTGTCGGCGCTGCTTACAGCGGGCTCGGCCAGTGGGATGTTCACATGTGTGTGACGTCGTCGCTGATGGATCTGATGAAGGAGGCAGGGGGAAGTGAGGATGGGGCGATGGACCACAGGTGTGAGCTCATCAGCTCCATGTGGAGGCCACGCCTACTTTATGGACTCATCCACACAGACTGCATGCCCGTCACCTGTGCATGCGCCCCAGACAGCAGACTGCAGAGCAGCATGACAGGAAAGATGTGTTGACCTCAGACTTCCACCTGCTCAGATGTGCGAGCTGGATTCAGCTGAGCTGCAGCTCGTCAGCCGCTAACAGCCACGTTACTGAAGCTGTGATGACGAAGGTCCTCTCTGACAGCACGGCAATGTTAACAGGAGACAAACTCAAAAATATAGATGATTGTGTCAGTGTTCATGAACATTATTGGCTCATTCCTTCTGGTCTGCTCCAACGTCTGTGATTGGCCGAAATGTTTTATGATCCATAAAAGTTTGACCGCTTAAGGCGGACTGACTCAGGTGACGGAAATACAAAGATGTGCTCATATTGACAAAATGATTTTGTCAGTAAGCTAACAGATCATCTGCAGAGGAATGGCTTATTTGAAGAGTTTCAGTCAGGTTTCAGAGCTCATCACAGCACAGAAACAGCTTTAGTGAAGGTTACAAATGATCTTCTTATGGCCTCTGACAGTGGACTCATCTCTGTGCTTGTCCTGCTAGACCTCAGTGCTGCGTTCGATACTGTTGATCATAATATCCTATTAGAGCGATTAGAACATGCTGTAGGTATTACAGGTACTGCACTGCAGTGGTTTGTATCATATCTATCTAATAGACTCCAGTTTGTACATGTAAATGGAGAGTCCTCTTCACACACTAAGGTCAATTATGGAGTTCCACAGGGTTCAGTGCTAGGACCAATTCTATTTACATTATACATGCTTCCTTAGGCAGCATCATTAGAAGACATAGCATAAATTTTCACTGCTATGCAGATGACACCCAGCTCTATCTATCCATGAAGCCAGGTAACACACACCAATTAGTTAAACTGCAGGAATGTCTTAAAGACATAAAGACCTGGATGGCCGCTAACTTTCTGCTTCTTAATTCAGATAAAACTGAGGTTATTGTACTCGGCCCTGAAAATCTTAGAAATATGGTATCTAACCAGATTCTTACTCTGGATGGCATTACCTTGGCCTCCAGTAATGCTGTGAGGAACCTTGAGTCATTTTTGACCAGGACATGTCCTTCAATGCACATATTAAACAAATATGTAAGACTGCTTTCTTCCATTTGTGCAACATCTCTAAAATTAGAAATATCCTGTCTCAGAGTGACGCTGAAAAGCTAGTTCATGCATTTATTACTTCCAGGCTGGACTACTGTAATTCATTATTATCAGGATGTCCTAAAAACTCGCTGAAAAGCCTTCAGCTGATCCAAAATGCTGCAGCAAGAGTCCTGACAGGGACTAGAAAGAGAGACATATTTCTCCTGTATTGGCTTCCCTTCATTGGCTTCCTGTTAAATCCAGAATTGAATTCAAAATCCTGCTCCTCACATACAAGGTCTTAAATAATCAGGCCCCATCTTATCTTAATGACCTTGTAGTACCATATCACCCTATTAGAGCACTTCGCTCTCACACTGCAGGCCTACTTGTTGTTCCTAGAGTATTTAAAAGTAGAATGGGAGGCAGAGCCTTCAGTTTTCAGGCCCCTCTTCTGTGGAACCAGCTTCCAGTTTGGATTCAGGAGACAGACACTATCTCTACTTTCAAGATTAGGCTTCAAACTTTCCTTTTGCTAAAGCATATAGTTAGGGCTGGACCAGGTGACCCTGAATCCTCCCTTAGTTATGCTGCAATAGACGTGGGCTGCCGGGATTCCCATGATGCATTGAGTTTTTCCTTTCCAGTCACCTTTCTCACTCACTATGTGTTAATAGACCTCTCTGCATCGAATCATATCTATTATTAATCTCTGTCTCTCTTCCACAGCATGTCTTTATCCTGTTTTCCTTCTCTCCTCCCACCCGGTCGCAGCAGATGGCCCCGCCCCTCCCTGAGCCTGGTTCTGCCGGAGGTTTCTTCCTGTTAAAAGGGAGTTTTTCCTTCCCACTGTCGCCAAAGTGCTTGCTCATAGGGGTCATATGATTGTTGGGTTTTCTCTGTATTTATTATTGTGCGATCTACTGTACAATATAAAGCGCCTTGAGGCGACTTTTGTTGTGATTTGGCGCTATATAAATAAAATTGAATTGAATTGAATTGAATTGAACTGAATCTATGAAAAATGTTAAAGATAACACAGTTTGACATGAAATGGTATTTTTTGCTGCAACACTGTGGATGTCCTTAGACATCTGAGGAAAGGGGACACACTTTGAAGTGTGAGGCCTATAACACTCTCTTGATCCACCGCGCAGGAACATCTGGAAACACCTCTTTATCAGCAGCTCCGTTTTCCAGCGTGACAACGATCCCAAACACACGGCCAGTGCAGGGAAAGCACACCTGGATGGCCCACCTTAGAGCCCAGACCTCAGCATGACTGAAGCAGTGTGAGTTCATCCTGACAGAGGACACAGAAGAAGCCTGGAAGCTGATCCCAAAGATCCTCACAGAGAGGAACAGAGAGCTGCGTACAGCTCGTCCTCACATCAGCTTCCTCTGTGAGTCAAAGTATGAGAGATGTCAGAGGCACACACAGCATCGTCCAGCAGTCAAAGCATCTGCATTCACTCTGCTGCCAGCTGACCATGATCCAGTTCCAGTCCAGTTTTATTTATAAAGCACTTTAAAATACCCAGCACAGGAACAAAGTGCTGTACAGAAAATACATTAAATCAATAGAATAACAGAAAACAGCAAAGATAAATAAATAAAACACATAATAAATAAAATTAAAACAGCCCTATATTAAAATAAAAAAACAAGATAAAACAGCATCGAATCACCTAAAAACAACTGAAATAAAAATAGAAATAAAATAAGCTCAGAGAGAAGCGATCGATCAATAATCAATCACAGTGAAAAGGTTTTCAGTTGTTTTCTGTTGTTTTCACACACACACACACACACACACACACACACACACACACACACACACACACACTGGTGGTTGTTCTCATTGATTAATCGATTTTTGATCTCAATGTTTGATGGTTTCTTAACCCCCCCCCCAATCCTACTCACGGCGCCATCTCTCCCTCTCGCGCTCTCCTCTGATTGGCTCGAGCTCTACAGCAGCCTCCTCACTGGCAGCACGCGCTCCTCAGTCGGTCAGTGTGGATGACAGCAGTTCGGAGCGGACCGGGACAGAGCCGTGCTAACCCGGACTCTCGGACTCTCGGCCCGGCTCGGCTCGGACCGACATGTTCTGGGATCTAAACCGGACCGGAGCGCGCAGGACACCGATGTGAGCTGCAGGACGGCGCATGCCAGAGCGCGCGCGTCCGAGTAGATGAATGAGTGATGGAGATGGACCGGAAACTACTGAGTCAGGTAGGGGGCCGTGCGCGTGTGCACAGTTCCGTGCTGCGCGTGCACCCTCTCAACTTTAAAGTGTGTGCCAAAATCAGCGACTCTTATTGTGAAAGAACGGCCATAATTCAGGGGGGTTTCAAAATAAAAGTTTCCCCCATTAACGTTTTTTTTTTTATTAATTGTGGCTTTTATTTTGAAAATCTGACTCAGTAATTTAGTAGCAGGATATCTTTGGAGCATGCTCAGTGTTAATTCACTTACCTGCACAGGTGAGTGCTGCCTGCAGGAGGTGAGCTGATGCTCCTCACAGCTGTCCAGCTGGAAACATCTGGACAGTCAGGTGATGTCAGATTTATTGATGTCTTTTTGTTTTCATCATGTCTCACACCTGTGTGATGTAAAGGTCAGAGGTCAGAGGTGGATTAAGTCTATGCACCTCCCAAACCCAGCAGCACACGTGCGTTTCTGTCTGAGAAACACTGTGACGCCGCTGCCGGAAGTGATGTAGATGATCTGACATCAACAGCGCAAAGCACTGATGAACGCTCCATGTTGTGACTGAAGCTTCTGTGAAACACTGGAACGTGCAGCTCTACTCAAACTTTGGATGAAAACCAAACAGTAGTTCAGGTTCCTTATGGGCAGGAACCAGCGGCGTCTGAAACCGGATCAAACCGCGGCTCAGAGATGAGCCTCAGCATCACATCCTCACAGAGCGAGTCAGATATTAGGAGTACTCTCACTGGTTGTTGCTTTAGTCAGTCTCATCTATAATGATGTTGGTTTAGCTCCACCCACTTCCTCGCTGAATCTCCTTCACATTTAAGCAGCCGTGGAGACGTCAGTGCTTGGTTCTTCCTTTTTCATCAACTTAAACATCTCCAACCATCAGGAGCTTTATTTATGTTTACAATTTAATAATTCAGATAGAGCCAGATCAGTCTGCATTTAAATAAAGAACACACACACTGTGACACACACACACACTCACACACACACACTGTGACACACACACACACAACTCAGAGTTGTAAGGACTCTGTGTATAGATGGAGGTGTGGCTTCTCTTCAGTGTACAGCCAGCTGTTTTTGTGTGTGTGTGTCACAGTGTGTGTGTGTGTGTGTATTTGTGTGTGTCACAGTGTGTGTGTGTGTGTGTGAATGTGTGTGTCAGTGTGTGTGTGAGTGTGTGTGTGTGTCACAGTGTGTGTGTGTGTAGGTGTGTGTGTCACAGTGTGTGTGTGTGTGTCACAGTGTGTGTGTGTCACAGTGTGTGTGTGTGTGTAGGTGTGTGTGTGTCACAGTGTGTGTGTGTGTGTCTGTCACAGTGTGTGTGTGTGTCACAGTGTGTGTGTGTGTGTCTGTCACAGTGTGTGTGTGTGTGTCACAGTGTGTGTGTTCAAAGCAGCAGTAATGACAGTGAAGAGAGAGAGGATGTAGTGAGGGGGCGAGCGTCATCCATCACCTCCTGTCTCCATCTGTGTGCTCTGTCCATCGTCCTCCTCCTCACTGAAGGCGGAGGTCAGAGGTCAGATATCAGGTGACAACATGAAAAGTACAGGAAGTAGTTCCAGGCCACAAAGCTGCTTCCTCTGATTTATTGTCAACCACTGGCGAATCAAGGGTTAAACTTCCCACAGCTGCACTGTGATTGGTCTGCAGCCTGCTCCTTCACAATAAAAGCCCCCTGCTGTGTGTCTACAGTGAAATTTGAAGCTGTGACAGGAGGAGGTGGGCTGGAGGTGTTAATCATCACTCCTCCACAGGGACATAAAGGAGGAGAGTGCCGATTAAAGGAGCAGTCTGCTGTTTAATGATGATGAAGGACGCTGAAGCTCTCAGTGGATAAAGCTCTGGTGTTTGTGAACCGTTATCATCATGAAGTCTTCATCGGGCCCTCAGTTCAGCTCAGACGGCTGATCCTCAGGCTTACCAGGAAGGAAAACCAGCAGTGACACACAGCAGGACGTTCCAGGGAAAATGTTGTGATGTGCAACAACCTCAGCTTTAATGTGACCCCAGATGTGAGGCACAGATGTGAGGCCATCCTGTGTAAGAGCTCGGCTCTGTGTGACATTCAGATTCGAAGATGCTGAACTCTGAAATAAACTGATCAGCTCACAGCTGGCTACAGTGGTGGTCAGGCGAGGGGGTCAGGTGTTTGAGCCTAGTGGCTGGCACCATGCTGTGGGTGCATGTGTATGATGTCAGCCTGACATGCTTGCTGGGTTTTTCACGTCTGTCAGCATTTCCATGTCAGCCATGGAGGAGGTTCAAGTATTGGCAGAGCAAACTGAGACGGCAAGGTGCATGCTGGGAGTCGTGTGACGCAGAGCGGGAGACCAGTGTCATTGTGCGTTACTGTGGTCTGTTAGTGTGTGCCGGTGTGGTCAAGGTTACTTTATTTACACCTGCAGGTAAATTTGTTTTACAGAGAAATGACGCACAGTTGATGCACACATGTTTGGTCATCAGACATGATGAGTCTAATAAAACAGTTCTTATTAAGTTGAGTGAGCAGGAACAAAGCTGTTTCTATAACGCCTCGTCCTGCATCTTGAAATTCAGCCCGTAGAGGATGGAGCCATTATTAAGTGATAAAGCCATCCTCTGTACCTGTTTAGAGTCCAGGGAAGCTAAACAGGCTGTGACTCACCTGTCAGATGGCAGAGGTCTGACCGAACCATGCCACCAATCAAAGAGATAAAACAGACTCAATAAAAGACAATAAAACAAAGTCAGACTTGTTCAGTCTGTGTGAGAATGAGCAAGTTGCTAATGCAGTGAAGCTGTCGCTGACTCTTTCTGCAGACGCATTTGCAATTCTCATCCAAATTCAGCTTTTCATTCAATTTTTATTGATTATGGTCCCAAGATGTTTATACGGTGTGTTAGTGTGTTAATAATAATAATAATAATAATAATAGTAATGATAATAATAATAATAATAATAATGATAATAATATTAATAATAATAATAATAATAATACATTTTATTTGAGGGCGCCTTTCTAAAACCCAAGGTCACCTTACAAAGAGAAAAAGACATCAATAAAACAGTACATTAAAATAGATTCTAATAAATTAAAATACATGAAAAAAGCAAAATACAACCACAAACAACAAATAAAAACAAAAAAAATGAATTAGGTTTGGAGGAAATGTAGAGCTGGGTGTCATAAGCATAACAATGAAAATTGATATTATGTTTTCGGAATATACGGCCAAGTGTGTTAGTGTGTTAGTGTGGTGTGTTGCTGTGTTGGTATGTTAGTGTGTTGGTGTGGTGTGTTGGTGAGTTAGTGTGTTAGTGAGTTAGTGTGCTAGTGTGCTAATGTGTTGGTGTGTTGGTGTGTTAGTGTAGTGTCTTAGTGTGCTAGTGTGTTAGTGTGGTAATTTGGTGTGTTATTGTGCTAGTTTGGTGTGTTGGTGTGTTGGTGTGTTGGTGTGTCGATGTTTTAGTGTGTTGGTGTGTAGTGTCTTAGTGTGCTAGTGTGTTAGTGTAGTGTTTTAGTGTGCTCGTGTGGTGTGTTAGTGTGCTAGTTTGGTATGTTAGTGTGTTGGTGTGTTAGTGTGTTGGTGTGTTACTGAAGTGCTTTAGTGTGCTGGTTTGTTGGTGTGTTGGTGTGCTAGTGTGTTAGTATAGTGTTTTAGTGTGCTAGTGTGGTGTGTTAGTGTGTTAGTGTGTTAGTGTGGTGTGTTGGTGTGCTAGTGTGGTGTGTTGGTGTGTTAGTGTGTTGGTGTGTTAGTGTGGTGTGTTGGTGTGTTGGTGTGCTAGTTTGGTGTGTTGGTGGGTTGGTGTGTTGGTGTGCTAGTTTGGTGTGTTGGTGTGTTAGTGTGTTAGTGTGGTGTGTTGGTGTGCTAGTTTGGTGTGTTGGTGTGTTAGTGTGTTAGTGTGGTGTGTTGGTGTGCTAGTTTGGTGTGTTGGTGTGCTGGTGTGTTGGTGTGTTGGTGTGCTAGTTTGGTGTGTTGGTGTGTTGGTGTGCTAGTTTGGTGTGTTGGTGTGTTGGTGTGTTAGTGTGTTGGTGTGTTAGTGTGGTGTGTTGGTGTGTTGGTGTGCTAGTTTGGTGTGTTGGTGTGTTAGTGTGTTGGTGTGTTACTGTGTTGGTTGGTTAGTGTGGCGTGTTGGTGTGCTAGTTTGGTGTGTTAGTGTGTTGGTGTGTTGGTGTGTTAGTGTGGTGTGTTGGTGTGTTAGTGTGTTGGTGTGTTAGTGTGGTGTGTTGGTGTGCTAGTTTGGTGTGTTGGTGTGCTAGTGTGTTGGTGTGTTGGTGTGCTAGTTCGGTGTGTTGGTGTGTTAGTGTGTTGGTGTGTTAGTGTGGTGTGTTGGTGTGCTAGTTTGGTGTGTTGGTGTATTGGTGTGTTAGTGTGTTAGTGTGGTGTGTTGGTGTGTTGGTGTGTTAGTTTGGTGTGTTGGTGTATTGGTGTGTTACTGTGTTGGTGTGTTAGTGTGTTAGTGTGGTGTGTTGGTGTGCTAGTTTGGTGTGTTGGTGTGTTGGTGTGCTAGTTTGGTGTGTTGGTGTGTTAGTGCGTTAGTGTGGTGTGTTGGTGTGCTAGTTTGGTGTGTTGGTGTGTTAGTGTGTTAGTGTGGTGTGTTGGTGTGCTAGTTTGGTGTGTTGGTGTGTTAGTGTGTTAGTGTGGTGTGTTGGTGTGCTAGTTTGGTGTGTTGGTGTGCTGGTGTGTTGGTGTGTTGGTGTGCTAGTTTGGTGTGTTGGTGTGTTGGTGTGCTAGTTTGGTGTGTTGGTGTGTTGGTGTGTTAGTGTGTTGGTGTGTTAGTGTGGTGTGTTGGTGTGTTGGTGTGCTAGTTTGGTGTGTTGGTGTGTTAGTGTGTTGGTGTGTTACTGTGTTGGTTGGTTAGTGTGGCGTGTTGGTGTGCTAGTTTGGTGTGTTAGTGTGTTGGTGTGTTGGTGTGTTAGTGTGGTGTGTTGGTGTGTTAGTGTGTTGGTGTGTTAGTGTGGTGTGTTGGTGTGCTAGTTTGTGTGTTGGTGTGCTAGTGTGTTGGTGTGTTGGTGTGCTAGTTCGGTGTGTTGGTGTGTTAGTGTGTTGGTGTGTTAGTGTGGTGTGTTGGTGTGCTAGTTTGGTGTGTTGGTGTATTGGTGTGTTAGTGTGTTAGTGTGGTGTGTTGGTGTGTTGGTGTGTTAGTTTGGTGTGTTGGTGTATTGGTGTGTTACTGTGTTGGTGTGTTAGTGTGTTAGTGTGGTGTGTTGGTGTGCTAGTTTGGTGTGTTGGTGTGTTGGTGTGCTAGTTTGGTGTGTTGGTGTGTTGGTGTGTTAGAGTGTTGGTGTGTTAGTGTGTTAGTGTGGTGTGTTGGTGTGCTAGTTTGGTGTGTTGGTGAGTTAGTCTGTTAGTGAGTTAGTGTGTTAGTGTGCTAGTGTGCTAATGTGTTGGTGTGTTAGTGTAGTGTCTTAGTGTGTTAGTGTGCTAATTTGGTGTGTTAGTGTGCTAGTTTGGTGTATTGGTGTGTTGGTAGGTTAGTGTGTTGGTGTGTTAGTGTGTTGGTGTGTCGGTTGTTTAGTGCGTTGGTGTGTAGTGTCTTAGTGTGCTAGTGTGTTAGTGTAGTGTTTTAGTGTGCTCGTGTGGTGTGTTAGTGTGCTAGTTTGGTATGTTAGTGTGTTGGTGTGTTAGTGTGGTGTGTCAGTGTGTTAGTGTGTTTGTGTGTTAGTGTGGTGTGTTGGTGTGTTGGTGTGTTGGTGTGTTAGTTTTGGTGTGTTGGTGTGCTAGTTTGGTGTGGTGATGTGTTGGTGCGTTAGTGTGGTGTGTTAGTGTGTTGGTGTGTTAGTGTGTTAGTGTGGTGTGTTGGTGTGCTAGTTTGGTGTGTTGGTGTGCTAGTTTGGTGTATTGGTGTGTTGGTGTGCTAGTTTGGTGTGTTAGTGTGTTAGTGTGTTGGTGTGTTAGTGTGTTAGTGTGGTGTGTTGGTGAGTTAGTGTGTTAGTGAGTTAGTGTGTTAGTGTGCTAGTGTCCTAATGTGTTAGTGTGGTGTGTTAGTGTGGTGTGTTGGTGTGTTAGTGTGGTGTGTTGGTGTGTTGGTGTGTTGGTGTGCTAGTTTGGTGTGGTGATGTGTTGGTGTGTTATTGTGGTGTGTTGGTGTGTTGGTGTGCTAGTGTGGTGTGTTAGTGTGCTAGTGCTGTGTGTTAGTGTGTTGGTGTGTTAGTGTGGTGTGTCAGTGTGTTAGTGTGTTTGTGTGTTAGTGTGGTGTGTTGGTGTGTTGGTGTGTTGGTGTGTTAGTTTTGGTGTGTTGGTGTGCTAGTTTGGTGTGGTGATGTGTTGGTGCGTTAGTGTGGTGTGTTAGTTTGTTGGTGTGTTAGTGTGTTAGTGTGGTGTGTTAGTGTGTTGGTGTGTTAGTGTGGTGTGTTAGTGTGTTAGTGTTTTAGTGTGGTGTGTTAGTGTGGTGTGTTGGTGTGTTAGTGTGCTAGTGTGGTGTGTTAGTGTGCTAGTGTGGTGTGTTAGTGTGTCGGTGTGTTAGTGTGGTGTGTCAGTGTGTTAGTGTGTTAGTGTGTTAGTGTGGTGTGTTGGTGTGTTGGTGTGTTGGTGTGTTGTGTTGGTGTGCTAGTTTGGTGTGGTGATGTGTTGGTGTGTTAGTGTGGTGTGTTGGTGTGTTAGTGTGCTAGTGTGGTGTGTTAGTTTGTTGGTGTGTTAGTGTGTTAGTGTGGTGTGTTAGTGTGTTGGTGTGTTAGTGTGGTGTGTTAGTGTGTTAGTGTTTTAGTGTGGTGTGTTAGTGTGGTGTGTTGGTGTGTTAGTGTGGTGTGTTGGTGTGGTTTGTTGGTGTGTTGGTGTGCTAGTTTGGTGTGTTGGTGTGTTAGTGTGATGTGTTGGTGTGTTAGTGTGCTAGTGTGCTAATGTGTTAGTGTGGTGTGTTAGTGTGGTGTGTTGGTGTGTTAGTGTGGTGTGTTGGTGTGTTAGTGTGCTAGTGTGGTGTGTTGGTGTGTTAGTGTGGTGTGTTAGTGTGTTGGTGTGTTAGTGTGGTGTGTTGGTGTGTTAGTGTGTTGGTGTGTTAGTGTGGTGTGTTGGTGTGCTAGTTTGGTGTGTTGGTGTGCTAGTGTGTTAGTGTGATGTGTTGGTGTGTTAGTGTGTTGGTGTGCTAGTGTGTTAGTGTGATGTGTTGGTGTGTTAGTGTGTTGGTGTGTTAGTGTGTTAGTGTGATGTGTTGGTGTGTTAGTGTGTTGGTGTGTTAGTGTGTTAGTGTGGTGTGTTGGTTTGTTGGTGTGCTAGTTTGGTGTGTTAGTGTGTTAGTGTGGGTGCATTAGTGTGTTAGTGTCCAGCCCTCTTCTGGCGTCGGGATTACAAACCAGTTGAGACCGTTTAAACTGGTTTTAGGAGCGTGGCTTAGTTTTTTCAAAATAAACCTCTTTCAGGTTGATGGCAGCGTGTGGCGCTGTGTGTGTGGTAGCCTCAGGTTGTTCAGCCTCGGCTTTGTTGAAGCTCAGATCCCCAGCAGGAAGTGTTTCCGCTGGCTTTTGTTTAAAGGTTGTGCTGTTGTGTGAGTGGGTGGCAGCTTTCCTTTGTGTTTGCCGAGCTCATTACGATCCTCTGATTCTTTTTATGCAGCCCAGTCACAAGGCTCCGTGTCCTCCACACATAATTCATGTCAGAGTGCAGAGAGCAGGATCGAGACTCCAATCAAAGGACTTTGATCAGACTCACACTCGGCAGAGGAAGCTCGTTACAGACTCATTATTGTCCTGAATGAATCTCGTTTACAGCTGCTTCATTGCCTTTGAAAACTCTGACATGCTCTGACATCTGTTTGATTTTAATCTGTTTTTGTGGCTCATCATTGATCAGTGAGGAGCTGCTATGCTGCCTTCACTGCCCTCTGTTCCTCTGAGCCTCCACAGTTTAACGTCTCAGCTGTTGGCTAGTCTGCTGCTGTCTGTTGTGGACAGACGGAGCTTTGATGTATTTCAGGTTTCAGGTTTACAGTAACTTTTGTAAGGGGAGGAGCCTCCATCTTTTTGTGAGAGGATGTCATGATGTCATCACCTGGTTGGAGCCCAGCTTCAGTCTGCCTGTTGAGGTTTTATTTAAAGCGAGAGCTTCAGACTCAGATCTGCATGTCTGATCGAATTTCTGGTGAATGATGAATTCAAGTGTGCAGGTCAGACAACACACAGAGGCTCCATACCAGGAGACATACAGACCGCCAGCACCTCTCAGCCAATCAGATCGCGCACACACAGTGCGCCCCTGTGTGTTTGCGTTCCAACTGATCCGATCTGCGCTGCCGCCTGGGCTGGACGAGCCTCCGGAGGCAGAGCGGGCTCAGATAACGAGGACGATTTCTGCAGCAGCTGCAGGACGCTGACGTAACTCCTCCCACTGAGCTGCTGAACGTGCTGCCAAGATCCAAACATTAACGGCAAGAAGACGGAGTGTGCTGCACTCAGCTCGCGGTCTAATTTTAGCTCAGAGGCACAACAGTAGATCTCTGCGGCCGACACATTAACTGTGTGTGCTTGCGTGTGTGTGTGTGTGTGCGTGCGTGCCTGAGTGTGTGTGTGCGTGCTCATATGAGAGAGTGTGTGTGTGTGTATGAGAGTGTGCATGTGTGTGGGTATACCTGTTTAGACATCTCTGTTGGGACCTAAACTGGAATGTTACCATCCTTGTGGTGACCAAATGCCCGTCCTCAGAGTTTGCAGACATATTTGAGGCTCAAATGTGGTTTTCGTGTCAGGGTTACAGTTAGGCTGAGGGTTAGGGTAAGCATAGATGTCCTTACTAAGATATCAAAACGAGAATGTGTGTGTGTGTGTGTGAGACACCCTGCCAGCTGAATGCCAAACAGTGAAGTCACGCTGTGTGAATCATGAGTCAGCGACATTAGCGAGGAATTAACAGAAGACTCCACATCTCCGCAGACCGAGCAGCTGATCAGTGTTGCCACAGTTACTTTGAAAAAGTAATATATTACGGACTACTGATTACTCCTTCCAAAAGTAACTTAGTTACTTTACTGATTACTTTATTTTTAAAGTAACTAAGTTAGATTACTAGTTACTTTATTAGTTACTTTCAGAAGCTGCCAATAACACTTCCCACTGCCTCAACATATAAACATCAACCGGTTTTGCCAATACTCACTTTATTGGAAGTGTAATGTCAACAATATATCTCCTGACATTTGAAGTTGAACTTAAAACTTTTTTCCTGACAGAAATACTTGTTTGTATGAAAATAAAGACAGTCTTGTTACTTCACTTAACATAAATACTTTTTATAAAAAAAATAAGTCGACTTCATTTCACATAAATGCTTTTTTTTAAAAATAAAAAATAAGAGTCTTTCTTGACTTCATTTAACATAAATTCTTTTTATAAAAAACAAAAACAAACAAACTCTTTCTTGACTTCCCTTAAGATACTTTTTATACCATCCACATGTAAGCACTATTGTCTGCTTTTGTAACTTCGGACTAATCTTATGAAAAAAAAGAGACTGCAGGTCCAACTTAAATAAATTGCCTTACTTCCTTGCAAGTAATTGATTTAAGTTAATCAACTTGACAACTTTAATAAGTTTATTAAGTGACTTTGATAAACTTAATTCAATTACTTGTAAATAGTTATTTAAATTGGATTCCCTATTCTCTTTTTTTCAGTATATGTTGTCATCGCATGTTATGGGGGAAACAGTAGAGTGGAGCGAGTAAACCAGTGGTTGTACCTCATTAACAGAAGCTTCTCAAACCTTTTATCAGAAAGTCGATTTCTTTTAGACGTGAGCACCAAACCTCCCAGACTAAAAAGTCGCTCCACAGGAGCACTTGATGGGGTTGGAGTGTTATACTTTAAAAAAATTGTCTTTATGCTTGAAAACTTATGCAGAATCTGAAGGTCGTAGCCTGACATCAGGTAGTCCATGACTTCTTTTTCTGCAGAATAGGTCTCCTCCTCTGGCTCTGCCTCAAAAGTGAAAAAGTCCATCTCACCTTGGCTGCTAGATGTAGTAGCACTGGGCACACTGGCAGGATTTTTTGCAACAGGAGCAGTGGTGCAACACTCTGCTGTCAGAAGCTGTTTTACTCGCTCCCTCCTTCTTGCATCTCTCAGCCATCGGAGTTTGAATTTTGGACAACTGGCAGCTGCGAGAAGGGCATCTTTGTCGTCCAGCACACCGGCGAAACGAGTCTGAATAGCCTAAAAAACATAATCGATATTTTTATGCCTACAATTTATTATGTTATTGAATTACTTGCAAACCATGCCTAATATGAGATCAATATATCACGGCTAAAGCACTTTCTGGATGGATGCAAACTGCATTTCGTTGCCCTGTACCTGTGACATGTGCAATGACAATAAAGTTGAATTCTATTCTATTCTATTCTATTCTATATTTTGGATTTAATTTTGTTTTAGCTTACTTATAAACATTTTAATTGTTTTAATCTTATTTTGTAATGATAATTAATATTCTGTTCCATGTTTGTGAATTGTATGAAGCAAAAAATTTGACTAATTTCAAGATGGAGCATACCAGTACAATGGCATCTGGAAGGCCTGCCGTCATCCTGGAGAGGTCATATTTCACAGCCTGGGTCTTCTGCATCAGAACTTCAAGTGTTGGTAGTAAAGTTCCATATGGACAGTCGCCTTGTAAAATGCCCAGTGCTGCAGTCAGAGGTTTCATGGCCATGCAGTACTCATGCAGGAACTGGTATTCTTGATCTTTGAAGCACTTCAAAGATAGCAATGTCTTAGCCAATATACCTAATCAGAGTAAGATCACTGTTAAAAAACGCTTCCTTAAAGAAAACTCAGCTGAATATTTTAAACTGATGTACACTTCTACCTTATTTAAATCACCAACATCCACCAACACACATTCAGTAAACAAACTGACAGATGATTTTCTATCCAAAATCTCAGACATGATGGATAAGATTGCACCATTCAAGGTTAAAACTGTCTCTAGTAAAAAGAAATCTCCATGGAGAAGTGATCCACTGGTATGTAATGAAAAAAGAGAGTGCCGGCGTGCTGAGAGAAAATGGCGGAAAACTCGACTCCAGGTTCACTGCGAGATATATAAAGAGAGGCTGAATAAGTATCAACTAGCCCCGAAGGATGCAAGGGAGTCATTTTTCTCTGAGATTATTCATATAAACAACAATAATGCTAGGACTACAGTGGAGAGATTAACTTCTCCCCCAGTAGCAATAGCCCCTGAATTAAGCTCCACCAGGGCCTGCAATGAATTTGCCAACTTCTTTATTGAAAAGATCTTGAAAATCAGAAGGTCAATTGGCACATTAGTTTCAACTCCAATCCCGACGTTAAGCCCAATTAGCACTTATTCAGAGAAAGTGACTCACTTTCAAACAATAAATCAATCAAGCCTCGATAAAATTATTGAGAATCTCAGCTCTGCCACCTGCTGCTTGGATATATTACCGACAGGTTTTCTTAAAAAGGTCCTCCCAGCCATCAGGGAGGATCTGATCCAAATAGTTAACGCATCCATCCTATCAGGTGTCTTTCCCAAAGCGTTAAAAACAGCAGTTATCAAACCAATATTAAAGAAAAAGAATCTAGACAGTACATTAATGCAAAACTACAGACCAATCTCTAATCTTCCATTTATCGGTAAAGTTATTGAAAAAGCTGTTTTCCAGCAGTTAAACAGCTTTCTCACAAAGAACAACCGTTTTGATATTTATTAGTCTGGTTTTCGTAGGCACCACAGCACCGAGACAGCCCTTGTCAAAGTGTTTAATGACATCCATATAAATACTGACCGTGGGAAATCCACAGTATTGGTACTACTGGACCTTAGTGCAGCGTTTGACACCGTTGATCATGATATATTACTGGAACGTCTAGAGAGCTGGGCCGGACTCTCTGGTACAGCACTCAACTGGTTTAAGTCCTACCTTAAGAACAGGAACTTCTATGTGTCAATTAGCCAATTTTCATCACAAAATATAGAAATCACATGCAGGGTTCCCCAGGGTTCCATCCTAGGGCCCCTCTTATTTAGCATTTACATGCTCGCGTTAAGCCAGATTATAACCACCAATAATATTAACTACCACAATTATGCAGACGATACTCAACTTTATATTTCAATGTCACCAGTTGATGTTGAACCTATCCAAACCCTTAATAAATGCATTGAGCAAATTAATAACTGGATGTCTCATAATTTCCTTCAACTAAACAATAACAAAACTGAAGTACTCATCTTTGGACCCAAAAAAGATCGATTAAATATCAGTAATCAGCTCAAACTGGTCCAACTAGAAACTACCGACCAGACCAGAAATTTAGGTGTAATAATGGACTCAGACCTGAACCTCCAGGGCCACATAAAAGCTTTAACAAAGTCAGCATTCTATCACCTGAGGAACATTTCTAGGATTAAAGGACTGATGACACAAGGAGACCTAGAAAAACTCATCCATGCATTTATCTCTAGCCGCCTTGATTACTGTAATAGTATCATGACAGGTTTACCAAAAAAATCAATTAGACAACTGCAGCTGATCCAGAACGCTGCTGCTCGGGTTCTTACTAGAACCAAGAAAATAGAGCACATTACTCCAGTTTTAAAGTCATTACACTGGCTCCCTGTAGCTCAGAGAATAGACTTTAAAGTGCTTTTATTAGTTTATAAATCTTTGAATGGGTTAGCACCAGAGTACATTAGGGATCTGCTATCATGGTACAAACCCTCCAGATCAGTTAGGTCCTCCAGCTCTCGTTTATTGACCGTCCCTAGAACCAGAACTAAACATGGAGAAGCAGCTTTTAGTTTCTATGCTCCTCATATCTGGAATACATTACTGGGAGAATGTAAAGCTGCAGAGACATTGAACTCTTTTAAGTCTAAAATTAAAACGTACTTATTTAGACTTGCTTATGAGTAACTGATCCTATTATGGCCCTCTACTTGTTTGTTTTAATTTTTCATATAAATTATTGTCTTGATTATTGTTTTATTGTAAATGCTTTCTTGTAAATGTTTTCTTGTATTTTACTTTTATAGTGTCTTATGTTTTATGTTTTGTGTTTTCTTTTAATCATGTAAAGCACCTTGAATTGCCTTGTGCTGAAAGTGTGCTATACAAATAAAATTGCCTTGCCTTGCCTTCAGTCCTAGCTTTGTGCACAGAGTATTCAGCTCACCCATGGGGATTTCTGCAGTTCTCTTTACAGCATCAAAAAAGGAATTCCACCTTGTGGATGTTGGTATTAGGAGCTTTCTTTTGCTGATTTCTTCCACTGTTTCTGATGCAAGTGTAGATCTACTCGATTTGGTCCAAAGAGCTGTGCATTTTGCCGTGCTGCTCCTATACACAGCCCTGCACTCTGCATTGGTTGTTAAATGTTTCTCCACATCACGTGTGCAAATTATGTTGATGGTGTGCGAAGCACACCTGCGGTGCAGGGGAAGAGACAGCTGACCATCACTTTCATTCTCAGCCGAGAGGATTTCTGACAGATCAGAAAAAGTAACATCATTGTCTTTGGGGGTGGACTCTTCCTCCTCCGTCTCATCATCGGACTCCGTGACAGGATGATAAACTTGAAACGCCTTAACAAAGTTGGATCCATTATCAGTAACTGTTGCAACTACTTTGTTGAGTAATCCATAAGAGGAGTGAATGTTTTCGATTTCTGTACCAATGACATCATACGTGTGTCTACCACGAATTCGTCTACATGCTAATGCAACCTTGTGGCGCTCTAATGTGGTTCTACTGATCCAGTGGAGCGTTACTCCCATATAGCTTCTGTTGTTAGCAGTCCAAATATCCACGGTAGTTGAAACAAAGTCAATCTCATTCAGTGCGGCCTTCAGATTTCTCTCCATTTCTGTAAACTCCTTCTCCAAGTAAGAAGTAAAAGTCGTTCGGTGAGGCAGCTCGGCATTAACAGAAGTAGGGATCTTTTTTATTATGGCACGAAACGAGGGCGAGTCAACAGTGTTTATAGGTAGCCTTTCTTCTACAATATACTGCGCGACCAACTTCTTCAATTCTTCATCACTTACTGGTTTTGCACCAAAGTCCAACTTTTGTTGTTTGGGTGGTGCAGGACCTTCTGTTGAAGTCACGGCTCTCTGCTTCGGACCACTTGGTGAGACTCTCTCTGTGAGTTTGACTGTGCCGTGCTGCGACTCCAAATGTTTCTTTAAGTTTGACGTAGTGTTTTTGAAAGTAGATAACACTTTTTCGCCAACACAGAGTGTACAACGAACCTTAATATTGAAATCTTTAGTTGACAGAAACTCAAAATAGTGACCATATTTCCAGCTAAAGAACAAACATCTCTCTCCCTCCATTGTTGTTTACACTTTTTTACGTCGCTGGCTGCTTGTGAGCGGGAAACGTGACCTGTCGCTTATGTGACGTTTCACGACACGTATGCGTTTGTCATCCGCCGAGACCAAAAGAAGAAACCAAATCTTTTTGCTTAAAAAAATAGTAACGCACAGTGGTTTGGACAAGTAACTTTAATCTGACTACTGTTATGGAAATAGTAACACATTAGGTTAGTCGTTACTGAAAAAGTGGTCATATTCAGAGTAATGCGTTACTAAGCAACGCGTTACCGGCAACACTGCAGCTGATTGATCAGTGATCGTTGGAGCTGTAGAGGCAGAGATGAGCGACAGGGAGGTGAGAGCTGAATATTCGCTCAGAGGAAACACCATCTGATCTCAGAAATCAGATATCAGAAAGGGTTTTATTGCCAAATGTTGAGCAGGTTTACAACATTAGGAAATTGCTGCGGTACTTAGTGCAAACATACTGTTGGATAACGCTTAAATAAACATAAAAATAAGAATTAAAAGTGCTAAGTAGATAGATATATACATGAGTGCAGGTGGTGATCAGTGCCAAACATGGAATGATGCAGTGAACACAGTGTAGGGTCATGTGTTAGTGGTGGGAACAGTCATGTGGTTATTGTTCATGAGTCCAACAGCAGAGGGGAAGAAACTGTTCTCATGGCAAGAGGTTCTGGTGCGAATGGACTGGAGCCTCCTGCCTGAGGGGAGCAGGTCAAACAGACTGTGTCCAGGGTGAGAAGGGTCAGCTGTGATCCGAGCTGCACGCCCCAGTGTCCTGGAGGTGTACAGGTCCTGCAGAGATGGGAGACCGCAGCCAATCACCTTCTCAGCAGAGCACACAACACGCTGCAGTCTCTGTTTCTCCCTGATGGTGGCTCCAGCGTACCACACGGTGATGGAGGAGGTGAGGATGGACTCGATGATTGCAGTGTAGAATTGCATCATCGTCCGTGTTGGCAGGTTGAATTTCTTCAGCTGCCTCAGGAAGTACATCCTCTGCTGGGCTTTCTTTATGACGGAGGTGATGGTGGGCTCCCACTTCAGGTCCTGGGTGATGGTGGTACCCAGGAAACGGAATGAGTCCACAAAGGTGATGGGGGTGTCAGTCAGGATGATGGGGGGGAGTGGGGCTGTGTGCTTCCTGAAGTCCACAATAATCTCCACTGTCTTCTGGGCATTCAGCACCAGGTTGTTGTGGCTGCACCAGGACACCAGATGTTCAACCTCCCTCCTGTGGGCAGACTCATCCCGTCCGAGATGAGTCCAATAACGGTGGTGTCATCTGCAAACTTGATTAGCTTGACAGACTGGTGGGTGGAGGTGCAGAAGTTAGTGTACAGGGAGAAGAGCAGAGGAGAAAGAACACAGCCCTGAGGGGAGCCGGTGCTGATGGTCCAGGAGTCCGAAACATTCTTTCCCAGCCTCACATGCTGCTTCCTGTCCGTCAGGAAGTCAGTGATCCACCAGCAGATGGGATCAGGCACATTCATCTGGGAAAGCTTGCCTTGGAGATGCTCTGGAAGGATGGTGTTGAAGGCAGAGCTGAAGTCCACAAACAGGATCCTGGCGTGGGTTCTGGGGGAGTCCAGATGCTGCAGGATGAAGTGTAGAGCCATGTTGATAGCATCGTCTACAGACCTGTTGGCTCTGTATGCAAACTGCAGGGGGTCCAGGAGGGGGGCCGTGAGGGTCTTGAGGTAGGAGAGAACCAGGTGCTCAAATGACTTCATGACCACAGATGTCAGAGCCACAGGTCTGTAGTCATTTAGTCCAGTGATCCTTGGTTTCTTGGGGACAGGGATTATGGTAGAGGACTTGAAGCAGGCAGGCACATGACATGCCTGCAGTGAGGAGTTGAAAATGCCAGAAAACACTGGGGCCAGCTCGTTTGCACAGTGTCTGAGGGTGGCAGGAGACACACCGTCTGGGCCAGGAGCTTTTCGAGCATTCAGACTCTTAAACTGCTTCCTCACATCTGCTTCGTGAATATGAAGGGTTGTAGTGGGAGAAGGTGGTGTGAAATCCTCCTTGGTGTGGGGTGTGGAGAGAGGTGTTGTAGGTGAAGTGTTTGATGGTGGTGATGGCTCTATGGAGGGGGGAGAGGTGGGGGAATGAGTGTCCAAAGTGTCTCTATGGTTGGGGCTGTTGGAGGTGTGAAGGCTGCTTGATGGCTCATTAAAACGGCAGTAAAAGTCGTTAAGGGTGTTGGCCAAGAGCAAGTCATCAGTGGAGTGAGGGATTTTAGGCTTGTAGTTGGTGATATTCCTAAAACTTATCCACACAGAGGCCGAGTCATTCTCTGAGATCTGCTGCTGCATCTTCTCAGAGTGCTGATGTTTAGCAATGTCCACTTCTTTAGTGAACCTGTACTTGGCCTCTCTGTAGCAGTCCCTGTCTCCGCTTCTGAACGCCTTTCTCTTTTCCAGCCACAGCTTTTTGAGTTTAGGAGTAAACCAGGGTTCGTCATTGTTATAACTCACCCTGGTGCGTGATGGCACAATGCTGTCCTCACAGAAGTGGGTATAGGAGGTGACAGTGTCCGTAAACTCGTCCAAGCTGTTAGAAGCAGCCTTCATTGTGTCCCAGTCTGTGGACTCCAAACACGTGCGAAGCTCCTCCACAGCCTCGTTGCTCCACACTTTTTTAGTCCTCACGACAGGTTTGGAGAGCTTCAGCCTCTGTCTGTACGCGGGGATCAGGTGGACCATGACGTGATCAGAAAGTCCGAGTGAAGCGCGGGGCACCGCGTGATAGGCCCCGCTGATCGTGCTGTAGCAGTGGTCCAATATCCTCTCCTCTCTGGTCGGGCATTTAATATACTGCTTGTATTTGGGAAGCTCTTGGCTCAGATTGGCTTTGTTAAAGTCCCCAAGAGCAATAATGAGGGAGTCCGGGAATGTCCGCTCCATGTGCAGTATCTGCTCCGCGAGAGCGCACTGAGCTGCCTGCACATCTGCATCTGGCGGGATGTAAACAGCGGCCAAGATGAATGAAGCAAACTCCAGCGGAGAATAAAACGGTTTGCAGTGAATAAAAAGATATTCCAGAGAGGAAGAGCAGTGCTGAGCAATCACTGTTACATCTGTGCACCAGCCACTATTAATGTAGAAGCAGACGCCTCCACCTGTGGTCTTACCAGAGAGAGAGGCCTGCCGATCCACGCGCAGCAGATGAAAACCCTCCAGTTTGAGCGCGCAGTCCGGGATGTCCTCACAGAGCCACGACTCCGTAAAACATAAGACACAGGAGTCTCTGTTCATGCTTCTCATCAGGGCCAGCTCGTCCATCTTATTCCTGAGTGAGCGTACGTTGGAAAGGAAGATCCCAGGAAGAGCAGTTCACAGTCCGCGTCTCCTCAGACGCACGAGTGTGCTCGCTTTCCTCTCCTTCCATGTCTCACTTTCGTGATCAAAGTCTGTAATAAATCTGCCGCAGATGCGACAAATATTGGAAGTAAATCCACAGGTGTTGTAGTCCTGTAGTTAAGAAGCTCTTCTCTGGTGTAAGAATATCCAGAGGAGTGCCCAGACACACAAGTTATGCACAAAAACAAGACAGAAGTAACGCACTGAAGTACCAGGGCATCCATACGCGGCGCCATCTTGGAAAAAGATCAGATATGGAGGAGTCGGCACACGCATCCTGCCTATGTCCATTGTTGCTGCAGTCCAAACAAACAGAGCACCTCAGAGAAGGCCCTGAGACAGAACATGACCCAGCACATAGCTCTGATGAGAGTGCCACCTTGGTACCGACATAGCAGGTCCACTGATTTAAACAGGCCTCGCCAATCACAGTGCATTCTGGGTAGTTGCTGTCATGTTATTGTTCATCCAGAACCAAAACAAAGATGAACGCCAACAGGAAATAAGAGGAAAACTCACGTGAATGATTAGCAGTTAATCAGTTTCAGAGAGAAACAGCGAGGCGGTTCGATGCTCACGTTTAGCCCATCTGTGGAGTTCTTGGGCGTGGGCGAGTCACGGCTCTGTGATACACGTTTCTGCATCTCTGACTCTGCAGACAAACACTTTAGTTTCACTAAACCGTGAATCTGAAAAATGAAAGTCATTCATTGAAGCGGGCTTATGTCTCTTATTTTGGCGCAGTCTTCATTACATCACTTCCTGTTCTGGTGCAGTAGCTTGTAATCTCATTTATCTTGGGTCAGAGGTCACACCCAGGCAGGATCACAGCGTCACAGAGTTCCTTCGATCGTGCCTCTGAGCCGTCTCTTTTGTGACTGGCTGAAAGGCCTTCTCCTCTGAGTCGGTGCGTATTTGTTTGGACTCATCACGTGCAGTAATAATGGACACAGGCAGGATGGGTGTGCGGACTCTTCCATATCTGAGCGTGAGATGAGATGCTGTATCCTCAGAGGGCGTTCAGTCTGAGTGAATTAACACCTGCAACGACAGGTGAGGCGTAACGACAGCTGTTAACTCGGCGGGTATCGCAGTGCTGCGGTCACATGATTATCGTCTCCTAAATGGTGCTGAAGGTGATCTGCCTCCTTCTTCCAGCTGTTACCCAGCCACGTGTCATTGGATGGCTGACCTCAGCTTGTTGCTGTGACCAATCACAGCTCAGCGACCTGACTCGCTGCTGTAACGGACGTCCCCTCTGGTCGTGCGTTGCAGCAGCGTTGCATTCCTCCTCTGTGTTCCATTATCACCGCACTGTCACCAGTCAGAGGCGATGTAGTGCATTCTGGGACTGCAACTGCATCATTAACAGAAGGATCCTGAGCTCCGTATCATATAAATGAGATATTATTAGTCAGTTAGAACAAAAACACAGAAAACACACTGACGAACGCAGCGCCGCTCAGCTGGATCATCGCCGACCGATGGTCATGTGATCGATCTGAACCGAAGCTCTGCTTTCAGGTTTTCTTCATGTGCGTGGTGCTGAGCGGGCGAGTCTCCCCGGCTGAGTTAACCTGCGAAACTTTGATCCTGCTGTCAACCAACTTCACAGGTAACTTCCTGTTTGGGATTTCCTTTGACGTGCTCAGTGAACCCGGAGCGCTGACACCTTCTCTGTGTTCTGTCTCTCAGCGAGGACCTTAGCCCGGCTCAACCAGACATTCACCATCAGCAACTCCTCAGGTCTGTATCACACACTCACCTTTGACCTTTGACAAACATCAGCACCAGAATCACGATGAGATACTCTGCTTTTCGCCATGGCTGTACTCTCAGGTGTACCAACAGGAAACTTAAGAGGTGCTTCTTTGTTTGAGTCATTCACTGACTTTCATTGTAGACTTCAATAATATTTACCAAAGGTGAGTCTCATGAAGTAAAGTCCCCTACAGGTCCTCCTGCCTCTCACCTGTCGCTCTGTCTTTGCAGGTGTGTACTGTGAGCTGTCGGTGGATGGGATAGGAACCTGTTGGCCTCAAAGTGTAGCAGGTGAGCTGGTCTCCAGACCCTGTCCTGAGCAGTTCAACGGGATCCACTACAACACCACCAGTAAGTGCCACACCTGCTCAGGTGCAGAGACTATCATGCTAACACGTTCACAGACAAGTTCTGATGTGTGAATGTGACAACAGCTACACACTTTCTCTCAGACATAGGCAGAGGTTTTTTCTCATAACTTTAGATTTTAGTTGATTTTTTACCTTTAGGGGCAATGACGAGCTGTTGACTGTTCTCTCCGAGAGGGGGCGTGTTTTTCCCAGTATATACTCTGTCTCTATTATCTTCAACTGATCTCTATCCACAGCCAATCAGAGGCTGCCAATTAAATGTCAGCCAATCACAGTTTCACACTCTGTGTCCTCACTGACGTCCAACACCACCTCCGTACGAGGACGAGCTGACTTCTTCTTCTTCTGTGCCAACTGTCTTCATTATATCCACTGTGTATGTGTGTGTGTCAGTGTGTGGGTGGCATAAATATCCTGTTTAATTAACAGTTTAGGTTGCCAATCGAACTTAATAGCATGAGTCATCTGTGTGTGTGTGTGTGTGTGTGTGTGTGTGTGTGTGTGTGTGTGTGTGTGTGTGTGTGTGTGTGTGTGTGTGAGAGAGAGAGAGAGAGAGAGACCAGCTGGAGCTCATCTTTCACTGGACCTTCATAATTTCTTCACACACAGAAAAACTCTTGCCCCTGATGTAATGTGGCCTCTGATTGGGTAACATGTTACAGTTTTTCTCGATTGCTAAAACACATTTCTTGAAACTACGCCTCATATCCGCACAACAGTAAACAAATCCATAACATCTCACTCAATTCCCCAAACATCCTATTTCCAGGTCAAAATGAAGCTCTACACCCAAAACTATTCACTCCTGCTGAAAAACCGAACTTTGCCCTCAGACATCAAACACAAGCCCTCAAAAACACACACACTACAACAGAGTTTTGCACACTGGTACAATTAATTCAAAACAATAGTTCCAAAACAATTAGGTTGCTTATGGTTCTCCCCTTCAAAACCCTTGTCACATGATAAACACAAAAGACGCAACCAATGTATGTACAGTGGCACATTGTCATTCATGTACTATACAGTACAACACACACCAGAAACATTATCCCACCACAGCATCTTGTCTTTGGTCTGGGTCAGGCCAGAGAATCTCATCCACATCACAGGCTATATTGGCCCCAGCCAGGCAGCGGGGTAAAATCCTCTTGCATGCCTGATCCACCCCTGGCATGCATCTACTGATATGTCTAGGCAGGCCTCTTCCATGGCCTGAAGGAGGTGAACACGGACATAAGGTTCTCGGTCATACACTTTCCACCGCCATGCCGAAAATAACTCCTCTATCGGGTTTAGAAAGGGGAGTATGCAGGCAGAAAGAGATTAGAAAACCTTGGGTTATTGGTAAACCAGTCACGAACCAGAGCAGCGCGATGGAAGCTGACGTTATCCCACACAACAACGTAGTGAGGCTGCTCTGGCTGTGCTGGTTCCCTGTAGTCCAGCTGGAACATATGTTGTCTTAAACCATCAAGAAAAGCAAGGAGAAGCATAGTGTTATAGGGTCCTACTACGGCATGGCGGTGGAGTACCCTCGTTGGCTGATGGCTGCGCACATAGTGACATTCCCCCACGCTGACCAGGGACATTTACAATAGCCCGATGGCCAATTATGTTCCTCCCCTTTTCCTTCTTTTGGTCAGGTTAAAACCTGCCTCATCCACAAAGATCATTTCATGGGGAACAGGCCGTCCTTCAATCTCAAAGATTCTCTGCAAAACACATAACACACAGTAAGTCAATCGGTACCCTGAACCAAAGTTCAAGAGTGCTGAAATGGCAGCATAAACTGCCATGCTGTGATGGTACACAATACCTTATACAGTATCAAAACTCATACCTGAACATATTCCACACGTTGGTTTTTCACTCTGTCAGAGTTTCGTTCGAAAGGGACTCGGTATGCCTGTTTCATCCGAATTGATTCTTTCGGAGGATGCGGTCAAATGTGGAGAGGCTGATGGCATTTATGCCTCGAAAAAGATGATCATCCTCAATCACTCTCCTTTGAATCTCTTGCAGGCGGATTACATTATTTGCAATTACCATGTTTACAAGTTCCCTCTCTTGCTCCTCCGACAAAAAGCCTTAACCTGCCTCCACCAGGTGGTCGTCTCTGTGTCCTACAAAAATAGAAGCACTCATTACTGTAACTGTCACACATTCATTTTACAGGAAAATAATGGAAACATACTGAAACTCAAGACACATAAATTCAGTAACTTAAACGTTACTGTACAAAGCAGTCTTACTGCAAGTACACCTACCTGTTTTCCTCCTGAAGGTTCTGATGATGGAGGCAACAGTGAAGCGACTCAAATTTGGTTGTACTCGTTGCCCAGCCTCCCTCATAGTCATCCCATGGACAAGGACATGGTCAACTAAAGTGGCTCAATTTCATCCGAGACTGACTGTCTTCGTGCCCTTGCTCTTCCCCTTCCTTGTCGCCGCTGTTCTCCACCTCCACCTCCTTCACCACCTCCTCCTCCTCTTCCACCACGTCCTCCTCTTTCACCATGTCCTCTTTCTCCACCACGTCCTCCTCTTTCACCATGTCCTCTTTCTCCACCACGTCCTCCTCCTTCACCACGTCCTCTTTCTCCACCACGTCCTCCTCCTTTACCACGTCCTCTTTCTCCACCACGTCCTCCTCCTTCACCACGTCCTCTTTCTCCACCACGTCCTCTTCCTTTGCATCTCTTTGGATCCATTGTTTCAAACCTGAATGAGCTGACTTTGGCCCTTTATCTATCCATCGCAGGTTCTGATTGGTGTGTGCTAAATTTTGACTCCTAGTGTTTCCACCTGGTTAATTGTGTGCTAATTGGGCTCAAGCTATGCTGACTTAAGTTAACATTATTGCATGCTAGTGCTTTCTACATGACTACATGGTGTAAGCACTGTAAAATGTAGGGATTTGTGTGTAGAGTTTTGCAGTACCAGTTCACCAAATTTGAGTCATGTGTCAAAGCAGGGAATAGTGTTTATAGTTCAGGGAAATGGGTGAGCTTTTTGACCAATAGCGTTTATGGTTTTGAAATTTTAGTTTAGAGGCCTGGTTATAGTGTTTAAGCAATCGAGAAAAACTGTAATAAAGCATCTGTCTGTGGGCACTGATGTATTGATCTGATCAGACTGATGTAAATTAAACACAGCATGCACTGATGAGATGGGTGATCAGGGGCGTGAGGCCGTGATGACAGCTCAGTAGTTGCCGTGGTTACACTGGAGTCGAGTTGGGTTGTGTTTTCTTCAGATTCTGATCAGATCTGATTAGTTCTCTCTAATAATGATTGATTGAGATATCGATGGATTGTGAGGTCCAGTTCTGTTTTTGAGCTGTGAGTCTGAGGACCCAGAACCAGATCCAGAACCTGAGCCGGTTTGTGGATGTCAGGGAGCAGACGTGTCAGAAGGAATAACTGGATGAATGCTGTTCTTAATTTAAATAAATTCAGATCAAACTGAGGTTATTGTACTCGGCCCTGAAAATCTTAGAAATATGGTATCTAAGCAGATTCTTACTCTGGATGGCATTACCTTGGCCTCCAGTAATGCTGTGAGGAACCTTGAGTCATTTTGACCAGGACATGTCCTTCAACGCACATATTAAACAAATATGTAAGACTGCTTTCTTCCATTTGTGCAACATCTCTAAAATTAGAAATATCCTGTCTCAGAGTGATGCTGAAAAACTAGTTCATGCATTTATTACTTTGTTTAATATGTGCATTGAAAGATATATCCTGGTCAAAAATGACTCCAAGGTTCCTCACAGTGTTACTGGAGGCCAAGGTAATGCCATCCAGAGTAAGAATCTGGTTAGATACCATATTTCTAAGATTTTCAGGGCCGAGTACAATAACCTCAGTTTGATCTGAATTTAGAAGCAGAAAGTTAGCGGCCTTCCAGGTCTTTATGTCTTTAAGACATTCCTGCAGTTTAACTAATTGGTGTGTGTTACCTGGCTTCATGGATAGATAGAGCTGCGTGTCATCTGCATAGCAGTGAAAATTTATGCTATGTCTTCTAATGATGCTGCCTAAGGGAAGCATGTATAATGTAAACAGAATTGGTCCTAGCACTGAACCCTGTGGAACTCCATAATTGACCTTAGTGTGTGAAGAGGACTCTCCATTTACATGAACAAACTGGAGTCTATTAGATAGATATGATATAAACCACTGCAGCACAGTACCTGTAACACCTACAGCATGTTCTAATCACTCTAATAGGATATTATGATCAGTTTCAGTGCCCAGATGGTCGGAATGGCAGTTGAGAAAAGCGCCAATCATTAACCCCTCCCTGACTTCTTTCTCAGCAAGTAGGCTGTTTACGGTATCTGCATCATTGAAGGCTGACTGGAGATATTTGCATGCACAAGAGAATGAAGGCTGAATGATAATCCCTAGGTGGAAACCATCTGAAAAAACTTTTAATAAGAGGTTGATGGAATCTGGGTTAGGATGTTTTTTTTAAAGTATCCTTTAATGTTGCAATATTTATTGGCGTGGACGGATGTAGCTGGTCATTGCTTGGTAGGAAAATTATTGCTAATGGTGTAGCCTCCTAGTTGCATAACAATTCTGCATTTATCTGTATCTTATGGCGAGGTTCAATTCAATTCAATTTTATTTATATAGTGCCAAATCAAAACAACAGTTGCCTCAAGGCGCTTTATATTGTAAGGTAGACCCTACAATAATACATACAGAGAAAGAGAAAGGCATATTAGTGAGGTGTGTTTTAGGTCTTGATTTTGGGGGGTTTGCAGCTGGAACTAAGCAGTTAAGAGCAGAAGCTCAACTTCTGGGCTGTGACTTATTTTGTGCTGGAATGTTACAAGCAGAAGGGGGCTGCAATGGTGCGAAGGGGAAGCAAAGATGTCACAGTTTCCCTGGTCGAGACCGCATCAGAATGTGTTCTAATTGAACTGTTGCAGGCAAGCAGCAACTTTGGAAGCAAACCTTATGTAGTACTGGTAAAAGTCAGTGCCACCGTAGAGCCTAACCCTAACCCAGAGTGACAATCATGTAGTTGCCAAGTTCCTGTCTTTGGCATATGTGTATTGACTTTTTTTTTTTTTAAATGTTTTGGGGTTTTTCTTTGCATGTAAAGAGCAAAGTGAATCAGAGTCAAATGCTTCTTTTTATGTCCACAAACTTGGCCAAATAATAATCTAGACAGAGGTTGAAGGTCCTGCTGTTTCTGCACTACAATGTCCAGTGTAATGTGTTCCAGGTAGCTCAGCGTGGTATAGGGCTTTGGAGTTGACGTCACGCCGCAATGCATTGTGGGAGCGCGGCACCATTTTCGGGGTCTACGAATCAAAACGAACGACAAGATGCTTAAAAGCAGCTCAAAAGAGAATGGACTGTATAGAGACCGATTGCGTCCAGAAGCGAAGTGGCGGTACTTGCAGAAAATCGCGTGCATTGGAAATGTGGACCCGTATGAAACACGGCGGTGGAGTAGAAACCCTGAAGACCAACCGCTACTGACATAGCCTGATATATTTTCGTACCTTATCTGTGGAGTCAGCGCGTACAACTCGTCATTCAAACAAAGGTAAGTCTGCTCGAGTACTGCGTGTGAAATGTGTTTGATTTCCCTGCAAACATTCAGATTAGTGCAGCATAAATTCATTCATGAGGGTGAAATTACAGTGAGAACATGTGGAGGCTCTGTTAGAGGGATAACATAGTGAGTTCAGTGCATTGATGTGACATTGTCCTGAAGGATTTAGTTATTCTCTATGGTTAAAGAAATTGCACTGATTTATTCATATTTATTATAAATAATTCTAATTATACATCTTGCTTCAATATTTGTATCTTGTGTCACTAAAAATACATCTTTAGTTTTATACATTGATTAATGACCTGCAGAATCTCCTTATCATATTAAGTAATTCATAATTGTCACTTTATGCTTTCTCCATCTCTAAAGTGATGACATCCTTGCATTACATACTTTAGGTTCATTTTCTGCAGGCAGGTTTCTGACAGAGAACAGGCAGATTTAGAATATAACATGCAGCGTTCTATAGATGGACACATAAAGAAATGAAAAATTACATGTATGTGCTAACTTTCTAAACACTGTTACATTTATGATAAAGTAGATAAAACACATTTATGTCGGCCTTGGCTCATAGTTCTTGTCTTTAAATTAACTTTGTCTGTGTGTGTTTCAGGTGCTGCACTCTCAAAGACTGAATGAACCAGCATTGCAGCCATGGGTCACTGTGAGCATCACAGGGAAGGTTGAAGCCGCCCACTGCACCTGTATGGCCGGAGTCGTGGAGACCTGCAGCCATGTCGCTGCTCTTCTGTTTAATGTAGAAGCAACAGTGCGGATCTGTGGCACAAGGCCTGTTACAGATGAACCTGCATACTGGGTTTTGCTGGGTAATGTGACCAAGATACAGCCAGAGGTTGGCCATAAGATAGACTTCTCTTCTTCAGCTGCCCAAAAAAAGGCTCTTGATCAAAACATAAACAGACCATCCGTAGTGAAAGGTAAAAGGAGCCGTCCTCAAAAAAGAAAAATCCCACCTGCTACTGTGGAGGAGTTGTCACTGCTATAATGCCATAATGTTTTATCTAGGGGTCTAGATTTATACCTGTAGTGCACTGCCATGTAAATAATTTGCATTTACTGAATATGTACTGACTGAGTACCACTGTTCAAAAATTGAATAAAGAAACAAACTAATTTTTGCCTCTTTTTTTTTTTTATTAAAACCACTTTATAGAACATCACATCAGTTACAATGTAGAGTCCATGTCATTTATAGTTTATAAAAGACAAAATGTTTACACAAAGTCATGACAGTGTTTACATGATATCACCCACTACTAACATTATTTACTGTATCTTTTGAAAAAAAAACCCCACTATTTATACAGCAAAAGACTTAAGAATATTTAACAGGAGCAAGTTTCATTTTCCCTGGTTTTACTACCACACTGTTCACCAAACGCAGCAAACCTTCACCATCTTATCCAGAAGGGTCACCTCTTCACCCTCACATGGAAGAAGTAATCTGATTGGCATGGTGGTATGTTTGAAGCAGGTCCCTTATGTAGCGCTGGAACCCAGTCACGATGTGTTTTATCCATTTCATAGGCTGGTTTGCTGCAATAATGCCAAATAATTAGAAACTCTATAAATAGAAGGTAGTTCTGCAAAATCACTCATTAGGATGTTTGCTCTAATTTGCTATGACCTCAGAGTGCGTCGAAAATAAAACTAATAGGCTATAAAGAGTGATATGAACAGATTTAGAACTTACTGGAATGAAAATGTCTGGAGCACCAACAGATATTTGGAGATGGAAGAGAGCTGGATATCAGCTCGTCTCACAGCTGCTATCCAGGCTAGACGCCTTCGTTTGGTAACATCGATACACGAGCTGCCTCATGTTGCTTCCAGGTTGGGAAAGAATGAAAAGATAAACCCTTTTCAAGCTTATTCTCTTGCCGGTCGTGTGATCACACATTGCAGCCGACCACACAGCAAATACGAACCATGGCTGTTGTGTGTGCCTTTGCTCCCTTTTCACTTGCGCTAGACCCCCAAAATGGCGGATCGGGCCAAAATCCTTTCCACGCCCACCCCCGTGACATCACGCTCCAAAGCCCTATCAAGAGTGATTGCATTTGCATACTCAGTGGAACGGTTGCTCCTGGAGGTTGAATGCTGCTGGAAGGCAGGCCTGGATGTGCTTTCCAAGCTCCTTAGACCATCTCACTGCGTTCAATACTTACTTATTATTAACCTTTTCATGCATGAATTATGACAACCTCAATCAGGTTTTTTTTCTTAAGTATTTTTGTTCATCTTTAGGCATGAAAAAAAGATTTTTGAACTTCATTTTTTTTTTATTAAACATAATATTTACATTATTGCTTTTAAGCAAAGCAGAATACCAGGAACTTAAAGCTGGAGGGTTGTCTGCTCAGTCATCCAGGTAAGGAATCCCAAAAAGTTGATTCTGTTCGTTTGGATGTTTTCAGTGGGAGAAACATTTCATCATCATCAGGTGGCTTCTTCAGTCTCAGTCTCTGAGGCTACCTCCAGGTGAACAGAAGCAACCCTTTGGGACTAAGTAGGGTTAATTCAAAAATTATAATATAGTCCAAATATACTAAAACAACAGCCAAAATTATGTTATTATTATGAGGTTATCATAATTTCAACTCTGTATAAGAATGTGAATATTCAGACTCAAAGACACTACTTTCTTATTGCCAGTAGGTTATCATATTGCTCTACTATTACTAATTGGTTTTGTCTCGTGGGAGTGTCTTTAGTTCCACAGTATTACCTCCAGTTTTTGGGCCCTGTTACATACATTTCAGTGTAATATTACTCAACTGTTACCACGTTTGCTACTTTTTTATATAGCACATTTAATTACAACAGCAACGATGACCAAAGTTCTGTACAAAAATACAAAACAACTAGTACCAAATAACTGATAATATTAGTACCAAACACCAAATTAACTAATATTACTTTGGTAATTAAGTGGTAGTAACTTAGAAATTACCACAGTATTATGTTCTTGTTTCGCCCTCGTTAGCCTGCTATTACCACTTTATTACGAGCTGTAATGGAAAACAGAAAAGTTTATTCAGCTGTAAAGTCATAAACAAAGTCATCATTTGTTTTACATCCGGATGTGTTGCTTTAATTAAGCGCTTCATCAGAGAGCAGCTGGATCCTGTGTTTCACATCTATCAGAAAACTGTTTAACTCGACTGAAGGCTTCACGGCTCAGGTCATTACTTGGACAGGCTAACAGAAAAAACAGACTATGTGAGCACAGGTGGGATCAGCTTTTTTAACCTGTAGCTCTGTGGACACCCGTCTTCTCTTTGTTAAAGGTGGGTTCACATCATGTGACTCGTGTTTTACCTGTACTGACAGTAACTGATGCGTTGATGCTTCTGTTCAGATCGGGTCTACAGAGAGTGTCAGGTGAATGGCAGCTGGGCGCCTCGAGGAAACTACAGCCAGTGCACCGAGATCATCGTCCTGGTGAGAAGCACCAACGCCAATCACTGATCAATATGCTCGGATCGTGTTTCTATAAGTGATGAGCTCGTAAACCCAAACAGAGCCTTAAGGAGCTAACATTAGCCACATTAGCTAACACGATGTTTGGCAGTAATGCACCAGAAACGCAGCATGACCACGTCTGCGATCTGATTGGCTGACAGGAACACCTGCAATTACAGATGCACTTTGTGTTTTCATCAGTCTTTAATCCGAAGACCCACCCAGACCTCAAACAGCTTCAGGTTCAGTCCTTTTAAAGGAGGAAGTCTTGCTCAGTGTGTGGCAGTTTAAAAGGAGTTAGTGCAGGTTTCACTCATATGTTTGTTAATGGGCCCAAAAGGAGGGTAACGATGTGATATCACTAAAGCTCCGCCCACCTTCTGTCATTATTCTGACAGACCGAGGACTATGTCCTCAGATGATACATGGGACAGGAAAACACTTTTAATGTGTGTGTGTGTGTGTGTGTGTGTGTGTGTGTGTGTGTGTGTGTGTTCACATGTCTGCTGGGTGATAATGGTCTTCTCTGATACTCTCATTAATATTGGATTTAGATTCATTCTCACTGTTGTCTGATGACATCAGAATGCTCATACACCCGCCCGTCTGTCTGCCCGTCTGTCTGTCTGCCTCAGGCTCTGTTTTGTGGGTGATGTTGTGCTCATGCTCATACACTGGTGTCATAAGAGTGTGACACATACCTACACACACACACACACACATACATATATACAGGCACATATTTAAGAGAAACAGGAAAAAGTTCGGACACACCTTCTCATTTAGTGGTTTAAACTCGATCTGCTGGGATCAGTACCTCACTGTGTAACTGGCTGCTGGATTTCCTGACAGGAAGACAGCAGACAGTACAGGTTGGTAGCAACACCTCCAGCCCAAGATCACTGAATATGGAGGCTCTCCAAGGATGTGTGTTGGGCCCCCTGCTCTTCAACCTGCTGACCCACGACTGCACACCATCACACAGCTCCAACCTTTTCATCAAGTTTGCAGATGAAACAAATGTGGTAGGTCACATCAGCAACAACGATGAGACCTACTACAGGAGTGAAGTTAACCATCTGGCTGAGTGGTGCAGCAACAACCACCTGTCCCTGAATGTGGAGAAGACTAAGGAGATCATCACAGACTTCAGGAGAGCCCACACCCTGCACACCCCACTAACCATCAATGGTGCTGCTGTGGAGAGGGTAAGCAGCACCAAGTTCCTGGGTGTGCACATCTCAGAAGATCTCTCCTGGTCAAGAACACAGCATCACTGGCCAGCCCAACAGCCACTCTACTTCCTCTGCAAACTGAGGACAGCGAGAGCATCAACCCCCATTATGAGCACCTTCTACAAAGGCACCGTTGAGAGCATCACTGTGTGGTATGGCTCCTGCACTGGGTCCTAATGGAAAAGTTACAACGGGTAGTGAGAACAGCGGAGAGGATCGTGGGTACCTTTCTTCCCTCCCTCCAGGACATCTACTGCACTCGCCTCACCTGGAAAAGTCCTCTGCATTACAGGTGACTCCACCCATCCATCCAACAGCTTCTTCAGTTTGCTGCCATCAGGAAGGAAACTGAAGACCCTCTGGGCTAAAACCAGGACACTGAGAGACTTTGTCCATCAGGTTGTCAGGATGCTGAACTCTCTCACTGCATCCACCTCTTCCCTCTGAACCCTCCACCCCCCAAACATACAAACTCTGAACCACCACCATTGTCTTTTCACTGACTGCCCCACCCACACTTGCACACAAACTTGCCCATAATCACTATGATAGTGTTGGACACTGCTGTTTAAATAATTGTATAGTATTGTGTTGTACATAAGACTCCGATTTTATTTTTATATTTTTATCTTTAAATTGCTTAGTGTACACTGAGGGCCGTGGGAGACGTGCACTTTCAAATTCCTGTGTATGACTGTACATGTGGTCTTTGACAATAAAGCTGACTTTGACTTTGAAACACACACACACATATCTATCTATATCTATATCTATATCTATATAGATATTTATTACATATTACTTTTTTTAAAACTGGCTTGTATATTTGTACATTTTATATATATATATCTTTTTCCCTATGTTAATACTGCCCATATGTATATAGCGCTGCAGAACTGTACACCCCCCCCCCCCCCCCAGCATGTTTGCACTGAGTAGGAGATGCTCTGTATCTCATTGTACAACTGTATAGTGACAATAAAAGCATTCTATTCTATTCTATTCTATTCTATTCTATTCTATTCTATATAGATAGATAGATATATACTACAACAACAACAACAACAACAACAAACTTTATTTATATAGCACATTTAAAAACCAGTGGTGTACCAAAGTGCTTAACATTCAAAAGGGTGAGATGAAATAACAGGGAGAATGAGGACTATGGTAAGGTACCAAAACGAGCTGGCAGGTTGAATGGCATTAAAACACACAAGGCAAAAGAATTGCATATAAAAGCATAAAAGAAAGCAAAACAAAATGTGAAGGATAAAACAGTCAAAATTAAAATGAATTTAAAATAATTAAGAATAAGCCAAGATAAGAAAAGCGTTAGGCTGACTATCAAGCAAGGACTAACTGGTAGAAAAGGCGAGGCTAAATAGGTGGGTTTTTAACCGCGATTTAAAGGAATGGATGGAATCAGACTCGCGTATAGCGATGGGGAGGTTATTCCATAAAACGGGTGCAGCCAAGGCAAACGCCAGGTCACCTCTAGTCTTCAACCGGGATCTCGGGAGTACCAAGAGTGACTGGGAAGATGATCTTAACGCCTAGTAGGGGTGTATGATCTAAGTAGCTCGGTAAGGTAGCTTGGTGCTATATTGTTGGCAATTCGGTAGGTAAGCAGCAAGATTTTGAATTGAATGCGGTACTTAACGGGAAGCCAATGCAGATCAGCAAGGACAGGGGTGATAGAAGCAGGCCGCTCGCTACTAGTAAGGAGACGAGCAGCTGCGTTCTGAACAATTTGAAGTCTATGGAGGAGAGTAGACTTAAGACCGAAGTAAAGTGAATTGCAATAATCCAACCTAGATGTCACAAAGGCATGGATAAGCTTTCCAAGATCACTATGTGGAATATAATGTCTGGCCTTGCTAATAAGACGCAATTGATGGAAACAAGATTTAACAACAGAAGACACTTGTTTATTGAACTTAAACGAGCTATCCAAAAATACACCCAGGTCACTAACAGTGTCTGTGAGGAAACTGTTAAAGGAACCGAGGGCGTCACAAAGTTGGCCACGGGGGACTCTACTGTCAAACACGATAATTTCCGTTTTCCTGTCGTTTAGAATAAGAGAGTTACCTGCGAGCCAATTTTTGACCTCACGCATGCACTCGAAGAAGCCATGGAGAGACATAGAGGGATCATCAGTTAGCTCGAAATATATCTGTGTATCGTCGGCATAACAGTGATGTGCGATGTTATACTTCTCAAAGATTGTGCCTAAGGGCAGCATATACAATGAGAAGAGCAGGGGGCCAAGGACAGATCCTTGAGGCACGCCGCAGGAGACAGGTGCAGCAGAGGAGAAATAAGGGCCAAAATTAATCGAGAAGGACCTATTAGAGAGGTATGACTTAAACCAATCTAAGGCGGCACCTCCAATGCCAACTACACTATGATACTCCTGTGTATGTACTCATATACATATACACATATGCATACATAGAGTATAACTACATGCGGTGACATAATCATTTGATTTAGATTCCAAACAGAATGATTCTTAACAATATATAGAGAGAAAGAAGGAAGTCGTAGGGGTAGTTAGAGTTGGCGCGGTCCAGTAAATCAAAGCTTTTGTTGTCTATGTAGAGCCATTGTTGACTCTCTAGATCAGCGGTCCCCAACCCCGGGCCTCAGACCGATACCGGTCCGTGAGTCGTTTGGTACCGGGCCGCGAGAGTTGAGGCTCAGGTGTGAAATGTATGGTTTTCAGGGTTTTGATCAGTTTTCAGCGTTATTTTGTTATTGTTTTTATCGTTAACTCGGTTTTCCTGGGTCTTTTCATGTGTGTTATGAATAAATCTTCTTTTTTTCGGTACCGGTACTAGTTTTATTTTGTTGTATTTATCCGCGACACCTTAAAGGCCGGTCCGTGAAAATATTGTCGGGCATAAACCGGTCCGTGGCGCAAAAAAGGTTGGGGACCGCTGCTCTAGATTGTTGTCTTCAGTATTTTTCTTGGACTGAAGTCTGCTACTTGCCTCCAGACGTTATTGGTGGAGGTCAGCCCAGAGCATGACCGCCATTAAACAGACAGCCCCAGAGATAGGGAGGGGGCATGTTTATATGTCAGTCAGCTGTCATCTGGAGTTGTATGAATTTACCGTTGTAAGCAGAAACTGACCACGCTTCCAACCTTCTGGAATTACCAGTCGCACAGACTGAGATATCCCAAAATACTTCTTGGGGCTAAAAATAAACACAAACAAAGGTGATGAAAATCAGCTCCTCATATCACCATGAACCTCCAGCAGACCTACTGATCTCTAATCTAGAACACGACCTATACCAGGTTACGTCTGCAGAATAAGTTACCATGGAGATGAGAACTGATGAGTTAAACTGGAATGTACTCTGCTTAATACAGAGCTCAGGTGTGTTTGCAGTTGACAAGAAGTCACTGAAGCATGATTTCAGTCCTGTCAGCCACACAGCATCGATTTGTAACCTTTATTTGATTTTAACAAGTTTTCTGCATCCTCCCGATCCACACACTGTCTCTCTCACACACACAGAATAAACTGAAACAGTCAGTGACAAGTGTAAGAAAATGAGTGATCACACGTCAGTGTGAATGAGTCGTCAGAGAGGGAGAACCATCTGGAGCCTCTGTGTGTGTGAGGACTAAGGGGGTGGATCCCTTTGAGGTCCAGGTGAGAAGCTGGTCCATGTTCTGTGGGCAGCGTTTCCCTGGGGTCCTCACAAAGGCCCAAAGACCAACATATGTGTGTCTATAAGTCCATATGTAATGTCATGTGATCTGCTTTGTGTGTGTGTGTGTGTGTGTGTGTGATAGAGAAAGAGAGAGAGAGAGGAGAGAAAGAGCATCTCCCACTGAGACAATCTGTCACCCATTTCCTGCTCCCCTGTGATTGGCCAGAAGAGCCGGCTGCTGGTCAATCACAGACCGTAATTAACAAACAGGGTGTGCGTGTGTGTTTACAGTGTAACGAGGCTGAGGATGAAAGGAAAGTTGCATAACTGTTCATTATAACAGCACAAACACATAGTTGTTTTGTTTGGCATCATTTTTAATCATCCAAATGAAAACAACATGTTGCTATGGAAACATCATGCACACAGAGAAAGGATGTGATTGTAAACTGATTATCGGATAGATTTTGTAAAGGGCATGAACCCCGTTACACCTCAGCGTCTCATGTGAAAGCTGTGACTCTGAACAGAAACATGATTAAACTGAGTTTCAGTATAAAAACCAGCTCGGATCAGAACACAGCCTGTAAATAAAGAGACTAATGTTAAACCTGCATTCTTTCAAATGTCCAGCAGGGGGCAACTCCTGTAGAGACTGATTGTATAGAGCACTGGTTCTCAAACTTTTCACAATGAGTACCACCTCATAAAATGTATGGCTTTGAAGTACCACCCTTATGACCGACATTAAAGTACAGTAGTATAGGCCTATTTAACACCACATACAGTTTACACAGACAATTTTATTTCTTATATGAATGTTATTTATTTTAACTGTCATAAACAGGATGTGACAAGTTCTAATAATAATAATAATAAAACATTCACACCAGGTGGGATATCCAATCTTTAAGTGATGACGTATGAACAAACTACTCTGCGTTTATTAAGCCTGTTGTGTTATTAACATGTTTTAATTCTTTGTATCTTGTTTTTTTTTTTAATCTGAAACAGTCAGTGATCACTGTCGGCTTCTCGGTTTTTATCATTACTGTTCATTTTACAGCTCAGTTTTTAAACCCTTACGATGTAACTACAGCCCAGCCCATGCAGCAGTATGTTAACGACTAACCTCGCATTGTGAATGGATTATCTCAGTTGTTCTCCTGACTTAAGTTTGGTCCATGTACAGCATCCTGCCATGCGATTGCATTTGTCCCTAACCCATCCAAACCTCAGTAACCCTACAAACGTCACTGCTGTTTAGTTTTCTGTCTTCATTTCATTTGAAATCCCTCAGTCATGGTATATTATTTAATTATTATTATATTATTATATTATTTAATATATTATTTAATGTTGGGTGGCTGTAGCTCAGGTGGTAGAGCAGGTCAGCCACTAATCAGAAGGTCGGTGGTTTGATTCTAAGCTGCCTCCTGGCTGCATGCCAAATATCCTTGGGCAAGATACTAACCCCATGTTTGCCTACTGGTGGTGGTCAGAGGGCCCGGTGGCGCCAGTGTCCGGCAGCCTCGCCTCTGTCAGTGCGCCCCAGGGCAGCTGTGGCTACAACGTAGCTTGCCATTGCCAGTGTGTGAATGTGTGCGTGAATGGGTGAATGACTGAATGTAGTGTAAAGCGCTTTGGGGTCCTTAGGGACTGAGTAAAGCGCTATACAAATGCAGGCCATTTACCATTTTAATGTTGAAAACATTTTAAAATTCCCACGTACCACTAGAGGGAGCCCACGTACCACCAGTGGTACGCATACCACAGTTTGAGAACCACTGGTACAGAGGTCTTAGAGAACATGAGCTCCTTCACCAGCTCCAGATAAAAACCTTCACCAACCAGGTGGGAATTATTTTTTTACAGGTCAAGACTATAGGATCCAAAGAGAGGTCATAGGTCAAAGACATGACCTCAGATATGCTGTGGTCGAGTGTCAGGGAGCTGTTTATGAGGAATTTTTACTAGTTGATGGATTGGCTGATAGATTTCATTTCATTACACATATTAGAATGTGATACTTTTGCTGGTGGATTATGGGAGGGTGGGGCCTTTGCTGGGTCACCTGACTGCGGGTGGGACGTCTTTGAAGCCCTTTCCTCCTTTGTTTCACTGATTAAGATAAACCTTTGTACCTTCATCTAGAGGAGCAGGAGAAATGTGAGCTCAGTGGGTGGGGCCTTTTCTCCATGACCTTTGAACCTGTTCTAGTTTCACTCTTTCAGACATTTTCATGATGGGGGGAGACTGAGCTCAGACTTTTATAATAAACATGAAAACATGAAACTGTTGAACTGCTTGGTTGTTTCTGGGGTCATAGCTCAGATCTGACAGGTTGTCCTTTCTCGCTCTACTTCCTGTTTCAGAGGAAGAGTAAAGTTCACTATCAGGTGGCTGTCATCATCAACTACCTGGGCCACTGCATCTCTCTGGGAGCGCTGCTGCTTGCCTTCACGCTTTTCATGAGGCTCAGGTAATGCACCTGTCTGTCTATCTGTGTGTACACCTGTCTGAAGACATGTCGCGCGCTTGCTGTGAGGACAGCTGGAGGGATCAGCATTGGTTCCTGGTTCAGGTTAAAGGATCAGTTATGAGCATCCTCACAAAGAAAGGAGCACAGGGCAGGCACCCTGGTGGACGGTGAGGGTAATGCAGGTGACTGTACCATGAAGAAGGTTAAACAAACCTATGTTATCCTTCCATCATCTGGACTCACCTTTACAATGGCGCTCACACAAAGCTAGTTATCAACTCACTAATCCTGCACATTCACATGGAGGGCATCTGACCAATCACAAAGGGGCATTTCATGGGTCACATGACTCTTCTTCCACAGAAAATAATCCCTGTGAGTGCAACCTGATGTTATGACATGGTGATAAAAAAATCTCTAAAGAACATCGAAGTATGCAAATAAAATGCAACACTGTAGTAAAAAGGGTGAGATACATGTCACAGAAAATTCTTAATCAATTTAGTGCACGCAAACATTCGAAACCCAGGTGATAGTATATCACTGAGCACGCTCAGTGCTGCTGTTTGTTTCCAAGGTGATGGCTGGATCCACTGAAACATTGTAGCTTCCTGTCCCACGGCCCGATGAAGGAGGCGTGGAAATCAGATCAAACTGAATGAATGTGATTGGTCGATCAGGTGTTCAGGTGTGTGTTCCGTGTTTCCAGCAGAGTGGCGAGACTCAGCAGCATGTCCGAATGAAGCAGAACACCACATGCACAGTTGGTGCTACATTCAGCAGGTTTAGTTTTAACGAGCTGCACGTATAAAATGTATTTCACCAGGAGAGCGTCTATGTCACACTAAAAACACGCTCTTAAAGGAAAACGTCAGTGAAAACGTAGCACTTCTAGCTTATTTTACCGTATTTTTCAGACTATAAGGCACACCTTTAAATTTCTCATAAATCGACAGTGCATCTTAAGTATGAATTCTGGTTGTGCTTACTGACCTCAAACCAATTTTATGAGGTACACGGCGCTCAAAAATCTGTCAAAAATGTTTCAGTACAACTTTGGTAAGGTACGAAGCCGCACCGCTTGATGGATTGTCGAAGCATTACGGCTACCGTAGTCAGGAGCCTTGCGGAGTAATCCGTACTGTGCTTCAACATAATATTAGTGTGTGTGTAAGGACCTGGCACACCTGGGACACCTAACTGTTAGGATGCTACATGCTTATGAAGCAGATTTCAGACTTAAGGCTATCAGTCACGTTTTGTTTCGCTTAATGCGCCCTATGTATGAAAATAGATCCGTTCATTGAAATTGCACCTTATAGTCTGAAAAATATGAGAACATTACCTGCTCTGGATACTTTGAGTTTTTATTGCTGTTTATTGCTGCTGTTCAAGGTTTGAGAGTAAAGCTAAATGTAACGACTGAATTCAGACCTCAGGTCAGCAGGTACAGTGCACTGGTCCTGTTTAAAGATCAGATATTAATTCTTAGAGAAAAATAAAATTGTTGTTGTCAGGAGAATTATTCTAAAACACTTCTTCAGTTGAGAATCAGAGAGGAGAAACACAGTTTTACTTGTATAGAAGGGCAGCACAGAGCAGGGCTCTGTGACACGCGCTCTGAGACTGCCCTGGTCTTTATTTATACATCAGTGGGTTTTTGTTCCTTACATTGGAATGTGGATGTTTAGGTGTGTGTGTGTGTGTGTGTGTGTGTGTGTGTGTGTGTACGGGTTCGTACTACCCTGGTGGGGACCAAAATCTGACATTTACTATACTGGTGGGGACTTTCTGCACAGTGGGGACCAAAATCCAGGTCCCCTCGGGGTTGAAAGCAATTTTCACACTCAAAATGTGGTTTTAGTGTCAGGGTTACAATTAGGTTATGGTTAGGTTTAGGGTAAGGGTTAGGGTTAGGCATTCATTTTTGATGGTTAGGGTTAGGGTAAGGGGCTAGGGAAAGCATTATGTCAATGGGATGTCCCCACGAGGATAGCAAACCAGACATGTGTGTGTGTGTGTGTGTGTGTGTGTGTGTGTGTGTCCATAAACGACTTCCCTAAACCTGCTGGTCTGGAAGTCCAGCAGTTCATCTAAACAAAATGCACTTAGCCTAAAACAGACATAGATACGTTTATCCTATCATAAAACAATAAGACAAGGTACGACCTCTCCCATGCTCCCAGGATGTGGGTTTGAATACCAGAGCACCCTGGAATGCACACAAAGCCTACTAAAGATCACACATCCTATCACTACACAATCAATTATACACCTCTAAGCATATATGGAAACTTACATCATTAAAAGATTATACTGACTACTAAGTACAATTTTCCATTGACAGTTGTAAATTTGTTTTCTGACAACAAACAAAAACCTAAGGAATAAAAATCAATATATTTATTATTTACTGATCATCAGGGAAGCACAAAGACAGTGCACTGTCTGAGGGGTTTTCCAGGAATGATGATGCTATTTTCTTGAGATCTGATTGGTCTGTAGGTGGCGATGTCATACCAATTGATCTGTAATCTGGCACCTAACCAGGTCTAGAGAAGGTTGGAGTCACAGCACATGTTACCATGGCAGTTTTTCCCAGTAAGTAATAAACTACCTACAGAAAGCCCAGGTTAACCCTAAAGTTATCTGGATAAGCCAAAACCCGGCTTAGTAATACAGACCTCTGAAGTTGTGATCCGCTAATTAATTACTAAGTAAAACAAGATCAGAATTCATCTGTGTGAACGACAATGTATAAATCCTGGCAATCCTCCTGGCACTTAAAAGCGTACACTGTGTTACTCTGTTTGTGTCGGGGGACCCGATCCTTGGGGTGGACTAATGTTTTGGAGCAGCGTATTTTGGGGTTTAAAAGCCACAGAAACCTGGTGTTTAGAAAAAAGCTCCTGACACATACGGGATCACTACAGGCTTTCAAGGTTCAAGGTTCAAGGTTCTTTATTTGTCACATGCATAGTTATACAAGTATAACACACAGTGAAATGTATCCTGGCTTTCACTTAGGCAGCGGTTGTCCTTCTCTCCTGGATCGGCTGGAGCTTTCTTTTGGCGCCTTCCCAGCTTTGACAAGAGTCCAGCTGGGATAACCACATTTACTCAGAGCCTTCTTGATGTGATGTTCTTCTGCTTCCCTGGCTGCTATGTCTGTGGGGATGTTGTTCACTCTGCGTTAGGGTTGGGCGATTTGTAAACCAAACATTGTCAGTCCAATAATTGACGATGTGGAGACTTTTTGATGGGTGGAGCAATGTAATCATGCATGGACTGATTTGCGTGTTTACAACACAGAAGAAGTCCAAACGTGGACGAACTAATTTCCCCCAAAAAATTAGGGCTGTCAGCGTTAATGCGGTGTTAATGCAGTCATCACGATTAACGCTATTAAAATTTGTAACGCTCGCAACCCATCTGAAGCTCAGAATGAACAAACTTTGGACAAACTGCCCGGAATGTGTTGACAGAGACATTTCAGGGATTTTTGGCTCAGTCCCGTCCTGATGGGTTAGTTGTTAATCGTGTTTGTCGTGATGATGGCGCGTTAACACTGACAGCACTAAAAGAATATAAAGTCACTTATTTGGGATGAAAGAGGTAAACCTAAGGATGTAACCAAGGCGGTGTGCCGCTTGTGCAGACGTATAGTGCGAGCAAAGCACTCAAACACGGCTAACTTGCATGAGCATGTACGTGTCCACCATCCGGCTGAGTATGCTAGGCTATCAGCAGCTGCTGCAGCTTGATCAACAAGCGTTTGGGCGCGCTCCGAGGAGGGGGCATTTGCTCGCAGATGAAAGCGAGTGCTGTTAAAACAGTAAAGTATGTAAAGTCAAATTATAAAATACGTTATAAAATACAAGTAAATAACAATTGCACAACAGAATGTCATTGTGTTCATTACCAACACACTTAGTTTTGACAAAGCACGCTGCTTAGGTAAAGGATCTCAGTACTTGTTTATCACTGAGCAATTTGTTAATATGTGTTTCGAGCCAAATAAATGACAGGGAGAGAGAGAGAGAGTGACGTTAGAACACGTCGTACTAAAGCAACCTCCCGAAAGTGAGGGGGGTCAATCTACACTGGGTTGGTCAGATCACTGTTGGATTATGGGTGTGTAGCATATAACTCGGCAGCAGCCACAACTCTGGTAAAGTTAGACCATATTCAGTATCAGGCACTACGAATTTGCACGGGTGCATTTAAAACAACTCCAACAGCAGCTTTACAGGTGGAGATGGGAGAGATGCCATTAGGACTGAGAAGGGAGCAGCTCACACTTAATTATTGGGCTAATTTACAGGGCCACGGGCAGGATCACCCAACGCATGAAGTACTTAAACCTTGCTGGGAGAAAGAAAAGAGGGAAACGAAGAGTTTTGGATGGACTGTGGGGAGACATGCAACAGAATTTAATCTGGATCAGTTGAACATTAGTCACAGAGTGCCATTACCAGCAGTGCCTCCATGGCTACTTCCTGATGCTGTAGTAGACTTAACATTGTTGAACAAGAAGAATGAGGATAAGACATTTACTTTGAACTCTCATGCGGTACAGGCTTACATTGACCAATATTATAGTTATGTTCAAATATATACAGGCGCCTCAAAGAACTCAACCGGTCAAACCGGTGTTGCAGTTGTGGTCCCAGAGTTTTCGGTGGAAATGGGTAACAGGATTAGTGATGGGCTTTCTGTATACACTGGGGAAATGATTGCAATATTATTAGCTGTTCAGTGGGTGGAAGACCTGAGGCCATTACATGCTGTCATTTGTTCAGATTCAAGTTCATCATTGGTCAGTCTACAGCATAGTCACTCAGACAGTAGAGCAGATGTTTTGGCGGAAATTCAGCAGACACTTTTCCAGATACACATGATGGGACTTGCAGTCGTGTTTTTATGGGTTTCAGCGCACTGTGGAGTATGGGCAAATGAAAAGGCAGATAGAGTTGCAAAGGAGGCCGTAAGGCATGGGGTGGTTGACATGGCTGTTAGTTTTGGCCAAGCAGAGATAAGGAGTATGGTAAGGCAAGATATGAGAGCAAGATGGCAAAAGCAGTGGGAGGAGGAAAGGAAGGGACGATGGTTGTATAAGATTCAAAGGAGGGTGGGAGGAATGAGAAACGCAGGACGGACTAGGAGGGAGGATGTGATCATATCCAGACTGAGATTTGGACATACTGGCTTGAATAATACATTATTCTTGATAGGGAAACATAGTACCGGAAAATGTGATTACTGTGGGGTAGGGGAAACTGTAGAACATGTCATGTTGCAGTGTCAGAGGTATCAGGTTGAGAGGAGGCAATTGATTCAAAATCTCAGTAACCTAAAAATCAAACTGGATCTTGTTGACTTGTTGCAAAAGGAATCGGGAAGTAAAAGTTATCAGGCCTTATTTCAGTTTTTAAAAGAAGGGAACCTGTTTGGCAGACAGATTGCGCGACCGGCGGGCCTTGAACTTTCTAAGGGAAAAAACACTTTCTCACGGACGGTGACAGCGAAACGGATAACAGCTAACGGTCCCTGCTGGTCTTTGAAGCTCTGGATTCTGGGACTGTTGGAAAAGGTAAAACATTTTCATTAAAACCTTTTTACTGTTTTGTTTTTGTTACTCGTCATTGTAGCTTGCTGTTAATGTTGTGCTAACAATAACAGTTAGCTATGTTAGATATGTTAGCCGTTGACGTTAACGTAATTTAGTATCGGTATACAGAACTGTTTTCCTAACAAAACCACTGTTATAATTAAATGAAGGTGCTCCCAACTAATTTGAACCTTTGGCTTTTAAAATATGTGGTCCTATTGCGTGCTGCGTACATAACGTAATGTCAGCTAGACTGATTAAAATTTATAATATTGTTAAAGTCACTAAAATGGCACCTGAAGCCTGTTGTGATGTGAGCTCTGTGTCTGCTCTAGAAACTCAGAAATTCAGTAGAGCTGAGCCGTACATTAAATACTCACATCAGCCTGTACTTTGAATTCTGTAAGAGCTGTATAAAACACAGCAATGCATAAGTGTTTTGAATGAATAGAAATGTGACACATTAGAAGGTGTGTCTTTGACTGTTACTGTACAACTTATTTTCGGACTAGTTGACAAGTTATGCTCCGGTCATTTGATGTTACCAGGATGGATGTCCTTTTGTAATATAGCTAAATTTTCTTTGTACGTTTCATTTATCCACCATCGTACATTAAGCCAAGAAGAGGTCATTATACTAACAAGAGGTATCAACGCTGGGCCAAAGTTCAGCACGTGGTTAAAGTTTGTAATCCAGCCAGGGTGTAAATATCACTCAGCAGCCAGTCGCAGAGATGAAGCAGGTAGCATCAAAACATAAATCTACTCTACCTGGCTTAAATCACAAGACCACCTCTGACCGAAAAGCTGTAGATTTTTCTTGTTTGCACAAATTAATTCATATTCACACTAATTCTTTTCACAGCTCCAACAAAATGAGGACGAGGAGGGAGAAAAACAATTCCACTGAATTACAATTGGATGGAAGTCGAGGACAAGGAGAAGGAAGCTTAGGATGAGGAGGAAGAAAAGCAGCAGGAGCATCTTTGGGGATCTCTATGATGTCATTGAGGTTTGTTTCATTAATTTGTCCTCTCACAAAGAAAGATGACTTGTTTTAGTTCACCTATTTCCTGTATTAAATAGTGATGTGCAAAACGTTGTGGAAAACCACGGAGCAGGCACGTATAGTGCATCTGCATGTAAATGAACATCAAATCTCTTAGACTAAAATCTGTATTATACTTTTAGTCTTAAAAACATATGTTGTATATTTATCACCCTTATGATAAAACCCATGTCAGCCATTGGTTTATGGACTTTGTATTTTGAAGCCTCAACATTTGCTTTATTGCTATTGCTATGTGGGTTTTTGTGAGCCTTTTGGGACCATATTAGGACGAGGGATCAGAATCTGGAGTCGTGCACACTACTGTTTCATTTAGCGTGTATCTATAAGATTTGTACAGCAGATCCAAGTTGTGCCTTGAAAACAGGAACTTTGTCTGCATAGAGGAGAACTTTAACAGCAGGCTTGTACAAAGTGAGGCTTTGTGCTCACATTTGCTGCAAACACTCGTTTTACCCTGTTTTGATGCAGAATTCAGTTGAAATTAAGGCAAGAACTGGACTCGTTTTTTATAATGTGTTCTTGTGAATTAATTGTGTATCGCATACATTTGATTTGACTTTCTGTGAGACAACAGTCGTCCGCTGGCCAAAAAAGTTTTCCAAATACCTCCACGTGATCGAGCCTGGATTTAGAAAAGAATAGGAAAAAAATCTGCACCTCCTGCTTTACATTCAATTTGTGTTTGTGTGTTCAGAGGCAGCGGCGAGAGGGGAGACCTCGGCTCATCCAGCTGGAGAGCCTGACCAGGAGGAGTCGAACATTAACTCGGGTCTTCCAGGGCACCCTGCAGATTCGGCTGCTGGCAACAGCGAGGGAGTGCGGCTCCCGGGGGTGGGATGACGTGAACGCCAAACAGGAGTCCATCACAGGTCGACTGCAGGTATGCGAGTCAGACCTTTTGAGGAGGGTTTCACTTTTCTCTCTTCTTTATAATTGACCCTTGTTTTCTCTCTATCAGCTCCTTGTCTCAGAGTGGGAGGGATTTGAAGCATAAAGGGAGGAGCTTGTCGTTTTGTTGACCAGCTGACAGGAAACACGTGTGAAAAACTGAAACAACTGCAGGTGTGGGGTTGTTTTGATATGACATATATTTGATATGATACATACGTCAGAGACATTATCCTAAACTGGACTAACAAAGGACAATGAGTCCAACATGAAACTTACTTTACATAAGGTAAGGCTGAAGTTCATTGATAATTTTAATCAGAAACTTGTTGTTGAAATATTTTTACTGAACATGCAAACATCTGCTGATGAAAATGTGTTGATTTATTGGTCTGTTGTGAAACTATTGCTATTTCTAATGTGTTTTTATCACTTTCTGATGTTTTATTAATTAAACAATACATGTATTCATTGTTGTGTTATCTATAGATATAGTATTCATATATATATTTATTTATAGTATAGTAAAAATGTTTAATTATTACTATTTAGACTAATATGTGACATGTATTAGTAGGGATGTTGTGCTGAGGGTTAAAATGCCTTTTTGTCTTTTGGTATATTATGAAATGGCAATAAACCATTAATATATGTCTATGCTGTGCTCATATTTATTTTACCCTACTCAAATTCAATTTATGATACATTTTATTTTGAAAGACTTAAAATGGTTCTTTAAAGAACCATTTTTAAAAAGGTTCATTGAAAAACCATTAAAGGTTCTTCAATGAACCATAGTTTGAAAGGTTCTTTGTGGCACCAAAAAAGGTTCTTCTATGGCATCAGTCTAAAGAACCACTTTTGGTTCCAGTTGGCACCTTTATTTTTCTGAGTGTATGCTGCTACTCTCTTTTATTCATTTGCACAATACTATGCCACTTTTAGAATCACCTGCACTGATAAGCTATTTATTTTCCAGGATATAGTTATATTGTTACTTTGTTACAGTTATTTGATATTATATTTGCACCATCCTACTGTACTAGTACTGTATACTAGTATTATATATATATTGTATATCTTATTCCTCCGTTCCTCTGTCTCTCTTGCTGCATTGAGCATGTCTATGACATAAGAATTTCCCTCGGGATAAATAAAGTTCTTCTTATCTTATGATGAGAGTCAAACCTTAAATACTGATCCGTATGCGAAGGTTTACAGTACACATCAGCTTTTAGATGTCCCCCATTACTGATGGAAATCTCACCGTCTAAGAAGGCTAACCTGCCAGTTTTCACATCCTCCCTGGTGAATTTGATGTGTCCGTCCACCGAGTTAATGTAATCCATGAATTATGGTACGTCCTGAGATTTGATTTTCACCCAGGTGTCATCCACATACCTGAACCAATGACTTGTTCCAGAGTAGTATAGCATAGCCCTCTTTTCCACTTCTTCCATGTACAAGTTGGCCACTCTTGATAGTCCAGGGTCTATCGAGCAGTTTCAGTAGAATGAGCTTGTGAAATGAATGGACCCCACGCAGCCTCAGGTGACAGTTCTGTCATGTTTTATTTGCACAACATGTCCTTTCTTTTTCCTTAGGTTGGGAAGTTAGCTTAGCTCTCCACTCCACACTCAGCTCCTCTCTCGAGCCACAGCGTCACTGAAATAATCTGATTACTGAGTGGCAGCAGCTGTCCTGCCAGCCACCCTGGCACTGCCCCTCCACTGCATCAGAGCCAGATACCACAGTCCTGCCACAGAGCTCTGCAAAAGCCAGACTGAAAGATAGAGGCACATTAAAAGACAGTTAGAAATGACTGGTTTCTTCCACCTGTGTTTGGTGTGCAGCACACCTGCACCGTCGCGTGTGCTCCCAGCGTCATGTAGCTTTGACATGATTCGGGTCCTCGAGGACGGGGACGGTGACAGTCTGAAGAGTTTTTCAACATTAGAAATGACACCCTCAGGATGTGATGGATGTTCAGACCCTTATCTTCAGCCTGACCTATTAAACTGGACCATTTCAGCCATTTTCCTCTTCAGCCTCTGATTGGCGGGCTCAGTTAACCTGATGGTCTTTCAGACTTCAGTTTGAACCCCGTGTGGCGAACCTGAACAATGAGCTGAAGCTTGCTGTTCTCGGCCATCGCCCTTCCTCCACTGTGTCTACACTTCACGTTGGTGCTTCAGGTCCTTCTTTGTCTTCTCTTCTTCATCACCCAGGTTGGTTTTGTTTTCACGGGTCCAGCTGTTCCAGAGCTTGCTGCCTGGCCTATTTTACAACTTTGTCAAGTCTGATTTTTCTGTTCCTGAGCCTGATTGACGCTTTGAAGCTTCTGGATTTTCTCTGTGATTCTTCGCTTGGTGAACAGCTGGAAAAAAAAGGCATCTTCCTCCTGGAGAGTCTCCCTCACTTGACTGAATGTTGTCCTTGACGAACTGCTCAGCGTTCTCACTGATATGCTTGTTTCTTCAGCCCAATGACGACCTCCTTCACACAGCTCCTCTCCTCTTTGAAGCCAGTCATGATTTCTGATGAACCAAATGCTAATTTTAACACTTGACACCAACTCTTAATTAGTCCTGAGAGTAATGAGAAAGCAGGCTGACCTGGACTCGGAAGTGCTTATTGGCATATATTCCTTTATTTATCAAAATGATGCGAATGAAAACAAGCTTTAAAAAAACCTGAAAGCTCTCCAATTAAAACATGAGAGGGTGATGCAGGGATGGTGATTGGTGTGAAATATTCAGTCATAATGTTCAAATAAATCAAATTGAAGCGTCATCGGTGCCTGTTAAAATGTAATGCACTAAAACCACCAGAAGGTGGCAGTAATGATCTGAAAGGTGTTTCCTGACGCTGCTCTGAAAAAGTCTGATGTTGTGAGATTAGCTGCTCACAAACAGGACAAACACACAAACGTGAAGGCGAACATGATGAAATCCAGTTTAAGCTACCAGCGCAGCAGGAACAAGCTGTGAAAAGCTCACCTGACTGCATAGTGTGGAGGTGTTTAAGGAGTAGGCAATCAGTTCAAGTCTGTGTGTTTCAGGAGCATTCGCTGTTTGAGGAACATCATCCACTGGAACCTGATCTCCGCCTTTATCCTGAGGAACGCCACCTGGTTCATCGTCCAGCTAACAATGAATCCCGCTGTTACCGAGAGAAACCAGGTGCTCACACACTCACACACACAGTCACGTACCGACAAACACACCGATGCTGACCATGATGCTGACTCCGCCCTCTGCAGGTGTGGTGCAGGTTGGTGACGGCAGGTTATAACTACTTCCATGTGACCAACTTCTTCTGGATGTTTGGTGAAGGCTGTTACCTCCACACTGCCGTCGTTCTCACCTACTCAACCGATAAACTCAGGAAGTGGATGTTCATCTGCATCGGGTGGGGTCAGTCCATCTGTCCCCCTTTCTGTCTGTCCTCCTGTCCCTCTCTCTGCTCACCCGTCTTCCTCTCTGTCGGTCCGCAGGTATTCCATTTCCCATCATCGTGGCATGGGCTTTTGGGAAGCTGTACTACGACAATGAGAAGTAGGTCATGTGACCAGACAGGACTTCTTCTGCTAAATAAAATGTGTTCCACTATTGAACGTGAGGAGTCATGTGACCGTGTTTTGATTGACAGGTGCTGGTTTGGAAAGAGGACGGGAGTTTATACAGACTACATTTACCAAGGCCCCATGATCCTGGTCCTGCTGGTAGGAGCACAGCCAGTCCACCTTAAAAACACTACAATCCTCCTTAAACACAGCCAGTCATCCTTAAAAACACTACAGTCCTCCTTAAACACAGCCAGTCCACCTTAAATCCTGTCAGAGACTGATGCTGATGTTTTGGAGATTCCTTAGACCAGCAAGAGGTTCTGCAGCCTCAATCAGACAGTAGAAATAAAAATCGGTGGCGTTCAGAAATGTCAGATTTGTTACAGACAGCTGAGAGGACGATTTATCGAGAGAGGAAGAGGAGTGAGATGGTCAGGTTTAATGTGAGAAGACACGTCAGCTGACAAGCTGTCATGTGATGTGGTCTCTGAAGCCTGCTAACCTGATCAGACTCAGAGATGTACACACACTGAGAGGTCACATGTGTGTCAGAAACACCTGCACAGGTAACTTGGCTCGTAGTCCAGCTGTGTATAAACCTGGAAGTCTTCTTCTCCTCAGATTAACTTTGTCTTCCTGTTCAACATCGTCCGGATCCTGATGACCAAACTGAGGGCATCAACAACCTCAGAAACCATTCAATACAGGTAGGAACACACCTGTAAAACAGGTAAGAGCGTGACAGCTGAGCTGGGTTTGTGATTGATTGATCAGAAATAAATCAGTGGGTTGCTCTTACAGACAGATGAGAGCAGGTGTGAGGTACAGGTGATAGCTGTCGCCTCACCTTTGCATGACTTTCGTGAGGTCATCTTCACCTGAGAGTCAAACACTTACACTGGCCATGTCTTTACTGTCTGTCTTCACTGATGTTTATGCAGCTCCTCACATAAACCAGCTTATTTTTCCCTCTCAGTAGCGCCCCCTGGCTGCATAAACCTGTTTGCTGAGGGTAAAGAATGCCTGTGTGGGTTAATGTGCTGCTCTGGTGCTGCAGGAAGGCTGTGAAGGCAACGCTGGTGCTCCTGCCTCTGTTAGGAATCACCTACATGCTTTTCTTTGTGAACCCCGGAGGAGAGGACGAGGTCGCTCGGATCGTCTTCATCTACTTCAACTCCATCCTCGAGTCCTTCCAGGTTCAGACCGCCACCCACACCAGAGGAAGCCTAACACAGTTTAATCGATTATCAGAGCGCCTCGGTGTGGTCACTGAGCACTAATACATGAGCTGTTGCTGTCAGACCAGGTTCAGTTTAGACCAGCTCAGGTTCTCTTCTACTAGTGTTAGCAGAGCTTCTAAATACAGCTTGCTATGCTGGTCTCAGTCCAAGACTAAACTGACCAAGCTTTCTTAGCTCAGTTTACACAGACTGGTCTAAAAAGAATCATAAACCTTTAGCTTAGCCATTAGCCAGAACGTTGATGGAAACATCCTTTGATGATGTTACTTCTAGGCTGGACTATTGTAGCTCCTCCACCCATCTGTCGCTGTTAGCTAACTTGTCAACTCTCTGTGTCCCTGCAGGGCTTTTTTGTCTCTGTGTTTTACTGCTTCCTGAACAGCGAGGTTTGTCATGTTACTCAGGATTCCTCTTGGTTTCACATCATGTATGAATCGTATTTACACGACGTTCTGATCTCTCTGTTTACCTGTTCACATATCCAGGTGCGCTCCGCGGTCAGGAAGCGTTGGATTCGTTGGCAGGACCGTCACTCCATCCGGAGCCGGGCCATACGTGCCACCTCGCTGCCCACCTCACCAAGCAGAGTGTCCTTCCACAGCATCAAACAGTCCTCAAACCTCTGACAGACCTGAACTCACCCAATGACGGTCTGAGATGTGATTCCTGTTGGCCAATCCGAGCTCTTATGATGCATGAGGACCAGACAGTTATAGGGGGGGCTCTGTGTGGCCCCGCCTCTCTTCACCCTCACTAGACTCTCAGTCACTGGACTCAACCAATCAGCTGCTTCATATGTTGTACTGAGCAGCGGGACTGCATTTAATAATCGGTTATTGATTTATTGATCAGTGTTTTATTTATCAGCTATTACTGTATGTATTACTGATAACCAGCTTTCTGCTCTTCACACACACGTACACTGATCATCACAGATTCAGAGGTGTGTGGTGAGAAACCTAACCCTAACTTAGACTGTGTGATAATCCTGACCCGGCGCTGACTCTTTACTGCCTGGACGTCAGCTTCGTGCTCTCCTTCCTCAGGTGAACATTTAATCAGATTAACTCTTCGTGTGAGTTGATTAAGGTATCGGACCAGTTCCACCAGTGGCAAGAAAGTAAAGCTGGATTATCAGCAGGTTTTACTTTGAATCAGGTGGCGTCTTTATGACCACAAGAACGTCTGCTTCATGTTTGGTGTGAGTGCTCCGCCACAGAGACACTGCTGAAGACACACAGCAGCAGATCCAGGAGAGTGTGTGTGTGTGTGTGAGAGAGACAGAGTGATTGATCCATCAGTCTGATCAGTGGCATTATTCCCTGGAAGAATCTTGATGAAGCTGTGCGCCATGTATCTGAATAATGCTTCTGATTCTTCGCACACTGGTTTTGGCGACTCATTGCTCTTCCTCCGGCATCAGGCAACACCGAGGACTGGAGGCTTGGTTTCCGTAGCAACCCGAGGATGCACAGCGCTTCCAGCAGTTCCTGGTCAGTTTTTGTATGATGCTTGTAACTTAGGAGTGTTTGCTGTTGGTAAAGGTGAACACCTCCTTCTTGTTCTGGTGTCCATGTGGCTCAGAAGTCGGGATGGAAAGGCGATAGAAAGCACAAAAACACCATTTAGTTCATAGTGGCTGTTGTGTGCTGCTGCCGCGACGCCAATTACTAAAGTATGACAAAATCTATAAAACTAATAAATTGCGACTGAAAAGTGTGTTGCACTGTGCTGTGCATTATTAATGATGCATGCTGTTTGAAAATTCATGACAACCACTTCAGTAAAAGTTGAAATCTACAGTAACAAAAATCATGCACCCATTTTCTTCTGCTTGTCTGAAGTCGGGTTTGGGGACAGCAACAGGAAAGCCCCTCCCCCTTGGACCTCATCCTCCAGTATAACAGAGACATTCCCTGGCCAGCCGATAGATCTAATCTCTCTAGCATGTCCCGGGCCTCCTCACCCTAGGACAGGGGTCAGCAACCTTTAACACCCAAAGAGCCATTTGGACCCGGTTTCCATGCAAAAGAAAACACTGGGAGCCGCACATACTTTTTGACATCTAAAATTAAGACAACACTGTATATATATATTTTTTTTACCTTTATGCTTTGTGTGAACAACTAAAGTAAGTAAAGTTTATTTATTAAGCGCTTTTCACAGACAGGCAGTCACAAAGCGCTGTACACAAAGATTAAAATAAACAATACAATTAATAGACATTATACACAATGTAAAAGATCAAATGTAAATAATGTAAAGAATATAAAATACGTAGATCAACAAAAGGCTTGTTTGAACAGAAAAGTTTTTAACTGCTTTTTAAAAGAATCCACAGAGAAACTAAGGTGTGCTGCTTATGAAATCCATGAAGTGCTGCAGAGAAAATTACATTTTATTTATGTAATTAACACATTTTGAACTCTTAAAGAAATATAACAAAAGCAAAGACACCCAGCTGAACTAAAATGATCCAGCAAACAAAAACTGTTGTGAGCCGCCACCCTTATATCGCCTTTGGGCTTTTGGAGCCTTGACCTGACTTTTAAAAAATAATTGGAAAAAAAGCTCTATGCTGCTGAAAAAAAATAGATATTTGCAAAATTCTGCCTAAATATGTATTTTACCTGGTTAATGTGTGTGGCGGGGCGTGGTCTGCAGTGCCGCTGCATGGGAGTCGGACGTACCTGAGCGTCACCCGCAATCATGCTTCGCCGCCTTAAAGTCTGTGCTCTCTCTGCTGTTGTGTTGTCGGGTTGTGAGCTGAAAAGCTACAGCCGGCTGTATGGTACAGCAACCGTGTGTGACAAGTGGTCAATAAAGAGATGCTGAAAAGCAGCGGGTCTGCCATGATATGTTTACAGTGGGACTTCTGCTCCTGAACCTCTGCGCACAGGGTCTGCAAATCGGGGCTATACGAAGTCACTTTCATCTTTACGCAGGACTGTAAGCTGTCATCTGTCAGGCGTGAGCGGTGTTTGTTTTTAACATAGTTCACAGTGGAGAATAGCTGCTGACATAATGTGGATCCGAAGATCCATAATTGGCCTACCTGGGGTTGAAAGGCTCGATAAATGCACGGCGTTTCGGCGGGTATACCGTGTTGTGTGTGAAGCTTATTTTGAGCGATGAAAAATAATAAAATTATTTTATTTTTATATTGCAATATCACAATAATCTCCCAAATTTGGAACTACAAGTTAAAAAAAGAACTAAACACAAATAAAATGCACTTCAGCTAAATACTTCTAAATACTTAATGTATTTTCCCAAACCACCCGGAGCCGCACTATAAGGACTAAAGAGCCGCAGGTTGCCGACCCCTGCCCTAGGACATGCCAGGCTGAAACACCTTACCCAGGAGGCGACAGCGTTAGCCATCTCCTTTCGATGTGGAAGAGTTCCCCTCCTGAATGACTGAAGTCCTCACCCTAACCCCAAGGGAGAGCCCATCCACCTTTTGGAGAAAACTCATTTCTGCCGCTTCAATCCACAATCTCGTTTTACAGTGTTCACAAAATGATATGGGCGAGATTAACAGATTTATGATGTTTCTCAACAACAAAGTGCATCTGGTGCCAGATGGCTGCATAATATTTAGGACACAATAAGTGATTCATTTGGTACCGGGATGTGAGTCGTTAGGTACCGCTCTGTGAGTCGTTAGGTACAGGGATGCGAGTCGTTAGGTACCGCTCCGTGAGTCGTTTGGTACCGGGATGCGAGTCGTTAGGTACCGCTCCGTGAGTCATTAGGTACAGGGATGCGAGTCGTTAGGTACCGCTCCGTGAGTCGTTTGGTACCGGGATGCGAGTCGTTAGGTACCGCTCCGTGAGTCGTTTGGTACCGGGATGTGAGTCGTTAGGTACCGCTCCGTGAGTCATTAGGTACAGGGATGCGAGTCGTTAGGTACCGCTCCGTGAGTCGTTTGGTACCGGGATGCGAGTCGTTAGGTACCGCTCCGTGAGTCGTTAGGTACCGCTCCGTGAGTCGTTAGGTACAGGGATGCGAGTCGTTAGGTACCGGGATGCGAGTCGTTAGGTACCGCTCCGTGAGTCTTTTGGTACCAGGCCGTGAGAGCTGAGACTCGGGTTGAAGTTTATGGTTTTCAGGGTTTTTATCGTTAACTCGGTTTCCCTGGGTCTTTTCCTGTGTTGTAGTTGTGTCTTATTTTGCCTCACGTGCTGTGGTTGAGCTGGTCGATTGTCTATGCAGTCAGGTGACCGTTCACTCCCGCTCCTTGCAGCTTCTCTCTCAGCAGTGCAGATTGGATTGAAGGCACTGAAAGCACACGTTTGTCATCCAGGTCATGGCAGCTATCCTGTGGACTCTGTGCTGGTAGATGTTCTGCAGAGAGGCCACTGGACTCCTAATGATCTTTTCGGCAGCCTTCACTACTCTCCAGGCGTTTGCAGTCCATAGCATTGGTGTTGCCGTATAACGATGCAGCAGGTCAGGATGCTCTCTTTAAGACTAATATCTCACAATTAGCATCACATATTTGTCTTTTACTGCACACAGTGTATTGTAGAAGAGTTTTGGATTCACTCTGATAAAACAATGCTTCCTCAGCACATCCTCACAGGAATGTGGCCTCGGGCATAAATCAGGTGCTACTGGAATGCACTCCACAGCTCTTCTTTAACTCTGCAGGACTGGCCGGAGGACCAGAGATGGTTGTCATGGTAATGGGAGCGTCGCCAGCAGAAGGGTCATATCCAAATAAGGAGATGCCCAGAAAGCTGCAGAAGAAGAAACGTGAACTGGATCTCAGCCAGATAAGCCAATGACCTTAGTATCCTGTTATCACACATAATGAAAAGTGCTGCTGTCTGTGCGCGGCGGCAGCCTTTTGTCTCTGAGCCAGAGGGAGGAGGTCCATGTCGCCGTGTAAAACTCATTTGAAATTCTAACCATTCTGATAATAAATTGTAAAAACTTTTAACTGGAGCATATTTGTCTGCTATCTCATAAAAAGAAAACAAAAAACCCTACAACACCCAGAAGGCTGATTCTGTTCATCTGGACATAGCATTTTCAGTTCTACCACCATCCAGATGAACAGAATCAAGCTTTTGGGATTTACTTACCTGGATGATTGAGCATGCATCAAGACAACAACACTCAGGTGTTTAAAGCAGCTCACCCTCTACAATTCAAGCTCATGAATGAACAGGAGCTGCTGACATGTCCTCCCCTTCCTCATGTCCACTATCATCTGTCTCGTCTTCTCTGTGCTGAGGGGAAGTTGTTGTCCTCACACCATGACACCACACTGGCCACCTCCTTCCTCTATGCCACTTTGTCGCTGGCAGTGATGTGTCCTGTCACTACAGTGTCATCTGCAAACTTTAGAATAGAATAGAATAGCCCTCTATTGTCATTGTACATGCACAATGAAATTGTGGGTGCTCCACACCAGCTGTGGCAGAATAAAATATAAATAGTAGGCAGCAGGGTTAAATAACAAACAGGAGACATATGTCCAATCAAGAGGCACACATTACCGATAAGTTGCAGAGTGCTTGGTGGAAATGCAAAGACATAAAGACTTGGTCTGAATAGAGTCTGTGTGTGAGTGGTCTGAGTGATGAGGGTCACTCAGACCATGGTTCAGATTGGTGGGTGGGGTGTGGGGGGATAGTGTTTGCTAACAGTGAGTATGGCCCAGGGGAAGAAGCTGTTAGTGAGTCTGGAGGTGTGGGACCTGATTGGCCTGAGGCGCCGACCAGAGGGCAGCAGGTCAAATAGGGGGTGGGCGGGGCCACCTGTGATGGCCCTGGTTTACCTGAGACAGGAGGATCTGGTGATGGCCTCCAGGGGTGTCAGAGGGCAGCCAATATTAATTATCCTCTGCGCAGACTTCCTGTTCTCAGTCGTGGCCCCTCAGTTATTCCTCCTCAGCACACAGAGGAAGTGCAGCAGCTGCTGGGCCTTCTTTACCAGAGCGATGGTGTCGTGGGTCCAGGTGAGATTGGCAGATCCTTTATCTGTCAGCAAACCAGTGAGACACTGAGACACTATCTTCTCAAAACACTTCATGACGACAGACGTGAGGGCTATAGGTCAGTAGTCATTGGGGTGTCCACGTTAGTGTTTGGGGGGATGGGAAAGATGGTGGCAGCCTTCAGACAGGTGGGAACGGTGGCATGAGTCAGGGAGAGGCTGAACAGCCTGATGAGGATCCCTGCCAGTTGGTCCGTGCAGGCTTTGACCGCAGCTGCTGGGACACTGTCGGGCCGGCAGTTCTCCTGGAGTTTACTGCTTTCAGTGACCTCCTGACCTCGTGCTCTTGCAGGGAGAGTGAGGGGGAGGTGTGGGGCAGGGGGAGTGGCCTAGGGTGTGGTCTCAAAGTGAGCTAAGAAGGAATTGACCTCCTTCTTGATGCATGCCCAATCATCCAGGTAAATAAATCTCCAAAAGTTGATTCTGGACGTTTTCAGTGGGAGAAACATTTTGTCACTCATCCAAGTGACTCCATTTGCATTTGATCCAATGCTAATGTCCTGTTTATAAGATTGGGGAAATGGAGTTCAATTCAATTCAATTCAATGTTATTTATGTAGCGCCAAATCACAACAAAAGTCGCCTCAAGGCGCTTCATAGGTACAGAGCAAAACCCAACAATCATATGACCCCCTATGAGCAAGCACTTTGGCGACAGTGGGAAGGAAAAACTCCCTTTTAACAGGAAGAAACCTCCGGCAGAACCAGGCTCAGGGAGGGGCGGGGCCATCTGCTGCGACCGGGTGGGGTGAGAGAAGGAAGACAGGATAAAGACATGCTGTGGAAGAGAGACAGAGGTTAATAACAGATATGATTCGATGCAGAGAGGTCTATTAACACATAGTGAGTGAGAAAGGTGACTGGAAAGGAAAAACTCAATGCATCATGGGAATCCCCGGCAGCCTACGTCTATTGCAGCTTAACTAAGGGAGGATTCAGGGTCACCTGGTCCAGCCCTAACTATATGCTTTAGCAAAAAGGAAAGTTTGAAGCCTAATCTTGAAAGTAGAGATAGTTGTGATCAGAAGATAATAATAATAATAGTAATAATAATATTGCATTTTATTTATAGGCACCTTTAAAGACCTCGAAGGTCACCTTACATTAGTGCAACAAAATAAAAATATAAGGTAAACAAAACTAAGAATAAGTATGGAAGTATAAAAGCTAAATAAGGTAAAAATGGACTAAGACTGAGTCATGATGAAGGGTATGCAATTCTAGATGGTTTTAAGATGTGATTTAAAAGTAGAGAGAGAGTTTGTGGTCTGGAGATCTGCTGGAAGTGCATCCGAGTCTCGGGCAGAACAACTAAAGGCTCTAAGTCGTGTGGTAGTCAGGTAAGCAGGTGGAACAGACAGAAGGGAAGCTGAAGAAGAGCGTACGAGGGGGAGAGTACATATAAAGATCAGGTAACTATGGAGGAGCGAGGTTATGAAGCAGGATAATGTTATCCTTGCGTGTCTGTTGGGTCAGTGGGTGCACTGCAGGGGTCTGGTATGTGGTTTTAAAGGTGGGCCACCACCACTCTCTCAAAACACTTCCTACTGGTTACAGTGAGTGCTACTGGCCTGTCCAGGGATGTTGTCTGGTCCTGCTGCCTCCAGTGCTTTATTTACCTGACCCGATGAAGCCATTAGGGGAGGGCAGGAGGGGCAGGTGAACTGGGTGGGGCCTCCTCTCTGTGTTACACAAGTATCCAAATGTTAATCACATATAAACAAAAACACCATGTCATAATGAATTGGATTACATTGAAGCTTTAATGGTTTTATAGGCTGATTGTACAAAGCCATGCTTCACTTCAGTACACTAGAGCGCCCCCTTGTGGTGGACCTACTAACTTCTTATCTGCTAAGAGGAGCTGGAACACCATTATGTTTAAACTTATACCTGAACATGTTTAGATTATTAAAACTAAAAGTATATGCCACTATACATTATAATTTATGGATGACTGCTGAACTGTGCTGGACTCCCACGCTTCCGAAGATTAAATGTATTTATTTATTTTTACTTTTCTATTTATTTGATTTTAATCAGGTCATTACTTATTTAACTTGTTATCAGTAACTTCTTCTCGTTGTGTCGCATTTCTTCATGATGAGTGACAATAAAGAACCCTGAACACGCACAAACGTTGCATTCGTCTTTTTTAAGTCTGCTGTTTCTGCTGCTCCGCGGAAAGTTTCCAAAACCTACAAACCGCACACCTGTACCTCAGGTGTGGCTCAAAGTTTCAGGACATTACAGACAGGAAACACCACCTGCTACATGCAGCTCTGCTTGCTAGACCTGGATTATCACACCTGAGGGCTGCAGAGCAACCGCTGCAACACCTGTGACAGGTGTTCAGGCTTTACACGGCTCTAGACTAACTTTCTGCCACGTTTGCACTGGTGCGCCTAACATTTTTTCTTAGGTGCACCAGCACAAAACTTAGGTGCACCCAGTTTTTCAACTGCATCGCTGAACCCGGCAGCTTTACATGCTCACTTTTTTTAAATTGCAGTCCATACAGACAATACTGATTTGTAAACGATTAACTGACAATCTTCTCAACACAAAGTTCTTTATTTGGAGCACATTTCTACAAGAAAGATAAGCTATCCTGTTTTTCGGACCATAAGGCGCACCGGATTATAAGGTGCATTAAGCAAAACCAAACAGTCAGATAAGTCTAACTTTACTCAGCTCATTCTTCTTGCTTCCTCCACTTCTGTACCATTGATTCATTAATGTTGAATTCTCTCACAGCCGCTCTGTTCCCATGTTCTACTGAGTGACTGATAGAGTTTGAAATCCGCTTCGTAAGCATGTCTCCAAACAGGAGTCATTTTGTTCTTGTGCTGAAAGTGCTTCACTGAGCTGAAATTTAAACTTAAAATATCTCATAAATATATATAAAATAAAAAGAAAGTCAAAATTAAAAGTGCCTCAAAGGCTTCGAACTGAAAATCTCAATATCTGAACATCTTACCTTGGGCGTGGGCATCTGAGACGTTCCGCTGTCAAAAAGTAATCACCTGCCAAAAACTGATTTCTTCTATTTGCCAAAAATTTTACATTTAAACTGCTATAAATAACTTGTTGGTCTACAATATTTTCCTTCATGAGTGATATTGAGTCATCTTGTGACACAAACAACATTCCTGTAACAAGGTAGAAGCCGCAATCAGTTTTTGGCTGTGACTTTTATATATCTTTTATTTCCCCAGTTAAAAAAATAGCATTGACATTAAAAAATTATTTTTGAAGAGTAATCTGGCCAAGAGGAGAGCAGAAATGGCAACAAATAACAAACAAATAACAATAGTTCTGTATCTGTAAACATATTTTAAGTGGACAAAATGGACTGGATTGGTTATAATACAAGGTACAGGTACAATGGTAAATGTCCTGTATTTGTATAGCGCTTTACTTGGTCCCTATGGACACCAAGGCACTTTACACTACATTCAGTCATTCACACACTGGTGATGGCAAGCTACATTGTAGCCACAGCTGCCCTGGGGCGCACTGACAGAGGCAATGCTGCCGGACACTGGCGCCACCGGGCCCTCTGACCACCACCAGTAGGCAACGGGTGAAGTGTCTTGCCCAAGGACACAACGACCGAAACTGTCGGAGCCGGGGCTCGAACCGGCAACCTTCCAATTACAAGACGAACTGCCAACTCTTGAGCCACGATCGCCCCAATAACAGGGCATTATAAAGATACTTGAAAAACAGATCATTTTTAAATGTTATATATGACACCTTTGTAAACCCTGTTCACCAAAGTCTATTTACCAACATACGTAAAGATATTACACACGGAAACTCAGTTTTTGACAGGCAATCACTTTTTGGCACAACATCGGCCTTGATTATCTCTGATTGGTTTAGACCACGATATGTGTGTCTGTTGTTGGCCACACAGAGACTTTCAGAGTTGCAGAGACTTTTTTTCTTACTTGAACAGCTGGTCGCAGTGGTGTGACCTAAGATTTTTTTTTAGTCGCACCATTGAGAAATTAGGTCACTGCTTTATTCCTCTGAGCAGGTGTTTGCCAGACTGCTGCAGGTATTCAAACACACCGGCAAACAAGGCTGTGCATTTGTCCACCTGAAAGTCTTCAGGTTATAAAACCAGTTGACCTTTGAGGTTTTCAGGTGTGATCAGGTGACATGTGCATCTTTGAAACAGAAATCAGCCAATCAGAGCCTTCCTGGCAGTCACCTTCATCCTCGTCATACTGGAACACCTGCAAACATTACACCTGCTCACAAACGCACACTGACGGTGTGAGTGATGTCACACTGCTGGAAGCCTCTGGTAAACTGATGATGAGGAGTTGAGAGTTGATGAAGAGAACCACAAACTCAGCTGAGTGCGCAGTCACACCTGGAAGGAGAAAGGTGTGTCCTGTAAATCACCTCGCTATCGTTGCACCCACATCAAACGCAAAACAAGAAACATCAGGATCAGAGGTCAGATCACACAATCCATTCGAGCAAAGCCAGGTGAGCTGAGGCCTGCCTGGCACTGACCTCTGACCTCTGTCCTTTGGACACAGAGCTTCTGCTCGTGCTCAGAACTGTCAGGCTGTTTTAGAATCAGTCGTGGAGACTGAGCCGTGCTCGGCCTACCTGAGCGCCCGTAGATCTGAACTCTGACCTCAAAGCTCGAGCAGACAACTTTAATGTTTAAGAAGTTTACAGCACAGGTCAGCTTTGGTCAAAACTTCCTTCCTTTTATTTGGATACGTACGCTCTGTGCTCATACCTGCAATTCAGGTAACTTTCGCAAAGCTCCGCCCACTCTGGCGAGTGCAGTGATCTCACTGCGTGTCTCTGTGTCCGAGGCAATCACGTATCAGGTGATGTTGTTTTATTCTCACCTGTGTGCACCTGCAGTTCCGGTTCAGATTACTGTGACCCCTCCCACACCTCTGAGAATTTCATCCTGTGGAGCAGACTCGCGTTATTTAAGCTGCTTTAATTTGCATATAGAGAGTCGGAACTTCATCGTGTGCGACCTGAGACGAGAACGCGAGACTCTCTCTCCTCCGTCTGGATGCAACAGGTTGCCATGGTAACGGCAGCTTCCTCCCGGCATGCAGCAGCCTGCGCCCCCCTCCCTCCCTGTCAGAGCGGCGCAGGGTGGAGCAGCAGACGGACCGACAGCAGCAGCAGCAGCAGGAGGTAAGAGCCGGACACCACCCGTCCTCCTTCTCTTCACCCTCTTCATCCTCCTCCTCCTCCTCCTCCTCGGAGATTCTCGGAGACTCGGAGCAGCTGCGGCGGGTTTGCGGTGACCGGATCAGTCCGTAGGCTGCTGTTAGGCCCCGAGCTAACACGGAGGAGGAGGAGGAGGAGGAGGAAGAGCAGGCTCGGGTGTAGCTGCGCTGACACATTCAGACTTTTATGATTTTATTTCTGCATCATCATCATCATCATGGTGATTCACGTGCCTGAGCATGCTCACTGACTCCTCTTCATCACCTCTCTTCACTGTGTCCTCCCCTTCCCCCGTAGGAGTGAAGATGGATGGAGACTCCGCCCCCCTCACAGATGGCCCCGCCTATGAAACGCAGAAGATGGAAGGTTGGTAAAAATAATTACTGACATTTGATCGATAACTAAAGGTGTTACGAGAAACTGATCACCTGACTGAGCTTTAACCCTAACCCTACTCCCAACTTATTTTGCTCCACCCCTCCACTCTGATTGGATGGCTGTTAACTGGAGCCGGAGAAGAAAGCAACTCTCGCTCCACATAAGAGTGAAACATGAAAAAAACTGACAAGCAGCGACTTTCACCAAAGTCAGAGAGTCAGCGATCAACTCTGACTGTTCTCTGATTATTGATTATTAGTCGTCATTAACATATTTTTTTCAATCCTCCAACAGAAAAAGCCCCTGTGAAGGCAACTTCTGAAGAATCAGTGAAGGTAAATCTGTACACTTACTGATCGAAATCAATAATCAGCTGTTCCCAGAGGCTGGCGCCATGCACGATGCTAACACGATGATGGGAAATGTTCACATACTGGAAGATTTTACCCAAGTTCACAGCTTTCAGACCTCGCTCCTTTTCACCATGGTAACCGACATTGTGTTTCAGGCCTCCGGGACAGCAGGAGGCACCAGAGCAGCCAAGATGATCTCAGCCAAGAGCACAGGTACACTGACCCAGTCTAACCAGTCACACCAGTCTAACCCATCAGAGCCACTAACCCGTGTCTGTCTGTCTGTCAGAGTCCGTGGATGGCGTCAGCAGCCCAGGAAGTCGTTCTCCCGCCAGCCGATCGTCCACACCTAACAGAGAGGTGAAGAAGGTGAGAACACCTGAGATAGGTGCTGAAGTATTCATACGCTTTACTGCAGTCAAACCAGCAGTACAGCAGTGTATAGGTACTCTGACAGAGGGTTACTGGTTCAGCAGGGTCGTTCTGTCTGCAGTCACCATGTTGTTCGAGAGCACGCATGTTACTGAACATTACATTACGTTACAACATTAAGTAAAACTGCAGGTCTTCATTTTCACTGATGAGCGCATCACCTCACAATTAATGTAGCGTCTGTTTGGACTGCAGGATGATCATCTACATGTAAAACAGTGTTGTAGTAATCTTATAATAATGGTTGGGGGGGAGGGGGTGAGATGGAGGTCGATGATCTGAGGTGTCAGTGGGGTTTTGCCAGCTGTTGATGAAGTGCTGCTGCCAAAAAAAAAAGAAATTTAAAATTCAGATTAGTTCAATTTTATTTATATAGCACCAAATCACAACAACAGCCGCCTCAAGGCGCTTTATATTGTAAGGTAGACCCTACAATAATAGATACACCCAACAATCATATGACCCCCTATGAGCAAGCACTTTGGCGACAGTGGGAAGGAAAAACTCCCTTTTAACAGGAAGAAACCTCCGGCAGAACCAGGCTCAGGGAGGGGCGGGGCCATCTGCTGCGACCGGTTGGTGAGAGAAGGAAAACAGGATAAAGACATGCTGTGGAAGAGAGACAGAGATTAATAACAGATATGATTCGATGCAGAGAGGTCTATTAACACATAGTGAGTGAAGAAGGAACACCCAATGCATCATGGGAATCCCCGGCAGCCTATGTCTATTGCAGCATAACTAAGGGAGGATTCAGGGTCACCTGGTCCAGCCCTAACTATATGCTTTAGCAAAAAGGAAAGTTTGAAGCCTAATCTTGAAAGTAGAGATAGTGTCTGTCTCCTGAATCCAAACTGGAAGCTGGTTCCACAGAAGAGGGGCCTGAAAACTGAAGGCTCTGCCTCCCATTCTACTTTTAAATACTCTAGGAACAACAAGTAAGCCTGCAGTGCAAGAGCGAAGCGCTCTAATAGGGTGATATGGTACTACAAGGTCATTAAGATAAGATGGGGCCTGATTATTTAAGACCTTGTATGTGAGGAGCAGGATTTTAAGAGCCAATAACAGAAGGGCTGGTTCTGACAGTGCCTGTAACTGGTGCCGGTGGTTAAAATGGTTCTGCCATTCTGCAGGTGGCGGTGGTCCGGACCCCCCCCAGGTCTCCTGGCTGTGCTCGTGGACGGACGCCCCCCCTCCCCTCTCATCCAATGCCCGACCTCAGCAATGTGAAGTCAAAGGTCGGGTCCACGGAGAACCTGAAGCACTCACCTGGAGGGGGCAAGGTAACGTACATCCGTCCACCTGCTGTGCAGAGCTGACTCTCAGGTATATCCTGACACTCACTTGTCTGTCTGTAGGTTCAGATCATCAACAAGAAGCTGGATCTCAGTAATGTGACGTCAAAGTGCGGCTCCAAAGACAACATCCACCACAAACCAGGTAACGAGATTCAGCGGAGAGCTGATCAATAAAAAGTAATACAGACGATCAGGCTGATCTCGTCGCTCTACTCCTCAGGTGGAGGGAAGGTGGAGATCAAGTCCGAGAAGGTGGCCGTTAAGGCCGTTCAGTCCAAAGTCGGCTCTCTGGAGAACGTCACTCATGTGCCGGGAGGAGGGAAGAAGAAGGTATGCACTAACATCCACCTCCTCAGGGGGGTCAGAGGAGCAGAGTCAGCAATCCCAACTCCTCTGTTACACCGCAGTGTCATAGAAACTTCAAAACAACGTCCTGCATGCAGAAGACCTCCCGTCTCCTCCGTAAATGGAGACGTCTTCGGCCCTGCTCATGCAGGTCACCGGTGTCACGTGACCTAATTTGTCCTCTGCTGTAAACTCTGTTCGCTTACAGTGGAAGCATAATTTCTTTTGTTCTTTTATTTGGCACTTTACATACTCAGCTCGGGAGCAGCAAATTTTTGTCACGTGACACCCGCATGTGTGTTTGTTTGCAGATTGAGACTCAGAAGCTGAGCTTCAGAGAGGGCGCCAAAGCTCGAACCGACCACGGTGCTGAAATCATCATTCAAGCTGACTCCTCCCCTTGTGATCTTAGCAACACTTCCTCCCACGGAAGCCTTAATGCTACTGAAGCTCCGCCCCTTGACACCCTGGCCGATGAGGTAAAAAGTCTGGAATAAAATCACAAAGTAAAAACACAACATATGCTAACTCACCACTTACTCTTTCAGGTGTCCGCCTCGCTTGCCAAACAAGGCCTGTGATTGGACAAACCCTGTGCCTACAGACCCTGCCCCCCTCCTGTCACCAAGGAAACGGCCTAATAGAAGAAAAGAAATCATCATATTTGTTACACAAAGCTACCGAGGATTGGAGAGATTTTATGAATCATAAGTCCAGGTGAGTTCATCCAGGTGTGCAGAGTCACATGATCGGCCTCACTTACATTTATTATCTCCACTGCGACCCAACTTTAAGCTGAGCAGTGACAAACGAATGAATAAATATGACTTTCACCACATAAATGTTTAACTATAAGAGTTCCCGTGGTCAGCTGATCAGCTCGGCGTGCCGCTGGCCTCGTCTCACTTTCAAGAACCTGATCAAAGACCCGACGGCGTGAAATCATGCGATTAAACACAAACTCCACAAACCTGTGACATGTAAACACCCACAGCACCGCCCCCGTACCCGGAGCCCGCTCTTTAATCTGACCTTTGAAGAAAATTTGAGCTCGTTTTAAATTTGACGGCAGAAGCATGGCCATGAACGTGTCGCTGCGAGTTCGCCTGCGCTGTGCATTAGTTTGGTTTTGAGCACTGATTCGATGAAAAAGCATCTGAAGCATGAACTCACCATTATTTTAACATCTGCGTTTAGTCTTGAGCACTTCCTGGAGGAAACAGGAAGTGTGAGAACGGTGGGAAAAAGTGAAACATTAAGTCATGTGACTCTGGAAACAGGAAGTGTGCTATTAGAGTTGTTCATAAAATCTCTCCAATCATCAAGCCTCTCTCTCTCTGATGTCATCTTTCTACCAATCACATCTCTTCTGTGTTTTTGCTGACGTGCTGTACCAACCCCTCACCACCACCATCATCATTAAAAAAATACCCAGAATGCCGTTTGATACCAGGTGCCAAAACATTTGTGTCTCTCTGCCTGTTGGCTGTTCAAGTGCTTTGTACCAATAAAGTTTCTCTTGAATCTGACGAGTAATTTTCATCACTGCAGAGAAACGCCATGATGCCAGCCTCATTATAACCGCTGTCAACAGCATAAACAGGAAGTAGTTTTATCAGATTTATGTGCTTCTTCCACTTATCCGGGGCCGGGTCGCCTAAACAGAGAAGTCCAGACCTCCCTCTCCCCAGTCACCTTGTCCGGGGAACACCAAGGTGTTCCCAGGTTTAGAGAGATATCATCTCTCCAGCGTGTCCTGGGTCTGCCCCGGGGCCTCCTCCCAGTGGGACATGCCTGGAACACCTCACCCAGGAGGTGACCAGGAGGCATCCTTGTCAGATGCCCGAACCACCTCATCTGGCTCCTTTCGAGCAGGCTAAGCTTCTGCCCTGATCTCTAAGGGAGAGGCCAGCCCCCCTTCAGAGGAAGCTCATTGTATCCGCTCTCTCTACACCATGAAGGACGGGTACAGCGTCCAGATCACTAATCCATCTGGCGATCTCCCGTGAACAAGACCGAGAGATGAAACTGAACCAGAAAAACGCCATTCTGAATAACACATGAGGTGCACTGGTTAGCACTGTTGTGAGGTTCCAGGTTTGAATCCCAGCTGGTGCATGTTCTCTGGGTTCCTCTCACAGTCCAAACACCTGCTTGTCTATTAGACCTGTGACAGACTGGAGTACAGCTGGGATAGGCTCCACCCCCCATGCCCCTTGTCTGGATGGACAGATGATGTAAACAGTTTATGGTAGTCCAGAGTGAGGTTTCTAGGTTGACTATTATGGGATATGCACAATCGCGGCAAAATCAGTTATAAATTTTAGCTTGTAGCTGCAAGAATCGTCACCTGTACAACCCAGTGTCACGGCAAAACGTGTAATAGCCATGCCGGTCCACTGTGTGCATTTCACACTTTGCTTCTCCAAAACATGAAACGGACACACCTGCAGAAGTAGCATTACCAGATAGATAATATAGTTAAAGCCATGAAGACAGTAGGAAAACAACAACAAAAAAGCACATAGGTTGAAACGTGATATCATGTTTCCTGTTCAGGTTACCTGTGGTGACTCACCTGAGCCCTAATCCAGGAAGCAGAATCACTAAAACCTGAGTTTAAAAACAAACTCTGGTTGCTGAACTGAGATCAGCAGAGTCGTACGTTCACCCTGAGTGACAGACCGCCATCATCAGTGGAGCTCAGGATACTGTTGTGATCGCAGAATGAATAAAGTTTGTTTCAAATCCATCTGTGGTCACCTTCCAGATCCGATGAAGCCGAATCCTGATGTGACCTTTGACCTTAAATCTAACAATCAGATCAGGTCATTGACGGCAGCAGACTCAAGATCAGTTCATGATCCTTTCATTTTCATCGTTATTCAGAAACTCTGACGGCTGAACAGCCTCATGGCAAACGCTGCTCTAATGTTTCTACTGTCATAATGCCAGCTTCACTCACGGAGCAGTTAAAGGTCAGAGGTCAGCCACAGTTACACATCGATAAACCTAAAGTGTGAAGAGAAATGTTTCTGGTTATAAATGTGAAGAAAGGTTCACTGATCTGACTCATTACCTGTTACCATGGTAATATTAGCAAACTCAGTTTTAGCTGAACCTGCTTCCCGTAAATGGACTCTGGCTCTGACTGGCTACAGAGGAAGCAGACAGCAGTGGGCAGGGTTTAAATGTTTATTGATTATTTCCATCAGGATGAAAAACAAAACAAAACAAAAAACATTAAAAAAAAAACAAAAACCCAGCTGTGATGACATAACAGGAAGGAAGTGTCAGGGGCGGGGCTTCAGGGCAGCAGCAGTCCATTTCAGCCAACAGGAGGATGGGGAGAGAGGCGGAGCTAAACTGAAGGTCTGTCATTGCCTAGGAACAGTACTCCTCTGGCCAATCAAAACAGGGGAGAGACTGGCTCAAGCCAGGGTTGGGGCGGAGCCAAAGGGCGTGGTTAAAGAACATCATCACTCTCAGCCGTGTGGAGCTGCGTGTCGTCGGCGTCTGTCATGATGCTGCTGTCCTGACTGTCATCCACCTCGGCTGCTGGAGGGAGACAGGTGAGGACAGGTTAGACAATTTCTTTACAAATAAACTTGGAATAAGCTGACAACAGAATAAAATAAGTAACGTTTACAGAAGAACGTGAAAGATCAAAATGAATCTGGATAATGTGTGTGCGCTAAAATAATGAACGGTTAGAAAAACATCAGCACATTTCAAACTAGTGCCTGTAGAAGCAGAAAGCTTCTGACTGCATCATGTCCTCAGGCCTGAGTCTGCTCCTGCTGCTCTGCTCTCACTTGGCTGCGTTCAGCCATGCTTCCCTCGCTGCTTATCAGTGCCCGGCTCGCTCACATCCTATCGTGATATTTATTTATCGTGATATATATATTTATCCTCTCTCTTATATTTATTTATCAATCACAGCTAACTCGGTCTGGCTCGTGTTACAGTTGCTTCATGTCAAAATGTGTGTAAACAATTGTGTTGCTAGGCACCCAGCATGCCGCAGCAGCGGTTTTTCATTTCTGTGGGGTGGAAATACAGGTCCTTCTCAAAAAATTAGCATATTGTGATAAAGTTCATTATTTCCTGTAATGTACTGATAAACATTAGACTTTCATATATTTTAGATTCATTACACACAACTGAAGTAGTTTCATTGTTTTTAATATTGATGATTTTGGCATACAGCTCATGAAAACCCAAAATTCCTATCTCAAAAAATTAGCATATCATGAAAAGGTTCACTAAACGAGCTATTAACCTAATCATCTGAATCAACGAATTAACTCTAAACACCTGCAAAAGATTCCTGAGGCTTTTAAAAACTCCCAGCTTGGTTCATTACTGCAACTTCCAGCGCCCCCCGTGTGCGGCAGCCTGTTACAGCAGCTCTGCTCATTCTGAGTTTCTTTCTTTCTTATCTTTTTCTTCTCGTAATTTTTTATAACTAACGTATTAGTAATTAGACTCTGCAACCATGTTCTACCGTTTTGTGCTAGTTCTGGTCGTTTTTCTTAGTTTTTTTCACCCGTGTCTGGGGACCCAGAGCAGGGATCCTTTGTTTATAGTAAGGATCAGCTGTTAGCGCTGCGTCCCGCAGCTGTACTGCCGGCGGACAGACCCGACATTCCCAGCGAGCTGAGGAGGAAAAGACGGGGGTGTCGTGCTGGGAAGGAGCGCCGTCGCCCGAGAAGGAGACGTTATCGACCATCTCTTCCTTCTGTAATTATTGGAAATGTAAGATCTTTGCCCAATAAGATGGATGAGCTCACGTCGCTAACCTGGTCACAGAGGGAGTACCGGCAATGTAGCATCATGATGCTAATGGAGTCGTGGCTAACACCGCTAACTCCGGACACGAGCGTGACACTACCGGGATTCCAGCTGCTGCGAGCGGACAGGACGAGAGACAGCGGTAAGAGGAAAGGAGGGGGACTGACAGTGTTTGTGAATGACAGATGGTGTAACCCCGGGCACATCACTGTGAAAGAACAACTCTGCAACAGAGACATTGAGCTGTTAGCTGTTAGCATGCGTCCCTACTACCTGCCCCGGGAATTCTCGCATGTTATCGTGATAACAGCGTATGTCCCCCCCCCTCGGCCAACGCAGATGCAGCCTGTGACTCTCTCCACTCTGTGGTCAGCAGACTGCAAACACAATCTCCGAGAGCCCTTCTCATAATATCAGGGGACTTTAATCATGCCACACTGCCCACCTTCACCCAGTATGTGACCTGCCCAACCAGAGACAATAAAACACTGGACTTACTGTATGCCAATGCAGAAGAGGCATACAGTTCATCACCTCTCCCTCCCCTGGGCAGATCTGATCATAACCTGGTGCACCTTGTCCCTGTGTATGAGCCCTTAGTGCGCAGGGAGCCACCAGCCACCCGCACAGTGCAGAGATGGTCGGAGGAGAGCGAGGAGGCTCTTTAGGATTGTTTTGAGTCCACTGTGTGGGAGGTGATCTGTGACGACCACGGAGAGGACATCGACAGCCTTACTACATGCATTACTGACTATATTAATTTCTGTGTGGATAACACCGTACCTACCAGGACTGTACGGTGTTTCTCCAACAACAAACCTTGGATTACCCCAGAAATTAAAGCTGTCCTCAAGCAGAAGAGGAGGGCCTTCAAATCCAAAGACAAAGAGGAATTGAAAAGGGTGCAGAGAGAGCTGAGGGGACTGATAAGGAATGGGAAGGACAGCTACAGGCAGAAGATGGAGAACCAGCTTCAGCAAAATAACGTTGGTGAAGTCTGGAGAGGCCTCAGAACCATCTCAGGCCACAAACATCAGAACTCTCTGCCTGGGAGGGATGTGAGGTGGGCAAATGAACTGAATCATTTCTTCAACAGATTTGATTCATCCATGAGGCAGTCTCCAACATCGGCTGCAGACTCACCCACCCCCACTGCTGCTGTTCCACCTCTGACACCTCAGACACTTCACACCTCCTCTATTCACCCTGCTCACCCTCCCCACCCCCAACAACAGCATCCAATACACACTCAACACAAGGCTCCAGCCTGTCTCTCTCAACCACCCAGGTTAGGAGGGAACTGAAGAGGATTAAAGCCAAGAAGGCAGCGGGTCCAGATGGCATCAGCTCGAGGGTCGTCAGGTCCTGCGCAGACCAACTGTGTGGTGTGATGGAGCACCTCTTCAACCTGAGCCTGAGGCTGGGGAGAGTCCCACAGCTCTGGAAAACCTCCTGTGTTGTACCAGTGCCAAAGACTTCACGCCCCAAGGACCTCAACAGCTACAGGCCGGTGGCTCTGACATCCCACCTGATGAAGACCCTGGAGCGGTTGGTCCTGGCTCAGCTTCGGCGCCTTGTGAGCTCGTCACTGGACCCACTTCACTTTGCCTACCAGCCTGGCATTGGAGCGGATGATGCCGTCATTCACCTCCTACATTGTTCCCTCGCTCACCTGGAGACCGCTGGGAGCACTGTGAGAATCATGTTCTTTGATTTCTCCAGTGCCTTCAACACTATTCTTCCCTCGGTTCTGAAGGACAAGCTGGAGAACTCTGGAGTGGACCATCACCTCACTACCTGGATTCTGGACTACCTCACCGACCGACCACAGTATGTGAGGACTCAGGGCTGTGTGTCGGACAGGGTCGTCTGCAATGCACGGGGCCCCACAGGGGAACGGTTCTGGCTCCGTTCCTCTTCACCATCTACACTGCAGACTTCTCCCACAACTCCACCCAGTGCTTCCTGCAGAAGTTCTCTGATGACTCTGCAATAGTCGGCCTCATCACTGATGGGGACGACAAGGAGCACAGAGGACTGACTCAAGACTTTGTGGACTGGTGCCAGCTGAACTACCTCCAGATCAATGCCAGTAAAACCAAGGAGCTGGTGGTAGACTTCCGCAGGCACAAACATCCTCCACTGCAACCACTGAACATCCAAGGTACGGACATCTAGGCTGTGGACAGCTACAGGTACCTTGGTGTTCATCTGAACAACAAACTGGACTGGACTCATAACTCAGACGCCCTCTACAGGAAAGGGCAGAGCAGGCTGTACCTGCTGCGGAGACTCAGGTCGTTTGGAGTGGAGGCCCACTCCTGAAGACCTTCTATGACTCTGTGGTGGCCTCAGCCATCTTCTATGGTGTGGTCTGCTGGGGCGGCAGCATCTCTGCTGGGGACAGGAAGAGACTGAACAGGCTGATCCGAAGGGCCAGCTCTGTTCTAGGATGCCCTCTGGACCCAGTGGAGGTGGTGAGTGACAGGAGAATGGTGGCTAAGCTTTCATCCCTGTTGGACAACATCTCCCACCCCATGCATGAGACTGTGACAGCACTGAGCAGCTCCTTCAGTGGGAGACTGCAGCACCCACGGTGTGGGACGGAGAGATTTCGCAGGTCTTTCCTCCCCACTGCTGTCAGACTCCACAACAAAGACTTCAACTGATCAAACACACACATCCACACATGTGCAATAACACTAATGTGCAATAATATTTTCTGGCATCGTTGTATTTTTACTCAGTTGTATATAGCATTTGTATTCTATTTTTATCTTATTGTATATTTTATTCTATTTTATTCTACTGTATATAGTATTTTATTTTATTCTATTCTGTACAGTTGTGTACTGTATTTATTCTTATTTTATTTTTTTCTAATTTTTGCTTCATAACTTTTGCACTGTCCACTTCCTGCTGTGACAAAACAAATTTCCCACGTGTGGGACTAAAGGTTATCTTATCTTATCTTATCTTAAAACCGCAATCATGGGTAAGACTGCCGACCTGACTGCTGTCCAGAAGGCCATCATTGACACCCTCAAACAAGAGGGTAAGACACAGAAAGAAATTTCTGAACGAATAGGCTGTTCCCAGAGTGCTGTATCAAGGCACCTCAGAGGGGAGTCTGTGGGAAGGAAAAAGTGTGGCAGAAAACGCTGCACAACGAGAAGAGGTGACCGGACCCTGAGGAAGATTGTGGAGAAGGACTGATTCCAGACCTTGGGGGACCTGCAGAAGCAGTGGACTGAGTCTGGAGTAGAATCATCCAGAGCTACCGTGTACAGGCGTGTGCAGGAAATGGGCTACAGGTGCCGCATTCCCCAGCTCAAGCCACTTTTGAACCAGAAACAGCGGCAGAAGCGCCTGACCTGGGCTACAGAGAAGCAGCACTGGACTGTTGCTCAGTGGTCCAAAGTACTTTTTTCGGATGAAAGCAACTTTTGCATGTCATTCGAAATCAAGGTGTCAGAGTCTGGAGGAAGACTGGGAGAGGAAATGCCAAAATGCCTGAAGTCCAGTGTCAAGTACCCACAGTCAGTGATGGTCTGGGGTGCCATGTCAGCTGCCGGTGTTGGTCCACTGTGTTTTATCAAGGGCAGGGTCAATGCAGCTAGCTATCAGAAGATTTTGGAGCACTTCATGCTTCCATCTGCTGAAAAGCTTTATGGAGATGAAGATTTCATTTTTCAGCACGACCTGGCACCTGCTCACAGTGCCAAAACCACTGGTAAATGGTTTACTGACCATGGTATTACTGTGCTCAATTGGCCTGCCAACTCTCCTGACCTGAACCCCATAGAGAATCTGTGGGATATTGTGAAGAGAAAGTTGAGAGACGCAAGACCCAACACTCTGGATGAGCTTAAGGCCGCTATCGAAGCATCCTGGGCCTCCATAACACCTCAGCAGTGCCACAGGCTGATTGCCTCCATGCCACGCCGCATTGAAGCAGTCATTTCTGCAAAAGGATTCCCGACCAAGTATTGAGTGCATAACTGCACATAATTATTTGAAGGTTGACTTTTTTTGTATTAAAAATACTTTTCTTTTATTGGTCGGATGAAATATGCAAATTTTTTGAGATAGGAATTTTGGGTTTTCATGAGTTATGTATGCCAAAATCATCAATATTAAAACAATGAAAGGCTTGAACTACTTCAGTTGTGTGTAATGAATCTAAAATATATGAAAGTCTAATGTTTATCAGTACATTACAGGAAATAATGAACTTTATCACAATATGCTAATTTTTTGAGAAGGACCTGTAATGTCCTCGCTGCTTCCAGGTACAAGTGTTTTCATTTGCGTTTGATCCACACACTCCAAAATTCAGTATTTGACAAAAAGCCCAATTTAGCAAAAGCCCTGAAATATTTTATTTTAACAGAGATACAGGATCTCGCCAAGTCTCCGTTTCCACTTGTGTTGAAACTTCAAACTGTAAACCTGACTTGGTGGTTGAATGGCCGAGTAAAACCAGAGTTACGGGGAAAAACGAGATTTTCTAAGGACAACACTCAGACATGGGCCCAGGTGGACAACAGGAGGAGGGATACATCTGTAGGTGTCAGGGCTGTGACCTGCCCTGCTGCCCAGTGATGGACAGGAACTACTTTTTGGAGTGACACAAATCAGTTACGTGGCATCTTATTGTGACAGCTTCTGTAACGGGTTTAAATACACGCCCGAGGCCCTCGCTGCGTTTTTACGTAAAGTTTGTTGTTCGCAACATTTCTACACACATTTTAAATTTACGTTTGTAATTCTGAAAATGATGTTAAACACGTTCACACTTTTCTGCTGTGAATACTAGAGATGGACCGATCCGATATTACGTATCGGTCCGATACTGACCTAAATTACTGGATCGGATATCGGAGAGAAATAAAAAATGTAATCCGATCCATTAAATATCAAAAAAACACCTCACAAAACTTGCGACACGGCGTAACTCGGCTCATAACCGTAGCACGTCGGAGCAGTATGTGTCACGTGATAGAGGGCTGTGTGTATTTGTAGCCTCGCTACCAAACCAGCATTTCATCTCCGAGGAAGTTATCCCAGAGAGAAGTAAAGCAAGTGTGTAAGTTCATCTCTGAATGTTTGTAAAGCGTTCCCATGTTAAGCTTAACAACCGATATATGGAGCGACTGACTCTCTCTCTCCCTCACCTTCCTGCGGCTACTTCAATCGTGAAACTGCTTAATGATCAGCTGATCGGCTTTTCTGTCGCGAGTCCGTCTCTCTTCTTTGTTTTTGGTCCACTTTGCACCAGAAAGAGGAAACCAGCGGCGGAACAACAGCAGCACGTTTAAGCTTGATAAGCTGTTGTTAGAATGTATTTAATATTACTTTCTACACCAGGATCCTTTTCTACGTAGCTGACGGCTGGTAACTGTGCAGGGGCGGATCTAGCAAAGTTTAGCCAGGGGGGCCGATAGGGCATGAACAGGGAAAAGGGGGCACAAAGACATACTTTTCTTTCTTATTCTCATTTAAAATGTCTAGCTTTTAATAAATAATTATCTGAATCTTACACCCAAAGTTTTAATCTGATGTAAAATGTATAGAAGTCCATTACTGTATATAGTAACTGTTAAGTCTAATATACCCTAGTAAGCTATAGTACTTTTTCCTTTGGGAAGGTACCATCTGTGCAGTCTGCAGTTCTGTTGAAGAAAGATGTTGAATCTATTTAATTATTCTTGAAAAATAATTTATTTCTGTGCAATTTTTTTTTTCACCCTGCATCAAATTAAAGTTGATTACATCGATTAAGCATCATGAGGTAGAGGGTGGGTGGTTCCCTATTTTTTTTTGCTGGGAGTTTGCAACCCTATTAGTTAGGTTGCTTAATATTTCTGCTAAGTACTCTTTAAAATACCAGAATAGGGAGGATGGAGCAGGTTTAAGTTTATTAGATTGATCAGTGTTGCTGAACTATGAAATATTTTGGGTGCAGTGTATTTTTTACATACAGGTATAACAGAATAGCTTTAGTGTTGTTGTTTATTTAAACTTGAGTATGAACTTTTACAAAATGCAGCAAGATATTCAAAAAACAGTTTTATTGATTAAAAAAAAAAAAACACACACTATATCGGATTCATATCGGTATCGGCAGATATCCAAATTTATGATATTGGTATCGGTATCGGACATAAAAAAGTGGTATCGTGCCATCTCTAGTGAATACATGTTTGTCCTGTGAAGTGGTGCTGAACACAGTGATTCTACAGAAGAATCAAACCCAGGACTACAGATGGTAAAACACCACCACTTGAAGATGAGTGTGGACTACTTCCTGTCTGCATATGACATCACCAAACAGTGGCAACAGTGCGTACCTTCGTCCTCAGGCAGGTATCTCTTGTCAATGGCTTCCTTGATCTGGTTGTTGGCTCCTTTAGGGTCCAGGTCCATCGCCCAGCTGAAGTTCATCAGAGCCAGGTGAGTCTGACCCAGCTTCTTATACACCTGAGGCACAGGTGTCACAGTCATTAGAACATTTATTTATCCCTCAGGAAATTACAGGCTTACAGTTGCTACCAGAAGGATTGCTCTGACTAGCTGCTTAATTTCTCTCCACACCTGGACAGCTTTCAGTGATGACAGTGTTTCTGATGACAGAAGAGGTCAAAGGTCACACTTACCTTTCCAATGAGGAAGTAAACCAGCGACTCTTTAGGAACGATCTGCTTCAGCTCCTCCAATTCCTGCAGAGCCGCCTGCGCGCACGCACGCACGCACACACACACACACACACACACACAGATCAGAGGGGCAGACAGGACAACAGTACAAGCGTCTAACAGCAGGGGGCGCTGTCTAAGTGGCGTGTGGCCTCCTGCTGTTGTCTGAGGTTCTCATGCTCCTTTTTCCCCTGCTTGTTTACATTGCAGTGAATGCCGCTGTCGCTCCCTTTCCGGTTCTGACGCCGTCATCAACCAATGAGAACTCAGCGTGCAGTCCACGCATCATGCAGAGAAGAAGCCACATGTGACCACAATGGAGAAACATCAAAGTTCCTTTAAAACTGATCTGAGTTCAGACCCATCCAAACATGGATGCTGCATCCAAGAGGAGAGAGAGCGTCCATCAGAGCCCAGGTCAAAGCCTGCAGCTCTGATGGGGGCCCTCAGCAGCTGTGGAACTGGAAAAGCACATCTGGAAAGGCTCCCTCACTGCTCAAAGGTATAAACACACGTTAAAGCAACACCTGCTCCGTGCTGACGTGTCTCAGGGAGGCCTTCATGTTCGAGCAGGACGACGCTAAACCGCAGACTGCATCTATCCCAGCCACACGACCGCTGAACCGGCCCGCCTGCAGTCCAGACCTCTGACCAGCTGACAACATCTGGAGCATCATGAAAGCAACAACAGGACGAAGCAGAGCCAGGACTGCTGAACAGCTGGAATCCTCCATCAGACCATCGCAGACTGATGTTAGAGAGGAAACACGAAGCTGTCCTACCTGCCCAGAGCACCTCACCCAGGATATGGGCTCAAAATGTGGTCATAAATATTTTGTACTTGTAAATCAGAGTTGTATGTGTAAAAAGAATTTGTGTGTGCGTAAAAAAGATTTGTGTGTGGACTTAGCCAAAAACCCCCCTGCAAGTTACAAGTACGAATTTTGACCCTATTTTTCTTCCTTTCATCTGATTTGTGATTGACATGACATTGACCAATGTAACAATCCAATCAGAGAACAGATGGGTTTGGCTGTCGGAGGGGCGCTTTTTTGAACTGCAGGTCCTTGAAGGGTAATACAGTTTGAAGCTGGAGGATCTCTATATAAATATCCCATAGAAGCTAGGTCCGCTAACTTTCAGCAGCTCTTGAAAGGATAAAGTTGGGATATATCAGTGGTTAGAAATACCATTATTACTTTAGGATTAGTTTAACACAAAGTCAGGGCTGACCCGGGACCATTTCTGTGAGTCACAGTGCGCAGCATAAAGGTCCTTTCACATCGGACGCAGCATGTGCTGCTAATGCTAACTAAAAGCAAAGGATCCAGAATTTGTTGCGCTGGCTGCTGAGCTTGAGCTACCTGTACTAGATGCACCTGCTCCTTGTCGTTTCTATTTATGTCCTCTACAAGAGTTTCTGGTTTTTTTTGCTGGTTCTTCAAATGTTCAATAAAAACATGTACGCTAATTCATAACGAAGAAAGCTTTGTAATGAAGACTGTCATTTCCAAAACACTGCCCGCCCCCCCCCCCCCGTGGTCCGCAGCACTGTTGAAAAGGCTGTGGAAGTCCCTGTATTAAACACGTAGACCTGTGACACAAAAATCACCAAACTCGGACGACCACAGACTGTTTTCCTTAGTGCTGATGAAGGGAAACGATGGGTTGGCATGTAAAAGGGCATTTATTCCCTTCAAAGACCTGCAGTTCAAAAAAAGCGCCCCTCCGACAGCCAAACCCATCTGTTCTCTGATTGGATTGTTACATTTGTGATTGACATGACATTGACCAATCAGATGAAAGGAAGAAAAATAGGGTCAAAATTTGTACTTGTAACTTGCAGGGTTTTTTTTGGCTAAGTCCACACACAAATCTTTTTTACGCACACACAAATTTTTTTTATACACACACAAATTCTTTTTACACATACAAAACTGATTTACAAGTACAAAATATTTATGACCACATTTTGAGCCCATACCAGGAGGCATCCTTGTCACATGCCCGAATCACCTCAACTGGCTCCTTTCGATGTGGAGGAGCAACGGCTCTACTCTGAGCCCCTACGGGATGGCCAATCTTCTCACCCCATCTCTAAGTAAGAGGCCAGCCACCCTTCGGAGGAAGCTCATTTCTGCCACTTGTATCCACGATCTCGTTCCTTCTATCACGACCTACAACTCGTGACCATAGGTGAGGGTAGGGACGTAGATACACTCAGCTCTCTGTTCACCACGACAGACCGGTACAGCGTCCGCATCACTGCAGCACCAATCAATCCCCAAGAGCTGAGATACTTAAACTCCCCCACCTGGAGCAGGACCTGTCCCTGACCCTGAGTGGGTGGTGCATCCTGTCCTGGCTGAGGACCGTGTTGATTCTCATTCACGAGCTCATCGATTTATTAAAAGGATTCATTTTCTCAGTTTTAACATTTGAAATGTTTTTATGTTTCTGTATGAATAACATGACTTCACACAGACAAAGGTCAAATGGTAAATGGCCTGTATTTATATAGCGCTTTTCTAGTCCCTAAGGACCCCCAAAGCGCTTTACATATCCAGTCATTCACCCATTCACACACTGGTGATGGCAAGCTACATTGTAGCCACACTGGGGCGCACTGACAGAGGCGAGGCTGCCGGACACTGGCGCCACCGGGCCCTCTGACCACCACCAGTAGGCAACGGGTGAAGTGTCTTGCCCAAGGACACAACGACCGAGACTGTCCAAGCCGGGGCTCGAACCTGCAACCTTCTGATTACAAGGCGAACTCCCAACTCTTGAGCCATGATCGCCCCTAAGGTCATGCTTTATGTAATCTGATTACAAAACAGGCGAAATCAAGAGTATTGATCAGGGAGTTTGGTCACAGAGCCCTTTGTGATGTCACACAGTTCCACTTCAGCTTTCAGACCCTCAGTGTGATACACCACGAAGCTGTCCACCCATTAGAGCCGATTACATTCTATACAGTCAGTTCTGGCAAGCATTGATCGCAGTACTGATTACCTTGTACTTGTCATTGGCGAACAGGATGGAGGCTCTGTGGAACTTGCAGAGTGGGTTTTTGGGGTCGATACCGATCGCTCGGTTCAATGTTTCTAAGGCTGCATCAGACTTCTTCAGAGCATGCTGCACCTGCGCGCACACACACACACACACACACACACACACACACACACACACAGCAGAGGGTCAGTGCTACGAGCTAACAGCTCATCTGCTGCAGTCATTGCACTTCATTAGTCTCACTGGTCAGAAACCGGCTGCAGTTCATTCAGGGCTCAGCAGGGGGCGCTCTGAGTCATTCTTCACTGAACACGAGTGAATGCAGCTTCAGACAAAAACAGCTTAGATAAATCCAGCTGGGGCTGAGGAATATGATACTTCTTGGCTCTATAACGACAGACAATATGTTTAAATAACCTCCAAAAACTAAAGTAATTTCTAAAATCGCACCATACACTTCAAATCACCCATTCAGCGGTTTCTTTTTAATGTTTCAAGGTTAATTCTTCAGAGCAGTTGTTAGCTGATGTTTATATGTTTGTCTCCTGTGTGGAGAAGCAGCAGGTGGAGGTAAGGCTCTCATGAGACGACTGCTCGCTTCACGCCCCAAATCAAAATGGAGAATGCTATAAAGCGTCTCATGGTGCTGTGACATCCCTCTCACACAGAAATCTTGGAAGCACTTAAAAAATGAAGCTGTAATGTGCTCAGGTGCGCCCCCCGTGGGCGTGTGAAGACTTACCACCCCGATGTGGCAGAGCAGCACAGAGCTCTGAGGGTTGATGCTCAGGGCTTTCTTAAAATGGATCTCGGCCAAGTTAAACTTCTCCTGTTTGTAGTAAATCATTCCCAGACCATACCTGCGCGCGCGCACACACACACACACACACGGACACGCGCGCACACACACACACACACAATGAAGAAGATTAAAAATCATCGTTACGAGTTTTTAAGAAAACATTTGGTGTCAGTGTCTGTGAATGTGGAGAACAAGTGTTTAAAGCAGGAGTGCGACCCACAGACAGCCCACTATGATGTTCAGTGGGCTGCGCCAAAAAATATTTACGTTTGTCTACATGATGAAGAAAAAGCTGCTGTGACAATAAAAACAAGTTGTGTTACCTCACTCTACGGACTGTCGTTTAACTGTAGCCGTAAGAAAAAGAAAAATACCTGCGTGTGTTTGTGGTGAGCAGCAGATCAAAGTTCATCATGTTCAGGCCTGTGGACCTGTGCGCACACAAACACTCTGCATACAGTTGATTTTATGTAACAGTCAATACTGAACTGTAACTTTACTCTTTTACTCTGTGTTTTCATTATTTCTAAAACAAGAGGTTTAAGTTTGAGACCTTTTGTGCTCCACTTTGGAAAACAACTGACGGTGTACGTTCTGGTCTGTACCACTACACTTGCTGTCCCGGAGCATCTGCCCCCCCTTCCTTCTTTTACATGGTATGATTCCAGTTTGTCTTTGCATGTGACTGGCCCCATGGTGCGCCCATCAAAATAAAGCCCTGGCTGATGACGGATCATCAATAACTAATATCTGGAAATGATCTTTCCAGATATAACTGTATCAAACATTTGATTGCCCTGGTTAAAGACTTTAAGAGTGGTCCCATGTCAGGCAACAGAGCATGACATCACCCGGTTGGTTGGTTGCTTAGTAACATTAGTTTATGTTAGCGGTTCTGTCACTGGTTGGCTAACTGGGAAACGAGCACATGCTCTAAAAACATGAATCACTTGTTTCTAAAGAGGCTACACCTGTCGGGGAGAGCTGGGGCCCGTGGTGAAACCTTTATACATGTACTGTCAGTGGGCATGGTCACTGTGGAGGCGGGGTCAGTGTACCAGGCATTGTAGTGTCTGTTGTTGACTCTTATGGCGTTCCTGAAGCAGGCGAGAGCTCGGTCCAGCTCCTCTGTCAGAACGAACTCATGACCCAGCAGAGTGTACGCATACGCGAAGCCCGGGTCCACCTGAGACAGGTACAGAGACGGAGGGGCATCAGCTGACCCACAACACAAAATCATTTCTGTACAGGTGAGGTGGCCCCAGCTGACCGGAGACCTTCTTCCCAGAATCAGCGCTTGGTAACCGTGGCTTACCTGGATGGCTCTCTGGAAGAACTTGATGGCGATGTCGTGTTCTCTCTGCAGGCTGAAACAGTTTCCTGCTACACACCAGGCCTGTAGACACACACACAGTACAGGTGTCTCAGTGTCACAGGATCAGTGGGTTTCTGACCTGGAGAGGTAAGCTCCTTACCTCGGGACAATTCTTGTCCATGTCGGTCAGATCTTTGGACAGCGCCGACAGGGCGACGTCTTTCTGCAGGTGCCACAGCGTGGTCGAGTAAATCTCCATCCCCTCCACTCTGTACGACTCGATCCTGCGCACCTCGCTGAACATACGCTCCGCCTACAAACACACATTGTCATAACAACGGACAAGCACCAGAAGTATCCGAACAAGGCTTCACCTGGGCTGGAGGCAGTCTGCAGGTGCGGCATGAGATGATCACAAAGACAACGCCCCCGTCCGTCTTTTTCCCCTCCCCATGTCTGTGACGCGGATACATTTCAGATAAAACTGAGTCCAGTGCCAGCGGTGCCCTGTGCACACCTGCCCTGTGTGCAAAGGTAACCGCCCCTACTGTTAAATCATAATGAGGCCTGATTACTGAGACCACGTCAGCACGTCACACCACCATCTAAAGACAAACTGAGGGGGTCTGAAAGACTGACGGAGACATTTCTACAGTCAGACGTGGTGGTGTGACAATCTGGGGCTGCTGCAGGACCTGGACCACTCTCTGCCAGAATGTCCAGCCACCAATTCACACCCTGAGGCTCAAGAGCACTCAGGCAGCAGGACGGTGATCTGAAACACACCAGCAACTCCACCTGTGATTGACTCTCCAAAGAGTCTGAACTCAAACAATCGCTCACTGACAGTCATCAGGTCAGGGAAGTTACTTTTGCACAGCACTGTGTGTAGGCGAGTCACAACCTCACGATCACGCCACCTAAAAAAAAAAAAAAAAAGAGTGTGCGTTACCTGTGTGTACTCAGCCAGCTCGAAGTAGCCCTTGCCGATGTGCGTGAGGACCCAGCCGGTGTTGTAGTGCTGGGGGGGCAGCGAGGTCAGGATGTTTATGGCTTCTCTGCAATTGTACAAGCACAGCGCCAGGTAGCCGCGTCCCAGTTCCCGTAGCAACGCCATTATGCTGTCTGAAAACATAACAGGTGCGTGACATAAACTGTACTTCCTGCACTGATTACAGCAGCCCTGGAGGAGGAGGAGGAGCCTGGAGGTGTACCTGCAGCGGCCCTCTGGTACTGTGGGATCTTTGTCTCAGGTAGACTCAGGCTGGGATCCAGTCTCAGGATGTCCAGGCTCTCGTTCAGGTTGCTGCTGTTGGACGTCTTCGCCGATTTACACTTCGTCTTCCTGTTCGGGATCTTTGTCGGGAACTTCATCTTCAGCTTCTTACTGTTCTCCTGCAGAGAGGAGGAGGACGGTCAGGAGGAAGGCTGGAGGCACCATACAGGTGCTACTACAGCATGTAGTGGTGGTACTACAGTGAGCACTACAGTGAGTACCTTGGCAGTAGAGCTGGCGCTTGTAAACAATCTGGAGCTTCTTCTGGGCTGAACATTTGGCGGGCCCGACATGCTGGGACTGAGGACCTGAGGAGAGCCACTGAGACACAGACAGGTGATCAGAGGTGGACACACAGGTACCTGCAACTCCATCACAGGTGTTAAAGTGAAATTACGAGTCATCATATACAATTTTCAGCTTCTCCTCTGAAGATCACTTAAAGAAGATCAGAGCAGCTGAAGGGCTGACATGTTTAGATCATCAGGCAGTCAGCACTGATCCCTGCTGTGCAGCAGGTCCTGTGATTGGCTGCCATAATTACCTGCTGTGAGGTGCAGAGGTCTGCGATTGGTTGAAGGGGATGGGGAGAACGTCTCTGCTGTTACCGCTCTGACTGAAGACAGACTTGGATTGACTGATCCTGGAAACAGCCTGAGACAGAGAGACAGGTACAGGTGAGCAAAGGGAGAGGGGTGGACATCATCCTACGGCTTGGGACTGTTTGTGTTTCTTAAAGGGAATGATCTAACTTCCTGCAGTGTGAGGTGAACAGGAAGCGTTTTACCTGTACTAGCCCTGTTGTGGACATTACTGGGGTCATGCAGGAAAAACTGAAACATGTCATTGTTGTTATTTATTTCAGAACCACAGAGTTAGGATTAAGGTCAAAGGTGTTGACAGGAAGTGCCTTATTTTGAAATGCAATGTTTAGTGCAAGCCATTTGATGATGTTATGAAGGTTATGTGTGAAGTATGACAGTAATGTGCTTCCTATTTGTCACATCTCTGTTATTATTCAAAGCTTCTACACAGCTGACTGGTGACCAGCAGGGGGCGACTCCTGTCTGTTACATGAGCAAACATCTTCCTGATTGGCTCGTTTCAGCTCCAGAACGCAAAACCCAAAGGTGACATCACAGACACTCCTGTCTGCGTTCACTCGTGTTCAGTGAAGAATGACTCAGAGCGCCCCCTGCTGAGCCCTGAATGAACTGCAGCCGGTTTCTGACCAGTGAGACTAATGAAGTGCAATGACTGCAGCAGATGAGCTGTTAGCTCGTAGCACTGACCCTCTGCTGTGTGTGTGTGTGTGTGCTGTTACCTTCTTGCTGGGGGCTGTAGTTTGTGTTTCCATAGTGGATGAATAGTTCTGTAGATATGTGGGGTCTCCTGGGCTGGGCTCCAAGGGCAGGATGCCAAAGCTACACACACACACACACACACACACACACACAGTTTGTAAACACACTTCCAGCTGCAAAGGTAGGACTCCAACTCACCTGTGCAGGTGCTGTACACACCTTGGCGTTAGTGGGCTGAGGGCTGCAGGACCTCCAAGTAAACTCCGCCCACTCTTGGGCTTGTTCTGTTTAGCTAAAAGTGAACCGGCTGACGCCATGGAAACCGTGTTACCCAATAAGGAACCGGTTTCTGGAGAGATGAGGGAGGAGTCGATGTAGGAGACGGACAAATCAGATGCCAGCTTTCCATTTGATGATTCCAGATTCAGACGATTCAACTCCTAAAAAACAAAAACACTGTCAGCTGCTCATGGGTCAAAGGTCAAACAGCCGCGCTGCAGGTGCATTTGTGTTGCTCACCAGCGTGTCCTGTGGCGTCTCCATGAGGGCGGTGTCTAATCTATGGGAGGAGTTCTGGGCAGGGCTTACAGATGGTGGAGGCGGGGCAATGGAGCAGTTCTGTAGCGAGGACAACCTGAACACCTGATCTGGGTCTGGTTTCTCTCCTAGAACACAAAGCATCAAGTGTAATTGAAGTCTGACAGAGCTCGTGAGTCCACAGGAGGATATGTGCGTTACCTAGGTGACAGAGGTTCTGGAAAGGCGACCAGAGGAACGGGTTGAGAGTTAGACTTCTCTGAAAACACTCGGCACCTTTGGCAACACGATCTGTCTTACTGCTCAGACAGAGAGAGAGAGACAGGTGAGTCAGCAGAGTGCTCAGTATCCTCACCTGTGGAGTGCAGGTGAGTTCGGTTCTTACCAGTAAATGTGCCCCAGTAAAGATAGCGTGAAAGAGGCGGAGTCTCCAAACTCTGTGATGATGTCATCCTGACTCTTCTGTTTGTTCAGCACACCACCAATCAGAACCTGCTCTCCTTCCGCCAGCCTGAGAGACAAAGAGGCGGGGTCAGAGAGGCGGGGACCGAATGGATTCTATTTCCTGAAGTTTATCATTTCTGACTACTTTTACATTTACCTGTGCGTGTGTGTGTGTATGCGTGTGTGTGGCCATGTGTTCTTACTTGCTGAGCTCCACGCAGCACTTTGCCAGCAGGAATCGAACCTGCGGCGTGGAGCAACTGTGAGCCTTCAGCAGCCGATAGGCTTTGTAGGGCTTCCCCGAGCGATAATAACATGTGGCCAACAGATAAAGCGACTCCTCTGACCTCACTGACACACACAGGTGAGACACACGGGTAAGAAACAGGTACTGACAGGAGTGTGTGTGGACAGACAGACAGGTGTTACCTTCAGCGTAGAGCCTCTCTGCGAGGAAAACAGCATCCAGGTAGGCGTAGTGGTTCAGAGCCTGCCACACTGCAGCCTGACAGAGACAGACAGGTGAGGAGCAGCTGGGAGGGGCAAGTCATCTTACAACAGGTCACATGATAAACCGTTGGGGGCCCGCAGCAATGCGCTGGCCTCAGATGTGCCCAACATTCATTTGACTCTTTATGAGCTCATTGGTACCAGAGGCACTGAATCGAAGAGTCGCATCATCACCGCCACGGTGGATCACGGAGCTCGCAATACTTCCTGAAGTTAGCCACGTATGCTAGCTGCGCCATAGCTTACCACATGACATTAACTTGTCGGCCACTCTGGACATGTAATAATCCCGAAACAGTGAAAAACCTGCTAAACATGTAGATGTAGTTAAAGTAAATAAACAAGTGTAAATAAGCTGTCGTAACAAGCATCTTACTCACTATGTGGAGACACTGGGCCAGGGAGGGCTGATGCTGACTTACCCCCCGATGTGTTCACTGATGCTGTGGAGTGTAACCCTGCCCGACTTCATGTCACACGATTTTCACCACGTTACCGACGAACCCTCAAATGATCGTGGACGAGATATGAATTTTCATGCTTATCAGTCTTTTGTGTCACGACAACAAACCTCAGTCACCGGGTCAAGTGCCCACGCTCACTGCTCAGGTATTTATTTACCTGATTGTATGTTTTTATTTCAACAAGTCAACTAGGGTTGGGCTTTAAAAAAAAAAAAAAAAAAACAGAAAACAAAAAACGATTTCCTGATTCAAATCGATTTTAACTTGAATAACACAATATCGATGAATTAAATCCTGACATCGATTTTTAAATATAAATGTGTTTTGAAACCTCAGAATCAGCTTAAAGCTCACAAAAAAAAAAGAGCAGGTCAACGATTCCACTAAAACATGTGGAAACGCGTTCACCTGACTGCACGGACACGCCGTCGGGCGCTGAAAGCCGACGCCTCACAGGTTTCGTTTCCGACCGAGATAGCCTCATACAGGCCTGTTTCAGGGTCAAATTCAAGCACCTTTTAAGCACTTTTAAGGTTCATTTTCAAGCACATTACCAAAAAAAGAATCCATGCTTCACCTCACATCACCTCAGTAAGACCATGTGAAATTTAAAACAAATCACCCTCAGCTTAAATACCTTTGTTGCCTTTTGTTAAAACACAGAGACACACGTTGCCTTATATGCATATACTGAATAAACTCAAACACATTTAGCTTCACAATTAAGATGTGGAAATACCAACAAATCAACTTGTTAGAGAGATTTAGTTCCTGTTGGAAACAACAACCCAACAAAACAAGAGACCTGTACCAAACACCACAAAATAACACACAGTCAGGCCGAATGGAAAAGTCTTCTCAGCAAATACTGACGCTTCTTTACTCTGTGATACACAACACAAAACTGTAAGATGTTTAACTACACTGCTGTGTGTATTATTGTTGAAGTCCTAAATGATCACCTTGAAGTGTTTATGCTAATAACATCATGTACAGTAAACAGGCAGGGAGAACAGCTCTGACTGGGAGGGGCTGTGAAGACATGACACACTCAGTTCATTCCACATAGGAGACTTTAAGAATGCATCGAAAATCTGTTCATTTAATCTATCATCTGTGATATTATTATGTACAGCCATCATGTATCATCTCTCTTAAATAAGCAGGCAGCCTAAAAGTATGAAACATATGTGTCTCCTGTCTCAGTGGCTGATAGCGCCCACAGGCCTCAGTGTGAGCTTGTTTCATGTGTAGGTGCTGACAATAAACACGTTTGGAATGAAAGCCGGGGAACTTCGCACAAAAACGTGTCTACTCTGTGCATGTATGGATCGTATTACCATCGTTTCCCCTGGAGGTGTTGCCAAAGACACCGAGTTCCATAAATCACCATAACTAACTGCTATAGTAGCGCTGCTGTATTGCATCACACTCAGTGGATTTCAATCATTTGTCCAGTGAGTTTGATAGCTAGCAAAAAAAAAAAAAAAAACTTTAAAAATTAGCATGTGTAATGTACACATACTCAAACACTCATTAAAATGGCAACCTGGAGTAATGTTAGTGCACCCATCCCTGCGACTGTTTGGGGGGAGGGCAAACTGACATGCAGATATTTTATGTCTCTATGTGATAAGAAAACTATTCAGACAGTTATTTGTGCTGAATGAAAAACAGTTACAGTTTCAAGCTGTTTTAAGCACCACAACCAAAATCTTCAAACCTTGAAAAGACAATATTAAAATCCACGAATTTTCAAGGGTTTCAAGCACCTGTATGAACCCTGTTCATAAACTGTTGATGATGAGTCTGCAGTAGGGCTGCCACTAACAATTATTTTGATAGTCGACTAGTCACCGATTATTTTTGCGATAAGTCGACTAATCAGATCATGCATCCGTTGGACGTACAACGTACAGCTTATTGCACCAGCATGCATCTGCTCTTATATAACTATCATTAGCTTACAGTTTTAAGTGTTTAAGGTATGTGCTAACTAAAAAATAAAGACAAGATGATAGTTTATTAAATTTTAATGAAATTTGCAGATTGTTTCGGTGAAGTTTAATAAACTCAGCCGTCTGCTCCTTGCTATCTAAAATATAACAGGACACCGGAGTATATTCTCGAGCATCTCACACTTCTAATCAGTTGTTTGCTTGACGTTTATTCAGCTGTGTAAAAACTATAACTTTAATCTCAGCCAAACCGATTTACTCAGGAACAAATAAAATACTAAAAAAAGCCAAACAATAACATTTATAAGTTATCTAAGTGACTTACATATCATGTTTAACCTGAGTAGCGAAAGATGGCGGTGGGTTTGAAAACGATTTCCGTCCGCTGTTCTCAACGGCTCTAGTGAGCCTTGAACCCTGGCTAACTATTGAGCTGGTGGGTAACAGACGTCTCCGAAAACGTCGGAGCGCTTTTGAAAATATGTGATGTCTTGATAAACTGAGCAGATATTTGAGGTTTACACAGCTACATTCTCACCTGAAAATATGTTAAACGTTTATTTTGTGACCCAGAAAGAATAATAATAATAATAATAATAAAATAAAAATAACTAGCTGCCGCCATTGTTGGAAACTGAGCAGGGCCGCGCTATGAATTCTGGGACACAGCTTCTTCTTCTTCGGCGTTTAACGGCAGCTGGCATCCTTGTACATGCAGTGCTGCCATCTTCTGTTTCAGTCCGTTATTACACTCTTAAATCCTACTACTTATTCCTGCGTCTTTTGGCATCTTACAAAGCTTCAAACGACGCATCGACTACTAAATTAGTCGTTGACGATTTTGATAGTCGATGTAATCGTGACTAGTCGACTAATCGTGGCAGCCCTAGTCTGCTGAGGGTCCCAGCGCTGTGTCCAAGATAAGATGCTGGACAACACCTCCCACCCACTCTGTGGCGTGCTGCCCAGTCAGAGGAGCATGTTCAGCGAGAGACTGAGATTACCCATAATGCATCACTGAACGACACAGGAAATCATTCCTGCCCGTGGATATAATTGAACTCCTCCACCTAACACACAGCTCACAGTGGAGCAGCTACAGCCTTTTGCAGTAAAATAACAAATGACAAAGTTTCACAGGTTAGAGTAAAATGTTAATCGTATACATTTCACCTCTGTAATATTTATAACTGAGCTATTTCTTATATTTTGTAAACTTTCATCCCAAATAAGTGACTTTATATTCTTTTAGTGCTGTCAGTGTTAACGCGCCGTCATCACAACAAATGCGATTAACAACTAACCCATCAGGACCGGACTGAGCCAAAAAAACCCTGAAATGTCTACACACTTCGGGCAGTTTGTCTAAAGTTTGTTCATTCTGAGCTTCGGATGGGTTGCGAGCGTTACAAATTTTAATCGCGTCAACACCGGATTAACGTGTTAACACTGACAGCCCTAATTTTGGAAATTAGTTCGTCTATGTTTGGTCCTCAAATCAGTCCGTGCATGATTACATTGCTCCGCCCATCAAAATGTCTGAGCATGCGCAAATATATTGCCCATCGTCAATTGTTGGACTGATGATTGTCCGTCTTGCTTATTACGCACCTGTCTACAGGTTATGTTCAGATGTTGATTCATGGTTTTGTTCATTTTTTGATCTACAGCAGAATATTTTCAAAGGGTGAATGTTTGTCTGTGTGTCTATGTGTTAGCCCTCTGACAGACACCTGTCCTCAGTTACTCTGACACAAAGGCCTCTGCTGTGATGCTCACACCTCTGATGAAGTCTCCCAGTGTCAACTTTGTTTTCATGCACAGATAGTTCACACTGAGTTTGCAATCGCAGAGAAACATTCAAATAATTTAGAATTAAATGTTTTTCATTTACAAGGTTCAGAGGGTTGTTTTGACAGTACACATCCAAGAAATATGATCATCATCATGACATTTCTGACTGAGTCAGAATGTCATTGAATCTAACCGAGTCGGGTACTTTGAATCAGTTGTCGAAATCAGTGATGATCCCAGCCCTGAGTCGCCGTAGCTCAGTTGTGATTGATGACAGCGACACTGAGATGAACTGCCGAGTACAGCGCTGCCGTTAGTTTCTCTTCTCCTTACGGCCATATATGAAACTTCTTTTGAAGTGGATCTATCTCAGTGGCACTGAGCAAATAAACTCTCATGACGTGAGAACGTAATCAAACTGTTGATCAGAGGGAAATTAGTTTAAAGACACTACAATCTAATGTTATCTGGCATGACCTCAGCTTGTGACATCATCCTGTTGTTCAGCCATGTCTCAGATGCTCGCATGTCTGATCTGCTGACCATAACTCAATGTGACAATGTTGAGATTAAATATGTTCTTGTAGGATTTCTTACCCATATGGAAAAGATATATATAAATCTTATAAAGTTTGTATCTGTCTTGTGTGAAACTTGTATGAAAAGCATACAAGAGTGAAAACAGATATAAGATCCCTTGAAAAATTATATAAATGAAACTTGTATGTTTTGGATACTTACTAAAACAATATATGAAAGTAATGAGAAAGTGGGCACTTTCATGAGTAAATCATATAAGTTTTTACTATTTCTTTTCCATATGGGTATGTTAGAGCCCCAACTACAGTCCAGGAGTGAGGCTTAAGGTGAGGAGGAAGAGGATGAGATTCCCGTATCCATTTTTGTTCATATTCTTCTATCCAAAACAGGAATGTGATAAAAAAAAGAAAAGAAGAAAAAGAGATTATTTTTCTGTCCTTGATGATTGCAGCACCTAACCATGCAGCAGAAGGAACAAAATAGTCACAGTACGTACGAGTGATTTATGTATGAATTATGAACCAAGGAGTTCAGAATCCAGAGCTCAAGGGCTCCAACTGGTACGACCCTCCAACTGCCCACCCTACCAAAGCCAGGTCAGGATAGGCTGAGCCACAGAGTGTGGAAGGACCACACCTGTCCTAACAGTAGGAGCCTGAGTTTGAATGAGGAAATGACGTCAGAAAACATCAATGGAAAGTAAAGTGACAACGTCCCAAAAGACAGACAAGACTCTGAAGATGAGGACGCCGCTGAAAAGGAGGTGGGAGGAGTTAGAGTGTGGAGATTTGGGCCGTTTGAACTTGGATAAAGAAGCAGAACTGCTCGTTTCCATAGAGACAGCACCATTCTCACCACTTACGATACAACGACACGCAGTGACATCATAAATGTATTTGCCCGCTTCACTGTAACAACGCAATGACAGCAAGCAGAGCAGAAAACATCCAACTTCAGTCACGAGTCACCTCGTTACCAGACACACAGCTGCACAGATGTGTCTCACATCACCTCTACATCTGGAGACACAGACGAGCTTCTGTAAGCCTGCTGTTTCCACACACACACACACACACACACACACACACACACACCAACACATCTGTGTGTGTGTGTATCTGTGCAGCTTTTGAGATTCATTTTGCATTAAATCCACATTATTTATCAAACTGAGCCAGAACTGCAAACAGCCGGAAATTATTCTTATTTTTTAAAAAGTAATGTGTTAGAGATAGCTTGTTACTTTTCTTATAAGTAATTTGGTATCTCATTTAGTTACTCACTGAATAAAGTAACTTGTTACATTACTCTGTATTACTACAAAAGGACCTGAAGCCGTCTCAGTCCACCACAAGGCGGCCATGCTGACCTCAGAGCCAGACGACTGGAAAAACTGGCTGTGGAGCTCAAATGTGATCTCCTCCCACACTCAGCTATAATCAGTGTATTTCAACAGTAAACACACAGTTATTGATCAGTAGAAAGCTTAAGGACTACGAGCAGTACAGGTTTACCTGACTGTAAACAGTTTTTGACTCCAGGTTAAAATGAAGGCTGTGTCACCTGTACCTGCTAACACCGAGCCATACATAATCAATAGCCAATACCGCAGTTAGAGCAACACTGTGTGCTGCCATTGGTTAGTACTCCAAACACATCTGAGGGCATCATGTGAGACGGGCCGTGTTTATGCCTGACTGTTATCGATGGGGTCAAGCTCAGGAAAGTTATTGATCAATGCGCTGATCGATCACTGCAGCTGTTCCGTTACTGACGTCACTTCACTTTAACTCTGCAGTCACAGTTTACCTGAGTGAGATCACAAACACACCTGTGAGGAGACATTACCCATCAGTCTGCGGCTGACATGGCAGCTAACGGCTAACAGCTAACGGCTAACAGCGGTTCATGTTACCGGGCAGTTAGCTGCCATTAGCCTGTGCTAGCTGTGAGAGTCTAACGGCCGCGGGATACCTTCATCTGTCGCGGCTGATCTGCGGTCAGACGCTGACATTAACAGACTCCCAAGGAGCGGCTTTGATCGTTTTATGAAGTCTAAAGCAGAGTTCCTCCTTACTGAAACTCCGCTGAGTGTTAGCAACCGCGTTAGCTGCTAACCGAGTCATGCTAACACAGAACTCCATTTGAAATCCAACCGTTTCTCTCTGCACTCTCACCTGCACACATCTGAAACTCCGTGATATACCTGAGAACATCGGGCCCTGTTCTATGACAAATTCTGCTCACAGTCAGTGACCCACCCACAGCTGGTTCCGGTGAAACACTGACTTTAAAGAGGTCTGTTCGCTCTCCGCGGGTCATTTCCCCTCAGCCGGACTCAGGCCTCTTCAGATGGACCTGCTCAGATTCCGGGTGGTTTTATTTTAAAATTAGACCGTGTTCGTTTTTTGGATCTGAGCCCAAAAGATGTGCGGAACAAAACCATTCATGAAATATCAAATAAACTGACCAATTTCTCCCTTTAATTAGATAGAAATACCCGGAATCTTAATCTGACAAATATTTAAAGGTGCCTGGCATGACATATCTCAGTTGTACCGGGTGTAAATTAAAAGCTCTGCGTGACCCGAACGGGCCGTGACAGAGGGTACTAACGGACTAACGACCACCAATAATAGCAGAAAACTCTCTCTGTGCCGTCAGCGGCCCTCTATGGGGCCTGCAGCCGAGGAACAGCGCTCTCACCACGGATTGCACCCGCCACTAAGGCCGGGGCGCAGAGACAGGCACAAACTTCATAAATGCTCCGCTCCCCACGCGTGACAACGAGCCAAAGGTGTGTATTTATACCTGGACAGGTTCCTGCAGCACCGTCATCCCGCTCTGAGACTCCTTCTGTCCGGTCCGGGGGTCTCTTTTCTCTCCGCTCTTTCTTCACTTGAGTCTCAGGAGGAGCTGCAGCCGAACATTTGAACATACCGACCGTTAGCAACCGAGTACCGCCGAAGATACCCGAGGAGGGAAAATGCCGCGACGGACATGAACGACTGTCAAACGGAGAAAGCCGAAGTATCTCCTTCGCCTTCTGGTGGTAAAACTCATTACAGCGGTGTTCAGTGTTCTGTCGCCTCCTGGTGCTCAGACTGGTTAGTAGCAACAGCAGACTGGCTGACATGAAGCCATGAGCCATTTAGAATGGCGGCTTTAAATAACTGGCAGTTGTGGTCTTGGGGAGATTGACTATCCTCGGGGAAGATCCTGAACCCCGAGTTTCTCCTAATACATCCATCAATGTGTTTGTGTGTGAATGGTATGGTAACTGTACCATATCAGACAGCAGTGTTGGTCAAGTTACTTGAAAAAAGTAATCAGTTACTAATTACTGATTACTTCCCCCAAAAAGTAATCCCATTACTTTACTGATTACTTATTTTCTAAAGTAATTAATTACTTAGTTACTTAGTTACTTTTTAAAAACACGATTTACAACCTGAATAGGTGATAAAGCGATAGATCTTTCAGCCCAATTCTACTTTTTCTGCATAATTCATCATACAAAATGTAATCAAATGGAAAAGTCTCTTTTTAAAACTTGTTTTATTAGTTTTAATCTTTTAACTTTATGCATCAAGCAAAAATTAAATTATATGCAACATTCTCTGACTGGAAGAAATTTGTTTAACATTTAAACCTATTTTCTGCACATTCCAGCACATAAAATAAAATATTTTATTGTGTTTACACTCACTCTTTCAAATAGATGCAAGTAAAACACAGCAGAAAATAAATAAAATCAAAGACTAACGGTCCTGTTGCTCTATTTTCTGTAAAGCAGGACTGGGGTAGGCTGAGGTTTACCCTGGTGTAGGTGTGCCGCAGCGGTCAGTGGAAGAATCCGCGAGTTTCTCTGTGAATTTCACATTACGTCGTAGTACACTCGGTGCTTGCTTGGAAGTTTAGGGGTTTTTTCGCTGTAAAAAGAAGTTTTCTTCCCACGCACAATGGACAGTAATGTTTTTGTCACTTTTTATGGAATCAAACTCAAAATAAGGTCAGTACTTCCACGCTTTAAACGCTGCATGCTACACTCTGTCCCGCACTCGATATATTATGATCTGCAGACAGCTGTTGTCACGAACGTCGCACTCGCTTACGTCACTGTCATGAGACGTTCTCGCAAAAAATCACGGTTTTAGTAACGCAGTAACGCAGCGTTCCTACGTGAAAGTAACAGTAATCTAATTACCGTTTTTGCAATAGTAATCCCTTACATTAGTCGTTACTTGAAAAAAGTAATCAGATTACAGTAACGCGTTACTGCCCATCTCTGTCAGACAGTGGCGATTCTAGGATCAGAGCTTTGAGGGTGCTGAGCACCCAGAGAGCTGCCCAGCCAGGCAAGATAAACTTTACTCGTCACGATGAGACTTCTTCCCTGTCTCTGTCAGTCCCTGCATCCTTAAATGTCTCCAGTTGTCCCGAGTTTCCTCTGACTGTCTCTTTGGTGCATTTAAACCCCTGTTCCTCCCTGTCCTCATCGTCTGTTGTCTTCATCTCCATTATCAGTCATTACCAGTTCTGTGCAAGTCTGCAAATTTCTTTATTAAATCATAAGATTCTTAAACTCATTTATTAGTCCTTTATTTATTCAGGTAAAAATCTCATTGAGATTTAAAATCTCATTTCCAAGAGAGACCTGGCATCATGGCAACAAAAGTCACATACCACATAGGTATATAACATTTAAAACAAATACAATATCCCATACCAACATGTGTAAAATATACAATAACAGATCAAATTAAGAGTACATTAAAAACAATCACACTGAGTAAAAGAGCTGTTCTCTCGTTCCTTTAAGACAGACTTAAACTCTCCCAAGGTAACCAATTCTGATAATTTCAGTTCCTTCTGCAGATTATTCCAGGAAGCAGGGGCAGCATATTTAAAAGCCTTTTTCCCCAATTCTGTTCTGATTTTTGGGATAATCAATTGTATGATATTGTGCGAACGAAGGCTGTATTGGTTGTGGTTTTTACACATATAAACACATAAATAAGATGGAACCAGCCCAAGGAGAGATTTATAGATAAAGATCAACCAATGGGAGAGTCTGCGAATATGCAAAGATGGACATTTAGCAGCAGCATACAAAGAACAATGATGTACACGATTTCCATAGCCAGTAATAAAACGTAAAGCACAATGGTACACAGTATCCAACCTCTTTAGGTAGTGGGCAGGTGCATTCATCAAAAGCAGGTCACCATAATCCAATAAAGGTAAAAAAGTTGCATGAATCAAGTGTTTTCTCACTTGGAGGGAGAAACAGGATTGATTTCTAAAAAGTAACCTAGTTTTAGTTTTAACTTTGACACAAGCTTTTGAATGTGAGTTTTAAATGACAAATTCTGATCTATAATGATCCCTAGATACTTGTAAGATGTGACCATTTCAATTTCAGTGCCTTGAATTGTTTTAATCTTAGGAGACGTAGCTAACAACTCTTTGCCATTTGAGAATAACATGAACTTGGATTTCTCTGGATTTAACACCAACTTAAGTTGAGTTAAATGGGACTGAACGACATCAAAGGCAGACTGCAGAAATTGCAGGGATTGTGCTACTGAAGGGGATGAACAATAAATAATTGTATCATCTGCATAAAGATGAAATGCTGCATTTGACAAATTATCACAAAGGTTGTTTATGTAAAGAGAAAATAGCAATGGCCTAATATGGAGCCCTCATGAACTCCTTTGGATACTGGGAGAAAAGAGGAAGAAGACCCAGCAGCATGGACACACTGTTTTCTTGCTGACAAGTAATTTGAAAACCAACTTACAGCATTTACAGATAGACCAATATTGTTTAGTCTATTTAATAAAATAGCATGGTCAACTGTATCAAAAGCCTTTGACAAGTCAAGAAAAAGAGCAGCATAGTATTTTTTGCAGTCCATTGAATCAACGATGTCATTAACCACTTTAATAGCAGCAGTTATTGTGCTGTGTTGTTTTCTGAATCCTGACTGATGTTGGGAAAGAACTGAATTTTTGTCCAAAAAGTCTTTCAGTTGTTCACTAATGAACTTTTCTAGAACTTTTGCTAGAACACACAATTTAGATATGGGCCTGTAGTTATTAACATCTGAAGGATCACCTCCTTTCAGCAAAGGGTGAACATAGGCAGATTTCCATATTACAGGGATCTCACTGTTCGATAGGCTAAGATTAAAAATGTAAGTTATTGGTTCTGCTATAAAATCTGCAGCCAACTTAAGAAAATAGGGATCAAGTTGATCTGGTCCTGCAGATTTATTTAGATCCAACAGATTTAAAGCCCTATGGACCTCAAAAACATTTAGTGGAGAAAAACTGAAGGGTTGGACCACAGATTCAGTTTGAGCGGTTGCAGAGAGAGCCTCTTGTTGATTAAGCTGTTTTAACTCTAAAAGAGATTTAAAACAACTTAATACTGTAGCTCCTGTGAAAACTAAGGTCTCAAACCAGAAGTACCTGACTCCGTGGTATAATTCTCAAACACGTAGCCTAAAGCAGATAACTCGTAAGCTGGAGAGGAAATGGCGTGTCACAAATTTAGAGGATCATCATTTAGCCTGGAGAAATAGTTTGCTGCTTTATAAGAAAGCCCTCCGCAAAGCCAGAACATCTTACTATTCGTCACTGATTGAAGAAAATAAGAACAACCCCAGGTTTCTCTTCAGCACTGTAGCCAGGCTGACAAACAGTCAGAGCTCTACTGAGCCAACAATCCCTTTAACGTTAAATAGTAATGACTTCATGAACTTCTTCACTAATAAAATTCTTATCATTAGAGAAAAAATTACCAATAATCATCCCACAGATGTAATATCGTCTACAGCTACTCTTAGTACCATTGATGTTAAGTTAGACTCTTTTTCTCCAATTGATCTTTCTGAGTTAACTTCAATAATTACTTCCTCCAAACCATCAACGTGTCTTTTAGACCCCATTCCTACAAAACTGCTCAAAGAAGTCCTGCCATTAATTAATTCTTCAATCTTAAATATGATCAACCTATCTCTAACAATCGGCTATGTACCACAGGCCTTCAAGGTGGCTGTAGTTAAACCCTTACTTAAAAAGCCATCTCTAGACCCAGCTGTCTTAGCTAATTATAGGCCAATCTCCAACCTTCCTTTCATATCAAACATCCTTGAAAGAGTAGTTGTCAAACAGCTAACAGATCATCTGCAGAGGAATGGCTTATTTGAAGCGTTTCAGTCAGGTTTCAGAGCTCATCACAGCACAGAAACAGCTTTAGTGAAGGTTACAAATGATCTTCTTATGGCCTCTGACAGTGGACTCATCTCTGTGCTTGTCCTGCTAGACCTCAGTGCAGCGTTCGATACTGTTGACCATAATATCCTATTAGAGCGATTAGAACATGCTGTAGGTATTACAGGTACTGCACTGCAGTGGTTTGTATCATATCTATCTAATAGACTCCAATTTGTTCAAGTAAATGGAGAGTCCTCTTCACACACTAAGGTCAATTATGGTGTTCCACAGGGTTCAGTGCTAGGACCAATTCTATTTACATTATACATGCTTCCTTAGGCAGCATCATTAGAAGACATAGCATAAATTTTCACTGCTATGCAGATGACACGCAGCTCTATCTATCCATGAAGCCAGGTAACACACACCAATTAGTTAAACTGCAGGAATGTCTTAAAGACATAAAGACCTGGATGGCCGCTAACTTTCTGCTTCTTAATTCAGATAAAACTGAGGTTATTGTACTCGGCCCTGAAAATCTTAGAAATATGGTATCTAAGCAGATTCTTACTCTGGATGGCATTACCTTGGCCTCCAGTAATGCTGTGAGGAACCTTGAGTCATTTTTGACCAGGACATGTCCTTCAATGCACATATTAAACAAATATGTAAGACTGCTTTCTTCCATTTGCGCAACATCTCTAAAATTAGAAATATCCTGTCTCAGAGTGACGCTGAAAAACTAGTTCATGCATTTATTACTTCCAGGCTGGACTACTGTAATTCATTATTATCAGGGTGTCCTAAAACTCCCTGAAAAGCCTTCAGCTGATCCAAAATGCTGCAGCAAGAGTCCTGACAGGGACTAGAAAGAGAGCATATTTCTCCTGTTTTGGCTTCCTTCATTGGCTTCCTGTTAAATCCAGAATTGAATTCAAAATCCTGCTCCTCACATACAAGGTCTTAAATAATCAGGCCCCATCTTATCTTAATGACCTTGTAGTACCATATCACCCTATTAGAGCACTTCGCTCTCACACTGCAGGCCTACTTGTTGTTCCTAGAGTATTTAAAAGTAGAATGGGAGGCAGAGCCTTCAGTTTTCAGGCCCCTCTTCTGTGGAACCAGCTTCCAGTTTGGATTCGGGAGACAGACACTATCTCTACTTTCAAGATTAGGCTTCAAACTTTCCTTTTGCTAAAGCATATAGTTAGGGCTGGACCAGGTGACCCTGAATCCTCCCTTAGTTATGCTGCAATAGACGTAGGCTGCCGGGGATTCCCATGATGCATTGAGTTTTTCCTTTCCAGTCACCTTTCTCACTCACTATGTGTTAATAGACCTCTCAGCATCGAATCATATCTGTTATTAATCTCTGTCTCTCTTCCACAGCATGTCTTTATCCTGTTTTCCTTCTTTCACCCCAACCGGTCGCAGCAGATGGCCCCGCCCTCCCTGAGCCTGGTTCTGCCGGAGGTTTCTTCCTGTTAAAGGGAGTTTTTCCTTCCCACTGTCGCCAAAGTGCTTGCTCATAGGGGGTCATATGATTGTTGGGTTTTTCTCTGTATTTATTATTGTGCGATCTATTGTACAATATAAAGCGCCTTGAGGCGACATTTGTTGTGATTTGGCGCTATATAAATAAAATTGAATTGAAATTGAATTGAATTGAAAATCTGGATATAAAGATTCAAATAGAGATCCTGAAGAAACAAAATGCTCATTAAAGCTGTTTAGAATGTCACATTTCTCTGTTAAAGTGCAGGAGTCTTTTACAACAAAAGTTGGCATCTCATTTGTACTTATGTCCCCATAAGAAGATTTTATTATTTTCCAGAATTTTTTAGGATCGTTCAAATGTTTAGTAGTTTTTCAAAGATAGAATTCTGATTTGGCCTTTTTAATTAAGGAAGTTGAACGGTTTCTGAGCTGTCTAAAAATCAGCCAATCCGCTTCGGATTTAGTTTTTCTGGCCTTAGCCCAGGCAGCATCCCTTTTTTCAGTAGACTGGAGAGCTGAGGAGAAAACCAAGGGTTGTTTCTGCATTTTACTCTAAATTTGCGCATGGGGCATGTTTATTTATAATTTTGATAAAAGTGTCATAAAAATAATTCCATGCCAGCTCAAGATCAGTTATCAGGTAGATTCTATTCCAGTTATAGTCCCATAAATCATGAAAGAAAGCTTGCTCACAGAAATGCTTAAAATCTCGTTTAAAAACTATTTGTGGCCTTGATTTTGGGAGCTTCGATTGCCTCACTACAGCTACCACACAGTGATCACTGATATCATTTGCAAAAACCCCAGTAAGAGAATATTTATACGGCATATTAGTTAAAAATAAATCAATAAGTGATGATTTTTCTGGGCATTTAAGATTTGGACGAGTTGTGCTGTAAATTAGTTGTGTGAGATTATATGAATCACACATGGATTTAAAACTGTCTGAGGCAGAGGACAACCAGTCCCAGTTGAAATCTCCGCCCAGCACAATTTCATTAAAATTTAAAGTAGACAGTTTTTCACTAAGTGAAACTAAAGCCTCGCTACTAGCCGAGGGGGGTCTATAACAGCCCACGATGGTAATAAAATAGCCCTTGAAAAGTTGGAGCTTGAGTGCAAGAAGTTCAAACTGTTTACAAACAGATACAGATGAATCGACAGTAACATGGAATTTACTTTTTACATAAATTGCAACACCGCCACCCTTTCTGGGGCAGTCGCAACGGAAAAGATTATAGCCCGTTATTGCAACGTCTCTGTCAGTAATTGATTTTGTAAGCCAGGTTTCTGATAATATAAGAATATCGGTATCTAACTCTTTCATCAAGTCTCTCTGTGCCTGGGTCCTCGTCACAAAACATGACATCATTGTTTTGTACATTTTAACACAATTTAATCCCCATATTTGTGAAAGAAAAGCAAAACACTTTTTTTTAAAGTCTGTAACAAAACCATCAAATCAGATAAAGGTTATTTAAATGCTGCAAACGAAGAATGGATTGGAATAATAAAAAAAAAATACATATCCTAACCTTAATTACTGGGGGAAAATGATGAATGATGCTCACAGTGAGTAACAAGTAAACTGAGTGCATTTTTTGGACAGAGATTCACTTTTAATGTGTATGTATAATACAATACAGATATATAAAAATACACTCCAAAAATTGAGTCCTTGAAATGTACAAAATATTGATGAAAAAATTATAAAAATGGAGGCAACTTTGCCTATGGTACAATGTATACAATGTATGAAAAGATCTTTACTGCAGATACTTCTACGGCTCTGCAGATTTTTTCTTTTAATTTAACCTATGTGCCTCACCTTGAGGTTGGCAAATCTGTCTATCACTTTTTGGTGGTCAACTCTCTCAAGCAGTTTAACAGTTTGTTTTGAATGTCACTGTTCCCTGTCTGTTTTCTTACCTGTTTCTTCCTGACCTTGTACTTTCTCCTCACGCTCCCCTCTTTCCTCTCTCCCTCTTTGGACTGACAATCATACACAAATAGATTGTATTCAATTAGATGAAAAAATTACATTAACATTAAAAAAAATTATTATTATTAAGAACACTAATAAAAAAAAGTCCCCAGTGTACTTTCAACCAAATGGCAAATAACCAAACCACATGTACATCTAATAAAAGATATAAATATTGAAACACTGATCCAACATTATCCTTTATTGACACATCATTTAATCTTACAAGTTTACCTGAATGTGGCTCCTGGGTTTAATATTGGCACATGCACATATGACAAAATAACCAGCTTCTCTCATTCCACTTCAAACAGGACAGTGGCAACAACAGCAGGCTACAGACAATTTTCAGTTTTAGATTTTAAATAGGCTAAATTTCAATGGGAGCAACAGGACGGTCAAATGTCGCTGATTTTACTACAGAGTAGGACGGATTGTAGGGTAGCAAACATCGTTGGAAAACACGTTTCCAACACTGCAGGTTGCCTGGGTGTAATGTTTTTCAGTTAAAAAGAAACATGGCCTAACTCCTACCTAACTATATAAAGAGTAACTGAAGGTTAAATGCAGCTAATATGTCCTGTTTTAAGCCAGCACTCACACCTCCGCTCCGCTGCGTGTCAGCCACCATCACTCTGGCAGCAACGGCGCCAGAGCCAGAGTAGGGGAGAGGCGAGCTGGAACAAACCATTTTGGGAGGGGGGGTATCTATACTTTTGTTGTTAAAATGTTACGTCTCAACCAAGTACTGAATGCTTTTTATATTTTTAGTAGTGTGGCACACAAACAGCAAATATTTTCCAAAAAAGTAAGAAATCTTTGGGGGTGCTTTGATCCATTTTTGGGGGTGCTTCAAAAAATGGGCTAAAATCGCCCCTGGTATCAGATCGCAACACCCTACAACGGATAGTGAGAGCAGCTGAGAAGATCATTGGAGCCTCTCTTTCCTCCATCACAGACACTTATAGAACCCGCTCCATCCGCAAAGCCAACAGCATTGTGGAGGACCCACACACACTCTCCACCCTGCTGCCTTCTGGAAAGAGGTACCGGAGCATCCGGTACCTCACTGCCAAACTACGGAACAGTTCTTCCCCCAAGCCGTCAGACTCCTGAACACCCAGTGACTGGAATGACAAAACACACACACACACACACACCTTCAGACACCAGGTTACTATTTGCACATTTTGCACATTTCCATTGCACTGTCTTGTGTTGTCTTGTGTCTGTATCGTCCTGTTCTGTCTAGAGTTACACTGTCTTGTTTTTTTGCATTTTTTGCACGTTGCACTTCAAGCAGTCCTGTGTTCGTCTGTTATATGTCATGTGTAGCACCAGAGTGTCGGAGGAACGCTGTTTCATTTCACAGGGTGTAGGTCTGTGGTGGCTGTAGCTCAGGCGGTAGAGCAGGTCATCTGCTGATCGCAAGGTTGGTGGTTCGCTTCCTGGCTTCTTCCCCTAGTCTGCATGCTAAGCATCCTTGGGCAAGAGCCTAACCTAACACAGGCTTTAGGTTTGAAATTATGCGGCTTTCCTCTGGATAAATCCTGAGCTCCAATCAGAACTCTTTGCATGGTGCTCCTTGATTTCTATCAGAAGAGTTCTTTCTTAAATCAAAATCATATCAATTCTCTAGCAACCTGCTCTCATTGATCTGACTTGCCCTGCTTTTTTCAGAGAGAAACGTGAAACCTGAGCTCACACTGGACTTTGGAGCTGTCATGGTCCTAGGCCAGTGACACAGTGTTTTGAGTTTTGCATTGTGATGGTCCCATGATCAGAAGGTCGGGGGTTCGAATCCACTGAACGGCTACTCTGAGGTACCCCAGCAAGGTACCGTCCCTACACACTGCTCCCCGGGCTCCCCAATGGCTGCCCACTGCTTCGCAGAGTGAATGGGTTAAATGCAGAGAGGAATTTGCCCACAGGGATCAATAAAGTATACATTGTTGTTGTTATTATTATTATATAACTTTGATTTTGTCAGTATTTTGTCAGTCTGTTCCATGGTTGCTCGGTCTCCCCTGTCAGCTGTATCCCCTTGTCAAGTCCGCGTCCGCGTCTGTGTGTTGTGTTTCCTGTTTTACTTTATAAGTCTGTCTCATGTCAGTGTCTCTAGTTTGGCTTCCCCTGGTCTGGTTGTGTTTGATTACTCCCAGGTGTGCTCTCCTCCTGTGTCCCATTCCCTTGTTATTCCTCTGTGTATTTTAGCCCTCTGTTTCTCTCAATCAGTGTCGCGTCGTATCCTCACGCTGTGTGTGTTCCCTGCTGTGCGCCTCCTCCCTAGTCTCTTGTCTCCAGGTTTCCTAGTGTTGTATTCCTGTGTATTAATCTCCAGTTTTGGTTTGTTTTTTGCAAGTTTAATTTTTGAGAATTATGCTACTGCAAAGCAGCCTCTTTAAGTTCATTTCTGCGTTGAGTGTTTTGCATTTGGGTCCTACATGTTGCCTGCCACACAGCGCTATCACGACAGGAGCCACTAATTCACACTCTCTTGGGAGAATGCCAGTTTTTATTGAAGTGAACTGGCAGCATTATGCATATTATATTGATGGTTTTCACGAATGGTCAGACAGTCTGTCACAATAAATTGTGGGATGGCGTTTTCTCCTTCCTTCACAAAGGATGGCCCAGTGTATCCTTCGCTACAGGAAGCAATAAGGAGGCACTGAAGCTCCTTTCCTTTGTATTTGGTGAACTGGAACAGGTCTTATTATGGCCAACACACAGACACTTCCGGGTCATGTCTCAGTGAGGAACCTTCCCAAACAAAATGGACTGTTGGAATCACCAGACTTTCAGCCTTTCCTCAGTTCTAGCTGCAAGATCCCTTGTTGCATGGTTTCCATTGGAGTCTGAGTTTTCTTCATTTTTGACACCAGACTAAGAGTACTAATAGTTTATTTTGTTAAAATATCTTTACATGTCACCTGCACACAGCATATCATGACACCACGTTTCTTTTTCAGGGCCGAGTACAATAACCTCAGTTTTATCTGAATTAAGAAGCAGAAAGTTAGCGGCCATCCAGGTCTTTATGTCTTTAAGACATTCCTGCAGTTTAACTAATTGGTGTGTGTTACCTGGCTTCATGGATAGATAGAGCTGGGTGTCATCTGTATAGCAGTGAAAATTTATGCTATGTCTTCTAATGATGCTGCCTAAGGGAAGCATGTATAATGTAAACAGAATTGGTCCTAGCACCGAACCCTGTGGAACTCCATAATTAACCTCAGCGTGTGGAGAGGACTCTGCATTTACATGTACAAATTGGAGTCTATTAGATAGATATGATACAAACCACTGCAGTGCAGTACCTGTAATACCTACAGCATGTTCTAATCGCTCTAATAGGATATTATGGTCGACAGTATTGAACGCAGCACTGAGGTCTAGCAGGACAAGCACAGAGACGAGTCCACTGTCAGAGGACATAAGAAGATCATTTCTAAGCTGACATGTTCGAGTCAGTTTTTCTGCCATCGATATGGACCTCAGCTCACGTCAGCATGTGTTTCTGTGTAAGAAGTCACAGGATAGAGAATAAATTCTCCAAATAAATCAGAAAGAACAGACTCCACACATCAATGCAACACATTTATTTCACAGAATAACATTATTCCCGTTCACACCTTGCATCACAGTTATGTCAGAAAAACTTCTGATGTCACGATTACCACTGCTATTATTATCCTATTGCTAATGCTAACACATGTAAGCAGAGTTTGCCAACATGAGGGTGGGGCTACAGAGCACGTATCAATATCAATATTAGGTGGAGCTACAGAGTGCAGTTTGCTTCCGGAGAGAGTCGACATTTAGCTACCGTCAGGTAGGTCTCCACCTGCAACAAAAATGTCATCTTCACCATCATTACATCATTGTCATCATCACAGTGACATCACCATTATCCACTACCTCACCTTGTGCATGTCCTTCTTGAAGCAAGCCAGCAATTCATAAGTTTGTCTCAGCGATTCGTTCCCTCCCAGACTTTGATAATAGTTTCCGTAAGGAGCGTGCTGGAGGGTGTCGGTGTCAGGATAATTCTCTGCTTCATCCTGATTGGCCTGTAGAGTCAGGTGGTTAGTCGCATTGGTACCATGCATGGAGCAATATGTTTGTGCAATTTATCTTCTCACCCTGATCAGCAGCAAGATTCCCGTTTTAAGCTCAGACAGCCTTGGTGAAATCTGGTTCCTCAGAGAGGAACCTCCAGACAGAGAGCGGCTGGGAAACTCCCAGGACTCAACCAGTCCATAGGAGATCGACAGCAGCTTCAGGACCTGTGACCCATCAATAAGCAGACAACAGCTTCAGAAGATTATCGCATGGGCAGAGTACCTCTGGTACTGTGTAGTACTGTGTACTGCTGTGCAGTGTTGCGTAGTACTGTGTAGTTTAATGACCGAGCTGCGCTGCGTCTCGTGTTTGTCGATCGGGCTGATGATGTAATCAGAGTTGCAGAAGTCCTGCAGGAAGATTTTGTTGAGCTGACGTTGCTCCTCCGTCTGCAGAGAGCTCTCCTATGACATGTGTAGAATTAAAGAATGGTAACACACAAAAATACAAAGGTGCATACAGAAATACACAAAATACACAGGAATACCTGTGTTTTATTGACTGACAGCAAATTTTAATATCGTTTCATAATTCTTAACTGAATATCCTGAGATTATAGCTGACTGTCACTAAAATGTAAAGTGTAAACATCTGCTGTGTTTTTAGCAGTGACAGTCTACAAAGTGTCTCGGTTCCCTTGACATCAAATGTGAAATGTGTCCATATGTCTGTGTGCATCGAAACTCACTGCACACACTGAATATCCAGAACATTTTGTTGAACGTATTTTGAACCTAGTTTCTGTCCTGTGCATTAGCTTTGATTTAGGTAACATTTGGTCTTTTTCAGAAAGAAGAAAGATTGTTGAGCTGCTGCAGGCTTACAAAGTCCGAGAAGAGTCTCTGGGCGAGCAGGTGCAGGTGCGTGACTCTGTTGACTGCAATGGAGAACAAACGCTGGCTGTCTGTGATCTGCTGAGAGGAGGCGCCCAAACACACAACCGACAGCAGGAGGACGACTGACAGACAGACAGACAGACAGACAGTTTCAGACTTTGTTAAATATCATAAAGCAGTGGTCCCTTCTCGTGGGGGAGCCCAGATGTCTTACCTGAGTTCATGGCTGGCATCAGTTCAGGCTCTGTTTGCGGCTCAGATGATTATGATGTGAGTCGGTGGTTCTGATGTTTTCAGCTCAGAGTTTTTGCTTTTATAGTTGAAAACTAGATGTTTAAATTCATCAGGAGAAACGTTACATGAGCAAACACGTGTGTCTAAGTCTAATTAACATTAACACCTCAATCATCATATTGATGCTACATGAAAAACACACCGCTGGTGACTAAAGTGCTCTGACATCCAACATGTTTGTTAACATTTAAAAGGAGATCTAATGTAAAGTTTTTAAAAACTCCAAAATATTTACATCAAATCAAATTTTTCAGGTGAAAAGATTTTATTCGAGCTTTCATCCACAGAGAAGTCACTTTGAACGCACATGCTCACGAATGAGTTGGGACAGAAATGTTCACACCGACAGTTTGACATGTGTTCAGGTTTTCATGGTGACAGACAGTAGTGCTCGCTTTGATGACTCACAATCACCTTTTGTTGACAGAACATTCAGTCATTAAACTGAATTCTGAAATAAAGGTCGACACAATTTAACATTCATGCTTTATCAGTTGGACCTGAAAACACTTTAATGAAACTTACATTAAAGTGCAGCTATTTCATAATTCAAGGTTCCTTCTCCCCATACTTATTCTATTCCTCAGGTGTCATATCACACTGCGCCTAGCCATGGACACATCCTGAAAATATCTTAAAAGGTTATTTTGTGACCCAGAAAGGGTAGTCTGGGGAAAAGGAGGATCGCATTTGTCGCCGCGGTTGTCAGAGCCTGTGCGTACTTGTAAGCGCGGCAATGGCGGAGGAGCCCGGCTAAAAAACTTTTAAATATTACTTTTTCTGGGTCACAAAATAAACGTTTAAGATATTTTCAGGCGAGAATGTAGCTGTGTAAAGTTCAAATATCTGCTCGATTTATCAAGACACACATATTTGCAAAAATGCTCCGACGTTTTCGGAGACGTCTATTTTTTTAATGCTTTGTGGCAGCTTTTGAACATCTGGGGCATCTATTAATGTCAAATCTAGCCTTTATTTAACAACATAAGCAAACTGCTTTTATATTTAACCACTTTTCTGTTTTATTATATTTTAAATAATAATAATAATAATAATAACAATAGTATTTATTTTGTTTAAAAATGTGTTTAAAAAAAGTTTTGTTGTGAAAGCTATAATCCAGATTAGTGGCCTGTTAAATGGTTAAAGTCTAGGTTGGCTTTATACTTGAGAATAAAGTAATATAGCTTGTCCTTCTAAAGAATTAAGTTAAATTCCACAGTTGAATCATAAGAAACATTATGTTACATATAAACCCTGCCACATGTTAGATCTGGTCATTTTGCTTATTAGAAACTTTATATATTGGAAGTTAACTTTTAACAAGTATGTAATGATTATATTTAAATTAGGTGGTCTTTTTTAAAACACATATCTCTTCAGGCCTAAACTGACAGTGCCAATACCACACATTCAGACACAGTAGTAGATGGTGTTTTTAATACTATATGTGTTAGTCTAATTTGGTTGTATGGGGTCTACATTGACCTGTGTTGTAAGTTATAATGATTGCACAGCCATTAAGGATCAAATCTGCTTCTAAAAAAATGTTCTGTTTTTTCTCCCTCTGCTTGCTTCTTACTGTCTTTGAGGCTCGGGACCAGCACTCCTGCTGTTGGACAGAAAGACATCAGTAAGTGTTTTGGTTTTCCAATATGTTAGCAACTGTCAGTGACATTTATATTAATCAGGCTGAACTTTAACCATACTTTAGATCACCCTGTTTTACTTATTGTTTTATTTGTGTTTTGGTTTGGGGAAGTTGTTTCTTTACTGATCTTTTCCTGTCTTCTGTTATTAGACTTTAGATATGACTGCACTATGCTGTTGCTGGTGACCACAGTTAATTCTACAAGACATGCTGTGTAAGTAAACAAACAACAACAGTTTGGTCTGCATTTCTTGAAAGATCACATCCCCCAAACTTAGTTTAGAGGGTCTACACTGTATATAGTGAAGTCTGCAAGTTTTCTAACAGCAACATTTGTTTTGTTCCCAAATCAAAATTTGCACATCATTAGAATGAAAGTTATTGGCCATGTTTGCATAGCCCTTTTTAAAATGATGCTTTCATGACATTATTGTATGTTGGGTGGTGGTCAGGGCTATCCAGACTGACAATTTGGGACATTGAATGTCACCTCTCCGGTGGGGAGGGAGCCTGAGATCGTCTAAATTGGAGTCTGTTCTATACCAAATGCAGAAAAAATGTTTTAAGAAAGCAATTAAGTTCATGTTCCAAAAAATATGATTGTTTGCTTACAGGACAAGGGAAGTTAAAGACTTTCTTCTGCACTTACATTTGGATCACCTCAATCAATGACAGTCATTCAGGCAGTAATGCCTGGACTGGAAACAAGCATCCTTAAAATATTACAACATTCCAGCTCCTGTGTTGGAATGAAAAACGTGTTGTTTAAATTAGAGACTGCACTTGTGACAGAATAATAAATATATTTTATTCTGATTATATAAGTAATGTAAGCACTAAACAAACTTGTGGTAGACCTAAACTTATTTTCAGAATAATTAAATCTGAGACTTTGTTTCATTGTAAGATTATAACAGTGATGGCAATATAATTGTTTGTTGTTCGGCAGAACAGTGTCCAGTATGTTGGCTGTTATACTTTTTTGAATTTGAAAATAAAAGTTGGGCTGATTTTAACATCATTACAAAAAGTGTCGTTAATTATTTTTAATCATATTCAGGTTACCACAAATTGTTTTTTCATTTAGTTAAATTTGAAATGTTTGTCAGTAGGTAAACAATTAGTATTGTACAGTCAGAAATATCAAGTTATTCTTAATAGTGCATACTTGCAATGAATAAGTTGTCCTAACAGTCATCTTAAGTAAGCTTTACTCAATTTTTTTGAGACAACAAGTTTGCATAGTTTTTTTGAGTTCTGGGAACTAATGAGGCTGTACAGTGTACTCAAAATGAGTAAGTTGCCCTAACTTAATCATCTTAAGTAAAACTTTACTCAAGTTTTTTGAGGCAACGAGTTTGCATAGTTTTTTTGAGTTCTTTGAACCAATTAGATTTTACAGTGTGGTGTTCAAATTAAAACCAGAAAGTAAAATTTATGTGTGCTACGTTCAATCCATAGTTCCTGCTGATACTGATAAGCTTTTGTTATGTCCTGGACTAAAGTCTAAAGTCAGCAGTGTTACCCTTACAGCATTGTGATTTTGTTTAGTTAATGAGGATGATTCATTGGCAGACACCCCTCAGATGCCATTGTGATCATGAACGACTCTGTGATGAAGAATTTAGAATAGAATAGAATAGAATAATCCTTTAATTGTCCCACAAGGGGAAATTTGGTTTTAACAGCAGCCAGAAAGACACATATACAAACAAACACAGTACACAGGACACAGAACAGAAACATACACAATTTTTCTTACATATTTACATTAAGGACAATGGTTACTATAAACAGAGTACTGTACAGTTATTAAATTAAATATAAATAACTACAGATAAGAGGTAAACCAGGTTGTAGTGCAAATCGGTTGATTAACTTATTGCAGTTACAGCGCAGATGTAAACATCTATGATTGTTGGGAGCAGTTCTGATTGTACAGTCTGACAGCTGCAGGGAGGAAGGACCTGCGGAAACGCTCCTTCATGCATCGAGGATGCAGCAGTCTGTCACTGAAGGAGCTCTGCAGTTCAGCAACATTTACATGCATGGGGTGGGAGACTCTGTCCATCAGAGATGTTATTTTGGCCAGAGTCCTTCTGTCTCCCACCACCTGCACTGGGTCCAGGGTGCATCCCAGAACAGAGCTGGCCTTCCTGATGAGTTTATCCAACCTCTTCCTCTCAGCTGCTGATAAACTGCTGCTCCAACATACCACACTGTAAAAAATGACAGATGCCACCACAGAGTCATAGAAGGTCTTTAAAAGCGCTCCCTGTACTCCAAATGACCTCAGCCGCCTCAGCAGGTAGAGTCTGCTCTGACCCTTCCTGTAAAGAGCATCAGTGTTGTGGCTCCAGTCCAGTTTATTATTCAGGTGAACACCCAGGTACCTATAAGAGTCCACTATCTCAATGTCCACTCCCTGGATGTTCACCAGTGTCAGTGTGGTGGGTCTGCGTCTCCGGAAGTCCACCACCAACTCCTTGGTTTTCCCGGCGTTGATCAGCAGGTGGTTCTGCTGGCACCAGTCTACAAAGTCCAGAGTCCACTGTCTGTACTCTGAGTTGTCCTCACCTGTGATGAGGCCGACTATGGCAGAGTCGTCAGAGAACTTCTGTAGGAGGCAGCGTGGGGAGTTGATGGAGAAGTCTGCAGTGGTGATTATGATATCAAATCTGAAAGTTCTAAAGATTTTTCAAACTAGCACAGCGACATCAGCAAGTATCAGCCTGCATCGAGGGTGAAGCACTGAAAACTTCGTATAGCACGATTCTGTCATGGTCCTGAGTCTGACCGTGACAGATTCTGTCTCCATACGGCCTGTGTCTGCTCCCATCATCTCAAAAAAAGAATAAAGAATAAAAAATCTGCACCAGATAGTAAAACAGTTACATGTAGACGATAAATTTGCTCTCTCGAGTGTGGGTTTCTGTCTGACCTGTGGCTTTCCTGCTCTTGTTTCCTCCTCACTTGCAAAAGTATTCAGCCCCCTTGAACTTTTCCACATTTTGTCACATTACAGCCACAAACATGAATCAATTTTATTGGAATTCCACGTGAAAGACCAATATAAAGTGGTGTACACGTGAGAAGTGGAACGAAAATCATACATGACTCCAAACATTTTTTACAAATAAATAACTGCAAAGTGGGGTGTGCGTAAGTATTCAGCCCCCTTTGGTCTGAGTGCAGTCAGTTGCCCATAGACATTGCCTGATGAGTGCTAATGACTAAATAGAGTGCACCTGTGTGTAATCTAATGTTAGTACAAATACAGCTGCTCTGTGACGGCCTCAGAGGTTGTCTAAGAGAATATTGGGAGCAACAACACCATGAAATCCAAAGAACACACCAGACAGGTCAGGGATAAAGTTACTGAGAAATTTAAAGCAGGCTTAGCCTACAAAAAGATTTCCCAAGCCTTGAACATCCCACGGAGCACTGTTCAAGCCATCATTCAGAAATGGAAGGAGTATGGCACAACTGTAAACCTACCAAGACAAGGCCGTCCACCTAAACTCACAGGCCGAACAAGGAGAGTGCTGATCAGAAATGCAGCCAAGAGGCCCATGGTGACTCTGGACGAGCTGCAGAGATCTACAGCTCAGGTGGGGGAATCTGTCCATAGGACAACTATTAGTCGTGCACTGCACAAAGTTGGCCTTTATGGAAGAGTGGCAAGAAGAAAGCCATTGTTAACAGAAAACCATAAGAAGTCCCATTTCCAGTTTGCCACAAGCCATGTGGGGGACACAGCAAACATGTGGAAGAAGGTGCTCTGGTCAGAAGAGACCAAAATGGAACTTTTTGGCCAAAATGCAAAACACTATGTGTGGCGGAAAACTAACACTGTCAGGGTCCTGGGTCTGAGCGACCCAGGACCCTGAGCAGTTTTGGACTAATATTATAATATATGTATTTTGTATTGCTGTCCCTCGTTCTCCCTGCATGTGTGTGTGTGTGGGTGTGGCCCTGGCAGGTGACTGGCCACAGCTGAAGACCATGTCACACCTGCAGCTGATCAGGCCTCGTCGGAGGAGCTACTTGAGAGTGTGGTGGAGCTCTCTCCGACGCTGGATCATTGTGTGGCTTCACGTTAGTCTCTCGACCAGTTCTTAGTTTGAGTCTCCTGCATTATTGTGTGTCTGACAGCTGCCTCTCTCTTATGTCCCCAGGAGTAGCGAGAGACGAGAGGGCAGCGAGCCCGGGGTGCTCATCACGGAGAAGCGGAGACAGGAGCACTAACACTGGGAAGAGGACACGTCACGGGAGTCGGGAGAGCATGGGATTTATTGTCATGTTTTTCCATCAATGTAAATAAACGCACTGCTTGTACTAAGAGCACCGCGCCTGGGTCCTCCATTCCCCATATCCCCACGGTCTGCCATGTCAAACCGTGACAAACACTGCACATCGCTCTGAACACACCATCCCCACTGTCAAATATGGTGGAGGCAGCATCATGCTCTGGGGGTGCTTCTCTTCAGCAGGGACAGGGAAGCTGGTCAGAGTTGATGGGAAGATGGATGGAGCCAAATACAGGGCAATCTTGGAAGAAAACCTCTTGGAGTCTGCAAAAGACTTGAGACTGGGGCGGAGGTTCACCTTCCAGCAAGACAACGACCCTAAACATAAAGCCAGGGCAACAATGGAATGGTTTAAAACAAAACATATCCATGTGTTAGAATGGCCCAGTCAAAGTCCAGATCTAAATCCAATCCAGAATCTGTGGCAAGATCTGAAAACTGCTGTTCACAAACGCTGTCCATCTAATCTGACTGAGCTGGAGCTGTTTTGCAAAGAAGAATGGGCAAGGATTTCAGTCTGTAGATGTGCAAAGCTGGTAGAGACATACCCTAAAAGACTGGCAGCTGTAATTGCAGCAAAAGGTGGTTCTACAAAGCATTGACTCAGGGGGCTGAATAATTATGCACACCCCACTTTTCAGTTATGTATTTGTAAAAAAGTTTGGAATCATGTATGATTTTCGTTCCACTTCTCACGTGTGCACCACTTTGTGTTGGTCTTTCACGTGGAATTCCAATAACATTGATTCATGTTTGTGGCTGTAATGTGACAAAATGTGGAAAAGTTCAAGGGGGCTGAATACTTTTGCAAGCCACTGTTTAAAAAACATGAATGATGATTTTTTTTCTTTTTCTAGAAAAAAATAATGAATGAAAATGCAACCCCTGTTTTGACTTTTAGATAAATCAATAAACGGACATTTGTTCAGCTGCTGGAAAGAGTGAAACAGCACAGAAACTAATAAATAGCTGACCTGAATAGTTATGTTATTACATGTACTGAGAACAAGATGTACCCGAGTGAAAAACACGGTCAGATGTTTGTAAATGTATTCACAGCGGTCGGCAATCACACAGGAAACTGAATTTATTCAACACTGCATGAAAGTGAGAAATCCAAGAGAAACTGGTCTGAGCCAGTGCGGGGACATGTTTTCTCATTAATGATGTTTTTTATGGTGATCATCTGTTATTTAAAAAAAATCCCCATAAAGTTTCAATAACGTTTCTTCAAGAATCACCAAACTCTTTGATGTAAGTCTCTGTCTGGTGAGGAAGAGTTCATCCGAAGAGTTGACAGCAGCTCAGATTAGAGCCAACAACAGCAAAACCAGCCGAATATCAGCTGCAGGAGGTGACCAAGGGGAAGGACTCGCGCCTCTGTCCTTGATCGCCTTTCCTGCTTGTCAAACGAGATGAAGGCTGCTTCTTACTGTGATTTTGACGTAGCTGCAAAACATCTGAAAGCTGGACTACAAACAGATCATCTTACATACCTTACCCAATCTGTTGTATAAATTTACTGATTCTTATATAGCGCTTTTCTACTCTCTCTGAGCACTCAAAGCGCTGCATACAACTAATTCATTCACACCCATTCACACAAACACTTCTTCTAAGCTCTTAAGTGCTCTATCTAACATTCATACACATTCACCATTCTATGGATGCATCAGAGAGCAACATGGGGTTAGTATCTTGCCCAAGGATATTTGGCATGCAGACTGGGAACGAACCACTGACCTTCTGGTTAGTGGCTGACCTGCTCTGCTACCTGAGCTACAGCCACCCATGTGTCTGCTGGATGAGTAAAACCTGTCAGTTCATTAGATAATAACTGAAAATAAAGAGGAGAAAACAGCCTGTAAAGGAAGTCTTTTTCAAATGAGATTCTCTCCCTGTTGCAGAGATGATCCAGAGTAACTCCTCCTTCATTTGGGATTTCTGTGACTGCCGTCAGATTCATCCATGATCGTCCTAAAGGCCGAAACACACCTGACAGAGCTCCTGCAAACCGAGCTGAGAGCACTCACTTTATTAAAACTCTTCATTTTTATTTAGAAATATTTTTCTTTTACAGGCCCGTCTTCAGATTTCAGTCAGTAGGTTATTAATGAACATTAACACCCCCAATTGTAACGGTGTTGGTTTATTGGGCTGGGACAGAAAGCAGTTCATGATTATTAACGATCTGTGTGTGTGTGTTATAAAACTGTGTCACTGTGTGACCTTTCTGCAGCTTCAATATTTAAACTGTCAGGAAATAAACTCATTCATCTTAATTAGCATCTTGTCTCCATGGTGATAGGGACGCAGTGAATCTGTAAGTGGCCTTGAGACCAGGGACCAGGTGTGCACTGGATTCATTCTGTAATCAGTCAGAAGATTATAATATCACACAATGCATTTTATTAACCACTGAACTGGTTGCTCATTCCTTTATTTAGAAGGGGCTGTTGCAGAGAAAGTCCAGCAGGGGGCGACAGATTAGAAACTTATTCTATCAACACTTTACTGCTCACATGATTAAAATAGATTCGAAGTCATTATCGGGAAATGCAAACAGACTGACCTTAAATCGGTTTAATTAACAGTAAGTTGAAGACCCCACCCCTGGGCGATGTTTTAAAGGTTTAGACTGGGTTCAAGTTCAGGGTCAAGTTCCTCGTGTGTGTGTGTGTGTGTGTGTGTGTGAGATCCTTGGTCAGCTGTTGCTCTTCTTGTCTTCCTCTTTGAACTTTGGCCGTTTAGACTCAACAGCAGCTGTCACCTCTGAGCCAGACAGGAAGAGAAATCTGAAGGTGTGAATACTTAACGTCCAGGTGGAAGTGCAGTTGCGAATCGGATAACTTTATTGATATGTACAGACATAAATGTCATGACAACACTTACAGAAGCTTTGTTTTACAGCAGGTCACAACTATCCTCCATCCAACTGACCACTCAGATGGCTGAGACTCATCCACCACATGAGGCAAAAGTTTCTTAACAACAAGAAGACAGTTTGACAAAGTTCACCTGCAAGTGAAATCTGTAAAAAACAACAGAAATGTAATTTGAGAGGAGACCAAGGTTTTAGGACCACTGAAACTCACCAGTGTCCATAAAAAGAGAAAAAAGAAATTGCTTCTCTTTATCTCAGGTGACTAAACACTCTTTCCTCTTCATTTCATTTCCAGGTACATGGACATGTTTTATTAAAAAGTTGTGCAGCAGTCTTTGAAGGGTGTTTGCTTTTATGTCATTAGTGTGTCAGAAATGTTCACCAATCAGGAGCAGTGTCAGCACACAGCAAACAAGCTGCCTCAGCCAGTAAAACAAAACTTCCTGTTTTATCAGCTCTGCAGAAGCTTTGGTTTTGCATAAATAAAGCACCTGCAGCTGCATTCAACAAATCGGAAGTATTAAGAACTGGGAATACAAACAACTTGTAGGTTGAGTCTTTTGTTTATGAAATGTTAATTAAATAGGTAAACATGTGGTTACATTTTAACTAGTTTAACCAGAACTTCTTCACCTGCTAACATGCTGTGCTCTCATTGGCTGTCAGCTCTTAGGTTCAGGTTTGTAGCACATGCCTGTTATGAGTTAATGAGTACTGTCTCGGGCAGTTTCAGAAACAATCTCAAACACATCCGTCATTACATTGATCGGTCGATCGATGTGACACAGAAACAATCAATAATCAGGGTCACCTGCAAAGTTTGACATCACACGGGGCATTAACCACGGTGGTAAACTCTGAACACACCGGAAAAACAGAGTCTCTGCTGAGTTTGCAGAAAGAATGCCAGCTGCAGCTTCCACAGGTAAGAGGAGAAACTGGAGGAACAGGTGAGCTGTCACACGACAGATTCCCTAAGGTTCTCATCTTGAACAAACTCGTGAGTTCTGCAAGGCGGGGTGGCACGCAGAACAAACTCACTCTGAAGCTCTATCCGGGTAGGATGAACCTGACCTGAAGCCGTCTGCTCGTGGCTGCCGCTGTACGGCTGACTCAGTCCTTTAGAAAGAGTTGCTTCTGTTTGTGGTATCTTGTCCTGTCGTCCGTCCAGCTTCTCTCCGTATTTGTAGGATGCCCGTTTGACCTTGCCCCGCAGAAGGAGGTGCTTCCTGTATGCTCTCTGGATCACTGTCGCTGCTAAATCTTCCTGTTTCCTCCGCAGGGTACTGCTGATTGGTTCATATGACTCCTGTATGTCATAATAATCACAGCATCAGTGACAAATAATATTTCTGACAAGCTGTCAAAAATGTTTTTTACCAATTGACTCTTTTTCTTCATTAATTGAATATGAACAGATAAAAATGCTGCTCTATTACAAAAACACTGAGCTCAATCAGCAGCATGTTAATCGTCTTCTAAATATGTCTCTTCATTTCCCATCAGGACAGAAATGTGTTGTGGCCATTTTTGTTGAATTCTTGTGAATCATAATTTTTATCCATTATAACATACTTAAGCTAGTTTGCTATTAAAATCTGTAATTAAATGCTTAATTTTGGAAAAGTTGTTTGGACCCTCACATTAACTCAGAGCACACTGTGGTGGAAATGTTTTCCTTGTTTGTCAAATGTCAGCTGGTAAGATGGGAACGTTTTTAAAATGATTTTTTGACCACTCTGTGAACTTGTGGAATTAGATTAACTTTTGTTTTTAAGTTGTAAGAAATGATTTGGTTCATAATTTTGCAAGAAATAAACAGCATATATTTTTCTAAGAGTCACGTTGGAAGTGCATTGTGAAACAAACCACCTGATGCTACCTACGGCCTTTTCTTGGATTATTTTGTTTTGAACCTTAAAAGGCCGTGACACAGAGATTAATCATCTTAACCTCATCAGACACCAATCCTAACTCTAACTCTGGTTGCCAGAATATGTAAGGGTAAGTTTTGATTTTATGAGACTGTGTCTCTGGGTCTTTGGTCTGGCCAAAGAACATACTCATTCTGACTGACACATCAAACATACTTTTTTTGCAATTTTTTCTTTTCTCAAAAGATATCTCCACAGATTCATTTGTCACCTGTTTGTATTTACGTATAGAGAGCTTTGTGTGACTGTTAGACATCTCAACATGAAATAGAAATTTAGACAAGCTAAGCATGAAGCTAAACAGGTCTCAGATGTAATAGCAGCTTCTACACAAATTCAAAGTAGTACTGAAAGGAAACCAATTGCTGGTACTCAAATATGTCCATGCGCAAACTCTCCCAAGAACTGTAAATGACACTGGTAAAGACTTTATCATAGAATAGAACAGAACCTTGGATGGGTTGTTGGCTGTGAACTTGTCTTCCATGTTGCCTTTTAGAGCATCCATGGCCCCGGAATCACCCAAAACCTATAAATGTAATATAATATAGTATAATATAATAAAGATCCAATATAATAAGCTGTAAATGTGAGCAGGTGAGGTTACCTGTGCAGTGAGCGCAAGCAGTATGTCCAGACAGTGCAGCTTTTCTCCGGGTACCAAAGGCAGGTCCATTTGGATCAGGGTGGCAGCGTTGGGTTTGGGAATCCTCAGAGGATCCTGCAGAGCATCGCAGAAGTCTGACAGCTCACTGAGGAACACATTAGAGTCCACAGAACTTAATTCTTACAGGTCTTTAGAGAACACCACATCTCAGATTAGAGCCAGGCTAAAACACAGGTGGACTCACCTGTAATGTATGAACTGTGAGGCGTCAGGGTCAAACTTCTCCCAGGTTTCATAAAACATCTCAAAGTCATCTTCACAAAGTGGGTCGCTGCTCTCCTCTGTGGCTACATTGAAGTTCTCCAGGATGATGGCAATGTACATGTTGACCACCACCAAAAAGGACATGATGATGTAGGTGGTGAAGAAAACGATGCCTACTGCTGGGCTGCCGCAGTTCCCTCTGACTGTCGTTCCTGGGTTTTCAAAGTCTGGGTCGCAGTCTGGGGGTGTGTTCATGATGGGATTTAGCAGACCATCCCATCCTGCTGAAGTGGTGATCATGAAGAGGCAGATCATGCTGTTTCCAAAGTTCTCAAAGTTAAATATGTCGTCAATCATCGCTTCCTTCTTCACATAGGCAAAGTTAGACATACCGAAGATGGAGAAGATAAACATGATGAGGAAGAGAAGGAGGCCAATGTTGAAGAGAGCAGGAAGGGACATCATCAAGGCAAAGAGCAGCGTCCGGATCCCTTTGGCTCCACGAATAAGACGAAGGATTCGGCCAATACGAGCCAATCGGATCACACGAAAGAGCGTAGGTGATACAAAGTACTTTTCTATTATGTCAGCAAGGAGAAGGCCTAAAGGAAGGAAGGAAGGAAAAGAAGAAAGAAGGCGGAAAGGGAAAAGAAAGTATGAGATTTTTCTATTAATGTATGGATGAAAAAAAGAAAATATTAAATATAGTCTGTTTCCTCAAACATGGATTCACCTGCAATGGAAAGTATAACCACCACAAAATCAAAGATGTTCCAGCCGACAGCAAAGTAGTGCTGCCGCAGAGCGATGATCTTTAGACTGCACTCTGTGGAGAAGATGATGATGAAAACAAGGTTGACCCAGTAAAGGATGATTTCTTTCTCCTTGCTCTGCTCATCTGTTTCCACCATCATAGTCACCATGTTGAGGCAGATCAACACCATGATGAGAACGTCAAAAAAACGTTGGGTCACCAGGTCAAAGACCAGACCCTGAAACTTATTCTGGACACAAAAAATAAAGGAACCATTTAAATCTTGCTCCATCACAAACGTTTAAATCCTGTTTTCTGCTCACAGGAAGTAATCAAACTGACCTCAGGCCGTGGGATAGGTTTCTGAGGTTTCTTAGAGCCCAGTTTCTTCATGGCGTTGTAATACTTCTTCTGCTCCTCTGTCATGAAAATATCACCTCCTCCCAAGTAAAGAAAAAACAACACACAGTCAGCTGGCAAATAAAAATCCAGTAATAAATGACTGATGTCAGTGAGTAAAAACCTATCTTAGCTTTCTGCTGGTTGAAGTTGTCTATAATGACTCCGATGAAAAGGTTGAGGGTGAAGAATGAGCCAAAGATGATAAAGCAGACGAAGTACAGGTATATGTACAGGTTGTCCTCATACATTGGCTGGGACTCCACCTACACTCGCAAGATTGTAACCATGGTAACCAAGATAAAGGTTAGGATGAGAATGAAGACTGTTGACTGATGTTATTCTCTGGGGACACTATTTCAGGGGTTAGGGTGTTGCCATCAGTGTTGGGAAGGTCACTTTTGAAATGTATTCTACAACAGATTACAGAACACATGCCCCAAAATGTATTTTGTAACGTATTCCGTTCTGTTACTCATTGAGAGTAACATATTCTGAACACTTTGGATTACTTAATATATTATCATGCTTTTTACAACATGAATGTACTATTGCTGTGTCATTTACTACTATTACTGAAGGTTACTCGCCATACCAATACCAACTAGATGTTTAACTCTTAATATAAATGCATAACAGTAGGGTGGACATTAGGTAAGGCTGCACTTTTTGCAGCGATCTCATATAGAAAACTATTCCGCACGTATATAAAACAGGTCCGCGGCTCCGTACCATTGTAAAGGGACCTCTGGCTAATACGCCGGGTTCGTGTCGGGCTCTAAGCCGAACACTAGCTTTACTTTGTTGTCTGGGCGAGAGACAGAGAGAGGCATTGAAAGGCTGCTCCAACTGAACGTATTGTTTCGGAGGACAACACGAACACAGTGTACAGTCGAGTCTTAATAGCTTACAACTGGGCTACACTGCCCATGAGGCAACATTCTTTAGGGCTATGCCTGTAACACTCTGCCTATTGCCTTCATATTAAATCATTTTTTGAACGATAATTTTTAAAAATAATTCTTCATGTCATTATGCATTAAGTAGGCGTGACATGAGCCGCAAGATTGAGACACAGGCATTAGTGCCCCTTAATGTTTTGTTTGGGTTTCCATCGGCGTGGAATTAACAAAATTAGAGAGGGCAGGAAACAGGAAAAGACCGCCGTGTAATCCATTTATTTCAACAAAGTAACTGTAACGGAAGCTGTAACTGTAACTGTAACAAAGTAACAGAATACAGTTACTCACATTTTGTATTTTAAATACGTAACGCCGGTACATGTATTCCATTACTCCCAAACACTGGTTGCCATTAGATATCTGATTTCCTTTCCTGTCTAATGGGCATTGTTTAGGAATCCAACAAAACAAAATAAGCTAAATTGTTGTGATGGCTTAAATGTTTTTCTTAGCTTTACCCGACTAACCAAAATAGCGCAGAAACACAGAAACCTTTTGACATGAAAAATTCTTGTCCATTTCCATCAGACCTCATTTTCAAATACAGAAATCTGCTCACAAGTAGGAGAACTGTGCATCGGTATCAGCACAGTCCCACTAACAGTTTCAGTACAACTGACCTGTCTGGAGTCTACTGCTGCATACATGATATCCATCCAGCCTTTAAATGTGGCCTGAAAGACAAAAGTCCGGAACATCAGTTTCCGCGGTTCATCTACTGCAAGAATCAGCAGGTAAAAACCCACAAAACTTCATGACAGCAATATCTGATCAGTGAGGTCAGTACAATTATTCTGTATTGATCTATTGGGTTATTTCTCAGTGAATTCACAGGTGTTCAGACTAACCACTTGGAGCAGAGACAGGTAGCCCATTCCCACATTGTCGTAGTTGATCTTCAGGTTCTTCCAGCGGACCTCAGTGAAGTTTTCCTGAATCAAAGCCAAACACTGGGTCTTGTTGTCAACCTTGTCGGGGAGAAACAACTCCTCCGATGTCTCATTGAAGCAGTAATAAAACTTTCCTGCAAACAGGTTCACGCCCATGATGCTGAAAATCAGCCAGAAAATCAGACACACTAGGAGGACGTTGAAGATTGATGGGACTGCTCCAACCAGAGCATTAACCACCACCTGCAGTGAGAAAGCAACCAGTCAAACACAAATTTACTAGCACCCTGAGACCCTCTTGACAGGGTTGTAGACATGTGCTAGCCCCACCTTCATCCCCTCAAAGCGGGAGAGGGCCCTCAGGGGCCTCAGAGCTCTTAGGGTCCGCAAGGACTTGATGGCTCCCAGCTCAGAGTATCCCAGGATATTTGCTGTCAGCGACACCAGAGACACCTGAAAGACAAATGACACCGGTGGTGAAGTCACAGTACAAATATCCTCCTAAAGTAGACTGTAACGCCACAGGGTGTGAGGACCCCAGAATAAACACTTTGTTCCTATTTAAAACAAGCTGTGCATGAACAGAAGTCTGTATGAAATTTTCAGATTTATTAGCAGTTTAGACATGAATCTGGAGGAATGGAAACCTGTCCTTATTACTGTGGTGGAGTCTCCCTAATGAAGCTTATGCACAAGTTCAATAGGGAAAATCTGTAGTCACATATCTGTCTGTTTTCCCAGTGTTGCGGCTAGTCTAGGCTTTCATTGACTTTCCCACGCTGTCCAGCTGATTTTGACATCACTGCTCTAGTCCAGTCATCTTTTGTCCGACCTTCTTCTTGCTGTGGGTACTATAAATCTCACTGTGCACCTGTAGTTCTCCATTCCAGACCCCTTGATACAACCCTCTTCCTCCCCATCACCACCTCTCATGACTCAGCCTCCGTTCAAGTCTCCATCTTCATTTCCACCACCAGCATCAAGATTCTGAGGGGTCCAGCCCTAATCCCTATCGCCACTGGGATTCTCTTCTGCTGTGATGGGCCATTGTAGTCTAACCACCAAATACCTCAAACTGAATTCTGAACATCAATAAATTATGTTCAAATCCTTCTAATGATCTCTCCTTATTGAACTACATGCAAGTGTCTGGGGAGACACCGGGGAGTCCACAGACATCCATGTTTGTGTCTGTAGAAACCCTTGTTGTGTTTAAAATATGTGGAGGTAAGGCAGACGTGTAACAGTGTGCAGGTCTGATCCGGGGTGAAGCTGGTTCTGTTGTAGTCGAATGAACAGATATTTACTGCAGAGCATCAAGATGTTAAAAGCTAAATAAAATATTTTATTCTCATGTGTCGTCACAGCAACACAAAACCTTTTAATCAACAGTGACAGACAGTTTATTTTTTGATCATTCTGCAACATCGGGTTAAAACAATAAATTGTCAGATGTTTTGCTACTAAAACAAAAATGTGCAATGAGGTTTCCATATCAGGTACATTTGTCAATAACTCTTGGTGTCTGCATCATCAGCCCAACTACCCCTGATGCTGACAGCAGTAAGCCCTCCCTGTCACCCCTGTTCCCAGAGGTAGTAATGCTGCTAAATGAAGCAACACAGAATGGTCATAAAACTGTCCCTATAATAAAGGCTGTGTGGCGGGGGGGGGGCTCCGCTCCAGTGGAGGGGTGGTGCCGCGGGCTCAAGGGGCAGTGCCAGGAAAGCTAAGGTCCAGGTGGCGGAAATTAGCCTGATGAACTCTTTTCCTTTTTTTAGTGACATCGGGGACCGGCAGGCGAATGTGAAGTACTGAGACAGCTGGGAAGCTGTCTGAACAGGAAGCATTGTGTGTTTAACATAACCTGTGAAAAAACGATTGAACAGTCACTGAACCCTGTGTGGGTCAAACAGGCAGACTGTTGTCTAAGGAGCTTGGAAAGAACAGGCAGACTGTTGTTGATCCAGTGAAATTTAAGTAGACTTTTTAACCTCCTGTGTTCACATTCCTGTTTATAGAAATTAGTGCACATTTAATGAGATGCAAAGTATGTATAAGTATACAATAATTTAAAACAAGCAAACAAAAACACTCTAATTTTTATCTGGGATGTTTCATAATGTCTCTCAGTTGTATCAAAGAAAAACAAAAGATAAACATCAGCAGCATCTTTGTTAATCATCCATTCTGTTCTTACATCTACAATGAGGAAGTCAAGCCAGCACCAGGCGTTGGTGAAGTAGGTCTTGAATCCATACGCGACCCACTTGAGAACCATCTCCACCACGAACACATAGGTGAACACCTGATCCGCATACTCCAGGATCGTCTTTATGACCCGACGCTGCTCCATATAGATATCTTCAAAAGCCTGTTTTCAAATCAGCATTAGTCACCACATGGAAAGGAGTTCACTGTGTAGTGCATCCGCTTGTAGAGTGATATTTATTAAAACAAACCAACACAGGCATTTTCAACAAGATTAAACTGCTTTCTACACTTGATAGACACAGTTTATACTGCTTTGGTTTATGCCTCTGATAATTTTACCAAACTCATTTGCTAAAATACAAAAAAAGTGGCTCAACAGTAAAGGACTTGATTCTTTTTGTCTTAAACTCTGAGTTATTTTTAAAAAAGGCCTCCATTCTGATCACACCAAAGAGCTCGCCGGTCACTTTGGATTGTAATTTGCAGGTATTTTCAGGTAGTTCCAGATATTCCAGGTAAAGGTATTTTCAAGATTAAGATGGTATTTGTCTGCAGTTTCAGACATCAGCAAACTGATGGTGATGGCACCATCAGAGCACTTGTTAAAAACACTAAGAGTTTTTCATGTCACTCACTCAGGCATTCACACCTGACCTCTCAGTTAACCTGTCACTTAAATTCTGAGTTTATTTAAAGCCTAATCATCTCAAATGAAAAGGAGAAAGGAAGTGCAAAATAATCATTTTCTGAACAAGTTCCAGTTACACATTTTATATAGTGAAAAAATAAAGTCGAACCTTACCCATTTTTGTACACTGCTCATACAGGGAGTGCAGAATCATTAGGCAAGTTGTATTTTTGAGGAATAATTTTATTATTGAACAACAACCATGTTCTCAATGAACCCAAAAAACTCATTAATATCAAAGCTGAATGTTTTTGGAAGTAGTTTTTAGTTTGTTTTAGTTTTAGCTATTTTAGGGGATATCTGTGTGTGCAGGTGACTATTACTGTGCATAATTATTAGGCAACGTAACAAAAAACAAATATATACCCATTTCAGTTATTTATTTTTACCAGTGAAACCAATATAACATCTCCACATTCACAAATATACATTTCTGACAATCAAAAACAAAACAAAAACAAATCAGCGACCAATATAGCCACCTTTCTTTGCAAGGACACTCAAAAGCCTGCCATCCATGGATTCTGTCAGTGTTTTGATCTGTTCACCATCAACATTGCGTGCAGCAGCAACCACAGCCTCCCAGACACTGTTCAGAGAGGTGTACTGTTTTCCCTCCTTGTAAATCTCACATTTGATGATGGACCACAGGTTCTCAATGGGGTTCAGATCAGGTGAACAAGGAGGCCATGTCATTAGTTTTTCTTCTTTTATACCCTTTCTTGCCAGCCACGCTGTGGAGTACTTGGACGCGCGTGATGGAGCATTGTCCTGCATGAAAATCATGTTTTTCTTGAAGGATGCAGACTTCTTCCTGTACCACTGCTTGAAGAAGGTGTCTTCCAGAAACTGGCAGTAGGACTGGGAGTTGCGCTTGACTCCATCCTCAACCCGAAAAGGCCCCACAAGCTCATCTTTGATGATACCAGCCCAAACCAGTACTCCACCTCCACCTTGCTGGCGTCTGAGTCGGACTGGAGCTCTCTGCCCTTTACCAATCCAGCCACGGGCCCATCCATCTGGCCCATCAAGACTCACTCTCATTTCATCAGTCCATAAAACCTTAGAAAAATCAGTCTTGAGATATTTCTTGGCCCAGTCTTGACGTTTCAGCTTGTGTGTCTTGTTCAGTGGTGGTCGTCTTTCAGCCTTTCTTACCTTGGCCATGTCTCTGAGTATTGCACACCTTGTGCTTTTGGGCACTCCAGTGATGTTGCAGCTCTGAAATATGGCCTAACTGGTGGCAAGTGGCATCTTGGCAGCTGCACGCTTGACTTTTCTCAGTTCATGGGCAGTTATTTTGCGCCTTGGTTTTTCCACACGCTTCTTGCGACCCTGTTGACTATTTTGAATGAAACGCTTGATTGTTCGATGATCACGCTTCAGAAGCTTTGCAATTTTAAGACTGCTGCATCCCTCTGCAAGATATCTCACTATTTTTGACTTTTCTGAGCCTGTCAAGTCCTTCTTTTGACCCATTTTGCCAAAGGAAAGGAAGTTGCCTAATAATTATGCACACCTGATATAGGGTGTTGATGTCAATAGACCACACCCCTTCTCATTACAGAGATGCACATCACCTAATATGCTTAATTGGTAGTAGGCTTTCGAGCCTATACAGCTTGGAGTAAGACAACATGGATGAAGAGGATGATGTGGACAAAATACTCATTTGCCTAATAATTCTGCACTCCCTGTAAAACATTAAAGGACCGCTGTAAAAAACACATTTGTCCTCAGTTGGAAAAAAAAGTCACGCTGGATATCTGTACCGATAAGAGCTGCGTAATGTGTTAGGAGTGAAAGGATGCCACAATGTTTGATAGAAATTAAAATTATCAACCTACAGCAGGCGTGGCCAACTCCAGGCCTCTAGGGGCCGGTGTCCTGCAGAGTTTAGATCTCACCCTGGGTCAACACACCTGAATCAAATGATCAGTTCATTACCAGGCCTCTGGAGAACTTCCGGACATGCTGAGGAGGTCATTTAACCATTTGAATCAGCTGTGTTTGATCAAGGACACATCTAAAACCTGCAGGACACCGGCCCCCTAACCCTGGAGTTGCCCACCCCAGACCTACAGACAACATCCTGAAAATCTAACTCAGGGGTGGGCAATCTCAGTCCACGAGGGCTGGTGTCCCTACAGGTTTTAGATCTCACTTTGGGTCAACACACCTGAATCACATGATTAGTTCATTACCAGGCCTCTGGAGAACTTCAGGACATGTTGAGGAGCTAATTTAGCCATTTAAATCAGCTGTGTTGGTTCGAGGACACATCTAAAACCTGCAGGGACACCGGCCCTCGTGGACTGAGATTGCCCACCCCAGACTGTCCAGGAGCATCATCATCTTATTAGAAAAAGGCTCTTGTCAGCCATCCATACAACACAAACTACAGAGTGCCATTGTTGGTTGCTGCAATGGAATTTCAGCAAAATAGACCAGCCTGCTGCATCCTTTTTCCAGTTAGATCAGGTGCAACCTGGCGGCGTTGGATGGATTGAAACATAACGTCCCAGTTGTGTTCTATCACATTTAGGTCAGGCAAGCATGTGGGCCAGTCAATTGTTGATCCTCTAGTGCTCCAGTAACAGCAATTTCAACAACACCAAAGCAGCTTGAAACTGAGCTTAATAAAAGTTTGACTTGATGCTGAATGCTGATTAAAAGGTGTTCCTTTAACTTGTCATGTGTTCATGAAGGGGTATTAGTTATGTCTCACCTGTAAAACCTGAAGCAGACATATTAGTAGCCGACATGTGCTTGCCCACACTGTCTCCATAGGTTAGTAATCACTGCACAAATACGAACCAGTCATTTCTGACCTGCTCAGTCACATGATCAAAACAAACCAATCAGCATTGAGAAAACTGAGCAGCAATAAGAATTATGAGGATTATTAAAACAAAAATATTACAAACAGAACAAAACATAAAAAACTCAGAAGAAGAAATGAAGGTTTTACCAGAGCACCGCTGCTCAGCAGGATCATGAATATGATGAATGTCTCAAAGTAGTTGTTCTCTACCATAGTGAAACAAGTTCTCCTGAAATTAAACCAGACTTTCCCGCGGCCCTGGGAAGTGTCTATGTCCAGGAGTGGACAGCCATTGTAAAACTCTGAAATATCAATTAAGAAACAAATGCAGTGTTTGAATAGGCCAATGAAATCCCAGCACACATTTAACTTTGCAGTCGGTCCACAAGGGACGCTTCACCTTATAATCACAATCGCTAATGTGTCTCTATGAGTGCATGCATGCACCTACTGTCGCTGCAGCAGTCCACAGGCGTGTTTGTTTCATCATCTTCCTCCTTTGGGACTTCAGGACGAAAATCTGCAGTACTGCAGACCGATGACATGTCGCCCTGAACAAAAAGAGCACAGTTAAACTTTGATAAAGACAACACTAATACGTACATAATTACTAAAACTAATCCAACACTAATGACATTAATACAGGAGCAGAGCCTAAATTATCTGTGTTTACCTATACTAGCTACTGCATCATGCTGCTGTGAAAAAAAGGTCCATAGAATAGAAAGGAACAGTAACAGGGATTACTTGTGAGTACTTCTCTTCTCTATCCAGGTCATCTTCCTCTTCCTCTTCATCTTCATTTTCAGGTATGTCAAAGTAGGACTCGGCCTCGGCTATTGGGACCCGCAAGGAGGCAATGTTATGGTAGTTACTGGTCAGATTGCCATGATTAAAGCTAGAGGCTTTGTCACGGGGCTCTGGCTCATCTGAAGTCACAAAGGTCAAAGGTAATACCTCCTTCATCGTTGTGTCGTCTTCCTCACAACTGACTGGTAAAGGAAATGGATGTTAAATCCAATAAATTAAAGCTTTTGTTCTTTACACAAAACACTAATAAACAATAGACATCTGAAACATGTCTTGTACCACTGGACTGGTCTTGGCTGACTTGTTTCTTATTTCTCACTAAAGCCCAGATGTGTTCCAGGATCCAGAACTTGGTCCAGGCCACAGCCCGGTTAATCCGGTTTATGGCGATTTGTAAATTGTTTTCTCCTTCATCTTCTGGAGCTGCTAGATTATCACCACTGAAAGAACTCAGCAACAAGGCCAGGAACAGATTCAGGACCTGCAACAAAAGATAAAAGCTTTAGAAGCAGATCCAGGGCCTAAAATAAGAAGAAACTAATTTAGGAACACATTCAGAATGAAAAAACAACAGTTTTATCAGTGAATGCAAGACAGGCACTGCTTGCCCAGTAAAACCTATAATTCGATATCAATTAAACCAAAACATAAAAGCAAACTCTCTCCTCACATCCTTTGATTTACTGACATCTTGTGGGTGCATTTAGCTATCATCTCTGGAAGCAGATTTAAATCTACTTGGCCTGGGCCTGGCAAGCCTGTGGAGCTCCAAATGCAGCTTAAATGAAGTTGGACTCTGGCAGTGTCTGATGCAAAAAACTTGAGTGTGGTGAGAGCATGAAACAGCACTTTTGCACGGCCTCAAAGCAATTCTGGCAAGCTAACGAACAACTCAAATTTTGCACAACCAGTCTTTATGTGTTTTTGTGGATTTGGAGAAGGCATTTGACCTGTGACGGTGACCAGGACAAAAATGGCATTGTTCCTCCTGAACCCAAAATTCAACAAATGAACAGACTCACTCTCCAGTATCCTGACATCGACTGTCCCAGGGGGGTTGAGGAGTGTGGTCCCCTGGTAGTTGGAGCACACCCTCTTTTCCCCCTTGTCACAAATGGGAATGACCACAAGTCTGCCAGTTCAGAGGCACTGCCCCAGGACTCTACTCAACATTGCAAAGGCGTGTCAACCAAGACAGCCCCACAACATCCAGAGCCTTAAAGAACTTAGGGCAAATCTTGTCCACCTCAGGGGCAAAGCCACTGACCAGTTGTGTGAGTCATCAGATGGTTTATCAGAGTCGCTTTGAGGCCATCCAAAAGTGCTGTTCAATGGCCTCACCAAACTCGTCCCACGCCCAAGTTTTTGCATCAGCCACTGCCAGAGCCCAACTCGTTTAGCCTGCCAGCACTTGCCAGCTGCCTCTGGAGTCCCACAGGCTAACCAAGCCCAATAAGACACCTCCTTGTAGCTCCTTGCAGTAGCCACAGCAATGGTGTGGAGGTGTGGAACATGGTCTAATGGAACTCAATGTCCCCAACTTCCATTAGAATGCCTTAAAAACTCTGCCAGAGGTGGGAGTTGAAGAGCTTTTGGATTTGGGCCTCTGTCAGACGTTCCTAGTGCACCCTCATGTTTGGGTACACCAGGTTTGTTCAGCATCTCACCACCAGTGCACCAATATGCACCAATCTGCATACCAAATATCCTTGGGCAAGATACTAACCTCAGGTTAATGTCTGGTGCATCAATGCATGTGAATGTTAGATAGAAAGAGCATGGAAAAACTGCTGTGAATGGGTGATGAGGCTTGTGTTAAAACAAAAATTCTGGGTTTATTGTCTTTGCTTGCCTTTCTGTAAATGTCACCACATACCTTTGACTTTCAAAACCTGAAACAATAAGAAACAGATTTAGGAAAAAGTACTTTCTAGTCAGATACTCACCACCAGGTTTCCTATAACCAGGACCATCATGAAGACAATCAGACACATGGTCTGACCCGACACTTCCATACAGTCCCACATGGTCTCGATCCACTCACCGCACAGGACCCTGAAGATGATGAGAAAGGAGTGGAAAAAGTCGTACATATGCCAGCGAGGAAGCTCACAGTCCTCTGCAATGCGACAGACGCAGTCCTTATAGTTCTTCCCAAACAGCTGCATGCCAACGACAGCAAAGATGAAGACAATGATGGCAAGAACCAGAGTCAGGTTCCCAAGAGCCCCCACCGAGTTCCCGATGATCTTTATCAGCATGTTCAGGGTTGGCCAGGACTTGGCCAGCTTAAATACTCGCATCTGGAAAGGTGAAGAGGCATGTGAGATAAGGGTGAGAAGACAGACTAACACTAATATCATTTTTCATTCACTTTCTGAGTAAGTGATGATGGTAATGACAATGATGATGATGCACTGACCAGTCGGAATGAGCGTAACACCGATAGGCCCTCAACGTTAGCTAATCCCAGTTCAACCAGACTCATGGTGACAATGATGCTGTCAAAGATGTTCCAGCCCACCTACAGCCATGACAAAAAGTTGGAAAATGTTACTATAGAAACAGCTGTAAGTCATCAGTAAACAAAGACAAAGTCTAACCTGGAAGTAGTAATACGGGTCCATGGCCAGAAGCTTAAGGACCATTTCAGCTGTAAAGATACCTGTGAAGACCTGAGGGTTCAGAGGTGAGGGGTCAGACGTCCAAACATGTTAAGATCTTTACTGTGTTTAACACAGTGTAACATTCATGTGAGCTGAATGCATTTAATCAGGATCACATTGTATGACTCTTTATCACTGACCAGATTCCCAACACTCAGCAGCTCCTCAAACTCCACTGTCATTGGATAATGCTCCATAGCCATGAAGACAGTGTTGAGGACGATGCAGATGGTGATGGTGAGGTCCACAAACGGATCCATGACAATGATGAAGAGCCACTGCTTGAGCCATCGCCAACAGCCACAACAGTTCCACTTCAGGAAGATGTCAGCGAACACATACCAACATGGAGGACACGGCCTCTGGTCATCCTCATATTCTGAAAGTCACAGCTGATTGGTGAAGCATGAGCTTTATCGAGATTTTCTCTAAAGGTCCTCACATGCACATATCACATACAAATGTCATCAACCCTTTAAATGGGATTTATGCAGTGTTCATTGTAAGACAAAGACCTTCACAGAGGTTAGAAGTTCAGTGAAGGCTTTCTGTTTGTGTTATGCTTTTGCTCTGCGTACTGAGAGAAGCCAGAGGTCAAAGGTCAAGCGAGATTGTTTATAATTTTAGTCTGAATTTCTATCTCCAGGTAAGGAAGGATAATTTTCATCTTGATCTTGTCCTTGCAGTAGCTATTACTCATTACCGCTGTGGTTTAAGTCTCTCCTATGGAGTCTTTGTTCATTTTACCTTCTGCTGCATAGCAGTAGCTCAAAGTGAAGTTCAACCTTTGGTTTAACATGTTTCTGCTGTTTCTGGGAAATACATGAAAGCTGCAATTGATTTGAGCTCATTAATGTGCCTGTAAACATTTTAGCCCAAATGTATTTGAAAGTAGCTGAACAACGACTATAAACATTTATGAATATGGAGATGATGCTATTTGGACACTGTAGGTTGGTATTTTCAGCTGCAGCAGCTGTGATTTGGGACAGATGGATGATTGAACCCTCATGTTTATCTGGGTTTATACTAACTTGGGACTCACTGAGGATGGATTTTGTGCCTCCTTTCAGTTTCAAGCCAAAGATCTTTCACGTATAAGGCCAGGTGTTAACCACTACAACACAGAGCCACTGAACATTGTTAGTATAGCATAGAGATTTTACCAGAGACTTCAGCATGCTTTCAAAAATGCTGTTACACAGAGACCATTCAAATTAACACGACCAGCTGTGTTTTTCCTGCAAGGTGCTCAATGTCTGCCTCTGAACAGTTTGATCTGGTTGGTCATAATGACAGGATGTCCCACATGCTCTGTGTTAGAGGTAATATGACACAGGTGTGTGTACCTTCCATGGCATTGTGCTCTAGCTTGTGGCTGTTTAAATCTGTAGATGAATTTTTCTTCTGCAGTGTTGGGTCTTCATTTTCTAACAGCTCTGCCTTTCTGGCTGCCTGCTGTAATAAAACAAAGATTCAGCTGTGTTTAAATGATTCTGTGCAAGTTTTCATGCCTCTGATCAGACCTCCTCTTCTCTCCTCTTCAGCGCCTCCAGGATCTGAGCGTACTCCTCCTCCTTCTGTTTGGCTTCAGCGATGGTGGCTTGATTCTGCTCAGCATACGCCATGGCGACAACAGCCAGGATGAGGTTAATGAGGTAAAATGAGCCGAGGAAGATGACGACCACAAAGAAGATCATGTAGGTTTTACCGGCGGCTCGCAACGTCTGCATAGAAACAAAAGAAGGACAGGTGGGTGGAACCGCTGTATGTGCTTTGGCCGTGGTTTGTCTCATAATATATAAGATGTATGACACTGTTGCCCTGTTTATGTTCTCATTTAATTCTGCACTTATTTATTTTGTGTATGTCTTTGTGCTGACGTCACACAGGTGTATTTGTTCTCTTTGTGTTGGAGATTATGTATCGGAATTTAAGGAGCAGGACCACGCCTCCAAACACGCTCCTTCCGGCTGTCATCTATATAGGTTCCCCCAGTTCTGCAAGCTGATCATTCTCGTTTACGTGCCCGACCCGCCCTCCTTGTTCTCTATTCTTTAACTTCTTCGCTTCTATTTAGTACAAACCTAAAATGAGGACGTGGGCCCAGCTAGTGAAATGTTTACATCTGCAGTCATGCTGTTTCCAGCTGTCAAATATTTCAAATGCCACACAAATATTTTTCATCCTAAATTCTGAGAAAGTTAGAAACCAAATGAAACGTAACATGGAAATGCATCATGGGAAGTCAGGAAAAAGACTGTATCTCAAAAATGGATGTAATGTCCAAAAGCCATCCCTCAGTTCTCCATATGTTTCTTCCAAGGAGCCAGAGTGTCTTGTAATTTTAAAAATGCTCTTGACCAATAGTTTTCCACCTTTCTTCAAGCTCTTTCAAAGTTCTTCTTTGGACATTGGATGCTTTTTCATCCATTTTCAGTCCAGTCCTTGTCCCTGACCATTTTCAAATGAATGGGTTTTTTGTGTGTATTGAGCCTCTGAACTCTGACCTATAAATCAATAAAGCATAAAAAGCTCTTTACTCAAGGGACAAACCAATGTTGCGGAAAACAGGGTGAAAGGCCTGAAGTATGCCAAATTACACAAGAACTGAAATGAAAATCAGTCGCGACAGGTCTGATGGAGCATCGTAATATTTTAAATCATTGTCAGTAGAGTAGTGAACGGTCAGAAGTTTCCGTCCACTCATCATGAGCATGAATCTCATAGTATTTTAGGGCTTTTGATGGTATCAGTGAGTGCAGTGAAGGATTGTATGTCACACATCATGAATCACTTTAAAAAACAAGAATTGGATGCAGAGGTTTGTGTACACACAGGCTTACACACACACACACACACACACACACACACACACACACACACACACACACACACACACACACACACACACACACATTTGATTTGATTGTATTTGATGGTTTGGGCCCCAGGAAGACTAGCAACCACTGTTGTGGAAGCTAATGGGGTTCCTTATAAATAAACAAACAAACAATAAACACACACACAGACACATTATATTGATAAAGAGCAGATTTCTCCCATACTGGCTTCACTTCATTGGCTCCCTGTTAAATTCATTATGAATTCAAAATCCTGCTCCTCGCATACAAGGCCTTAAACAACCAGGCCCCATCTTATCTTAAAGGCCATAACACCATCCTAATAGAGCATTTTGCTGTTAGAGTGCTCTCTAATATTGTAGGGTGTCGATTTTCAAGCAACTTGAGATAATCGGTGTGAATTGCTTCTATCCAAACATCAGGTTTCATTAGGAAAGAGTTTAGTGAACTCAAAAACCAGTTAACTAGTAGGTTTACTTTCTCGCAGAGACCAAATGGCTCCTGCTTTGATTGGAAAGAATGTAGCTTTTTCTACATGGATGATGTATCCATTTTTACAGTTTGTGGAAACAGCCTATAGTGGACCAGTGAGTTACTTACCAGCTGGAACAGATTTTCCCAGAAGTCCTGAGTCATGAGTCTGAAAAGAGCCAGGAACGCCCAACCGAAAGTGTCGTAGCTGGTGTAGCCATAGTTTGGGTTTCTCCCTGCCTTCATACAGACGTAACCATCCGGACAGACCCTGGACACATTGTCGTCATCATCTGTGCTCTTCTTAACATTACTATTATTGCCATTTACTATTATTTGTATCAATATGTTGACATACCCAGCATCAGAGCTGTTTCCACACAGCAGAGCATCAGCATGACCGGGATAGTAGTAATGGTTCTCTGTGACAGACAGACTGGGGTTACAGCTATGTTCTTCAGAGAACCTTAATCCTAACCCTTAAAGTATTCCTACCTGGGTTGTTGATGTACTTGTAGAAGTCAAAGTCACTGCTTCCTGTGTTGTTGCTGTAAGTGTCATTGCCATAGAAACTGGTGTTAAGATTACTGTCTGACGTGTGGTTGCTAAGAAATGGTGGCGGCATCAGGACACATTTTTGCCTCAGGTTTCCCATGAAAAGCTGAAGACCAATCAGAGCAAAGACACTGAGGCAGAAAACTGTCAGAATCATGACATCAGCAAGCTTCTTCACTGATTGGATGAGAGCTCCAACAATTGTTTTCAGACCTGCGGATTGGATGGGTGTTAAAGTCTAATCACAAACATCAAAGTCATTCCTACAGGGAGACTAAAATCACTGCAGTTTGTTTAGTGGTTAAACACGTTTTTTGTTTTTTACAAAATCCAGTCATACACACACAAGCACACACACTGACCAGGGATGACGGTAATCGTTTTAAGAGCTCGAAGAACTCGGAATGTCCTCAATGCCGAGACATTTCCCAAATCCACAAATTCCGTCAAATATCTGGAATAGACACATCATCAACACCTTCAGCTCTTATCATCGTCACTATTTTCACAATTTTTTTCACCTCTGTAATCATTGTAATCATCATCACTTGCATCATCTTCCTTTAATTACTGAACATTGTTTGAAATTTAACTATGAAGATGGAATATAAATAGCTTCCATCTAAAATAAAATATTTTGCTTTTACAGTTAAAGCTGCTTCTGAGGCTTCTTTATTTCATTTTACCAAATAAAATGAAATAAAATTACATCTTAATAAAAAAGCATCGTTTACAAAGCCAGTTATTTTATGAACCGTATGCTGTCTGATTAATACATCAAGGGTATGATTGATTATTACGCCATGCTGATGACCATGAAGTCCAGCCAATTCCATGGGTCTCTGAGGAAGGTGAAGTCTCCGATGCAGAATCCTCGAGACAAAACTTTGATAGATGCCTCAAATGTGTAGATGCCTGTGAACACATATCTGTTCAACAAGGAAACAGAGAAAATAAAAGACATAAAACTCATATCAGCAGGGTATTATAGCAGCCAACCAAAATCCCCAACTGGACTTAACATTGGATTTCTGACCATTACACGGGATATGTCTGTGTAGGTATCGGTCATCCAGGTCATGGTGGAGTTTGGAAAGAAAGCAACTGGACTCCTTAAGTTTTGTGAGGACATTTCACCTCTCATCACCTCACCATCTCACTCAGCTTATCAGTTTGGCTTGTATAGCAGGTACTAGTGATATTGTGTACATGATGGAAGCATCACATCACCCAGTTGTTTTCTTACTCTCATGTCTCCATCACTCTGGAACAAGGTAAACCTGTACTCATCAGATCAAGTGACCTTCAGCAACCAGCCCTTGTGCTTTGTTGCAAACTAAGAGTTGCCTTCACATATATGTGTGCTCTTACTTTCACAATTAAACAGGATTTCCTCTGCTGAAGTTTGACAACATGATCAGGACTTTTTTCCAATGACATTTCATGGAGGAAAATGAGAGTTTACATATATTCTTCCAGCAGAAATCAAGTTGCAGAGTGAAACGAGGAAAGTAAAGGAGAGCTGTGACACTTAATTATGACTTAAATCAAACAAACTTTGATTCAGTTAGCTTAATGTTTAATTATTGTTTTCATGTGTCGTGTGACTTCAACATGGTACCATAACCACGTGCCTGGGGCGAACTAAGTAACCAAATGACCAAAGCTGCTGAGACAAAGAATCCCTGCTGGAATACAAGTCAAAAGAGGGAACGTGGGTATTCCAAGGGTTTTTTCCAAAACAACTGCGGGAAATGTTTTCCAAAACATGTCATGTCACTATGTCACGTGGTGTCATAGAGACATCTGCAGAGACCCACCCACGATTATACTCCAGGGTCATCTCTACAGACGGCCACAAAACATAAAACCCCCCACAATAACCTGAAACGTGATGTCACTTTAGAGTGTGTGTATTTATGTAGACCAGGGGTCAGCAATCCTGGGCACGCGTGCCAGCTGTGACACGCAAAGGGTTAACTGATGGCACGACCATAGCTGGACTGGCTATCGGGCATATCGGGCATTTGGTGATTTTTCGTTTTTATGGGACGATGGTTTTTTTTAAATTTTTTTTGTTTTTTTTGTTTTGTTTTGTTTTGTTTTGTTTTGTTTGTTTGTGTCACCATCCTGGGTCTTACGACCCAGTGTTTTGAGTTTAGTTTATTTGGATGTTTATATGATTAAGCTCATTAGTTTTTCTAGCTCTTTGTTATTAGATTCCCCTTGTGTCTTCCAACCCCTGTTAAGTCTCCCCTGCCCTTCATGTGTTTCATGTCTGTGTCTTACGTTGTCAAGTTCTGGTCTTCATGTCTGCATCTCATTATGTTTCCTGTTTTATTTTGAAGAGATCTTGTGTTCCTGTGTTCATCGTGTTTAGTTTTACTCTTCCACTGTGAGGTCGTTATGTTCATGTGTGTCAGCTGTTCCCCATGTGTTCCCACTTCTCTCATTAGCCTCCTGTGTGTATTTAGTCTGTGTCTTCTCATTGAGTCTTTGTCGGTTCGTCTGTGTTGTTCCCATACCGTGTCCTGCATTCAGGTTTTCATATATCCTCATCATCATTGCATTGTTTGGAGTTTTGTTTGTTTTTCTGTTTGCCAGGGTTTTTCGTAGTTTGTGCTTCCTTTCTAGTTTACCCAGTTTAGGTTATTGCTTAGTTTGCATTGTTTTTGCCCTTTTATTTTGTACTGTTCTGTCTGCCTTAATAAACGACTCATCATCAGTTAAGTTTGAGTTTTAGAATGTCTGCACCTAGGTCCACTCTTCACACTCCACGCAGTTTGCCGAGGCAAACTGCGACTGTTTGTTTGTTTGTTTGTTTGTAACGGTATAAGGGCTACAGGCTAAGCTAAAGCTAACACCACATCGGCTGCCTTTACCCAGTATTTTCCTCGCCAATGTCCGTTCTCTGGCAAACAAAATGGATGAGATACGGCTCTCCATCACTAACAACAGACGGATTATGGACTCAAATGTCATGTTTTTCACTGAAACATGGTTGAACAACAGCTGCCCGGACAATGCTATCGAGTTAGCAGGACGCCACACACACCGAGCCGACAGGCTAGCAGATGACTCCGGCAAGACCAGAGGTGGAGGTTTGTGCATTTATATTAACAATGCTTGGTGCATGAACTGCACTACTACTGAGAGTCACTGCTCACCTAATGCGGAGTTTTTAATGGTCAAATGCAGACCTTATTATCTCCCCAGAGAGCTCACTTCGATCATACTCACTGCAGTATATATCCCCCCCGATGCTAATACTAGGTTGGCCATGAAAGAACTTTCTGCAGCCATTAACAAACACCAGAATAAACACCGAGGCTGCTTTTATTGTTGCTGGCGACTTCAACCACATCAACTTAAAGACAGTCCTCCCAGATTCCACCAACATGTCTCCTGCCACACCAGAGGAGACAAGACTTTAGACCATGTTTATTCCAACTTGGCTGGAGCCTACAAAGCAACACCCTCCCCACATTGGACAATCAGACCATCTCTCCTGTTCCTCACACCTAGGTATTCACCACTCATCCAACGTGTGAAACCTGCTGTGAGGACAATTAAAGTGTGGCCAGAGGGACAGACGCAGTGCTCCAGGACAGATTTAAAACACAGACTGGAATATGTTCACCAACACAGACCTGGACCAGTACGCCTCATCTGTACTGGATTACATCTCCGAAACCACAGACAGTGTCACCACCCAGAAACGGATCACCATGTACCCCAACCAGAAGCCTTGGATGAACCGGGATGTTCGTCTCCTCCTGAAGGCCCGCAACACACGCCTACAGTACAGCCAGGGCTAATCTAAAGAAGGGCATCAAAAAAGCCAAACACCATTACAAAAAGAAGGTAGAAGAACACTTCTCCAACTCCAACCCCCGACGCATGTGGCAAGGACTCCAGACCATTACAGACTACAGGACCACCAAACCCTCCCCCACATCCTCTGATGCCTCCTTCCTCAACAAGCTCAACAACTTTTATGCTCGTTTTGAGCGAGGGAACCCCACAACCACAACCATAACAGACATGACGCCAGACCACCAACCTCTGACTCTCTCCCCCACCGATGTAGGAGCGGTGCTGAGCAGGATCAATGTCCACAAGGCTGCAGGTCCTGATGGTATCCCCGGGCGTGTTCTCAGAGCACGTTCTGGGGAGCTTGCAGGAGTGCTCACAGACCTATTCAATCTGTCCTTGGCCCACGCTGTGGTACCGGCCTGCTTCAAATCCACCTCCATCGTCCCGATACCCAAAAACTCCAACCCATCTAGCCTCAATGACTACCGCCCAGTAGCACTCACCCCCATCATCACTAAGTGCTTAGAGCAGCTGGTCTTAGCACACTTCAAATCCTGTCTCCCCCCCACCAATTTGCATACCGCCAGAACAGGAGCACAGAGGATGCAGTCTCCATCGCACTGCACTCTGTCCTCTCACACCTGGACAACAACAACACCTACGCCAGAATGCTGTTTATAGACTTCAGTTCAGCATTCAATACAATCCACCCCTCACAACTCATCAGGAAACTGACAGACCTGGGCATCAGTTCCCTCATCTGCAAATGGATGCTGGACTTCCTGACCAACCGCCCCCAGCATGTCCGGCTGGATAACCGCTGCTCATCTACAATCACAATGAACACCGGTGTACCACAAGGCTGTGTGATGAGCCCTTTCCTCTACTCCCTCTTCACCCACGACTGCAGACCTGCTGATGGTTCCAACACCATCATTAAGTTTGCAGATGACACCACGGTGATTGGCCTCATCAGCGACAACGATGAGACAGCCTACAGGGAGGAGATGGATCATCTGGCTGAGTGGTGCGACACAAACAACCTGCTGCTTAACACTGAGAAGACTAAGGAGCTCATCGTGGACTACAGGAGGAATGCTGACCCACATCCACCCATCCACATTAAAGGGACGGCTGTGGAGCGTGTGAGCAGCTTCATCATCATCATCATCATCATCATCATCATTTATTTATATAGCACTTTAAAAACACACCTGTACAATACTAATATGCACATTGTAATAAAAAAAATAAAATAAATAAAAAATAAAAGAATAAAAAATAAAAATAAAAAAATCAGTTACCCACAGAGTTAAAAGCCAAGGAATAAAAATAGGTTTTTAATAAAGACTTAAAAACTGGCACTGATGTAGCCTGTCTAATATGGAGAGGAAGGTTATTCCAAAGCATCGGTAGCTGCAACAGAGAACGCTCTGTCTCCTCTAAGTTTCCGCCGTTACTTTGGGACAGAAAGCAGCGACTGCTCAGCTGACCGAAGGAACGAGTGGGGACGTGGGGCTTCAACAAGTCAGCCAAATAAACAGGTGCCAGACCATTTAGAGATTTAAAAACCAATAAAAGGACTTTAAAACGGATCCTAAATTCAATTGGAAGCCAGTGTAGAGAGGCCTTCAACAACATTCCGAGGGAGACTGGGGACATTGAGTCCGAATGGACCATGTTCAGCGTCTCCATTGCCGAAGCTGCTGCATTGAGCTGCGGCCGCAAGGTGGTTGGTGCCTGCCGTGGTGGTAATCCCGAACCAAATGGTGGACACCAGAGGTGAAGGGAGCCACCAGGCTGAAGAAGGAGTCCCATCGGGCTTGGTTAGCCTGTGGGACTCCAGAGGCAGCTGACAGGTATCGACAGGCCAAGCGGAATGCGGCTCGGGCAGTGGCTGAAGCAAAAACTTCGGGTGTGGGAGGAGTTCGGAGAGGCCATGGAAAAGACTTTCGGACTGCCTCAAAGAGATTCTGGCAAACCGTCAGGCGTCTCGGGAGGGGAAAGCGGTGCTCTACCTGCACTGTGTATAGTGCTGGCGGTGCGCTGCTGACGTCGACTGAGAAAATTGTCAGACGGTGGAAGGAATACTTGAGGACCTCCTTAATCCCACTGACACGTCTTCCGAGGAGGAAGCAGAGTCTGGGGATGAGGGAATGACCCGCCAATTTCTGGGGTCGAGGTCACTGAGGCAGTTAAACAACTCCTCGGTGGCAGAGCCCCTGGTGTTGATGAGGTCCGCCCGAGTTCCTGAAGGCTCTGGACGTTGTAGGGCTGTCCTGGTTGACACGCCTCTACAATGTTGCGTGGAGATCAGGGGCAGTACCCCTGGACTGGCAGACCGGGGTGGTGGTCCCCATCTTTAAGAAGGGAGACCGGAGGGTGTGTTCCAACTACAGGGGATCACACTCCTCAGCCTCCTGGGAAAGTCTATGCCAGGGTGCTGGAAAGGAGAGTTCGTCCGTTAGTCGAACCTCGGATACAGGAGGAACAATGCGGTTTTAGGTCCTGGTCGCGGAACACTGGACCAGCTCTTTATCCTCTCAAGGATACTTGAGGGTGCATGGGAGTTTGCCCAACCAGTCTACATGTGTTTTGTGGACTTGGAGAAGGCATTCGACCGTGTCCCTCGGGGTGTCCTGTGGGAGGTGTTGCGGGAGTATGGGGTGTCTGGCCCATTGCTACGGGCCATTCGATCCCTATACAACCGTTGTAAGAGTTTGGTTCGCATTGCCGGCAATAAGTCGGACTCGTTTCCGGTGGGTGATGGGCTCCGCCAGGGCTGCCCTTTATCACCGATTCTGTTCATAATTTTATGGACAGGATTTCTAGCCGCAGCCAAGTGGCGGAGGGCTTTCACTGGTGGCCTCAGAATCTCATCTCTGCTTTTGCGGATGATGTGGTTCTGTTGGCTTCATCGGGTGAGGGCCTCCAGCTCGCACTGGAACAGTTCGCAGCCGAGTGTGAAGCAGCGGGAATGAGGATCAGCACCTCCAAATCTGAGGCCATGGTTCTCAGCCGGAAAAGGGTGGAGTGCCCACTCTGGGTCGGGATGAGTTCCTGCCCCAAGTGGAGGAGTTTAAGTATCTCGGGGTCTTGTTCGCGAGTGATGGGAGAAGGGAGCCAGAGATCGACAGGCGGATTGGTGCTGCGGCTGCAGTGATGCGGACGCTGCACCGTCCGTCGTGGTGAAGAGGGAGCTGAGTGTAAAAGCGAAGCTCTCAATTTACCGGTCGATCTACGTCCCGACCCTCACCTATGGCCACGAGCTGTGGGTAGTGACCGAAAGAACGAGATCGCGGATACAAGCGGCAGAAATGAGCTTCCTCCGAAGGGTGGCTGGCCTCTCCCTTAGAGATAGGGTGAGAAGTTCGGCCATCCGGGAGGGGCTCAGAGTAGAGCCGCTGCTCCTCCACATCGAAAGGAGCCAGTTGAGGTGGTTCGGGCATCTGACAAGGATGCCCCTGGGCGCCTCCTGGGTGAGGTGTTCGGGCATGTCCCACCGGGAGGAGGCCCAGGGGCAGACCCAGGACGCTGGAGAGATTATATCTCTCGGCTGGCCTGGGAAGCATTGGTGTTCCCCGGATGAGCTGGAGGAGGTGGCTGGGGAGAGGGAGGTCTGGGCTTCTCTGCTTAGGCTGCTGCCCCCGCGACCCGGCCTCGGATAAAGCGGATGAGGATGGATGGATGGATGGATGTAGAGAGGCCAATATCGGAGTGATGTGATCAAATTTTCTTCTGCCAGTTAAAAATCGTGCCGCAGCATTTTGCACTAATTGCAAGCGTGACAAAGTGCCCTGCCCAACCCCTATTAAAAGAGAATTACAATAATCTAAACGTGAGGTAATAAAGGCATGAATAACACTTTCCAAGTCACACTTGGAAAGAAAGGGCTTAACCTTTGATAAACGTCTGAGGTGATAAAATGCTGATTTTACCACCCCGTTTACATGGTCATCAAAGGTAAGTGCAGAATCAATTTTAACTCCGAGATTTGTGATCGAACTCTTTAGTTGGGAAGTTAAAGCTGCAAGATCAACATCCGGAGTATGTGAAGAATGATTTGGGCCAAATAAAATTGCTTCTGTCTTCCGATCATTAAAATTTAAAAAGTTTTTTGCCATCCATGCTTTGACATCAGTAAGGCAGTCAAGCAGAGGTCGAGTTGGGAGACTATCAGAAAGACTAAAGGGTAAGTAGAGCTGGCAGTCATCTGCGTATAGATGGAATGGCACTCCATGTTTCCGGAAAATCGCCCCAAGAGGCAAAAGGTACAATGAAAACAATAACGGCCCAAGAATAGATCCCTGTGGCACACCCCAAAGCAGAGGGGCCACAGAGGATGAAGCCGACCCCAACTTAACACAAAAGGTCCTGTTTAAGAGATAGGACTTTAACCACAAAAGAGCCAAACCAGAAATTCCCACACAGTGCTGTAAGCGGGAGATCAACAAATCATGATCCACTGTGTCAAATGCAGCGGTCATGTCCAACAAGACCAGCACTGCATATTTACCATGGTCTGTGGCTATCAGGATGTCATTCATAACTTTTACGAGGGCTGTGAAATGGCTTAAAGCCGGACTGAAAGATTTCTGACAAATTAGAGTCATTCAAGTAGTCCATCAACTGAGTATAAACAATCCTTTCCAGAATCTTACTAAGAAAGGGAAGCTTAGAGATGGGTCTAAAATTGGATATGACTGAACTGTCTAAGCCCGGTTTCTTAAGTAAAGGATGTATGACTGCATGCTTAAATTCCCTAGGTACTTGACCAGACAAAAGACTAGTATTAATAATGTTCAGAATGTGTGGTCCAATGATAGGAAATACCTTTTTAAGAAAACGGGGAGGAACAACGTCATTAGGAGAGCCACACGGTTTAGCTTTCAACACAAGTTTCTCTAAGTCAGATAAAACAATTGGTAGAAAAGCAGAGAACAGACTTGAGCAAGAACCATGCATGGCTGGGTCAGCAGTAGGTAGAGTCGGAGGTCTCAAATTAGCAACCTTGTCCACAAAATAATTAAGAAACTTATTGCACATGACCGCAGAAGAGTGCAAAAGAATATTGCCTTCCGGATTAATTACAGAATTTATAGTGTTATATAAAACACGAGGGTTATGCGAGCTGGCAGCAATAAGTTGAGAAAAATAGGAGTGCTTGGCAGCCTTTACTGCTCTCTGATAGACTTTCCAGCTAGTCTTAAGAGCTTCCATAGAGACACACAGCCTATCTTTTTTCCACCGTCTTTCACATCTTCTACATTCTTTTCTAGTGGCTCTGGTAAAATCAGTTAGCCAAGGACTAGCCTTTGGCTTGCATTGTCTGAATATAAAAGGAGCGACAACGTCGAGGACAGATTTACAAGCAGAATCCAAATACGAAACTAATCCATCTGAGGTGGACAAGTCAGGAGGATAAGAAATAGATTGGTCAAACAATATGGAAAACCGCTCGGCGGTATCTGAGCCAAAAGCACGATAACATCGAGCAGGTACAGCCTGTTTAACAACAGGATTAAAAGGAACAATATCACATAAAATAGGCATATGGTCAGAGAACACCGCATCTTCGACGAGTACGTTATGGACAGATAAACCATGTGATAAAACCAAGTCCAGTGTGTGACCACGTTCTTGAGTGGCACCTTTAACAGACTGAACAAAATTAAAAGAGTTCACTAAGTCCAGAAAGTCCTTAGCCAGGGGCTTCCCCGGGCAGCAGACGTGTATATTAAAATCACCAAGTAAAAGGATCTGGTCATACCGCGATGCACAGTCAGCAAGAAACTCTGCGAACTCGGATAAAAGTCCTTATTATATTTTGGGGCCGATAAACAATCGCACACAACAGCGAAGACAGTGGCCCAGTTCGCACAAACAGAGTTCAAAACTGGTGTGGCGTGTCGATGGGGATAGCTGCTTAAAGTCAAGATGTGCCTTAAAAACAACAGCTAGCCCTCCTCCGCAACCAGAAACTCTCGGAACACTAAAAAAGGCACAGCCAGCTGGCAGTAATTCAGAGAAGGCACTTAACTCACCGGGTGGAATCCAAGTTTCAGTCAAGCAGAGAAAATCCAGCGCACGGGAAGAGAAAAATTCCTTCAAAATAAATGTCTTATTTGCCACCGATCTGGCGTTAATTAAACCCAACCTGAGAGGAATAGGCTCGGGAGCTTCCGAGGCGGTAACAACCAGATCCACAGGTCGGAGGTTTTTTCGGTCCACTCCACGCCAACGCAGATGTCAGAGAGGAGAGGGTTTTGCAGAACCCTTCCCAAGAGATCCCACAACAGGAACCAAGCAGGAGTTCAACGGGTCCAAAGCACGCAACGGCACCAAGAGTCGCGGGCAGGATCGACAAATTGAGCGAAGCTCATGAGGAAAACAAGAAATCCTGAGTCTCAGTTTGACAAGGCGACCTCCACGGTTACCCCGTCTCCTGCGTTGCTTCCGCACATCCAGTGGCAAAGGTAAGGAACGCCAGTGAGGTGGTGTTACTTCCAAATCGGGAGGCAGAAAGCCTTGGTTGTCATTTCCAAACCGAGCTAAAGCTTGGGTAGATAAGCCTATTTCCAATAATGTCTGGCGATCATAAAACAATGTAGGGCTAACATGTTGCACAAAATTGACTAAAAACAATAAAATAAAACAAATAGAAGAGAGCGACAGACGGCATGCCAAACACACAGGCGCCATCTTGAGTCATACCATACTTGAGTCATAGCTTCAAGTTCCTGGGAGTCCACATCTCCGAGGATCTCATCTGGATGACCAACTGCTCCAAGCTGGTCAAGAAGGCTCACCAGTGCCTCTTCTTCTTGAGGACTCTGAGGAAGAACCACCTGTCCTCAGACATCCTGGTGAACTTCTATCGCTGCACCATCGAGAGCATCCTGACCAACTGTATAACAGTCTGGTACGGGAACTGCTCCGCCTCGGACCGGAAGGCGTTGCAGAGGGTCGTGAAAACTGCCCAGCGCATCGCCGGAGCACCACTTCCTGCCATAAAGGACATCTACAGGAAGCGGTGTCTGAAAAGGGCTGGGAAAATCATCAAAGACCCCAGTCACCCATCACATGGACTCTTCACCCTCCTGCCCTCTGGGAGGCGCTACAGGAGCCTCCGGACTAAGACCACCAGGTACCGGAACAGCTTCTTCCCCACTGCTGTCAGACTCCTGAACTCTGCCTCCTGACATCTGACCGACGTTAAACTCATGGACTGAACATACACACACCCACAACCACTAGCACTTTACCACTATTGTATAGTTCTGTGTAAATAATCATTCTGTACATACGATAATTTTTAATCCTACAACTGTTTATAACTTACATAGTTCACATTTCTGTATAACTGTATATCTCAGATTTCTGTATAGTTTTTATTTCATATTTATATCCCGTCATAGCCTGTACATAGCTTGTACTCACTACAGCCTGTACATACTTATAGTTATAGAATATTCATAACATACTTCACACTGTGTACATTATAACATACCATAATAGACCCATTTCTGTAATATACTTACACATCTCTATTATTGCTAATATATATTGTAATATATCTATATCACGGCTAAAGCACTTTCTGGATGGATGCAAACTGCATTTCGTTGCCCTGTACCTGTGCATGTGCAATGACAATAAAGTTGAATTCTATTCTATTCTATTCTATTCTATTCTATAAACAATGAAAGGTGGTGGATTGGCCAGATGCTGGCCGATGTGTAAAATGTAAAAATATCTCAGTTGTTTGGTGGTGGCAATGGTGGAGCTTCCACTGAGGCCAGCAGGTGGATGAGGGAAAGGGGAGGCAGGAGTAGGAGAGACCCGAGGCGGCCGACGATCTGAGTGTCAGGTGAACTGAGCTTCAGGTAAGAAGTTATGAACTGCAGTCTGTCTGGGTCAGATATAAACCAACAAACCCCTAACCCTTCTATACAGCTGGGTGGGTGCTATGACGTTACTGATAGTGAACTTTATTTAATTCATAGGTTAGTTAGTAGTTTTGCTACTAACTAACCATTGCTACGGGCCATTCGATCCCTATACAACCGTTGCAAGAGTTTGGTTCGCATTGCCGGCAATAAGTCGGACTCGTTCCTGGTGGGTGATGGGCTCCGCCAGGGCTGCCCTTTGTCACCGGTTCTGTTCATAATTTTTATGGACAGGATTTCTAGCCGCAGCCAAGTGGCGGAGGGCTTTCACTTCGGTGGCCTCAGAATCTCATCTCTGCTTTTTGCGGATGATGTGGTTCTGTTGGCTTCATCGGTGAGAGGCCTCCAGCTCGCACTGGAACGGTTCGCAGCCGAGTGTGAAGCAGCGGGAATGAGGATCAGCACCTCCAAATCTGAGGCCATGGTTCTCAGCCGGAAAAGGGTGGAGTGCCCACTCTGGGTCGGGGATGAGTTCCTGCCCCAAGTGGAGGAGTTTAAGTATCTCGGGGTCTTGTTCGCGAGTGATGGGAGAAGGGAGCCAGAGATCGACAGGCGGATTGGTGCTGCGGCTGCAGTGATGCGGACGCTGCACCGGTCCGTCGTGGTGAAGAGGGAGCTGAGTGTAAAAGCGAAGCTCTCAATTTACCGGTCGATCTACGTCCCGACCCTCACCTATGGCCACGAGCTGTGGGTAGTGACCGAAAGAACGAGATCGCGGATACAAGCGGCAGAAATGAGCTTCCTCCGAAGGGTGGCTGGCCTCTCCCTTAGAGATAGGGTGAGAAGTTCGGCCATCCGGGAGGGGCTCAGAGTAGAGCCGCTGCTCCTCCACATCGAAAGGAGCCAGTTGAGGTGGTTCGGGCATCTGACAAGGATGCCCCTGGGCGCCTCCTGGGTGAGGTGTTCGGGCATGTCCCACCGGGAGGAGGCCCAGGGCAGACCCAGGGCGCGCTGGAGAGATTATATCTCTCGGCTGGCCTGGGAACGCCTTGGTGTTCCCCCGGATGAGCTGGAGGAGGTGGCTGGGGAGAGGGAGGTCTGGGCTTCTCTGCTTAGGCTGCTGCCCCCGCGACCCGGCCTCGGATAAAGCGGATGAAGATGGATGGATGGATGGACTTCCAGAGGTGTGGACTCGAGTCACATGACTTGGACTCGAGTCAGACTCGAGTCATTAATTTTATGACTTTAGACTTGACTTGAAAAAAGGTTGTAAGACTTGTGACTTGACTTGGACTTTTACACCAGTGACTTGGGACTTGAATTGGACTTGAACCTGTTTATGTCATGATCCTGGGTCCTTTTGACCCAGCGTTTTGTGTTTTCTATTATTGTAATTTTGGTTCTGTTCTTCCTCGGTTAGTGTTCATTCTTTTCTACCCGTGTATCCCTGTGTTTAGTCTGTGTCATTACGTGTATGTGTTTCCTGTTTTACTTTGAAGGTCTGCGTCTGATGTGAGTGTTTTCAGTTTGCCTCCCTTGTCTCGTCAGGTTAATCTCTCCCAGCTGTGTCCCCCACCTGTGTGTAATCTCCCTGTGTTCTCTGAGTGTATTTCAGTCGTGTCTTTTGTCTTAGTGATTGCTGGTTCGTCTGTGTTGTTTCCCTCGATGTCCCTGCAAGGTCTCTCCATGTGTGTTTCCTCGGACCTCCCTGCATCTTCGTTTCTGGTTTGCTTTGTTAGTTTTCCCAGTTTAGGTTTACCTGTTAGTGTCACTCGCCATTTCTGTTTATTTGCCTTATTGTTAATAAATCATCACCTGCACTTGAGCTGCCGCTGCCCGGTCCTAATTAATTCCCACACAGCTTGCACCCGCAAACCGTGACAGTTTACTTGAAAAGACTTGATATTTTACCCAAATCTAAAATTTAACATACATATTATATAAAAAGTGCGGACCATTAATTCACTTTATTCATTCATTCATTCTTACCACACTCCGTATGTATGTGAGCGTGGGCTGTAGCACAGCCAATAAAATTAACCAGATTTGAAAAAACAAGAACAAAAACGCTCGAGCCAAAAAATGCTCCCAAGAGTAATTTCTTTCGGTACATAAACTACGAAGTAGTCAACAAAAACGAAATGCAATATGCAAAACATGCAAGAAGAGAATCACAGACGGAGATGGAACAACTTCCAACTTTGTCCGACATTTGAAGTTGCATAAAGAACGGTAGGTGGTGCTTTCTTTTCTTTTTTTTTTTGCTACGATGAGACAGCTGACTTAGCTAACTTCATCTTATTAGCAAATGTTCTTCGGCTACGTTGATGATACTGTTTGTTTGGCTTAACAGGTATGATATGTTTGTCATGCTATTTTAAATCTGGTCCTGCAAGCGCATCCAAGAATAACATGCAACTTGTTAGCTCAGAATTGTCGGTGAATGGTGAGCAGGGTCCGTTTCAGAAAGTGGGTTCTGTAGCTGTACTCAGTCTCTCTCCGTCTCCTCCCCCTCATTAACCCCGTAGATTTAACCCAGTTTAGACTGACAAATATTTATTTTACCATCACAATTCAAAATGACTGTGTTTAATTTGCAATTAGTGTATGGTCGTGTTTAACTTTTGCATGTCTGAGCCTGGGAAATTTTTTTTTGGTTAGAAAATCTGGCCCACCTTAGTGTGTAATTGAGTAGTCCTGCTATACATGGCCTTTATCTTCTGTCATTTATGTCAATACATCAAATAAAATACTTTGATCTTATATTATTAGCTGTTGTTTATTTGCAAAGGTTATTCTCAACAGGGATGCTAGACAAAAACGGCGTTTTCTACAGACAGCCTAGCATACGCTCTCCACTTGCGAGTGAAAAAAGAAAAAGAAAAAAACACCCCTTTCCTATTGGTGTTAGAGTTTACCATGTCAGCCAATCAAAAAAATGATAAGGCAACATGTGACATTTGGTTGTTTAGGGAGAAGGGGAAGTTTTTAGGAGTGACACCATGACGGAAAGCAGGCGAGCGAAAGAAAGAGAGAGAGAGAGTTTTCATATGTGAGACATTAGTGACGTTTAGCGTGTTTGGAGGCTATAGTTAGTTTGTTGTGTAGTTATTGTTTTGTATTGTGTGTCAGTTAGACTGCTGAATTTCATATTTGATCTAAAAAAGCTGTCAAAGGCAGATTCCAGTGTAAACGCTGTCTCCACATAGAAATTGGACTGTTGCACCTCCAGTTGTCAGACCTGCAGGGTTTAGGCCTGTGGTGTTCTCCTCTGTCTTATACTGAACACAAACTACATTTTTGGACTGGCACAAATAATTTGTGTGCCTTCTTATTTGATGCAGCACACCTGATTGTTCTGTAAATAGATTTAAATGGTTATATAAAAACGCCTGAGGCCTTGGCTGCATTTTTAGGTAAATAGTACCATATAACTTTGTTGTTTGCAAAACTTGTGCATAATTTTTAGAAATGTACAATTTCTATTTGCATTTCAAGTTATGAAAATGATTCGTTAAACATGTAAAAAAATATAACTTTTTTCTACTTGGATTCTGAATTCTTTGTCTGAATTTAGATCAACTGTGCTAATATAGTATACCAAAATGAAAAAAATAACTCAAATTTCAGATATTTGAGGTTGTGCTGTAAATAATGATACCAAACAAGGCAAGAAAAACATATTTAAAAGTGAAATATAGAAGTAAAATCAAAAGTAGTCAAGAACGGCCAATTATACCCGGGACCCCAGAGGGTTAAAAAAAAAAGACTTGAAAGGACTTGAAATTCAAAGTTTCGGACTTGGGACTTGACTTGAAAGTTGTCTGTCTTGACTTGCGACTTGACTCTGACTTGCTTGACTTTACTTGAGACTTGACTTGTGACTTGAGGATAAAGACTTGGGACTTACTTGAGACTTGCAAAACAATGACTTGGTCCCACCTCTGTTGACTTCTGAGGAAATTTTAGATGGCACTCGCCATCAGAAAGGTTGCCGACCCCTGGTGTGTGTGTGCGTGCGTGCGTGTGTGCGTGCATGCGTGCGGACTTACTCGACTGTCTTGCTCCATGCTGGTGGGTCACTCATCGTCATAAACACACAGTTGGTCAGAATCGTTACCATAATGAACAGACTGAATAAAGTTGTATTTGTAAGAAAAATTTTTTTATCCTGTTGTCATAAAGGCATACTGTGACATTATGCAGGTAGGGTGTAAACTATCATAAAGGATATGAATGAATGAGGACCTTGATGGCTAAGATCCTCAGTGGGTTGAATGGACTCAGCAGGTAACAGGCGGGCTCAGCATTAAACCTGTAGATCACGTTTCCTTTACTGAGCACAATGAAGGTCTGCAGAGAGACAGACAGTTAAGACACAGGTGACAGGCATACTGGTGGTATGGTGTTTCTCACCATCAGTATTAAATGATAACATGTAGACTGGTTGGGTAAGGTCCCACGCAACCTCAAATATCCTCGAGAGGATAAAGAACTGGTCTATTGTTTTAACCATGACAATCATGGCAAAAACTGCTCCTCCTGAATCCAGTGTCCTAGTAACAAATGAACTCTCGTCTCTGGTACCCTGACATAGACCTTTCCAGGAAAACGCAAGAGTGTGACCCTCTATAGGTGGAGCACCCACCTTCCAGTTCTCTTTCATAATGATGGGGACCACCACCCCAGTCTGCCAATCCAGAGGAACCATCCCGGATCTCCACATTGTGTTGCAGGTGTGTCAACTAGGAATGCCCTACAACACTGGTTCTCAAACTTTTCACAATGAGTACCACCTCATAAAATATATGGCTCTTGAAGTACCACCCTTATGACCGACATTAAAGTACAGTAGTATAGGCCTATTAAACACCACACACAGTTTACACAGACAATTTTCTTATATGAATGTTATTTATTTTAACTGTCATAAACAGGATGTGACGAGTGATAATATTAACAACTGTACTGCATTAAAACATTGACACCACACTGTAAAATGTAATTCTAGATGTTTGTTATTTCAACATATTATTCTATATCAGTTTGACGATAGATGACTGAAGTTGTTGTTATAACATAGAATTACAAGTTAAAAACGTCCCAATTACACCAAAAAAAGCTAACTTGAAAACTCATGTCCAGCTAAATCAGCAACTTATGTGAACTTGACAATGTGGGTAAGTTGAGCACAGCAGGATTCAAAACTGCCTCACGTGACTGCTACCGAGGTGCATCATGGGGAATTGGCGGTTAACGACATGCTCACTTTACTTGGACGTTTTCTAATCGTCTTCTTTGGAATATGCTTTCAAGGTGAGTAACATTGGTTATAACTATAAGGAAAGAGAGCTACAAAAGTTGGAACGTGTTTTGAATTTATGGCATGATGTGTGTTTTTCTCTTTTACCGAAATGTTTGCTTTAGCTAATGTAACTTTAGCCGACAAGGTCCAGCTTGTGTGTCATGACCAAACTTGACCTAATAAACTGACATATGGCCTTTTTTATGGGTTTAATTTGGCACTGACCAAATCACAAGTATTGTGCCGCTAGCTTTAAGGTTGTGCACTCAACCACTGTTGCGATATTAGCAAGCTAACTCAGCTAATTAATAAAGCTTATTTCATATTGTCTCTGTACTTGTAAATTTCTTTCAAGTTCACAGGCTGTTGTATTTTGGTGGAAGTTCATTTTGGCAATATTTCCAATAACTGACTGGGTTCAAAAAGAACTTTTGGCAGGACTCCGATGCTTGTTGTCATCTGTTTACCCCTATGTAATCACTTAAGTTGTTATTAACTGCTGCATGCTAAGCTGCAAGAGTGCACTGAGGACTGAGACAAAATATGGTCTACAAACCAGCATTATATTAGTTTTTATCAGATAGTCCTCCAGTGTGTTTATTTTTGCTTTAATTCTATTGTGCAGTTATTTGTTACCCTGAAATGCTTTATGCTTAACAACAGCTCACTATTTTGACTTATTTTTGAACTCTTGTGATCAGTATGACTAGATAGTGTGAGTTTCCATACTAAAAGAGCTGTAGTGATAAAATAATTGGCATCAGAGACACTGATTTTTGGCATTTTTTTTTTTTTTTTTTTTTTTTTTTGCATAATTTACCTTTTAATTAAACTGCATTCTCTGTATTGTAACAAAACTAACATTGTTTATATGTCAGAAAATTAGCAAACATGAATAAATGGCGAAAACAATATAATTATAACATATATTTTTATTTTACTTATTTTAGGTCTGTGAAGCCAAACTTGATGCTGGGGATATATTTTTGTCAGTGGAGTCAAATGGTAAGTTACAATTTGTGCATTTTGTCATACTGGAAACACCACAGATTATATTGTAACTTAATAGCTCTGTAGAACAAATGATATAAAGATTGTAGTGTCAGGGTACTTCTTAAGAAGTAATATGGCACTATTGATGATCGCATGCAGGTGGCATAAACTAAATATTCAGATGTGCTACCAACAAATGATTCATTAACAAAAGCAATGGAGCAGACTGTTTAGGTTCTTGTGGTTGTAATAACATCCATAACTGCAAGTTTGTCATTAATTTATTTTCACAGGTCTAGATGATCACATCTGTCTTTGTCATTTAAATGAGGTGGACTTGCAAACTTTGCGCTCTTTTTGGGTAATTGCTGTCCAATACATATACACAGAATGTGCACAGTATTTCAGATCTAAAAAGGGAGTATGTAATGGACTTGCTGGCTTTAATGTAAAAAGCCTGTTGTGTAACTTTAATGAGGCAGTTGGACTAAAACAGTATTGCTCATCAAGGTAAACGTCTGAGGAATAAGGAAATTGTTACTTGTCCTTTTACTCAGTGTTCTTTTAATCGCACATTTACTAAAGTTTTACATCACATAAGTCATTTTGTGATGACTTGAAGATTTCGAGACAGAGCTTATTGTTCTCTGAACTTCCTTGTTTGCTGAATGGCAGGTAAAGTGCATCTTTTGTTTGTTTGCTTTTGTGTGTTTGTGTTTTCTCTAATGGGCCTCAGATGACCGTTTGCTTAAATTTGGGTCTCAAAGAATCTTTTTTTTATTCTGCCTGTACTCTCCACCCTCTTCTTCTATTGCTCAGGTTGAAGCAGAATTTGCCCGTCTTACATCTGTTGACCTGAAAGGGTTCCTTTTGCTGTGCTTGACCATTATGGAGAGGTTCGTGGAGCTGTACAAAATCAAGAGCGGCATAGGAGGGCTAACTAGGCTCATAAGATGCTTCGGTGATGATGTAAGTGTTCAACTGCGAAATCTAATCCTTTGTTTAAGTTTTAGGTTATCCAGTTCAACTGATGAACTCATTGAAAGAAAGCTGATAAGTAAAGTCTGTCATCATATTTCACAACTGGACATTTAGTGTGGTACCTTTTACAGAATCTGTGTATATTGGTGGTAGGTTGGATATCATATTCTACTTGAATGTCCTGATAAGCCTGATTCAAAATCTCCAATGATAATCATATATTGATGGAATTATGTATCAAAAAGCTATGAATTTGGAGCTGTCTACATGTTTCATGAACACTGTTTAAAGTGTTTTTGTTTTCTTTTGACTTCTTTGACCAGAGCCCTACACAAAGGAAGAGGACAGAGGACCTCATTTTCTAAAGGAAGATCCTCACACACTTTCAAGACTGTGAAGGTTAGCATTGTTTCTTTTAGTAAATTTAATAATGACAGCACCACAGTGGATTTTAAATGAAACATGTGGCATCTATGAAACAATAGATGCCACATGATAACATGTGTACTTTTTTTCCTCACCAAATGTATTATTACAAGATCTTTGACACTGGATTTGGTCTAGGTTTCAGAGAAACTAACTGGCAAGCTAGCATTGATATTATTAGTGTCTTGTGTTTATTCATGTCTTCACCAGGGTCTTTGACATTTCGCTGCTGTACTGTTCACTTCAGCTTTACGTTTGATTTCTCATTGTATATTGTAATGGCAGAGATATTAGGATATTTAAGGGGCTGCGGTGGCTGCTACAGCTGTGGGGGCAATACTTTGGTGAAATGTCCTGGACCCTGGAAAAGAGACTGTGTAGACTGGGTAAGCAATTAAAGGTTACTGGCCGAGAGTCATTGGGCAGCTGGGTAAAGGTGGATGTTGATATTCAGTGCCAATTATGCAACCTGTTCAGCCACGTCTATATGCTCTTTTTCATGCTGTTAATATAGGGGAAAAAATAAACTCTAATCAATAAACTGATTAAAGAAGCATTGTCTATGGAGCCATAATCTGATCCTGTAGTGTAGCTGCAGTTTGCACATTTCATGTATTGTCAGCCAGATTTTTTTAGAGCACAGCCAATATTTAGCATACGAGATTTAAATTCACACACTGGTGATGGCAAGCTACATTGTAGCCACAGCCGCCCTGGGGGCGCACTGACAGAGGCGCGGCTGCCGGACACTGGCACCACCGGGCCCTCTGACCACCACCAGTAGGCAACGGGTGAAGTGTCTTGCCCAAGGACACAACGACCGAAACTGTCGGAGCCGGGGCTCGAACCGGCAACCTTCCAATTATAAGACGAACTGTCAACTCTTGAGTCACGATTCAGTCATCCATCCATGTGTGTGAATGACTGAATGTGTAAAGCGCTTTGGAGTCCTTAGGGGACTAGTAAAGCGCTATACAAATACAGGCCATTTACCATTTAAATTGAAAATTTTGTTTGAATTCTGCAATTGAAGACATGCTCAGTTATTTATGAACATGGTCTTTGTTTAAAGCAAGAAATGGATTTGTAACATGGGGGTGCATATCTCATTCTGAAAAAACTTTAACAACTAATAAGTGTTACCCAAAGCCAATCACCATCATCCAAAGCATCAGTATGGCTCTTCTTTGGAAAGACATGAATTGTTAAGCACAAGGGATATTGTGTAATTGTAATTGTGTAATTTTTTTGTTGTTGTTGTTGTCTTTGAACCCTTTTATAGCCGACAGGTATTGAAGACAATGAAAGTTGGCATTGTGATGGTGAAAGAAGAAGACATCATCGATGTGTTGGTTGTCCTTGAGGAGGCAGTAATCCTGTCTAATCTGAGGGATGTCTCAAGTGCCATTTCCATGCTGATGGGCCTTCTTTTTGCCCTCAACATAGACTATCCAAAGGAACTTAAGGACATCTTTGAAGTCATTCAGAACATCCTAATGAACATTGGTGGAAGGCAGTGCGTCTCACTAGTGCATGGTCTAAGAAACAGACTCTTGCAGAAAGCCATGCAGAACTGTAATTGTATGCTCACAGCATACAATTGCTTTAGTGTTAAGGACAGTTTTTATGTTTGTTTTTGTATTCTTGCAAGTTCTCATTCTCACTTTTGTATGTCACTAAATGACTACACTTTACATTCCAGATTAGACAATTACTCATTTGTTCATGGTTTAAGAAACTTATGTGAACAACAATATAATGGTGGACTTTGCAGATGCTTATCTCATGCAAGTCAGTAATTTTTCCTTTGTTTTGCAATTGAGCAGACTCAAACTGATGTTTCTGAAATATTCATATTATCAAATGTTTCAGAAGCATGCACTCATTTTCAGAGATATTGGTTCTGTGGAATTTGTTGCAATTGTAAATGAAGACAAATACAAGAGTGTGATGTCTTAGTTGTTATAAACTGATCTTTACTGTCACTTATCAAAGGTTTTGTACTATTTTAATATTTCAAGTTTTATGCTAACAGGTGTGACTGAGCACAATGAAGTTTAAAAATTTTGCAAATGTAAAGAATAACTTTTCTAAAATAGCAAGTGTCCCGTTGATACATTACATTAATGCAGACTTTATGTTGTTACTTCACAAGAATCACTACTGCTCCTAGAGTATTGGTCAGAATTTAATCTTCACCCAAACTGGGCTCAAGACCAAGTTCAAATTTATTGTTTCACAGGGAGCAGCCTTTGAGTTTTGATGGATTGTGAGCCTGATGAGCTACGTCACTGATTTTTCTGTTTCTCAGATGACTAAGATGGCACAATAAATGGTCAATGTTGGGTGCTCATGAGTAATTGTCTTGTCATGTTCTTAAAACAAACTTTCTGTATGAAATGATCAGATAGACTTTAATGGAATCTGTGGGATTTTTTTTTTTCTGTAAACAACAGAAAATTAATTTAAAGGAATGTAGATATTTAAACCTGAGATCTAAGATGAACCTAACAGGTAGTTTTGCTGAAATGGATGTTAGAAAGCTAAAAAAAAACAAAACAAAACTTAAGATGTTTAATACACATTTTTCTTTACATCCAGTCAATCAACTCTGATAATTAAAATGAAACTGATTTACAAGTTCACTCAGCTACCTTAAGGAGCTCAGTTAATTAATACACTTAAATCAACTTAGCTAACAGATTATGTTAGTTAAGCTAAAATAGATTCCTAAGTTAAAAGAACTACTAAAGTATTTGAATTAACTAAAAAACCCAAGTCAACTGAACTAGGACAAGAGTTTAAACAATAGATTATTTTAATTTAGCTGAAAGGGTTTTCCCAAGTAAAAATGACAATTAAAGGAGTTGAACTGACTAACAAATCTCAGTCAACTAAACTAAGACGAAAGTTTAGACAACATGTAATTTTTCATTAAGATAACAATTGGTTGTGTTATAAGAACAAACTCTATTTCTTGACTTAACTTAAAATTTTAAGGCAGCCCTGTACCTGATATTTTTAAGTTGAAACAACAAGTTATATTTTACAGTGCAGGTGGAATATCCAATCTTTAAGTGATGACGTATGAACAAACTACTCTGCATTTATTAAGGCTGTTGTGTTTTTAATATGTTTTCTTTGTATCTTGTTTTATTTAATCCGAAACAGTCAGTGATCACTGTCAGCCTCTCTCGGTTTTTATCATCACTCTTCATTTTGAAGCTCAGTTTTTAAAACCTTACAATGTAACTACAGCCCAGCCCATGTAGCAGTATATTAATGACTAACCTTCTATCGCAGTTGTTCTCCTGACTGAAGTTTGGTCCATTAATATCCTGCCATGTGATTACATTTGTTCCTAACCATCAGGAACCCTCTTTGAGTAGAAAAAAAGTTAGCGTTCATCCTCCAACTTGAGTAACCCTACAAACGTCACTGCTGTTTAGTTTTCTGTCTTCATTTATGTTGGCAGGGAGAGCAGGGCTGTACATTTTAATTTTTGCTGTGGCGGTTAAGCTGCCAGATTTTTGGCTTCACGACCCTCCTTTGTGGTTCGTGCACGTCGAAGCTCAGTTGGCTCTTCGTGGCATTTCGGCCGACGACACAAAATACCATCATGTGGTGGCCTTGTTGGATCCGCTGTCCACCTGCCATGCGATGACCCTCCTCCGGGATCCCCCCACCGAAGGGAAATACACCACTCTGAAGTTGCTGCTGCTGCGGCGCTACTCCCTTTCCGATGCAGAGTGGCGGAGAAACTCCTCTCTCTCTGCGCCTGGGTGATGGTACTGCACTCGAACTCATGGAGAGCAAGCTGTACTTGCTAGGAACTCTTCACTCACGTCTTCCTCCGACAGTTGCCGATGTGAACTGGCCTCGCCAACTCCCTGCTGCTGGCTGCGAAGGTTTACCTCTCACTTGCAGAAGAAGCGGATTGCATTCTCCTGGTTACCAGGAGCTTCGGCATCCAGGCGATAGTCCCTGACTCACCGACGGCATCTCCCACGCCCCCACCGATTGTCCCGGGGGCCTCCGACTCATCGATGGTGGCTAGGAACGCGGCACCGCAGAAAAGGGCTGTGTTTTTACCATTAACATGACTGCCCTACAACATCCAGGGCCTTTAGAAACTCATGGTGAACCTAATCCACCCTAGGAGCCAGGCCTCCAAGGGACTGCTTAACTGCGTCAGTGTCTCACCCCTAGTAATAGGCTAACTAAGCCCAATTCCTTCTCAGACTGTTCTCAGACTCTGCTATCTCTACAAAAGCTATGCCAGTAGGATTCAGGATGCCCTCAAAGTATTCCTTTCTATGACCAACTCAGTTGAAGTAACAACCCACCCCTGCTATAAACAGTGTAATTTGAGCACCTCTTTCCCCTTGTGAGATTTTGCTTCAGCCTGAGTTCCCCTTGGCCTGTCAGTACCTGTCAACTGCCTGTGGAGTCCCACAGGATAACCAAGCCCAATGGCTCAGTGGCTCCATTCCCCTCTGGTGTCCACAATGTTAATTGGGGATTACCATCATGAGAGGTATCAACCACTTTGAAGCTGCAACTCCTTGCAGCAGCCTAATCAATGAAGGTGTAGAACATTTCCAGCACACCCCCATGATATGTTTGGGTGTGCCATGTTTGTCTGGCATCCTCCCATGCTACCTGATCCAACTCACCACCAATTGGTGATCAGTTGACAGTTCAGCTCCTCTCTTCTCCTGAGTGCTCAGAACATATGGCCGTGGATATGACAATACAATTACAGAACTGTGTTGTACATTTATGGACATCCTTATGTTCAAACATATATTTCTTTAAACAAAACCACCTTCTTTGACTGGTAAAAAGGATCCAACTCCTCCAGTGGGGTGTTGAGAAACTCAGGAGGTGGGTCTCCATATATAAGGGGAAGAGGTTTTCCGGCCTCCAGGTCACTGGCTGGTTTAGGAAGATCTTCCTCTGCAATCTGTGACACAGCCAGAGTATGGATTATATGTTTTCAGAGTACTGATTACTTGTCCTTAGCTGAAAAGTACATTATATACCTCAATGTTGTTCTCCTTTCTTATCTGACATTCCTTTTCTTCAGCGTCATGTCGCCGTTGGATTTCCTCCAGTGATGCTGGTGTGAATCTTTTGAAAATCTCTGAACCAATAGGGGGCAAAAGAGGTGCCATGTTGGCATCATGCAGAATCTCCTGAACTTCCCTAGTTGCCTAGAAACTGCCACCTGTAGGAAAAGAAAATGCAGGGGGTTTAATACACAAGCCCTTCGTTTAACAGGAGCACCATGATGTCACAGTAAAACCACAACTAACTAAAACCGAAATAAGTCAAACAAGAACCACAAGAAAAATGTGACTGTGAATAAAGCGTGAATAATTATGAGAATCAATCAGAAAGTTCACTGGTAATCTTAAATGACGTGACTATTAAAAGTACGTTCTACCTTCCTGGTGCGTTTCAATGTTGTTCACAGCGATGGCCTCAACACTTTCTCTGATATTTTAAAGTCTCTACCTTGGGCTGGAGCTTCCTGCTGTCATGTGGTGGTCATAAGTAAAGCTGAATCAAAACTACAATATTCAATCAGAATGCAGTATCTCACTACACTTGAGCTTACATGTTTTCAGTGTTGCTGGTGTTGACCCCACCCTTGTGTTACTATGGCACCAGCAGCTGTTGGGAGTCATCAATTTAACCCTTGGGTGTAAAATTACAGTGAGTACGATGACCTGGCTCATTCCAAAACACACACACACACACACACACACACACACACACACACACACACACACACACACACTTCATTCCTTTCAGTGTTTCTACATGATTTTCTTTCATATCCTCTTCACCTCTCACTGAACCCCAACATTGTTTTTTTATTTTAGCTGGATATAAACTCATCCACCGTGACTCCAACATGTAGCATGTTACAAAAACTCCTTTCAGTGAGTATAATCATCATTATTGATCACACTGATGATCATTTTACATTAGACTCAGCAGAGAAACTGCATGTCTTCCAGCTCGTCTGTCAGCTCAGTGACTCTGCTGGTTCCCACAAATATTAGACTACAGGAAGCTTAATAGAGACGCTCACACACACTTTGAGGTAATACTGAAATCTTTGGACTGATTCAAACACTATGTAACACCTGTGTTAAAATGCTGTTTCATCGCATGTAACAATAAGAGATTTAAAATAAATGTAACAACTTTCACTAACATCAATCAGAACAAACACATTTAACGCTTAGTTAACATTCAGCTCAAAACATTGACTCTCTTAAAAGTGCCACTGCTGTGGAAACACAAAACACACACACACATTCATCAACATGCGTGACAACATGTGACTGAACACACATATAAACGCATAAAAGCACAACAGGTAAAACGTAACCACAGAAAATCTGATGATGGCACAAAACCAGGCTTACAGTGAGAGCTGCTGTAGCTGCGTCCTCTGATTTAACCTGAAGTGTGTGTTTGTGTGTGTGCATTTATATGTCTTTGTTTATCAATGTGTGCGTGTGTATGTGTGTTTGTTTGTGTGTCCATCAGTGACATGTCATTCAGCCTCTTGCTCTGGTGATAGCTGGCGCCACACACAGACTGACAGACAGTAATGTTTTGATTCACCACAAGATGGCATCAGAGACCACTTTACATCACTTTACATTCACAGAGACCATTTTAAGCTCCTCCCAAATAACCCATTATCGCTAATAGTAATAAACATCATTAATATTAGATTAAATCTGACATCTGTCCAGACCTTCGGGTTTATTCAATCACATAACCTTCAGATGCGTTGTTATTCTTTAGTTCCTGTCCTGTTATTAGATTTAGCTGTGTGTGTTCCCAGGCGTCTCTCCTGGGCCATAATCAGCTCTTGTATTTATTCCCTCAGTTTGCCTTAGTCCATTGTCACATCATCTTGTTTCCTGCTTATCGTGCCTCTGTGTCTGTGTTTTTATGGCTTGTTGGTTTTCTGTCCATAAAAGATTATGTCATTGGATGCGTGCCTAACTAAGAGCTCTTCATTAAACCTGACATCCAGAGAAGTTCTTAAGGCCCCACACTGTTTGATCGTGTTGTGGTCCTAATGGTGGCAGTGAAACCTCACTGTTAATGCATTAGGCCGGAGTTCACAGCAGTATGAGGACTTGATTCGTGACGTCTAACACGGATCAAAAAAGTCTGTTTATATGCAGATGACACTCTGACTTTGTGTTCACATCCACAACAAGCAGTTTTCCAACACAAATTTTCAGCCTGTGAATCCAGAATATTTCATAAACGTCCCTGGAAAATATTCAGCTGCAGAAGAGGAAAAAGGAGACTTCATCAAGCTGACTGAGCTTCTAAAAGGCTTTCCTTTGTCCACAATCAAATCCCGTTAATCTGAAAAACTTTTTTTTACACTGTTAAGGAAGGAAAGGAAAGGCTGAGTGACACAGAACAAAATGCATAAATCAGCTCACACTAACACTATCAGAGGGCGCACACACACAGATGCATTAAAAGCAGAAGGAGTTTTCTCTATCGATGTGACACAACATCATCACACCCTGCTGGAACAACAACACAGATAACTGTATGTGTGAGTGTGTGTGTGTAACCATAGCCTGCAGAATGCTGGTGGACACGCTCAGTAACGTTTGGTATTTCCTGTCTCTCTCTTGGCCCTGTTGGTCTTTGAGCAGGAAGTGAATGACAGACAGCAGCTGCAGACACCTCCTACAGGCAGGGGGCACTGTTCCACATTTCATTTTAAAGAAACATTTATTCAGTTATTTGGGAACTTAAATGAACACCATAACAACCTGTTTCCCAAAGAACAGTCTAAGGTGTGTGTGTGTCTTTAAGTCTTTGTAAATCAGTGAGAAATATTTAAACTATATCGACTTTAAACAGCACAGCGTGTGACCACAGAGCGCCAATATGGAAACAGCTGACTGTCATGTGTCTAATGCAGGGCCTTCTGTCATTCAGTCTGAATTTACCACAATTTACAGCAATAATAACAAATACACACACACACACACACACACACACACACTGAGGGTTTCTGTACTGAGTTCGTCTTCAGATCACCTTCTGTTGGGTGCTCACCTCACTCTTTCTCCTGATCCAAAACCCGAAACAAAGTGCTCAGTGACCATGTGACAGAAACAAAGACTGCAGTCATGTCCTGAGACTTGGAGCTACCTGAACAATCTCCCTGTGAGAGACAGGTGGGAGCTCCGATATGTGAGCGAGGTGCCTTCTGTTGGAATGGAATCATTTCAGTGTCTCACTCACCGCTTTTCTATTGCACAGAGTGATAAGACTGTGAAAATTAGAATAGGTGAGCGGCAGCATTTTGCTGTGTTTATACTCTGGTTGTGTCCTGTGTGCATGCATGAGTACAAAGCTAACCTACGACTGAGATTGCACAACAACGTTGACTTTCCCTTCAGAGTTTCTGACTCTTACGTCTGTAATGTGGCTTGCTTTGTGCAGAACCGTCGCTCACTGTTTACCACAGCTGTTTGAAGTATTTATATTATTAGTAACTTTTTGTCTTTCTGTGTGTGATGATTGGATGGCGTGAACCTAAACATCTGAACAGCAAAGCTCTGCAGTCGTCTACTTAAATGGATTCAGCATGTGCAGACAAAGTGCTGATGGCTGTGTTTGAACTGTTTTATGTGACCCAGGCTGGTTTGTGTTTTGTTGTAGACAAATTTGTCTCGTCTGAATATTGTCAGTGTTAAATTTTGCTGTGTGAGTTTCTCTGATTGAGACGTTCCCAAGTTCACTGACAGCAAGTTCAGATTCTCCAGTTTCTCTCTGAAATCTCTGCGGACAAGAACTGAGCTGCAGAGCCGAGCAGCTGACAGACACCAGCACACACACACACACACACACACACACACACACACACACACACACACACACACACACACGTGTTTTAGTCTGTACGGATTCTGTGAGGATCACATTGCAAATCAGATGCCAAGAAACTTGTAACTATAAATCCTCCAACCTTCTGCCATCACGCACGTATGCATGTGTGCATGTGTGGGTGTTTCATTAAGTCATGCTTCTCTTCAACTCTAAAAACTACATGAAATAAAAACAGATTAGAAAGTAACACAACAAAGAGGCAGGTAAAAATGAACGGCAAAATACTCAAATAAGGAATACAAAACAAGACGCCTCTGTATTTTCTCCTGGAGCTCAGGCTCTGGAAGACAAAGAGGTTCTTATCAGTTTTGTTCCACTCATGGAGGATTGTATGTATCCTCCTCTCCTGCCTCTAAATGCAACCTGCTGTGTCCTGCACTAAACTAGTCAGAGTGAACATATCAGGTTCTGTGAGATTAGACAACTAAAGAAAAACTCAAACATATGTTAGGAGAAATGTGCAAAAATAAGTTTATTACAGGAAAATCACCTCATGATATTTACCGAGCAAAGCCACTGACAGGTGAGAAACCATGAAATCAGTTGTTTTCCTTAATATTATACATGTATCTATTTAACTGTAAAGTGCTGTGTCATTCATTAGTTAACCTGGCATGCAATTTTTAATAATGCCAATACACAAGGTGTCACCGAAATTTAACACAATTAAAACAACATGTTATTTAATGGATGTCTAAAAAATATGTTTATTTTCAGTTTTATTATTTCTTGATATTTTTTGCTTCTAAGACCAACGTCTACTGATCCTAGGCGACAGAAAAGAGAGACCTCGATCAGGATTTACACTAAAGAAAACAAGTTTAACTCTAGAAGACATTTCTGAAACTAAGATTTTATCACTTAATGTTATTATTGGTGGCTTTAACTGATACATTTGATATGATGTTAGCTGGTTTTCCCACTCTATCACACTGATGGTTTAAAGACCTTGATGATTAAAAGGCTGCCATCTCCTGGTTAGTGTAACGTTAGCCCCGTTTTTGTTGTAGTTTAGTCTGTGTCATTCACTCAGAAACACTCAGTTGTCTTTTATGTACTCAGCTTGTGAAGAATATGCCATGATTAGTCAGCCTGAATGTATTCAATGATTATCTGTTTAAAATGACAACAAACAACTTTTTAGTTGTCATCATAAGGTCGTGCATGTGGCACTATGTGGGGCAGTTTGGAGGGTAAGCTGCAGGATTTTGGAATCCTGTTTTTGGTGAATTCTGTTGCCTTAAAGTATGATACGATGGAATTATCAGTTATTTAAATAGCTAACATTAACTTGTTGGATGATTCATGCTTACCGAAGGTGACTAATGCTACTTTATTTGAGGCTGGATAAAGGTAAACTTACAGTTGTACTAAAGTTACTACTACTGTGAAACACACAGGTGAACTTGGTACCAGTTTCACTTGTACAGTTTTTTTTTCTGTAAATGAAACAGACTCTTTCTGGAATTAGTTATCCTTATGCTAACATTTAGCATCAGCATTAGATAAAGTTTATTCGTCTACATTTTTCTGCTCACTGGCACTGCCTGGTGGTGAACCCTGTTTAACACACTGTGACACATTTATCTGGTTAAACATGTACAAGATATGAAAGACTGACAAGAAGATGAATTGTACTCATTATGGAAATAACATCATTAACCACAGATATGTTCATGTAGCTAATCCTGACTGTAACTGAACATGCCTGACATCTACTCAGGCAAGTTGAAGTGATGTGTTCACTGTCGTATCTATGAGCAACTGAACTCTCCACACTCTCAAAAGTAATTTAGAGGCTTAGTAAATATCACTATAAATATAAGTTAGATGAGCCTGATAAAATTTTGTAATTATTTGAGTTTGATAAGTTGAAATAAATGTCTAAAATGTTAACGTATGTGTTTGTGTTAAATTAAGGTATTTATTTACATTTATCTCAGACAAAAAATTCAGTATGTGGTTCACAGAATACCTTCTTTGCATGTACTTAATATTTTTGTTTAAAATTGAATCAAAATATTTGAGAAATAGGTATCTATACTCATCAGTATCTTGTATTAAAATCCTTAATTAGTCAAATCAATATTATTTATTGTCAACAACTACAACTGAAAAGTGTAAGTAAAACACGATAACGTAGAGTAATTGAGTACCATGAGCCTTTTACATTGTTTTGTTCATTTTGTTTTTGAAATACTGTGAGCTTTTGCTCTCTAGGTTTGCAATTTATCCTTCAAGTATGTAAGGCTTTGAGCTAAAAGGGAAAAGGCTCTTGTCTTTTTAGTGCTTGTTTATTTCGAGTTATTGCCATGTTTATGAAAATTAAATTTTCATTTGGAAATGAATGTGGTCATTTTTCATACATGTATTATGAAACAGCTCATCTTGTAATTGGAAGGTTGCCGGTTCGAGCCCCTGCACCGACAGTCTCGGTCGCCTACTGGTTGCCTACCACCTACTGGTGGTGGTCAGAGGGCCCGGTGGCGCCAGTGTCTGGCAGCCTCGCCTCTGTCAGTGCGCCCCAGGGCAGCTGTGGCTGCAATGTAGCTTGCCATCACCAGTGTGTGAATGACTGAATGTAGTGTGAAGCACTTTGGGGTCCATAGGGACTAAGTAAAGTGCTATGCAAATACAGGCCATTTACCATATTTAATGTTAAGTACAATTTTGACTACATTCAGTTTACAATATTAAGTAAATGGAACAAAATTTTGGATTAACTGACCATCTATATTTCAGTTGCATTGACCAAGCATGTCAGTATTATTTACTCAATTTTTTCACGTTTGTGTAACAACTACAATTATTCATTTCAACTTAATATGTTTAAGCTTTAGTTATTCAATTGACCAAGTAAGGCAAGGCAAGGCAAGGCAATTTTATTTGTATAGCACACTTTCAGCACAAGGCAATTCAAGGTGCTTTACATGATTAAAAGAGAACACAAAACATAAAACACTATAAGAGTAAAATACAATAAACATTTACAAGAAAGCATTTACAATAAAACAATAATCAGGACAATAATTTATATGAAGATATTAAAACAAACAAGTAGAGAGCCATAATAGGATCAGTTACTCATAAGCAAGTCTAAATAAGTAAGTTTTAATTTTAGACTTAAAAGAGTTCAACGTTTCTGCAGCTTTGTATTCTCCTGGTATTGTATTCCAGATATGAGGAGCGTAGGAGCTAAAAGCTGCTTCTCCTTGTTTAGTTCTGGTTCTAGGGACGGTCAGTAAACAAGAGCTGGAGGACCTAAGTGATCTTGAGGGTTTGTACCATGATAGCAGATCCCTAATGTACTCTGGTGCTAACCCATTCAAGGATTTATAAACTAATAAAAGCACTTTAAAGTCTATTCTCTGAGCTACAGGTAGCCAGTGTAATGACTTTAGAACTGGGGTAATGTGCTCTATTTTCTTAGTTCTAGTAAGAACACGAGCAGCAGCGTTCTGGATCAGCTGCAGTTGTCTGATTGATTTTTTTGGTAAACCTGTCATGATACTATTACAGTAATCAAGGCGGCTAGAGATAAATGCATGGATTAGTTTCTCTAGGTCTCCTTGTGTCATCAGTCCTTTAATCCTGGAAATGTTCCTCAGGTGGTAGAATGCTGACTTTGTTATAGCTTTTATGTGGCCCTGGAGGTTCAGGTCTGAGTCCATTATTACACCTAAATTTCTAGCCTGGTCGGTAGTTTCTAGTTGGACCAGTTTGAGCTGATTACTGATATTTAATCGATCTTTTTTAGGTCCAAAGATAAGTACTTCAGTTTTGTTATTGTTTAGTTGAAGGAAATTATGAGACATCCAGTTGTTAATTTTCTCAATGCATTTATTAAGGGTTTGGATAGGTTCAACATCACCTGGTGACATAGAAATGTAAAGTTGAGTATCGTCTGCATAATTGTGGTAGTTAATATTATAGGTGGTTATAATCTGGCTTAACGGGAGCATGTAAATGCTAAATAAGAGGGGCCCTAGGATGGAACCTTGGGGGACCCCGCATGTGATTTCTATATTTTGTGATGAAAATTGGCTAATTGACACATAGAAGTTCCTGTTCTTAAGGTAGGACTTAAACCAGTTGAGTGCTGTACCAGAGAGTCCGGCCCAGCTCTCTAGACGTTCCAGTAATATATCATGATCAACGGTGTCGAACGCCGCACTAAGGTCCAGTAGTACCAATACTGTGGATTTCCCACGGTCAGTATTTATACGGATGTCATTAAACACTTTGACAAGGGCTGTTTCGGTGCTGTGGTGCTTACGAAAACCAGACTGATAAATATCAAAACGGTTGTTCTTTGTGAGGAAGCTGTTTAACTGCTGGAAAACAGCTTTTTCAATAACTTTACCGATAAATGGAAGATTAGAGATTGGTCTGTAGTTTTGCATTAATGTACTGTCTAGATTCTTTTTCTTTAATATTGGCTTGATAACTGCTGTATTTAAGGCTTTGGGAAAGACACCTGATAGGATGGATGAGTTAACTATTTGAATCAGATCCTCCCTGATCGCTGGGAGGACCTTTTTAAGAAAACCTGTCGGTAATATATCCAAGCAGCAGGTGGCAGAGCTGAGATTCTTAATAATTTTATCGAGGCTTGATTGATTTATTGTTTGAAAGTGAGTCATTTTCTCTGCATAAGTGCTAATTGGGCTTAACGTCGGGATTGGAGTTGAAACTAATGTGCCAATTGACCTTCTGATTTCCAATATCTTTTTAGTAAAGAAGTTGGCAAATTCATTGCAGGACCTGATGGAGCTTAGTTCAGGTGCTATTGCCACTGGGGGAGAAGTTAATCTCTCCACTGTAGCAAATAATGTCCTAGCATTATTGTTGTTTCTGTGAATAATCTCAGAGTACAGGGAGTGCAAAGTACAGGGAGTGCAGAATTATTAGGCAAGTTGTATTTTTGAGGAATAATTTTATTATTGAACAACAACCATGTTCTCAATGAACCCAAAAAACACATTAATATCAAAGCTGAATGTTTTTGGAAGTAGTTTTTAGTTTGTTTTAGTTTTAGCTATTTTAGGGGATATCTCTGTGTGCAGGTGACTATTACTGTGCATAATTATTAGGCAACGTAACAAAAACAAATATATACCCATTTCAATTATTTATTTTACCAGTGAAACCAATATAACATCTCCACATTCACAAATATACATTTCTGACATTCAAAACAAAACAAAAACAAATCAGCGACCAATATAGCCACCTTTCTTTGCAAGGACACTCAAAAGCCTGCCATCCATGGATTCTGTCAGTGTTTTGATCTGTTCACCATCAACATTATGCAGCAGCAACCACAGCCTCCCAGACACTGTTCAGAGAGGTGTACTGTTTTCCTCCTTGTAAATCTCACATTTGATGATGGACCACAGGTTCTCAATGGGGTTCAGATCAGGTGAACAAGGAGGCCATGTCATTAGTTTTTCTTCTTTTATACCCTTTCTTGCCAGCCACGCTGTGGAGTACTTGGACGCGTGTGATGGAGCATTGTCCTGCATGAAAATCATGTTTTTCTTGAAGGATGCAGACTTCTTCCTGTACCACTGCTTGAAGAAGGTGTCTTCCAGAAACTGGCAGTAGGACTGGGAGTTGCGCTTGACTCCATCCTCAACCCGAAAAGGCCCCACAAGCTCATCTTTGACGATACCAGCCCAAACCAGTACTCCACCTCCACCTTGCTGGCGTCTGAGTCGGACTGGAGCTCTCTGCCCTTTACCAATCCAGCCACGGGCCCATCCATCTGGCCCATCAAGACTCACTCTCATTTCATCAGTCCATAAAACCTTAGAAAAATCAGTCTTGAGATATTTCTTGGCCCAGTCTTGACGTTTCAGCTTGTGTGTCTTGTTCAGTGGTGGTCGTCTTTCAGCCTTTCTTACCTTGGCCATGTCTCTGAGTATTGCACACCTTGTGCTTTTGGGCACTCCAGTGATGTTGCAGCTCTGAAATATGGCTAACTGGTGGCAAGTGGCATCTTGGCAGCTGCACGCTTGACTTTTCTCAGTTCATGGGCAGTTATTTTGCGCCTTGGTTTTTCCACACGCTTCTTGCGACCCTGTTGACTATTTTGAATGAAACGCTTGATTGTTCGATGATCACGCTTCAGAAGCTTTGCAATTTTAAGACTGCTGCATCCCTCTGCAAGATATCTCACTATTTTTGACTTTTCTGAGCCTGTCAAGTCCTTCTTTTGACCCATTTTGCCAAAGGAAAGGAAGTTGCCTAATAATTATGCACACCTAATATAGGGTGTTGATGTCATTAGACCACACCCCTTCTCATTACAGAGATGCACATCACCTAATATGCTTAATTGGTAGTAGGCTTTCGAGCCTATACAGCTTGGAGTAAGACAACATGCATGAAGAGGATGATGTGGACAAAATACTCATTTGCCTAATAATTCTGCACTCCCTGTATATTCACATACAAGGTCTTAAATAATCAGGCCCCATCTTATCTTAATGACCTTGTAGTACCATATCACCCTATTAGAGCACTTTGCTCTCACACTGCAGGCCTACTTGCTGTTCCTAGAGTATTTAAAAGTAGAATGGGAGGGAGAGCCTTCAGTTTTCAGGCCCCTCTTCTGTGGAACCAGCTTCCAGTTTGGACTCGGGAGACAGACACTATCTCTACTTTCAAGATTAGGCTTCAAACTTTCCTTTTTGCTAAAGCATATAGTTAGGGCTGGACCAGGTGACCCTGAATCCTCCCTTAGATATGCTGCAATAGACGTAGGCTGCCGGGGATTCCCATGATGCATTGAGTTTTTCCTTTCCAGTCACCTTTCTCACTCACTATGTGTTAATAGACCTCTCTGCATCGAATCATATCTGTTATTAATCTCTGTCTCTCTTCCACAGCATGTCTTTCATCCTGTTTTCCTTCTTTCACGCCAACCGGTCGCAGCAGATGGCCCCGCCCCTCCCTGAGCCTGGTTCTGCCGGAGGTTTCTTCCTGTTAAAAGGGAGTTTTTCCTTCCCACTGTTGCCAAAGTGCTTGCTCATAGGGGGTCATATGATTGTTGGGTTTTTCTCTGTATTTATTATTGTGCTATCTACTGTACAATATAAAGCGCCTTGAGGTGACTTTTGTTGTGATTTGGCGCTATATAAATAAAACTGAATTGAATTGAATTGAATATTGAACAGATTTGACTGGTTTCCAATCTACTCAATATTTTTAAGTGTAAAAGTGTTGCCTCAAAAATCTTAAGTAAATGTCAGTTTTAGCTTTTAGAGTGCATGTGTGAAGAGTCCAAGCGTGTAAAGGTGCAGAGGCTGACATAGGTTATATTTGTACCCATCAGGCACGGAAGCTTTATCTTCCCAATCTCTGGCTGCAGTCCTTATTTCATATCAATGTCATTAATATGTAGGCTGAATTTTTACATCAGGTTTTCAAATGACCCTGGTGATGTTACTCCTCCCACATTTACAAAGAAGATCTTTGCACCCTCTGCTTGATCAAGAAAAAGGTAGAAAAAAGCTGAAGTGAATCATGCAACAATGTTTGTTATTAAACTACTGTTAATAACTGACAACCCACTGGAGGAGAAAAAGACATTCCAGTACTTCTAATACAACGAAGAACCAAAAACTAACAGCACCTTGTCAAAGTCATTCAACGCAAAATCGAGACATGAAACATGATGAACAAAGCTGAAAGTGCTACTGTCACATCTACTGAGGCAGACGGAGATGAGAGATTGTGGTCTCAAATGCAGACGGAGACCGAGACGGAGAAGGCTTTAACAAAACACTGCACAACTACAACACAAAAACCTGAACTGCAAAACCTGGAACCTGGGAAACTTTAGGGAGGTAAGCAGATGAGCCGACAACAGGTAAAGGAAGACAAAGGACCAAACACACAGAGGATAAAAAGAGGATAGGAACCAGGAGGGAAACACAGCTGGGACAAATCAGACACATGAAACAGCGAGGAAGCAAAGACCTGACGAGCAACTTCCAAAATACAGTGGCTTGCAAAAGTATTCAGCCCCATTGAACTTTTCCACATTTTGTCACATTACAGCCACAAATATGAATCAATTTGATTGGAATTCCACGTGAAAGACCAAAACAAAGTGATGTACATGTGAGAAGTGGAACGAAAATCATACATGAGTCCAAACATTTTTTACAAATAAATAACTGCAAAGTGGGGTGTGCGTAAGTATTCAGCCCCCTTTGGTCTGAGTGCAGTCAGTTGCCCATAGACATTGCCTGATGAGTGCTAATGACTAAATAGAGTGCACCTGTGTGTAATCTAATGTCAGTACAAATACAGCTGCTCTGCGACGGCCTCAGAGGTTGTCTAAGAGAATATTGGGAGCAACAACACCATGAAGTCAAGGGTTAGGGTTAGCACAGCAAACATGTGGAAGAAGGTGCTCTGGTCAGATGAGACCAAAATGGAACTTTTTGGCCAAAATGCAAAACGCTATGTGTAGCGGAAAACTAACACTGCACATCACTCTGAACACACCATCCCCACTGTCACATATGGTGGTGGCAGCATCATGCTATCATGCTGCTTCTCTTCAGCAGGAACAGGGAAGCTGGTCAGAGTTGATGGGAAGATGGATGGAGCCAAATACAGGGCAATCTTGGAAGAAAACCTCTTGGAGTCTGCAAAAGACTTGAGACTGGGGCGGAGGTTCACCTTCCAGCAGGACAACGACCCTAAACATAAAGCCAGGGCAACAATGGAATGGTTTAAAACAAAACATATCCATGTGTTAGAATGGCCCAGTCAAAGTCCAGATCTAAATCCAATCCAGAATCTGTGGCAAGATCTGAAAACTGCTGTTCACAAACGCTGTCCATCTAATCTGACTGAGCTGGAGCTGTTTTGCAAAGAAGAATGGGCAAGGATTTCAGTCTCTAGATGTGCAAAGCTGGTAGAGACATACCCTAAAAGACTGGCAGCTGTAATTGCAGCAAAAGGTGGTTCTACAAAGCATTGACTCAGGGGGCTGAATAATTACGCACACCCCACTTTTCAGTTATTTATTTGTAAAAAAGTTTGGAATCATGTATGATTTTCGTTCCACTTCTCACATGTACACCACTTTGTGTTGGTCTTTCACGTGGAATTTCAATCAAATTGATTCATATTTGTGGCTGTAATGTGACAAAATGTGGAAAAGTTCAATGGGGCCGAATACTTTTGGAAGCCACTGTAAAACAGGAAACACGAGACACACGCTGAGACACGGACTTGCCATAGGGACTGGGAAAGAACAGGCATGAGAACATAACTCACTGGGCGAGACACAAGCAACACAGGGAGACTAACTAAATCCAAGAACATTCAAAGCAAGACACACAAACACTGGGTTCCTAGACCCATGACCATGCAACGCGTTCTCATCCCAACACGTAACATACCGACATGCGACAAATCGCCGGTATGCTACGCGTTCGCAGGCATGAGATCCAGATGGAATTAAACTATACATGTAAATGTCTTTTACATATTGATCATGAAGCCCTTTGGAAAACACATCTGACAGGGTTATGTGTTGGGAATGAGAATGCTCTGGAGCATGACAGGCTCTTCTTTAGGCTGTCGTGGGTTTTCCTGGGGACCTAAATCTGGATTACACTTGGATAAATCTGTTGCATTCTTATTTACAAAGCCTGGGGCATTTATTGTTCTAAAGAATGTCGTGGTAGCAGACGAAACTCAAAAATTCCAAATCTGTCAGCAGGGATTTGGGCTTGTTGTGTCTACAATCATGCAGCAGATGTGATGAAATCTTTGGGGCCTAATATGAACATGTCACTCAGTGGGAGACAAAAGGAAGAATCTGTTTGGGCGTCACATGATGATGATTTATCATCTCAGGCAGCCAATCCAGGTTCTCTAGCTTTTCACTAAAAGGATTTTAATTTTCACCAATCACGAACATGGATGGCTGTAGAGTTAAGAACAATCTGTACTCCCAGACAAATCCAACTAAATGACAACATACCAGCATGTTGAGCAGGTTTATGAAATTGCAGAGTAGCATACACAACCGAGCAGCTCAGTAACTGATAGTCTCTCATATTCATACTCAACCAATAAAAACAAAGACCTCAAAACCTCTGGCAATGTGAGCTCTGAGAGAGCTTAAGTAATGGAGAGATCTGATTGGTCAATAAATGGTGGTTTTACATGTAGGATCTCTTGTCTTCAGCATAAGTGCCTGCTGACTTAACCTACCCAACACGGGCAGCAGCATAATTTATGTATAGAGTACAGGCCTGTGATGTTAGAAGCTGCTAGCACACGTGATTAAGCTGTCACACCTGTCGGTTCTCAAGCAAAGCACGTTTTAGCAACCGGATATGTGATCTTCAATTTAAATGAAATGTTTCCTGGTCAGAAGCTGCCACCTCATCTTATAGCAAACATAGCATCCTGATCTGACACCAATAGTGCTAATGTGACCAGCTCAACGCCATTTCCTGTAGCAGACTCTTAACCTTTTGGTGTGACCCTCCTCCGTTAGTGCTCAGCTTGGCTGCAACCACACAGAGCTATATTAGAAAGCAGCAGTAGTTGGTCCCAGCAGTTGTTAATATCTGATCCCTGATCAGCTTCTTCACTACAGTCAGCTGGCCTATAAATAATGTCTGCTGGCTTACCTTAAACTCTAAACCCAGTCAGTGCTCCGTCTTATAAAACCCAACCCTCTTTACAACTATTAAAGTCTGAGTCGCATTTAGCGTGGATAATGTAGCATAGTAATGCTAACCTCCATAATCACAAGGTGCTGCTGCAGTGTGAAACTCACTGATACACGAGATCAACGACACCATCTGCCAGAAAGATGTTAAAGAAGCAGCTCTGGTTTCTCAGACTTACACATTGGGCAGTAAATAAGAAGGTCCAGAAAAAAATCAGACTCCACGGTCTCTGCGTCAGCCACTTCAGACGCTCCTGCTTGTTTAAACTGTGAACTAATGTCATCTTACGCTATCATTCCCTCAAGCATCTTTTTTGACACGTCATAAAACCATGGCAACAAGACAAATTTATTTTACCTTTTTATATTTCTAGCAGCAAAAGCATGAAGTGAAACAATCAGAGTTCATCCTCATAACTCGATCTTACAGACACTCAGGTAGCAAACATGCCAAACCTGCAAGCACAGCCCACTCAGCTGAACATTCCTGTGAGGCTTTAACACAAGTTTCAAGTAGAGAGGCTGGTCACTATAGAGGGAATTCAAAAGTCCAAACCTGCCTGGAAAGATTAAATGACTGATTCTCTGTTTTTGGTTTGTTTTTTTTAACCACCATCTTTGCAAAAAAGAAGAGCAGTTTGATTAAAGTGAGTCTACTTTTGATTTACTTTGATATTTTGTTTCATTTAAGCTAAAAAGTGTCTGATGATGTGCAGATATGATGACAGAGGGTATCAGGTTAACAGCAACGCAACAGGTGTAAGACACACACACACACACACACACACACACACACACACACACACTGTGTACTGAGAAGCAGGACAATAAGGAGGATCGGTTGTTTCAAAGTGAAAACTAAAGCATGAAATGTTGTTCTTACATTTAAATCAGAATCCAAAGCACTTTGAATCTTTGGTGAAAATTGTAACTTTAGACATTTTTAGTCAAAGTTTTTCAGACTATCAGATGAAAATGTCTCTTTAATTATTACAAAAAACTGCTCCATAAACAAACGAAAGGTCAACAGAACCTATAAAATATAAAATATATAAAATATATAAAATCTATCAAATCTTATGTTTCACTTCACATCTGAAAGCATAAAGTTCAGCCTCACCTGCTTCTGCTGTTTCTTCCACAATAAATCCAGTAAACATCGGTCACAGCACCATGCTGCCTGTCCGTATCTCTCTCTCTGTCTCACGTCTTCTGGCCTTGCCTTACTCTACGTCTCTGACTGAAACTTGAGAGGTCAGGTAGTGTGTCAGCACACATTCACACAAAGCCACATGTTCATCAGTTCCCATCAGAACTTTATAAATTCCTTTCTGACAACATAAAATTATCAACCCCTCATTTAAAATAATAAAAGAGACATTTAGTAAGATCAACAGATTAATTGGTCAAAAATAGATTTGTTTTTAAAGCTGCATGATATATGGCATGTATTCCTATTTGAGACATGACAACCGAGGAGCTTAAATCTAAAATGTCTCTTGAAAGCAGAATCTCACCAAGGATAAGTTAGATTCAACGTAGTGCTAAGTTTTTATCACAACAGTCATAAAAAGGTTTTATGCAGCCATGAGAGGAATTGAAAGTCCTGCAGCAGCACAGAGTCTGGGTCACGTGATCACAAACTCATTTTAAATACATGCATAGAAATAAATGAAACTGTCCATACACTCAAAATAATGAATGAGGTGGATTGTTCAGTGTATATTAATTATTTATTTTCATTTTACTTAAAATATATTTTTTTGTTAAGTTAACATATGTTTTTCTAATCAAGTCTACGTAATTGTGTCTATTATTCACTGTACATAATACTAATGTGTTACTTGATGGCATAACATTTAAGTTAAGTCAATTAGGATCGATATACTTTGTATATCCACTAGGTGGCAGTAATGCAAAAACAGTTGTAATGAAACCGCGAAGAACAACAATGTTTCACGGCTTGGGCCTGCTCATTCGCAAGACTTCAAATTTAACTTAAAAACGTTGTTTTGGCGCCAAGCTGCTGTTTCTTTGAGAGGTAAGACCACTTTTTTCTTTGACTATGTTGTGTAGTATCTACATGTCGAGCATGGTTATATTTTGCGTTTGTCTTATAAGACATGTTATATCGTTTGCGTGCGCTTGTTCTACAGTGCGTATATGGGTGAATGACTGAATGTAGTGTAAAGCGCTTTCGGGTCCTTAGGGACTGAGTAAAGCGCTATACAAATGCAGGCCATACATTAGTTTTACTGGGTCCTGGACATGCTTATTTTGTGGACTGTGTAAGAAACATTTTTATTGTTTTTGGTTTTTTTAAGGGATTAGCTACAGGGGTTCATGGGGTTATTTTTTCATTTACTTTCTTGTGATTCCTTTACTGTAATCCGAGAGTCATAAATATCGAATAGGATAGCAAGGATAGCATAAAGTGACATTTAAAATCCAAAAAGTCGAGGGCGAAAGCCACTGTGACACCATTGTTATGCTCTATCAGTAATTTGTATTATGTAAAAATGGTCTGTAAATACAGCATGTTTCCTAGCGGAGTTATACATATCAGCATAGTTATAAATTACAGTTTGTTAAATCACACACTTACTTTTTTAAATAAAATTATTCACAACATATGAGTGGGCAGACAATGGAAGTCGACAGACCTGGTGATAATTGCTTCTATAGAAAGTTAGAACATGGTGTGGCATCCCTGACTCTTGGTGGCGCTGTCACTTGGTGTTCGCTCGCTTTGTGGTAGAGTATCACTTCCTGTTCCTGCTCAAACACAGTGGTGTTTCTGAGTAGCTTTTCTGCTTAGCAATTTAATTTAAATCTTTTGATACATCCCTTTTTCATAGTATAATCTTAATGTGCTTCATCTGAATCACCCTTTCTGTGTACTCACTACCTAATTTATAGCCAAAGTATTCACTCACTGTCTCTTTACTGTTTCGCTAGCTTAGCTTAGCTCGTAGCCGACTCGTTAGCACCATGGCTACTTCACCTGTCCCTCCTGCACTTTCCTGCTCATTGTGTCAGATGTTTAGTTACTCCTCGGCCTCCTTTAGCAGTAATGATACCTGTAACAAATGTACCATATTTGCAGCTCTGGAGGCCAGGATTACTGAATTGGAGACTCGGCTTCGCACCCTTCATTCACCCGTAGCTAGCCAGGCCCCTGTAGCTGGTGCAGCCGAAGATAGCGCAGGCCCCACTAGCTGTTCCCCGGCAGACCCCAAGCAGCTGGGGAAAGAGGGCGGCTGGGTGACGGTGAGGAGGAAGCATAGTCTTAAACTGAAGCCCCAGGTACACCACCAACCTGTTCATGTGTCTAACTGCTTTTTCCCCACTCGGCGACACACCGCCGGGGTCAAACTCTGGTAATTGGCGATTCTGTTCTCAGACATGTGAAGCTAGAGACCCCGGCAACCATAGTCAATTGTCTTCCAGGGGCCAGAGCAGGCGACATTGAAGGAAATTTAAAACTGCTGGATGGATGGTTAAGGGTAAACGTAAATACAGTAGGACGTGGGTTACAGCCCCGTCCTCCCTGGGGAGGACCGAGGTATGCACGGTCCTTCCCTCCCGGGCCCCTCCCTCCCCGGTCCCAAGAAGACCAATCCTGGTCTAGAGATTGGGGTCGATTAATATTGGTCTGCATACGGGAGCGACCCCTCCTCCCATAGCGGACCTGCTGCCACTCTCCATCAGCCATAATGGAGGGCTGGTGAAAATTTCAATATTTTTTTGTTATTTTTGTTGTTTTTTGTTTTTTTTAGTTTTTTATTTTTTATTAAAAAAATAAAACAATAGAAAAATAAAAGTAAAAAATTAAATTAAACTCTTACAAACTAAAAATGCCTTGCAAAAGGTTCAAAAACAAAAATCGTGTGCCGCTGTGGCGACGTTTCGACCGCTATTGGTCTTCTTCAGGCCTGGGCACACTAAAAAACTAAAATAGGTCTGCTGCAAAAAGAGCAACTGTCTCCGTTGAAGGGCAACGACAGAATGAGCCTGGCCTGCAGGCTTACCCCTTAAGTAAGCTCTGGCTCCGCCCCTACGGCTTCTGAATTTTAAACCAAAAGAAATCACCACAGTCTTAAATGAATTAAACAAAACGTTTTTAAATCTTACTAACAAATTTTTAATGAACTAAAACCACACCACATGAACTGATATGAACTAAATGGTGTTTATATGAAATAAATTTACTATTTACAGAAAAACTTTTTAAACTAAATTATTTATTTATGTATTTATTTATGACAAGTATTTATTTATTTATATATTTATTACCAAGTGTTTATTCAAACTGTGTATATTGTTCCAACTTGTAAATTAAAACTTACAGAACTTATATATTAATATTTAAAATATTTACAGTAAAATGTACAAAAATAAAATAAAATAATTGGGGGCAGGGGAAGGGGATGGGACTAGGGTTAGGAATAGGAATAGGGAAGGGAATTAGGACAAGGGTTGGGACAATGGGTTGGGGTTAGGGCTAGGAGTGGGGAAGGTGGTTAGGGAGAGGAAAAGTGTTCCGGTCCCTGAAGGGACGCGGAGGTGCACGGTCCTTCCCTTGGGCCCTCCCGCTACTCCACTGCCTGTTACGGCCACCAGGCACTAAGCGCCGTCCCGGTACCGTACAGGGATCCAATCCTGGTCATCCTCCAGGTAGACCATTTTTTCGTTTTTTTTGTGTTGTGTTGTTTTTGTCTTGTCACTGGTGAAGCCTTTGTTATCTAATAATAAAATTGTGTGGATGATGCAGCCTTTGGTATTATAGTTTAATAAAATGTATGTGTTTGTTATTTATGAATGTAGGTATGAATGATAATGTATCTAATTAATAATGCAAAAAGAAAAAAATCAAACGAAAAAAAGTTCTTTTTAATGAAAATAAATTAATTTTAATAAATTCAAAATAGGCCAATTGGTAGTGTGCCCGGGGCAACGTTTCGACCCAACAGGGTCTTCTTCAGGCCAGGGCACACGCTTTGCAAACTGAAAAACTGGCTGCTGTAAGCTATGAGGAGATGTTGCTCCTTCGGCTGTCAGGGCAAGAATGAGGGTGTTCAGCACTCCTCCCCTTATATAGCCTCCGATGAAGTAAACTGAAAATGCAGTCTTCAATGAACTGATGTTTTAAGTTTTGCAGCCTTGCCTATAGTGATGAAAAAATGCAGAAAATAGAACATGTGCATATAATTAAGTAACATAAAATTGTTTTTAATGTTTTTTAATAATTTTTAACCAACATAAAAGTTTTAAATGAAACTTTGTTTTAAAGTGTTTTTAGTATTTTATGAACTGATTTTAAATATTTTTTTGGTGTTTTTTGATGGGGTTTTAAAATTTTTTTGTTGTTTATTCATTTTGGTGCTTTCAATTATATTTGTAATTATGAATTTTGCACGTTTTAAAGATAAGCAATGTTGTAAACAATACTAACGGGAAAAATTATTTTTAACTATTTACAAACAATGTGAACAAATAAAAATGAAGTTTTTGATGTTTTAAAGATATTTTATAGGTTTTGTATTTTTTGTGTATTTTTTATGTTTCTTGCAGTGATGTTGTGTATTTTTCAATGTGTTTTACAATAATCTTCATGAACTATTAAACATGAGGGTTCCCCACGTGAGTGGGGTTGAGAATGAAAATAAAGACCCCCTGGTTAGGGTTAGGGCTTATAAACAGGGTTGGGGTTAGAAACAGGAGATCAAAATGGTTAGGGTTAGGGGTTATGACTGGGTTGGGGTTAGAAATAAAAGATCCAAAGGGTTAGGATTAGGACTTAGGGTCGGGTTGGGGTCAAAATTAAATGAGGTTAGGGTCAGGAATGATCACGGGGTTGGGGATCGAATGTTGAGCAATCTGGATAGTTGCTGTCAGTTGTTCTTCATGTTCAGTCCCCAAGGTTCCTTTGTGTTCAACCGATGGATCCATTGTCTCTCCCGTTTCTTTCTCTGTCCATCTGTCCAACCTGTGTTGCTCTGGATTCCAGCAACCCTCAGACTCTGCCAACCATGAGAAATAAAGTTTTGACCAAGAGTGTGTGGACTTCTTTCTTGTGTCTAATGTTGTATCTATGTTGTGTCATCCTGGTGGAGATCGAATTTTGGTTTCGCCAATATATTGTCTCTCACACCGTGAACAAAAGATGATGTACACACAATTGCAGGTCTGAGGTGTGAAAATTTGTTCAATTTTGTAAATAGTTTTGTTAATCCTGTTCTGAACGTACTCCAATTTTACTAATGTATCTGATAGGATGTTGGTTTTGCGTTTTGGCTGAATGGGTGGCAGTTTTGCCCTGACTAGATAATCCCTTAGGTTCTTGTTCCTGCGGTACGCTGAGATCACCTGATGGTTATCCAAAAGTCCCGAATTTTCAATGATTTCCCGAAAGTTGTCTTTGATTTTGTTGTTGAGCAACCTACTAGTTGAAGAGAAGGTCGTTATGAGTGGGATGAATTCCTTTTGTGATGCGGGTTTCCGAGTCCGAAAGGTTCTGAGACAATGTCTGAGAAACGATCGACCGTAGCCTCTGTTCTTTAATGCGGCGAATAGTGTTTTTACTGCCCACATGAAATCAGAGTCCTGTGTGCAGATTCGTTGAAACCTAATCAATTGTGACTTAATTAGTCCCTTGTAAGTGTGAGTGGGGTGGAAGCTGGTCTTGAACAGCAGTGAATGTGTGTCCGTTTCTTTGAAAAGACTTTGATGTCTAAATTTTGATCTCGTGGAAACGATTCCCTTTGTAGACGGTGGTGTCTAAGAAATCAATGGAATTATGATCCAGCTTGTGTTTTAGTCTGATGGAGGGATCGTGAGTGTCTAATATCTGGATGAATTCATAAATTCCTCCTGTGAGTGGGTCCAGATCCCAAAAATGTCATCCAGATATCTCACATAAAGAAAGGGTTTTTTGGGACACTTTCCTAGAGCAGCTTCCTCCCACTCCGCCATAAAAATGTTGGCGTAGGCAGGGGCAAACTTTTTGCCCATTGCCACCCCTTTGATTTGGAGAAAAATTGATTATTAAATTCAAAATCATTTCTAGTTAAATTAATTTCCAATAGGGCTAATAATTGCCGATCCGGTCTGTCTTGTTGGGGATACTTCTGGAATATGTTTTTAACTGCTGTCAATCCAGCTCTTGTGTCAATATTTGTGTAAAGACTGTCTATGTCAATCGTGAAAAATAATGAATTTCGTGGAACTTTTAAATTTTTAATCATGCCAATGAAATGGTAAGTATCCTTCACGTATGAGGGTGTTTAACCGAAAGAGGATTCAAAAATAATCTATGTATTCTGCCGTTTGATAGGTTTCGCTGCCACAATCGGAGACGATTGGTCGTCCGGGAGGTATCCTGAATGGAACTGTCCATTGTTCTGGATTCTTGTGAATCTTGAGGAGCATGTAAAACCTCCTGGGTCGGGGTTCTAGTTCCCCTTTTAAATATTGTTTTTGTTTCCAGTTGATGAATTTGTTTTTATGTAAATCTTCCACAATTTCATATACTTTAGGGACTGTCTGTAAATAAATTGGTTTTGTAATCTTTTGTAATATGTTTTGTCCTCCAACTGTCGGTTCGCTTCAAATATGTATTGCTCCCGGTCTAAAATAACGACTGCACTGCCTTTATCTGCAGGCTTGATGACTATGTGTTTGTTTGTTGCCAATTCCTAAGTGCTTGCTGTTCAGCTTATGATAAATTTGGTTTTTCTTGTTGTGATTTGAAATGTGTATTAAATTGTTTTAAATCTTGTTTGAGTAGGAAAGGAACTTCTGGGGCAATTTATGTAAGGGTGGTACCCAATATGATTTCAGTGTGAACCGAGGTGGGTCTCGATGTCTTCTCCTTCAAAATCGCTGCCAATTTTAGCCGCCTGTGATAATTTTGAATATCCAATAGAAGTTGTACCTTTTGCTTTTTGTTCACGCCAAGCGTGGGAATGAAGGTCAACCCGCGGTTCAGTAGGTCCGCCTGTGAGCTCGTGAGGTTGAAATTGTTGGCCAACACCATCACATTGTTCACCAACTGGGGTCTAGCCCCACTATGCCCCTCCTCTGGAAGGCTTACGGGGCTTCCAAGTTTAAATAGGCGACCCAATGCCGGAACATGGCTCTAGCCGTTTCCCTGGTCCAATGCACATTATCCGACTCCGTGTGGAACACTGAGTTCCTGAGTGCTGGGATAAACGGCTGGTTCCTGATCAGGTGGGCATTCAACATTTGCAGAGTGTTCCGTTCCATCAGGGGGAGACCAGGCGAGTAATTGATGACCGGAATCCAAATCTCTGCGTACGGGAAGTACTTTTTGGCAGCTCTGAATGCCCCCTGCATCTGTTTAATTGCCGTCTCTTTGGCTCTTTGTCCCCTGCAGTTGATGCCAAAGGCCAACACCAGCTTCTCCACAACCACCTGGCTTGTGGATTTGGCCATCAATGCCTGTGCATGACGAAAGTTGGCCCCCGGGTAACTATCAACCTGCAGGTCCGGGATAGAATATCCAGGGAACCTGGCAAGATTGGAGTCACCCAAGATCAGCCACTTCTTTCGCACACTCAGGCCCCAGTCAATCATTTTGCGTTCTGTTCTGACGTGTCTGGTCACTCTGCAGATCTGTGGTTGTGGGGTGGAGGCCTGTAGGTTTGGTGATCCTTGACTGGGAGAAACTGCTCCCAGTACCTGTGACTGCTGTGCGTCCAGTTCTGCTTGTGAGGACTGCTCCATTGAGGTACTGAATACAGGAAGTGGAACCAAAATTTCCCTCGTTCCCACATCCTGTCCTACTGCCTCATCAAGTATGGGACTACCATAAAGGCTAGGTGAGGCCCCCTGTCTCACCTGTTGGGGGGTACTGTGTCCCAAATCCTCTACCTGGAGGAGGTCATCGTCCTCCGAGATCACACATGCATTCCTCCTGCGTGGTGGTCTTTGTTCCAGAGGTTGTACAGGAGGTGGGGACTGGGAAGCAGGTGCAGCATGCACCATAACCTGCTCCGTCATCGTGGCAGCTGTGCGTGCTCCAGTGCGTTGAAGTGGGGCTTCCGCATGTTCAGTGTCAGTGGTTTGTGTTGTAGATGTCTGTTGCTGTGCGTCATGTCTGCGTGTTGTGCGATCTCTGTCGCTAGACTCCTCTGTAGGAGCCTGCCTGTCATGTTGTGTTTGTTGATCAGTGTCCTTGTTTGTTCTTGCAGTGATCAAGGCTTCCGCATGATCCAGAACTTCCTGGGATATGCGGGCAAATTATGGCGAGCCCACCGCTTTGGACACCTCAAACGCATCTTTCCAATCTGGGACCAAGTCTCCTCCAAGTCTTCCAACAGGGACTCCAGACTTGTGAGGTAGTGGTCCTCTAGCACAAGCAATGTCGTATAGCCCCAATTCTTTGCATTCCCCTGTATAAGATCCAGTGTCTTAGAAGTAGGGGACGCGGGCTTGATCATTGAGCCCAAAATCTCAACCATCCGGGAGATCATCCTAGGGTGGGGTTTCCCTGGCTTAGGGGCCACATTTTGTAGGTGATGAACCATTTTAATCACCATGTGCATCTTTCGCACAAGTTTTCCAAATGCCGGGGAGCTGGTTGCTGTCTCCCATAACCAGCTGTTCTGGGTTGCCACCGCCCAAACCTAGTGGCAGAGCCCCTGTCAAATCCCGTGTGACTGCTGCATAAGACCGAGACTGCGGTCCATAGTAGCGGTTCGGACCAAAGGGAGGCACTGGCCGGTTAGGGAGAGGAAAAGTGTTCCGGTCCCTGAAGGGACGCGGAGGTGCACGGTCCTTCCCTTGGGCCCTCCCGCTACTCCACTGCCTGTTACGGCCACCAGGCACTAAGCGCCCGTCCCGGTACCGTACAGGATCCAATCCTGGTCATCCTCCAGGTAGACCATTTTTTCGTTTTTTTGTTGTGTTGTTTTGTCTTGTCACTGGTGAAGCCTTTGTTATCTAATAATAAAATTGTGTGGATGATGCAGCCTTTGGTATTATAGTTTAATAAAATGTATGTGTTTGTTATTTATGAATGTAGGTATGAATGATAATGTATCTAATTAATAATGCAAAAAGAAAAAATCAAACGAAAAAAAAAAAAGTTCTTTTTAATGAAAATAAATTAATTTTTAATAAATTCAAAATAGGCCAATTGGTAGTGTGCCTGGCAACGCGTTTCGACCCAACAGGGTCTTCTTCAGGCCAGGGCACACGCTTTGCAAACTGAAAAACTGGCTGCTGTAAGCTATGAGGAGATGTTGCTCCTTCGGCTGTCAGGGCAAGAATGAGGGTGTTCAGCACTCCTCCCCTTATATAGCCTCCGATGAAGTAAACTGAAAATGCAGTCTTCAATGAACTGATGTTTTAAGTTTTTGCAGCCTTGCCTATAGTGATGAAAAAATGCAGAAAATAGAACATGTGCATATAATTAAGTAACATAAAATTGTTTTTAATGTTTTTAATAATTTTAACCAACATAAAAGTTTTAAATGAAACTTTGTTTTAAAGTGTTTTTAGTATTTTATGAACTGATTTTAAATATTTTTGGTGTTTTTGATGGGGTTTTAAAATTTTTTGTTGTTTATTCATTTTTGGTGCTTTCAATTATATTTGTAATTATGAATTTTGCACGTTTTAAAGATAAGCAATGTTGTAAACAATACTAACGGGAAAAATTATTTTTAACTATTTACAAACAATGTGAACAAATAAAAATGAAGTTTTTGATGTTTTTAAAGATATTTTATAGGTTTTTGTATTTTTTTGTGTATTTTTTTATGTTTCTTGCAGTGATGTTGTGTATTTTTCAATGTGTTTTACAATAATCTTCATGAACTATTAAACATGAGGGTTCCCCACGTGAGTGGGGGTTGAGGAATGAAAAATAAAGACCCCCCCTGGTTAGGGTTAGGGCTTATAAACAGGGTTGGGGTTAGAAACAGGAGATCAAAATGGTTAGGGTTAGGGGTTATGACTGGGTTGGGGTTAGAAATAAAAGATCCAAAGGGTTAGGATTAGGACTTAGGGTCGGGTTGGGGTCAAAATTAAATGAGGTTAGGGTCAGGAATGATCACGGGTTGGGGATCGAATGTTGAGCAATCTGGATAGTTGCTGTCAGTTGTTCTTCATGTTCAGTCCCCAAGGTTCCTTTGTGTTCAACCGATGGATCCATTGTCTCCCGCTTTCTTTCTCTGTCCATCTGTCCAACCTGTGTTGCTCTGGATTCCAGCAACCCTCAGACTCTGCCAACCATGAGAAATAAAGTGTTTGACCAAGAGTGTGTGGACTTCTTTCTTGTGTCTAATGTTGTATCTATGTTGTGTCATCCTGGTGGAGATCGAATTTTTGGTTTCGCCAATATATTGTCTCTCACACCGTGAACAAAAGATGATGTACACACAATTGCAGGTCTGAGGTGTGAAAATTTGTTCAATTTTGTAAATAGTTTTGTTAATCCTGTTCTGAACGTACTCCAATTTTACTAATGTATCTGATAGGATGTTGGTTTTATGCGTTTTGGCTGAATGGGTGGCAGTTTTGCCCTGACTAGATAATCCCTTAGGTTCTTGTTCCTGCGGTACGCTGAGATCACCTGATGGTTATCCAAAAGTCCCGAATTTTCAATGATTTCCCGAAAGTTGTCTTTGATTTTGTTGTTGAGCAACCTACTAGTTGAAGAGAAGGTCGTTATGAGTGGGATGAATTCCTTTTGTGATGCGGGTTTCCGAGTCCGAAAGGTTCTGAGACAATGTCTGAGAAACGATCGACCGTAGCCTCTGTTCTTTAATGCGGCGAATAGTGTTTTTACTGCCCACATGAAATCAGAGTCCTGTGTGCAGATTCGTTGAAACCTAATCAATTGTGACTTAATTAGTCCCTTGTAAGTGTGAGTGGGGTGGAAGCTGGTCTTGAACAGCAGTGAATGTGTGTCCGCTTTCTTTGAAAAAGACTTTGATGTCTAAATTTTGATCTCGTGGAAACGATTCCCCTTTGTAGACGGTGGTGTCTAAGAAATCAATGGAATTATGATCCAGCTTGTGTTTTAGTCTGATGGAGGGATCGTGAGTGTCTAATATCTGGATGAATTCCATAAATTCCTCCTGTGAGTGGGTCCAGATCCCAAAAATGTCATCCAGATATCTCACATAAAGAAAGGGTTTTTGGGACACTTTCCTAGAGCAGCTTCCTCCCACTCCGCCATAAAAATGTTGGCGTGAGGCAGGGGCAAACTTTTGCCCATTGCCACCCCTTTGATTTGGAGAAAAATTGATTATTAAATTCAAAATCATTTCTAGTTAAATTAATTTCCAATAGGGCTAATAATTGCCGATCCGGTCTGTCTTGTTGGGGATACTTCTGGAATATGTTTTTAACTGCTGTCAATCCAGCTCTTGTGTCAATATTTGTGTAAAGACTGTCTATGTCAATCGTGAAAAATAATGAATTTCGTGGAACTTTTAAATTTTTAATCATGCCAATGAAATGGTAAGTATCCTTCACGTATGAGGGTGTTTAACCGAAAGAGGATTCAAAAATAATCTATGTATTCTGCCGTTTGATAGGTTTCGCTGCCACAATCGGAGACGATTGGTCGTCCGGGAGGTATCCTGAATGGAACTGTCCATTGTTCTGGATTCTTGTGAATCTTCGGGAGCATGTAAAACCTCCTGGGTCGGGGTTCTAGTTCCCTTTTAAATATTGTTTTTGTTTCCAGTTGATGAATTTGTTTTTATGTAAATCTTCCACAATTTCATATACTTTAGGGACTGTCTGTAAATAAATTGGTTTTTGTAATCTTTTGTAATATGTTTTGTCCTCCAACTGTCGGTTCGCTTCAAATATGTATTGCTCCCGGTCTAAAATAACGACTGCACTGCCTTTATCTGCAGGCTTGATGACTATGTGTTTGTTTGTTGCCAATTCCCTAAGTGCTTGCTGTTCAGCTTATGATAAATTTGGTTTTTCTTGTTGTGATTTGAAATGTGTATTAAATTGTTTTAAATCTTGTTTGAGTAGGAAAGGAACTTCTGGGGCAATTTATGTAAGGGTGGTACCCAATATGATTTCAGTGTGAACCGAGGTGGGTCTCGATGTCTTCTCCTTCAAAATACGCTGCCAATTTTAGCCGCCTGTGATAATTTTGAATATCCAATAGAAGTTGTACCTTTTGCTTTTTGTTCACGCCAAGCGTGGGAATGAAGGTCAACCCGCGGTTCAGTAGGTCCGCCTGTGAGCTCGTGAGGTTGAAATTGTTGGCCAACACCATCACATTGTTCACCAACTGGGGTCTAGCCCCACTATGCCCCTCCTCTGGAAGGCTTACGGGCTTCCAAGTTTAAATAGGCGACCCAATGCCGGAACATGGCTCTAGCCGCTTCCCTGGTCCAATGCACATTATCCGACTCCGTGTGGAACACTGAGTTCCTGAGTGCTGGGATAAACGGCTGGTTCCTGATCAGGTGGGCATTCAACATTTGCAGAGTGTTCCGTTCCATCAGGGGGAGACCAGGCGAGTAATTGATGACCGAATCCAAATCTCTGCGTGCGGGAAGTACTTTTGGCAGCTCTGAATGCCCCCTGCATCTGTTTAATTGCCGTCTCTTTGGCTCTTTGTCCCCTGCAGTTGATGCCAAAGGCCAACACCAGCTTCTCCACAACCACCTGGCTTGTGGATTTGGCCATCAATGCCTGTGCATGACGAAAGTTGGCCCCGGGTAACTATCAACCTGCAGGTCCGGGATAGAATATCCAGGGAACCTGGCAAGATTGGAGTCACCCAAGATCAGCCACTTCTTTCGCACACTCAGGCCCCAGTCAATCATTTTATGCTCTGTTCTGACGTGTCTGGTCACTCTGCAGATCTGTGGTTGTGGGGTGGAGGCCTGTAGGTTTGGTGATCCTTGACTGGGAGAAACTGCTCCCAGTACCTGTGACTGCTGTGCGTCCAGTTCTGCTTGTGAGGACTGCTCCATTGAGGTACTGAATACAGGAAGTGGAACCAAAATTTCCCTCGTTCCCACATCCTGTCCTACTGCCTCATCAAGTATGGGACTACCATAAAGGCTAGGTGAGGCCCCCTGTCTCACCTGTTGGGGGGTACTGTGTCCCAAATCCTCTACCTGGAGGAGGTCATCGTCCTCCGAGATCACACATGCATTCCTCCTGCGTGGTGGTCTTTGTTCCAGAGGTTGTACAGGAGGTGGGGACTGGGAAGCAGGTGCAGCATGCACCATAACCTGCTCCGTCATCGTGGCAGCTGTGCGTGCTCCAGTGCGTTGAAGTGGGGCTTCCGCATGTTCAGTGTCAGTGGTTTGTGTTGTAGATGTCTGTTGCTGTGCGTCATGTCTGCGTGTTGTGCGATCTCTGTCGCTAGACTCCTCTGTAGGAGCCTGCCTGTCATGTTGTGTTTGTTGATCAGTGTCCTTGTTTGTTCTTGCAGTGATCAAGGCTTCCGCATGATCCAGAACTTCCTGGGATATGCGGGGCAAATTGCGGCGAGCCCACCGTTTGGACACCTCAAACGCATCTTTCCAATCTGGGACCAAGTCTCCCTCCAAGTCTTCCAACAGGGACTCCAGACTTGTGAGGTAGTGGTCCTCTAGCACAAGCAATGTCGTATAGCCCCAATTCTTTGCATTCCCTGTATAAGATCCAGTGTCTTAGAAGTAGGGGACGCTGGCTTGATCATTGAGCCCAAAATCTCAACCATCCGGGAGATCATCCTAGGGTGGGGTTTCCTGGCTTAGGGGCCACATTTTGTAGGTGATGAACCATTTTAATCACCATGTGCATCTTTCGCACAAGTTTTCCAAATGCCGGGGGAGCTGGTTGCTGTCTCCCATAACCAGCTGTTCTGGGTTGCCACCGCCCAAACCTAGTGGCAGAGCCCCTGTCAAATCCCCGTGTGACTGCTGCATAAGACCGAGACTGCGGTCCATAGTAGCGGTTCGGACCAAAGGGAGGCACTGGCCGGTTAGGGAGAGGAAAAGTGTTCCGGTCCCTGAAGGGACGCGGAGGTGCACGGTCCTTCCCTTGGGCCTCCCCTACTCCCACTGCCTGTTACGGCCACCAGGCACTAAGCGCCGTCCCCCGGTACCGCACAGGATCCAATCCTGGTCATCCTCCAGGTAGACCATTTTTTCGTTTTTTTGTTGTGTTGTTTTTGTCTTGTCACTGGTGAAGCCTTTGTTATCTAATAATAAAATTGTGTGGATGATGCAGCCTTTGGTATTATAGTTTAATAAAATGTATGTGTTTGTTATTTATGAATGTAGGTATGAATGATAATGTATCTAATTAATAATGCAAAAAGAAAAATCAAACGAAAAAAAAAAGTTCTTTTTAATGAAAATAAATTAATTTTTAATAAATTCAAAATAGGCCAATTGGTAGTGTGCCCGGGGCAACGTTTCGACCCAACAGGGTCTTCTTCAGGCCAGGGCACACGCTTTGCAAACTGAAAAACTGGCTGCTGTAAGCTATGAGGAGATGTTGCTCCTTCGGCTGTCAGGGCAAGAATGAGGGTGTTCAGCACTCCTCCCCTTATATAGCCTCCGATGAAGTAAACTGAAAATGCAGTCTTCAATGAACTGATGTTTTAAGTTTTTGCAGCCTTGCCTATAGTGATGAAAAAATGCAGAAAATAGAACATGTGCATATAATTAAGTAACATAAAATTGTTTTTAATGTTTTTAATAATTTTAACCAACATAAAAGTTTTAAATGAAACTTTGTTTTAAAGTGTTTTTAGTATTTTATGAACTGATTTTAAATATTTTTTGGTGTTTTTGATGGGGTTTTAAAATTTTTTGTTGTTTATTCATTTTGGTGCTTTCAATTATATTTGTAATTATGAATTTTGCACGTTTTAAAGATAAGCAATGTTGTAAACAATACTAACGGAAAAATTATTTTTAACTATTTACAAACAATGTGAACAAATAAAAATGAAGTTTTTGATGTTTTTAAAGATATTTTATAGGTTTTTGTATTTTTTGTGTATTTTTTATGTTTCTTGCAGTGATGTTGTGTATTTTTCAATGTGTTTTACAATAATCTTCATGAACTATTAAACATGAGGGTTCCCCACGTGAGTGGGGTTGAGGAATGAAAATAAAGACCCCCCTGGTTAGGGTTAGGGCTTATAAACAGGGTTGGGGTTAGAAACAGGAGATCAAAATGGTTAGGGTTAGGGGTTATGACTGGGTTGGGGTTAGAAATAAAAGATCCAAAGGGTTAGGATTAGGACTTAGGGTCGGGTTGGGGTCAAAATTAAATGAGGTTAGGGTCAGGAATGATCACGGGTTTGGGGATCGAATGTTGAGCAATCTGGATAGTTGCTGTCAGTTGTTCTTCATGTTCAGTCCCCAAGGTTCCTTTGTGTTCAACCGATGGATCCATTGTCTCTCCCGTTTTTTCTCTGTCCATCTGTCCAACCTGTGTTGCTCTGGATTCCAGCAACCCTCAGACTCTGCCAACCATGAGAAATAAAGTGTTTGACCAAGAGTGTGTGGACTTCTTTCTTGTGTCTAATGTTGTATCTATGTTGTGTCATCCTGGTGGAGATCGAATTTTGGTTTTCGCCAATATATTGTCTCTCACACCGTGAACAAAAGATGATGTACACACAATTGCAGGTCTGAGGTGTGAAAATTTGTTCAATTTTGTAAATAGTTTTGTTAATCCTGTTCTGAACGTACTCCAATTTTACTAATGTATCTGATAGGATGTTGGTTTTGCGTTTTGGCTGAATGGGTGGCAGTTTTGCCCTGACTAGATAATCCCTTAGGTTCTTGTTCCTGCGGCACGCTGAGATCACCTGATGGTTATCCAAAAGTCCCGAATTTTCAATGATTTCCGAAAAGTTGTCTTTGATTTTGTTGTTGAGCAACCTACTAGTTGAAGAGAAGGTCGTTATGAGTGGGATGAATTCCTTTTGTGATGCGGGTTTCCGAGTCCGAAAGGTTCTGAGACAATGTCTGAGAAACGATCGACCGTAGCCTCTGTTCTTTAATGCGGCGAATAGTGTTTTTACTGCCCACATGAAATCAGAGTCCTGTGTGCAGATTCGTTGAAACCTAATCAATTGTGACTTAATTAGTCCCTTGTAAGTGTGAGTGGGGTGGAAGCTGGTCTTGAACAGCAGTGAATGTGTGTCCGTTTCTTTGAAAAAGACTTTGATGTCTAAATTTTGATCTCGTGGAAACGATTCCCCTTTGTAGACGGTGGTGTCTAAGAAATCAATGGAATTATGATCCAGCTTGTGTTTTAGTCTGATGGAGGGATCGTGAGTGTCTAATATCTGGATGAATTCCATAAATTCCTCCTGTGAGTGGGTCCAGATCCCAAAAATGTCATCCAGATATCTCACATAAAGAAAGGGTTTTTGGGACACTTTCCTAGAGCAGCTTCCTCCCACTCCGCCATAAAATGTTGGCGTGAGGCAGGGGCAAACTTTTGCCCATTGCCACCCCTTTGATTTGGAGAAAAATTGATTATTAAATTCAAAATCATTTCTAGTTAAATTAATTTCCAATAGGGCTAATAATTGCCGATCCGGTCTGTCTTGTTGGGGATACTTCTGAAATATGTTTTTAACTGCTGTCAATCCAGCTCTTGTGTCAATATTTGTGTAAAGACTGTCTATGTCAATCGTGAAAATAATGAATTTCGTGGAACTTTTAAATTTTTAATCATGCCAATGAAATGGTAAGTATCCTTCACGTATGAGGGTGTTTAACCGAAAGAGGATTCAAAAATAATCTATGTATTCTGCCGTTTGATAGGTTTCGCTGCCACAATCGGAGACGATTGGTCGTCCGGGAGGTATCCTGAATGGAACTGTCCATTGTTCTGGATTCTTGTGAATCTTCGGAGCATGTAAACCTCCTGGGTCGGGGTTCTAGTTCCCCTTTAAATATTGTTTTTGTTTCCAGTTGATGAATTTGTTTTTATGTAAATCTTCCACAATTTCATATACTTTAGGGACTGTCTGTAAATAAATTGGTTTTTGTAATCTTTTGTAATATGTTTTGTCCTCCAACTGTCGGTTCGCTTCAAATATGTATTGCTCCCGGTCTAAAATAACGACTGCACTGCCTTTATCTGCAGGCTTGATGACTATGTGTTTGTTTGTTGCCAATTCCCTAAGTGCTTGCTGTTCAGCTTATGATAAATTTGGTTTTTCTTGTTGTGATTTGAAATGTGTATTAAATTGTTTTAAATCTTGTTTGAGTAGGAAAGGAACTTCTGGGGCAATTTATGTAAGGGTGGTACCCAATATGATTTCAGTGTGAACCGAGGTGGGTCTCGATGTCTTCTCCTTCGAAAATACGCTGCCAATTTTAGCCGCCTGTGATAATTTTGAATATCCAATAGAAGTTGTACCTTTTGCTTTTTGTTCACGCCAAGCGTGGGAATGAAGGTCAACCAGCGGTTCAGTAGGTCCGCCTGTGAGCTCGTGAGGTTGAAATTGTTGGCCAACACCATCACATTGTTCACCAACTGGGGTCTAGCCCCACTATGCCCCTCCTCTGGAAGGCTTACGGGCTTCCAAGTTTAAATAGGCGACCCAATGCCGGAACATGGCTCTAGCCGCTTCCCTGGTCCAATGCACATTATCCGACTCCGTGTGGAACACTGAGTTCCTGAGTGCTGGGATAAACGGCTGGTTCCTGATCAGGTGGGCATTCAACATTTGCAGAGTGTTCCGCTCCATCAGGGGAGACCAGGCGAGTAATTGATGACCGAATCCAAATCTCTGCGTACGGGAAGTACTTTTGGCAGCTCTGAATGCCCCTGCATCTGTTTAATTGCCGTCTCTTTGGCTCTTTGTCCCCTGCAGTTGATGCCAAAGGCCAACACCAGCTTCTCCACAACCACCTGGCTTGTGGATTTGGCCATCAATGCCTGTGCATGACGAAAGTTGGCCCCGGGTAACTATCAACCTGCAGGTCCGGGATAGAATATCCAGGGAACCTGGCAAGATTGGAGTCACCCAAGATCAGCCACTTCTTTCGCACACTCAGGCCCCAGTCAATCATTTTATGCTCTGTTCTGACGTGTCTGGTCACTCTGCAGATCTGTGGTTGTGGGGTGGAGGCCTGTAGGTTTGGTGATCCTTGACTGGGAGAAACTGCTCCCAGTACCTGTGACTGCTGTGCGTCCAGTTCTGCTTGTGAGGACTGCTCCATTGAGGTACTGAATACAGGAAGTGGAACCAAAATTTCCCTCGTTCCCACATCCTGTCCTACTGCCTCATCAAGTATGGGACTACCATAAAGGCTAGGTGAGGCCCCTGTCTCACCTGTTGGGGGTACTGTGTCCCAAATCCTCTACCTGGAGGAGGTCATCGTCCTCCGAGATCACACATGCATTCCTCCTGCGTGGTGGTCTTTGTTCCAGAGGTTGTACAGGAGGTGGGGACTGGGAAGCAGGTGCAGCATGCACCATAACCTGCTCCGTCATCGTGGCAGCTGTGCGTGCTCCAGTGCGTTGAAGTGGGGCTTCCGCATGTTCAGTGTCAGTGGTTTGTGTTGTAGATGTCTGTTGCTGTGCGCGTCATGTCTGCGTGTTGTGCGATCTCTGTCGCTAGACTCCTCTGTAGGAGCCTGCCTGTCATGTTGTGTTTGTTGATCAGTGTCCTTGTTTGTTCTTGCAGTGATCAAGGCTTCCGCATGATCCAGAACTTCCTGGGATATGCGGGGCAAATTATGGCGAGCCCACCGCTTGGACACCTCAAACGCATCTTTCCAATCTGGGACCAAGTCTCCCTCCAAGTCTTCCAACAGGGACTCCAGACTTGTGAGGTAGTGGTCCTCTAGCACAAGCAATGTCGTATAGCCCCAATTCTTTGCATTCCCCTGTATAAGATCCAGTGTCTTAGAAGTAGGGGACGCGGGCTTGATCATTGAGCCCAAAATCTCAACCATCCGGGAGATCATCCTAGGGTGGGGTTTCCCTGGCTTAGGGGCCACATTTTGTAGGTGATGAACCATTTTAATCACCATGTGCATCTTTCGCACAAGTTTTCCAAATGCCGGGGAGCTGGTTGCTGTCTCCCATAACCAGCTGTTCTGGGTTGCCACCGCCCAAACCTAGTGGCAGAGCCCCTGTCAAATCCCCGTGTGACTGCTGCATAAGACCGAGACTGCGGTCCATAGTAGCGGTTCGGACCAAAGGGAGGCACTGGCCGGTTAGGGAGAGGAAAAGTGTTCCGGTCCCTGAAGGGACGCTGGAGGTGCACGTCCTTCCCTTGGGCCCTCCCGCTACTCCACTGCCTGTTACGGCCACCAGGCACTAAGCGCCGTCCCGGTACCGTACAGGATCCAATCCTGGTCATCCTCCAGGTAGACCATTTTTTCGTTTTTTGTTGTGTTGTTTTTGTCTTGTCACTGGTGAAGCCTTTGTTATCTAATAATAAAATTGTGTGGATGATGCAGCCTTTGGTATTATAGTTTAATAAAATGTATGTGTTTGTTATTTATGAATGTAGGTATGAATGATAATGTATCTAATTAATAATGCAAAAAAGAAAAAATCAAACGAAAAAAAAGTTCTTTTTTAATGAAAATAAATTAATTTTAATAAATTCAAAATAGGCCAATTGGTAGTGTGCCTGGCAACGTTTCGACCCAACAGGGTCTTCTTCAGGCCAGGGCACACGCTTTGCAAACTGAAAACTGGCTGCTGTAAGCTATGAGGAGATGTTGCTCCTTCGGCTGTCAGGGCAAGAATGAGGGTGTTCAGCACTCCTCCTTATATAGCCTCCGATGAAGTAAACTGAAAATGCAGTCTTCAATGAACTGATGTTTTAAGTTTTTGCAGCCTTGCCTATAGTGATGAAAAAATGCAGAAAATAGAACATGTGCATATAATTAAGTAACATAAAATTGTTTTTAATGTTTTTAATAATTTTAACCAACATAAAAGTTTTAAATGAAACTTTGTTTTAAAGTGTTTTAGTATTTTATGAACTGATTTTAAATATTTTTTGGTGTTTTTGATGGGGTTTTAAAATTTTTTGTTGTTTATTCATTTTTGGTGCTTTCAATTATATTTGTAATTATGAATTTTGCACGTTTTAAAGATAAGCAATGTTGTAAACAATACTAACGGAAAAATTATTTTTAACTATTTACAAACAATGTGAACAAATAAAAATGAAGTTTTTGATGTTTTAAAGATATTTTATAGGTTTTGTATTTTTTGTGTATTTTTTATGTTTCTTGCAGTGATGTTGTGTATTTTTCAATGTGTTTTACAATAATCTTCATGAACTATTAAACATGAGGGTTCCCCACGTGAGTGGGGGTTGAGGAATGAAAATAAAGACCCCCTGGTTAGGGTTAGGGCTTATAAACAGGGTTGGGGTTAGAAACAGGAGATCAAAATGGTTAGGGTTAGGGGTTATGACTGGGTTGGGGTTAGAAATAAAAGATCCAAAGGGTTAGGATTAGGACTTAGGGTCGGGTTGGGGTCAAAATTAAATGAGGTTAGGGTCAGGAATGATCACGGGGTTGGGATCGAATGTTGAGCAATCTGGATAGTTGCTGTCAGTTGTTCTTCATGTTCAGTCCCCAAGGTTCCTTTGTGTTCAACCGATGGATCCATTGTCTCTCCCTTTTCTCTCTCTGTCATCTGTCCAACCTGTGTTGCTCTGGATTCCAGCAACCCTCAGACTCTGCCAACCATGAGAAATAAAGTGTTTGACCAAGAGTGTGTGGACTTCTTTCTTGTGTCTAATGTTGTATCTATGTTGTGTCATCCTGGTGGAGATCGAATTTTTGGTTTCGCCAATATATTGTCTCTCACACCGTGAACAAAAGATGATGTACACACAATTGCAGGTCTGAGGTGTGAAAATTTGTTCAATTTTGTAAATAGTTTTGTTAATCCTGTTCTGAACGTACTCCAATTTTACTAATGTATCTGATAGGATGTTGGTTTTGCGTTTTGGCTGAATGGGTGGCAGTTTTGCCCTGACTAGATAATCCCTTAGGTTCTTGTTCCTGCGGTGCTGAGATCACCTGATGGTTATCCAAAAGTCCCGAATTTTCAATGATTTCCCGAAGTTGTCTTTGATTTTGTTGTTGAGCAACCTACTAGTTGAAGAGAAGGTCGTTATGAGTGGGATGAATTCCTTTTGTGATGCGGGTTTCCGAGTCCGAAAGGTTCTGAGACAATGTCTGAGAAACGATCGACCGTAGCCTCTGTTCTTTAATGCGGCGAATAGTGTTTTTACTGCCCACATGAAATCAGAGTCCTGTGTGCAGATTCGTTGAAACCTAATCAATTGTGACTTAATTAGTCCCTTGTAAGTGTGAGTGGGGTGGAAGCTGGTCTTGAACAGCAGTGAATGTGTGTCCGCTTCTTTGAAAAAGACTTTGATGTCTAAATTTTGATCTCGTGGAAACGATTCCCCTTTGTAGACGGTGGTGTCTAAGAAATCAATGGAATTATGATCCAGCTTGTGTTTTAGTCTGATGGAGGGATCGTGAGTGTCTAATATCTGGATGAATTCATAAATTCCTCCTGTGAGTGGGTCCAGATCCCAAAAATGTCATCCAGATATCTCACATAAAGAAAGGGTTTTTGGGACACTTTCCTAGAGCAGCTTCCTCCCACTCCGCCATAAAAAATGTTGGCGTAGGCAGGGCAAACTTTTGCCCATTGCCACCCCTTTGATTTGGAGAAAAATTGATTATTAAATTCAAAATCATTTCTAGTTAAATTAATTTCCAATAGGGCTAATAATTGCCGATCCGGTCTGTCTTGTTGGGGATACTTCTGGAATATGTTTTTAACTGCTGTCAATCCAGCTCTTGTGTCAATATTTGTGTAAAGACTGTCTATGTCAATCGTGAAAAATAATGAATTTCGTGGAACTTTTAAATTTTTAATCATGCCAATGAAATGGTAAGTATCCTTCACGTATGAGGGTGTTTAACCGAAAGAGGATTCAAAAATAATCTATGTATTCTGCCGTTTGATAGGTTTCGCTGCCACAATCGGAGACGATTGGTCGTCCGGGAGGTATCCTGAATGGAACTGTCCATTGTTCTGGATTCTTGTGAATCTTCGGGAGCATGTAAAACCTCCTGGGTCGGGGTTCTAGTTCCCCTTTTAAATATTGTTTTTGTTTCCAGTTGATGAATTTGTTTTTATGTAAATCTTCCACAATTTCATATACTTTAGGGACTGTCTGTAAATAAATTGGTTTTTGTAATCTTTTGTAATATGTTTTGTCCTCCAACTGTCGGTTCGCTTCAAATATGTATTGCTCCCGGTCTAAAATAACGACTGCACTGCCTTTATCTGCAGGCTTGATGACTATGTGTTTGTTTGTTGCCAATTCCCTAAGTGCTTGCTGTTCAGCTTATGATAAATTTGGTTTTTCTTGTTGTGATTTGAAATGTGTATTAAATTGTTTTAAATCTTGTTTGAGTAGGAAAGGAACTTCTGGGGCAATTTATGTAAGGGTGGTACCCAATATGATTTCAGTGTGAACCGAGGTGGGTCTCGATGTCTTCTCCTTCAAAATACGCTGCCAATTTTAGCCGCCTGTGATAATTTTGAATATCCAATAGAAGTTGTACCTTTTGCTTTTTGTTCACGCCAAGCGTGGGAATGAAGGTCAACCCAGCGGTTCAGTAGGTCCGCCTGTGAGCTCGTGAGGTTGAAATTGTTGGCCAACACCATCACATTGTTCACCAACTGGGGTCTAGCCCCACTATGCCCCTCCTCTGGAAGGCTTACGGGCTTCCAAGTTTAAATAGGCGACCCAATGCCGGAACATGGCTCTAGCCGCTTTCCCTGGTCCAATGCACATTATCCGACTCCGTGTGGAACACTGAGTTCCTGAGTGCTGGGATAAACGGCTGGTTCCTGATCAGGTGGGCATTCAACATTTGCAGAGTGTTCCGTTCCATCAGGGGAGACCAGGCGGTAATTGATGACCGAATCCAAATCTCTGCGTGCGGGAAGTACTTTTTGGCAGCTCTGAATGCCCCTGCATCTGTTTAATTGCCGCCTCTTTGGCTCTTTGTCCCCTGCAGTTGATGCCAAAGGCCAACACCAGCTTCTCCACAACCACCTGGCTTGTGGATTTGGCCATCAATGCCTGTGCATGACGAAAGTTGGCCCCGGGTAACTATCAACCTGCAGGTCCGGGATAGAATATCCAGGGAACCTGGCAAGATTGGAGTCACCCAAGATCAGCCACTTCTTTCGCACACTCAGGCCCCAGTCAATCATTTTGCGCTCTGTTCTGACGTGTCTGGTCACTCTGCAGATCTGTGGTTGTGGGGTGGAGGCCTGTAGGTTTGGTGATCCTTGACTGGGAGAAACTGCTCCCAGTACCTGTGACTGCTGTGCGTCCAGTTCTGCTTGTGAGGACTGCTCCATTGAGGTACTGAATACAGGAAGTGGAACCAAAATTTCCCTCGTTCCCACATCCTGTCCTACTGCCTCATCAAGTATGGGACTACCATAAAGGCTAGGTGAGGCCCCTGTCTCACCTGTTGGGGGTACTGTGTCCCAAATCCTCTACCTGGAGGAGGTCATCGTCCTCCGAGATCACACATGCATTCCTCCTGCGTGGTGGTCTTTGTTCCAGAGGTTGTACAGGAGGTGGGGACTGGGAAGCAGGTGCAGCATGCACCATAACCTGCTCCGTCATCGTGGCAGCTGTGCGTGCTCCAGTGCGTTGAAGTGGGGCTTCCGCATGTTCAGTGTCAGTGGTTTGTGTTGTAGATGTCTGTTGCTGTGCGTCATGTCTGCGTGTTGTGCGATCTCTGTCGCTAGACTCCTCTGTAGGAGCCTGCCTGTCATGTTGTGTTTGTTGATCAGTGTCCTTGTTTGTTCTTGCAGTGATCAAGGCTTCCGCATGATCCAGAACTTCCTGGGATATGCGGGGCAAATTGCGGCGAGCCCACCGTTTGGACACCTCAAACGCATCTTTCCAATCTGGGACCAAGTCTCCCTCCAAGTCTTCCAACAGGGACTCCAGACTTGTGAGGTAGTGGTCCTCTAGCACAAGCAATGTCGTATAGCCCCAATTCTTTGCATTCCCTGTATAAGATCCAGTGTCTTAGAAGTAGGGGACGCGGGCTTGATCATTGAGCCCAAAATCTCAACCATCCGGGAGATCATCCTAGGGTGGGGTTTCCCTGGCTTAGGGGCCACATTTTGTAGGTGATGAACCATTTTAATCACCATGTGCATCTTTCGCACAAGTTTTCCAAATGCCGGGGGAGCTGGTTGCTGTCTCCCATAACCAGCTGTTCTGGGTTGCCACCGCCCAAACCTAGTGGCAGAGCCCCTGTCAAATCCCGTGTGACTGCTGCATAAGACCGAGACTGCGGTCCATAGTAGCGGTTCGGACCAAAGGGAGGCACTGGCCGGTTAGGGAGAGGAAAAGTGTTCCGGTCCCTGAAGGGACGCGGAGGTGCACGGTCCTTCCCTTGGGCCCTCCCGCTACTCCACTGCCTGTTACGGCCACCAGGCACTAAGCGCCGTCCCCGGTACCGTACAGGGATCCAATCCTGGTCATCCTCCAGGTAGACCATTTTTTCGTTTTTTTGTTGTGTTGTTTTTGTCTTGTCACTGGTGAAGCCTTTGTTATCTAATAATAAAATTGTGTGGATGATGCAGCCTTTGGTATTATAGTTTAATAAAATGTATGTGTTTGTTATTTATGAATGTAGGTATGAATGATAATGTATCTAATTAATAATGCAAAAAAGAAAAAATCAAACGAAAAAAAAGTTCTTTTTTAATGAAAATAAATTAATTTTTAATAAATTCAAAATAGGCCAATTGGTAGTGTGCCCGGGGCAACGTTTCGACCCAACAGGGTCTTCTTCAGGCCAGGGCACACGCTTTGCAAACTGAAAAACTGGCTGCTGTAAGCTATGAGGAGATGTTGCTCCTTCGGCTGTCAGGGCAAGAATGAGGGTGTTCAGCACTCCTCCCCTTATATAGCCTCCGATGAAGTAAACTGAAAATGCAGTCTTCAATGAACTGATGTTTTAAGTTTTTGCAGCCTTGCCTATAGTGATGAAAAAATGCAGAAAATAGAACATGTGCATATAATTAAGTAACATAAAATTGTTTTTAATGTTTTTTAATAATTTTTAACCAACATAAAAGTTTTAAATGAAACTTTGTTTTAAAGTGTTTTTAGTATTTTATGAACTGATTTTAAATATTTTTTTGGTGTTTTTTGATGGGGTTTTAAAATTTTTTTGTTGTTTATTCATTTTTGGTGCTTTCAATTATATTTGTAATTATGAATTTTGCACGTTTTAAAGATAAGCAATGTTGTAAACAATACTAACGGGAAAAATTATTTTTAACTATTTACAAACAATGTGAACAAATAAAAATGAAGTTTTTGATGTTTTTAAAGATATTTTATAGGTTTTTGTATTTTTTTGTGTATTTTTTTATGTTTCTTGCAGTGATGTTGTGTATTTTTCAATGTGTTTTACAATAATCTTCATGAACTATTAAACATGAGGGTTCCCACGTGAGTGGGGTTGAGGAATGAAAATAAAGACCCCCCCTGGTTAGGGTTAGGGCTTATAAACAGGGTTGGGGTTAGAAACAGGAGATCAAAATGGTTAGGGTTAGGGGTTATGACTGGGTTGGGGTTAGAAATAAAAGATCCAAAGGGTTAGGATTAGGACTTAGGGTCGGGTTGGGGTCAAAATTAAATGAGGTTAGGGTCAGGAATGATCACGGGTTGGGGATCGAATGTTGAGCAATCTGGATAGTTGCTGTCAGTTGTTCTTCATGTTCAGTCCCCAAGGTTCCTTTGTGTTCAACCGATGGATCCATTGTCTCTCCGTTTCTTTCTCTGTCCATCTGTCCAACCTGTGTTGCTCTGGATTCCAGCAACCCTCAGACTCTGCCAACCATGAGAAATAAAGTGTTTGACCAAGAGTGTGTGGACTTCTTTCTTGTGTCTAATGTTGTATCTATGTTGTGTCATCCTGGTGGAGATCGAATTTTTGGTTTCGCCAATATATTGTCTCTCACACCGTGAACAAAAGATGATGTACACACAATTGCAGGTCTGAGGTGTGAAAATTTGTTCAATTTTGTAAATAGTTTTGTTAATCCTGTTCTGAACGTACTCCAATTTTACTAATGTATCTGATAGGATGTTGGTTTTGCGTTTTGGCTGAATGGGTGGCAGTTTTGCCCTGACTAGATAATCCCTTAGGTTCTTGTTCCTGCGGTACGCTGAGATCACCTGATGGTTATCCAAAAGTCCCGAATTTTCAATGATTTCCCGAAAGTTGTCTTTGATTTTGTTGTTGAGCAACCTACTAGTTGAAGAGAAGGTCGTTATGAGTGGGATGAATTCCTTTTGTGATGCGGGTTTCCGAGTCCGAAAGGTTCTGAGACAATGTCTGAGAAACGATCGACCGTAGCCTCTGTTCTTTAATGCGGCGAATAGTGTTTTTACTGCCCACATGAAATCAGAGTCCTGTGTGCAGATTCGTTGAAACCTAATCAATTGTGACTTAATTAGTCCCTTGTAAGTGTGAGTGGGGTGGAAGCTGGTCTTGAACAGCAGTGAATGTGTGTCCGTTTCTTTGAAAAAGACTTTGATGTCTAAATTTTGATCTCGTGGAAACGATTCCCCTTTGTAGACGGTGGTGTCTAAGAAATCAATGGAATTATGATCCAGCTTGTGTTTTAGTCTGATGGAGGGATCGTGAGTGTCTAATATCTGGATGAATTCATAAATTCCTCCTGTGAGTGGGTCCAGATCCCAAAAATGTCATCCAGATATCTCACATAAAGAAAGGGTTTTTTGGGACACTTTCCTAGAGCAGCTTCCTCCCACTCCGCCATAAAAATGTTGGCGTAGGCAGGGGCAAACTTTTTGCCCATTGCCACCCCTTTGATTTGGAGAAAAAATTGATTATTAAATTCAAAATCATTTCTAGTTAAATTAATTTCCA